>NW_025763504.1:4444212-5079100 GCF_020744385.1 Fusarium flagelliforme | reverse complement strand
GCTCAACAAATATGTTTGCAAGTATGAGAAAAACAGGTGTCCAATTGCATCGGGACGTGGGGTTGGATGTCAGAGTCTTGGGTTGTTTGACCACAACATTGTCATTAACCAGAAGTTGACAACACAGTTTACAAGAAAAAAACTCAGATGGATTTAATCTATGCCATAAATGGAAATAAAAAACACTCTGCAATTTTCCGTTATCAGTTTGCTTTATCCCTTCCACAACTCTTTTGAAGACAAATGTTTCCCAATGGTCGGCGATTACCCTACATCAAGATCGTTTGGCCAACATTTTTCTTTTTACTGGGACTAGACTAGGTCCAATTTTCGGGGCTTACCATTCCGTAGCACACCTGAGACACTCGAAAACGATCCGCATCAATGCCTGATGACTTCTTTGAAAGTTGAGACACGAGCAGTCGCGACAAAACTCGAATGCGACGAACCCCTGCAAGATGCAAGAAGCATAATGCCAAGCTTAACGGGCAATACAACACAACCTAATCTCAACTTCTTGTCACTGAAACTACGATTAGTCTATTCGGCGCCTTATGGTTTCATCGACTTCATCCGTTCCTGAAAATGTGGGACGAGGAAGCTCTGACGTCTCATCCTTGCTGGAGACTGGCAAGCTTAACCTTGAAAAAGGGTCCACGGATAGAGAACAATCCAGCTTGGCAACTGCAGGTTCCGGGAATACGTCGCATCATATACTTTGGGAGCCGGTAGAGTGGGCATACTGCATGCTCAATGCCGGTTCGGTTGCTGAGTTTCCGAGAAGATGGGGGAACATTGTCGTTTCGGTCATCGTGAATCTGGGGACGAAAAGATCTCAACAAGAAACGATGACGGAACTCTTAAATGATGTTGCTGTATAAAAGTGTGGCACAGCCCTCTTCCATTCTCAGCTTTCATCCACACTCAATCCAATCCAACCATCCAGTCTATCCTTCCATTCTTCAGTCATTTCCTAAGAGGTGAGTTCTTACTCGAATCATCACGATAACTTCATTGCTAACATCTTATCTCTAGCTGTGCTCTAGTTGGCTTACATTCCTTCCACCTATTTTCTTTCACCTTTAGAGCTGTGCTCACTTTTACTTTTACGTCTTTTATATACCAATTTGCCAACTATACACAACCAACCACTCCTTCTTTCACACCACAACCAATTTTCTTTGCAAATTTATCAAGATGAAGTTCTCTACCTTCCTTATCGCCGCTTCCGCCGCAGTCGTTTCTGCCCGCCCTAGCCTTGTCTCTACCTTTGGTGGAGAGCGCGCTGCCCTCACCAATGAGACTGCTCCTATCGCTACCCCCGGTCTGGAAGAGGGCCGTGGAGAGGAAGACCGCGAGGAGCGCGACCAGGAGAAGGAACGTGAAGACCAAGAACGAGCAGACCGCGAACGTGAAGAGCGTGAGCGACAGGAACGCGAGCGAGAGGACCGCGACCGCGAACAGGAAGACAAAGATCGTGAAGACAAAGACCGAGAGGAGGGCCGCAAGGACGGTGAGCTTGCTTTCGGCCAGGTTGATCTCAACTACCTCCTTAAGGTTAACGAGCTCAACCTTGTCAAGCTCCAGACCCTCAGTATCAAGAACAACTTCGATGTCAACGTCTTCTCCGATCTCTTCGCTGCCGATCAATTCAGCATCAAGTCCCTCCTTGAGCTCCAGCAGCTGTCCACCATGCTTGCCATTGCCGAGACTGGAATATTTGACCAGTTCGAGCTTTCTGGTCTCCAGCTTGGCGGTCTGAACCTTGGTCTCATCGACGGCATTGGCGGTCTCGACCTCACCCAGTTCATTGATGCTGCGGCGAGACCCAAGATCACTGTCATCGCTAAGCAGGGTAAGTTAACAAACCACAATCATCTCTCACAACCATCGCTAACACTCTCTCAGTCGTCAAAGTCAAGAACACTGTTGTCCTCAACCACAAGAACTAGAGCTTCTGGAAAGCCGCTTAATGAGGGAGCAGGTATCCCGGCCGCTGAGTTAGACTTCTGGTCAGGTCACTCGCTACGAGGCATGATGTTGTAATGAACAAGGCTGGGACAGGATCTGGGTCTGGGTTACAGTTAGGGTAATGGAAGGATTATGGATGAACACTGTCGTGCTCAAGGTCACTGGATGACTTGGCAGCAGCGGTAACAACATTAGGTTATGAACCAAAATACACTATTGATGACAAGATCTTATTTCCTACGTTTCTCGTGCTTGAGCCTGACCGGACATGGTATCTTCTGAGGGAGGATATACAAATAGAGTTGGAAGCCAGATATCAAAATCTATTAAACTATGTTCTATTCACATGCTAACAAAACCTTAACTGCCTACTTTAAGTCAGCATTATCCCAGTCCAGTGCTCCTTCCATCTTGTTCAGCTCCTCTGTAGAACTGTGTTGCCCAAAGCTGGACTGAATTTGTTGCTCTGGTCTGTGTTGCACATCGCCCAGGGGAATCTCAGCAATGGACGCAGAATGTTTAGGATCGACCCCGGTACCGCTTTTTATATAGCCAACCGCGCTGCGCATGGGATGTTTGTCCTTGAAGACTCGGATAAGGGGCCTCAGAGTTGGGACACTCGCAGCCATGATGACGACGTTTTGCTCGACCCTGACATCTATCAGTAGAGATCTATACGAATTGAGGTATAAATAACTTACAAGCCCCAGATAATCAATGTCACAACGTTGTATACTGCATGGATTGTTAGGGAGGGATATGATAATCGGGATATGGCGGACCGGTGGAGTGGCGTCGATCAACTTACACGGATCCGTTCGATCGTTAAACGTGCTCAGGTAAGTCGCCTTAATAATAGTAAAAACAGCCGAAAGGAATGTTAGTCCGAGCATGAAAGTGATCTCCAGCTTTTCTTGTCTCTTGAGTTGTAGTTTCCAAAACGCATGGATCGGGACAATGGCGAGCACAAGGTCGGTAAGGACAGTGAAGCTGCTGACAACAAAAGAAGAATGATTGAAGACATCTGGACTCCAGCATTCTCCCTTTGCCTCTTGATCCCACAACATCCTTGTCGGTCGACATTGGGCGAAGATAATAACGACCGATATAAAAGCTAGAAAGATCTGTATGGCTACCACGACGCGTAGGAACCAAAGGGATAACGTCTTCGTTCTACCGACGAGCCGTTCGATAAGGATCAGAATAGCAACATTTGGGAGACTATAGGCTATGATGTTGAACGCTGGAGAGCCGATGGATCAGTGAATGGGTTGACAATGGTGTACTGGAGACTTACGATAACCAATGACCTGGAGAATCTTTGTCCTCACCATCCTATCGATGCCTCCTGGTTCTGAAGCGACAGCAACGGTGTGTCGACCCAAACCGAGATCTGCGGACGCTTGTACCAGAGCAGAGGCGACAATACTTCCAAACAACGACAGAAGAATCAACAGATCGTCCCAGCCAGGTCTTTGAAAGATGACTACTGTTGTAAAGAGCTTTGTCATGACTGTAAGGATGGCTATGCCGGTAAAGATCCAGGCTATCAGACAGAGCTGGGTCTGTCTCGAATCGGTCGGCACATCGTTGGGTTCCATTTTGAGACTCTTATGCAATTAGTAACGACATCGCGCCTTGAACTCAAATCTGAGAACCTGTGGAGCAGTCAAGCTTTATAATCCTCTGCAATGGGGAATAAATGCAGCCTTATTGCTTGGTACCTGACATTGTGTCCTCCACAGAAAGATTCTCCTGGTCAGGCCATGACCAAGGAAATATGTTTTCATCAGAACCAACAGACGAACAAAGGTCCGGGATATCAGAAACGTTGGTTGGCGAGAGAAGAAGGGACAAAATGTTTCGTTCGTTTTATGTAAGTTGAGATCGACATTCAGGTTGCTTTATTTTGGCATCCCAAGACTCAGAGGACGGTATCTCCGTTACCCAGTAGAAGAGGCAAGTGGTGCCCAGGGAAGATAATGGTTGTTGGTTGTAGACATAGACCCTTGTATGTTGCAGAGAAACGATTGGAGATGTTGCTCCGGCCAAGGCAGGAAGTGGTCCACCGAGATTAAGAAGTGTGTTGGCGCTAACAACCAACAGCATGCCCAGATTGTCCACCTTGAGGGTCAATCATGCGAGTTCCTGTGCCTCCTCGAGTTTTTCCGTGGCACGATCGAAGAGAGCTTTTCTCGATTATATATCCTGGGTCGTAAGAAGAAAATCGGTAATTTTTCATTTTGCTATGGGCATCATTGGAGCCTCTTTTGTCTCCGAGAATTGATAGGACCTAGGAGGACTGAGCGCCAAGATGATCTGATACCATCACTTCTCCACTGATTAGGCGAGACAAACCGACTTCCCTTATAGAACCCTCAAGGTTCGTTCAGATTATTTCGTCTCTTTTCGCTTTTGGCGGCCAACCTTTCAGATACCCTGACGTTCGAGGACCGTTAGACAAGGGCATTCAAGACAAACATGCAGGGGACATACTGTTGGCACCAACATATCATCCATCCGAACGGGTATTCTCAGGCTCAAGTGGGCATCTGTTGGTTGTGTTGCAAAACATACATGAGCCCATGCTTGACCCCAAGAGGCAAGCTGCTCGTGCAGGTTGAAGATGTGATTAAAGATCCTTGAATCACCCATCCTCGTGCAGAGAGGTCAGTCAAATCTTTCCTTTCTTACGCATCATTTTCGAACTTCCTGGAACCAACAAAACTCACCAGACATGGCGCCCTCGGAAATCATCAAACGTATGCAAGATGCCGCTGCAGCATACGACAAGGAAGTGCTCGGGGCTCGAGCAACTCTGTTGGACTTGAATCGACAACTCCTTGCAGAACTGGAGACTCCAACCGACTTTGTACAACGTATTTGGTTCACAACGGTCAGTACTCTCTCTACGCATGTTTGCGAGACAGTAACTGATACCTAGAAGGCTTCTCTCGGAGGTAGCCTTGAAATCGCAAACAACAAAAACATCTTCCAATATCTACAGAAGTCTGAGAACGGACTTACCACACAAGCTCTCTCCGAAAAGACAGGCATTGCCGCGCCTTTACTCGATCGTTTTATGAGACATTTTGTCGCTCACAAAGTTGTCCGATTCTCTAAACCGACTGGCTGGCACGCTACAGAACTTTCCAACACCCTGGCCAAGGAAAACTACCAACACAGCATCTCCTTCTGCCAACGCGCCGCTGCAAAATCGTTTCTCTTCTTTCCGGATCATTTCAAGCAGGCCGACTACCAGCATCCTGGTCTGCCCGACGGGCCTTACCAATATGCCCACAACTCTTCCCTACCCTTCTTCGATTGGCTAGTTGCCAATCCTCCTTATGTCAACTGGTTTGGTTCTTTCATGTCCGTGTATAGGGCGGGCAACCCAGATTGGTGGGAGTTCTATCCCGTCGAAGAGCGACTAGCTGCTGGTTTCGATAAGGCTACGAGCGATGTATTCCTAGTTGATGTCGGTGGTGGCAGAGGCCATGACTTGCTATCCTTTGCAAACGGCATCAAGTCCCCAGGTCGGCTAATCCTACAAGATCTACCAGAAGTCATCGCCGACGTCACCGAGAAACCCGCCTTTGAAAGTCAAGCACACGACTTCTTCACACCACAGCCCGTCCACGGTGCAAGAGCATATTACCTTCACTCCATTCTACATGACTGGGGTGCCGAACACGGGGTCAAGATTCTAAAGAGTCTTAAGCCTGCTCTTACACCTGGCTACTCCAGGGTTCTGATCAACGAGATCGTGCTATCCGAAGAAAACCCTTCTCTGCCGGCTACCTCGATGGATATGATGATGCTAGGACACATTGGCGAAGCTTGCGAGCGTACTGAGGAGGTTTTCACAGCTATGGCAGCGGAAGCTGGCCTGGAGGTTATCGAGATATTTTCAAATGCTGCTTCACCTGAGAGTGTAATTGAGCTCATGCTGCCGTTGAATTAAGCCAGACTCTGGTCTTAGTTCTTATTGGACATTCCTTTGGTTGTCCTTCTAGTGTTGGACTTGTCTAAGTTGGTGAGTTTCACTCTTAGACACTAGTTCGAGTTTTGCTCACGATAGTGTTAGGGAAGTATGTAGAACAAAGAACATGGACTTGATTGGATGGCAGAGCACCATTACATACATAGTCAATCCTGTACCCGAGCGTTCCGGCTAGCGAAAGATAGAGTTTACAACGGCGAAGGGCTATGCAAAAGTCCAACGGTGTACTGGCACTAGTCAGGGGTATCCCAGTTCCAGAAACCCACGATAATTGTTAGCTTTCGCAAAGCATTGGAGGTCATCTTATTTGACTTTGTCGGTAGTTACAATCCAGCCGGGGTGTCTCGTATCTGGTCAGATGAGTTCGTTCATGTACTCTGTATATATAATGGTCCCCTCACCGACAGTCTCTCGTGAAATAATCAACTCTATTTCATTGAAAGCAACATGAGATTTGAAAACGTTCTCGTTTTTGCGTGCCTGGCTAATGGCCTAGCCGTGCATCAGAAGAAGCCGATCTGGGAAACCCTACCACCGACACCAGACTTGCCAGCTCCCATCAACACAAAGACGACTTTGATTAATGGAGTCCAACTCTGGATGCAAGAATACAACAAAAAGTCAGGCGGTATTCCTATCGTCCTTGACCACGGTGGTCTTGGCTACTCGGCCTACTTTGGATCTGTCATCTCTCGCCTCGTCGACAATGGGCACTATGTGATCGCCATTGACCGCAGAGGTCATGGTCGCTCTACCTTCAACAAAGAGGATGTCTTCACCTTCGACCAATTCGCCAAAGACATTGATGACCAACTCAAGTCTGTTGGCGTGAAAGAGTATAATGTTGTGGGCTGGTCTGACGGTGCTGTAACGACCTTATCCGCCCTCCTCAACCCAGTCACTGCAGCGCCTATAAAGAAAGCCTTCATCTTTGGGGGCACAGCCAACCCGGAGCAAACAAACGCAACCTTTTCGAACACGGCTGTCTTCTCCGAATTCGTCTCTCGTTGTCGCACGGAATACGCCCAGCTGCAGCCAAACGCCAACTTCACGTTGTTTGGCAGCAAAGTCGTGACGTTGGAATCGACGCTTCCTCAGTTTACTGATGAGCAGTTGGGATCTATCAATGGAAAGAAGGTCATTATCGTTGGCGCGGAGCATGAAGAGGCGGTGAATTTGGATGTACCTGGGAAGTTGCACGGCGCTATCAAAGGGAGCAAGATGAAGATTCTGACTGGCGTAAGTCACTTTGCGCCGTTGCAGGATCCTGATCAGTTCTCTGTGGCAGTATTGGATTTCTTTACTTCCTAGGCGACACCTTTGTAAAGTTTGGGGTCTGACTTGGTGTATCACTGTATGACAAAAAGCCCAAGGCTACCTTCGCTCGCCAGATAAAGCCCATGAATAAGAATCAACGTAGCCACTTGCAATCCTCGGAACGTCCTTGCCTGTATGTTACTTTGTTGATTGCATATTTGAGAAACCAGTACCTCAAAAGATAACAGTGTTTGCCCGATTCCATTCCCAGGTATTTTTGGGGCATCATTCTTCATGGCGCGAATCGATGATATCAGATGGAACTTCGGAAAGGGCTGGACCTTTGGTGGTAGGTACTACCTAGTACCCATCTAATCTGAGACGTCTACCTTATAGATTGCAAATTAACTTACATAATCTTTGCAACATACGCCCAGACAGGTTGTTATCACAAGCCATCCCCTTATTCGTTTCTGGGATAAAAGTAGAAAGGAGTTCCTCTAATGCCAATCAGTTAGCTTTACTAAAGTGAGTCCCCTTCGCATCCCCCGACTTGATCAATCAGCTCTAGGCTGGCGAAAAACGCACAAGACAACAGTCGGCATCGCTGACGCATCACGCAGTACCTTTAGTTGACTAATGTTTCATCAGCTTAGTATTTATCTCAGCGTTCCGTCGTTTCAATATCCCATATGCCTATCCAAAACTACCAACAGGCTCGTCGCCGGTCCTCACGTACGCCGGTTTGCTCTTTGTACACCAAGACTCAATCAACCACGATGTACCTTCTTAAGTCCACCAACCTGCCCTTAAAAGCGAACTGGGGGATCAAAGTACGGACTTGTCATCCTCTCAGCTCTCTTGTCCCTCTCGAACTGAACCATCAATAACCAGGCTCTCGCTGATAATACTCGACAAGCCCGCACAGAAGACGTCAGAGAAAGTCTCTTGGAAAGCAGTTATGTAGCTATGAGGTAGGGAAAGGCGTTTAGTTACGAAGGTCAACTACGTGTGCTAATGGATGCCCTGATAACAGTTGCTATATTCTTCGACGATGTCGCAAGAGTAGATACTCGGTCAGCCATTACGCGGCGCCAGGGTCAGCACGAATTGACATGCGCACGTCTCTCCTGATGATGCGATATGCCACTGCACTCGGCAGATCGCGGCTGAAGCAGCTAGCTTGGAATAGCAAATACAGAACGCAATATCTGCCTCATCCTTCCGCTTTTGGGACGGCTCTCAGCAATTAGACCTTTGAAACTTACGATAAGCGTGCCAGAGGAATCGCTACAAGGCCTCGGAGTGCATCCTACCAGACACTGTCAGCCATTACTAAAACAAGACAACTCATGACCAGCTACATCACTAGTTCTATCCCCTTACCGGAGCAGTGTCGCCGTATTACCACTGCCGACTGAAACGGCACTTCCTGCGAGGTTGTGAGAGATTCTGAAGGACAGGTTTACCTAGACTTACCACACCTTCGATCATATCTGATCCGCTCCTGCCATATGTTCCAAGTGCAATGGATGACTCTTGTATCAAGGCTTGGGGAGGAGCGGACCGCCTGCATGCAAGTGTCCAGGACATGTGAGTATAGCATAAAGTCAATGCTTGGGCGCTGGATCTGTTTTACCTAAAGATATGTTGACGATACGACCAGAACCATGGCTGACTACCGGAATAGTTCGTCTTCCTCACATTCCAAAGCCGCCGGAACAGCCAGTCAACAACGAAACACCGAAGACCTCACTAGTTGGAGCTGTCATAAATTGAGTACAGCGCTGAGTTACATTACTCATTGGGAGATATTAAAGGCGTGGGTGGATATGACATCTGTTGGTTCATGCCACCGTTCAACAATAGGTTGTTGAAGGACAGGAGACCATCCAACGATCGAGACTCCGCTTGAACTCAGACTCTCCATTCTCTATGCATCTACACAAACTCCGACGGTTTTGTAACTGGCTACCTTTAGCTTCAGACCTTCGAAAAAAGTACAATTGAGTACTAATTATTGGCTGAAAGTCCAACACATCTACACACCAGCAGACTGCGCTTGCAGCAAATGTTTCCGATACTTCCACCGTGTTCATGATCGCCTAAGAACCCTCTTCTGGCTGTATCACGTTTTCTCATTACGGAACCCAGCTATCAATTCACCGAGAAGGTATCTCACTGTATAATTGCCAATCCTTCAGGGACTAACATCCTCAACAGGACACTCAACACATACATAATGGAACACTACCTTACCGCCACAGACGGCTCACCCAAACCGCCTTGAGCTTCGCATGAGAAACCAGGATTCTTGTTCAGGTCTATAGAGTCCTCCACGAGCCTCTGGCCCATGTTCCAATTGCATACTTATCCTTAGGGTCCCGTCCAAGGGCTACGAGAACTGGCGCACTCACTACTAGCTTTACCATTACATTACCTCGTATGCGGAGGGCTGTCTCTGGGTGAGACGGATGGTGAGCACGGAACCAGGAATCATATTGAACAACCATACGCCATCCGCTCTTTACCATGGTTCGTGGTTGGAAGGTAGTAACAGCGATTTGGGATAGGGATGCTAATAGCTCTAAGTATGGGCACTCACCTAGCTAGCACGAAAATTCTCAGCTCTCATGGAGATCTACTATACTCCGTTACATGGCCACTCATTCGAATACAGACAACGAACCTTTCAGCGGTGTACAGTCGGTCAAAAAGGGGATCACATTGAGCATGGCATGGCGTTGTTTTAAGTTCCAATAAAAAGACCTTGATTCTTGTTCATTGAGTTCCTTTTGTGGGAGTCACATACGGGTTACTTACGGAGGTTGAACATAGGACGTACGCCTCGGTTGGCCTTACCGCGCTGATCAGTTTGAGCGACACAAACACTCCGACCAGGAGTCACCATATGGCCTCAGATAATGCGACAGGGTGCGTCTGGGAAATTAGTTGGTCAATCCTTCTACGGCTGTGTCACAGTGGAGGGACGGAGTAGCGAATTCCTTCATCAGTGAGGCACCGGCTTTGTACAATAATCGCACAATCAGCCGCAATAAGTCTGATGAATGACTTACCTTATCCTATACCTACAACCGGTGTCTGCTATGGCTTATACATCGCCCATTGTTAAAGAGTGGCGCCTGTTCTTGAAAGGAAGCTACCCTTCCATGAACGTGGCATAACTCAGGTGGGCTGAAGGGGCAGATATTGCACTCAACTATAGAGGCATTGGGACTTGCTATCAGGTATACTGCATACTTTGCACTCGTCCGGTAAGTCTCCCTATACATATCACGGCTACGGGAGCTGGATCAGGGTCAGCTCCATACAGAAAGCAGCAGAAACGGCCAACTTGACTGACCGCAATGCTGTATTCAAAACTTGGCATGGTCCAACAACTAGAGGACAGAACCATTGTAACTTAAGGACTTGCTATCAAAGCTGACCGTTCGGGTCTCGGTAGGGCTTTGGACATTTCTTATGTCGGTTTGGGGAAGCCACTATACTATAACATCCGTCCTAGGTGAATTTTCTCCTTTCTACGAATACTTTTTTATGGAACTGATATGGGACAGTTGGCAACTGCTTTACTTCTGCCAGGGCCAGTAAAAACGGAAACCAGACCAACAGTGATGCAATTCGTGGCCTTCGACTTATCCACGGAGCCTCCATGGGTTTCCTCTGAATGGACGGCTCCAGTGGAACGTCTGTAAGACGTAGCTGAGCTCGAAGGAAAGTGGGATGCTTATCTCCGGAGCAAACCACCGAACCCGACGCCAACCCCGACCCCGACCCCGAACTTCCTCATTGTGAAGGTGGATGCCAAATGCATTTATAGGCCTTCGTTCATCGAAGCAATGGCGAAACAGACTTAGATTCCAGCAACTCAATCCTTCTGGATGTTGATCTGAGTGATCCTGTTCATCATGGAAGCTGTCGCCGTTTCCCACTCTATGCCTGCCTTGCATAACATCAATGGATTAGAGATCAAGACAAGCATTGTACATACACCTAAGACATCCACTTCAGAGTACATCGAACTGAATGACGATGGCATTGTCGGGAATGCGACAGCCGTACATGACGGCCCAGTATACATCTGTCTAGCCGAGAACTACGAGTACTGGTGCGCTGAGCTTGGACTCGACCGATCAGAATGGGACTGGTGTCATTGGGGAGAGAATATCACTTTCAGATGCACCGATAAAACCCTCACTGAATCTGACTTTCGGCTGGGAGACGTATGGAGAGTCGGTAGCAGCGTACGTCTACAAGTCTGCGGATCTCGAATCCCTTGTATGAAGCTCTCTTGGAGATGTGGCCAGAAGGACTCTTGGCTGAAGACACTATCCGATACTGGTCGAGTAGGAGTTTATCTCAGAGTTCTTGTCGGGGGGCGTATCTATCCCGGGGACTGTGCAACTCTAGAGTCGACCTCGGGCGACAGCATGGACGTGGCAACAATCGCTCAATTGGCCTTCAGTTCCGGCTTGAAGACTCGCGACACCCTCGATTTGTTAGCCAATCACGAAGTTCTTCTCAGACTGAACAGACTGATCATAAAACGAAAGTTGGCCACGATGGATGATACAGAGAACAAAGGCAAGAACGCGTGGAAGGGATGGCGAGATTTGCGAGTCTCTCGAATTGTTAATGAAGGCAACGGTATCAAATCCTTCTTTTTCTGCCCTACAGACGACAGGGAATTGTCGTGGTATCTACCTGGGCAGTTCCTGACTGTACGGCTACCAACAGGTCAAGTCCGCAGCTGGAGTATCTCAGACTGGCCTGGTCGCACTCAGCCCAAACTTTACCGCCTCACCATCAAAGAAGCCGGAAGTGCTTCGGCATGGATGTGCAACGAGTGCACTATCGGGACCATCCTCTCAGCACGCTCCCCTGCTGGGCGGTTCGTTCTGGACTGGTCCCAACCGGTTACCCCTCGACAGATATACCTATCTGCTGGGATCGGAATCACGCCCATTCTTGCTATGATCAAGGCCCATGCGGACCATCCCAACATGAGGAGTGTACCAGGTATCTGGATCCATGTAACCAAAGATGGGGCAAACCTGCAGCTTCAGGATGAGTTTTTTCGAATTGATAATAACCCCACAAAGCGAATAGTCTTTATGACGCAGCCTCGGGATATTGATGTCTGTGAGAGACAGTACAGTATCTCAGGAAGGCCAACTTTGGATACCTTGACAGAAATACTGGGAGAGACATACCAGATCAATCCGTTCGGTACGGCCGAGATGGATCTGCCCGCTATGTTCTCGGCAGCATACGTTTGCGGACCCAAAGACTTCGAGATCGACATGAGAAGCATCCTGACGAGCCTCAAGATTCCCCCATTCTTTGTTCACAGCGAGAGCTTCTCGTCCTCAAGTCACGCGATCGGCGACTTAGAGAAGGCTTCGGTCCACTTCACCAAGTCTAACAAGACTGCCAAATGGGAGAAAGAAAAGTCAATGTCTTTACTGGAGCTTGCAGAGTCTGTTGGCTTAGCGCCCGATTACGGCTGTCGCGTGGGTGCCTGTGGAAGCTGCGCTGCCAAAGTAACTTGTGGTTCAGTTTCAGGAGGTGTTCAAATGGATGGAAGTGTATTAACGTGCTCGGCCATTCCTTCGTCTGACGTTGTTGAGGTTGAACTTTGAGTTTGTTGGGACGGCTCGAAGTCGCACAGGATGGCAGACACGAATTCAGGGTGGCAACAACAATATGATTCATTCTACTACGTACAAGCTGGTGGTGCAAAGCAAACGCTGACAGGGACGCTATCCTATAAATTCATCGCTGCGAGTCCAATATGCGTGGAGCCCAATCTCAATCGTGGCTCCTGGCCTGCTTCTTCGTCCTCTGCACATAAAATCGCAATAAATGCAACTGGACAATTAGCGAGGGCTCGCAGAGCTTCGACAGGGCATTGGTATACATACTCCAGTCAACCGATAGGGGATACGTGTCCCACTGAGCAGTATACTCTTGCAATTCAATCATTCTCAAATACAGTGGCGACTATCACGCTTCGCGGTACTCCATGTCTCGTTATCGGAAAGTCGCAGCCCTACAAAGCGGTCTATTAGCTTCAGGCACTTATGGAACGATTGATAGGACATACCGCTTGGAGTGAGCAGTGCTTCTATCCAGAGGGTGCTCCAAACATCGACTTCGTCCGCCATCTCAAGTCTGGAACCCAGGGCAAGGCAAATGAACCTATTTCGATTTGTGTCCACCCGTGAGAATAGCCCAGACACTGGGGAGTTGAATCTCGGCTGATGCAAACAGCAGAGACATGATAAAGTTGTACACAATTCCGATAACAATGCTTGTCACGGAGAATGTATACGACCAGTCGCGAGTCTGGCAAGCGATGCTCGTGTTAATGACGAAATGCATCACCCAAAGACCGCGGTAGTAATCCCACCAGCGCATTTGTTTCATGAGGTAGGTGACCTTCGCCTCGTAAGTCGCCTCGGAGAACTCGAAGCGTTCTGCTTCTCGGCGGTTTGCTTCGCTGTTTACCGAAACCGCAGAGTTGTAGTAACAGACGAAGAGCAGGAAGGCTAGCCCTCCGAAAAGGTATGGAAGGATGTTTTGTGACATTGCCAGAGTATGGTGGTTTGGGATCTGGTCCTCGTGGGTGAGGAGGTAATAGATAGACATGGTGTTCTTTTTCAAGACGAGAGACTCGGTTATGTTGGGGGAGGGGGTTGAGTTCATGAAGGAAGTGGACGAAGTGCTGGGTAACGAATAGAGAAGATTGAAGAAGATACACTCTTAGGTTTTCGTTAAGTTACAGTTTCGTCTGTTTCCATAATGGCAGCAGTGGCGCGCATTGGCAAGCAAAATATCAGGGGTAAGACTTTACAATAGACTTTTGACACTGCCATGACAGTGCTATAGCACTAAAGGTTACAAACTTTTAGTACGTATTACGATCATTGGGTACGGAGTATTGCAACAGCCAGAAGCCAACAGCTTCCGTTGATCGAATGAGGCTCTTCACACAGTCCTTGGCATCAAACTCTGGAAGGTTATCGATCAACTTTGCCCCAAAGCACCGGACGTCCACTGGACCCTGACTAATTTATTTGAGACTTTCATAGACTACCTTGTTTGCCAAAAGAGATGATTAGTCTTTCACAATGGTGTCATGAAGGCGCCCGGCCGGAATCTTGAGGTCGGATTGGGTGATGTAAGCTTTGTGGCCAATCAACCCACAACTGAGCGGAATAGGATGGAATAGGAGTTGCTTGGGTTAAGGTGGTTCATCCTTAAATCATAATCATCCAAGAATTCGTGGTTCGTGGGACGAAAGCAGGAAGCCAAGATGGTCATAGAATCGGAAGGATAGCAGGATTTGTCTGAATTCAACAAGAATGTCAGTATGGGTCAAGAAACGGTGTCGAACCTAATAGTATGAAATTATTTGATGTCGTCTCAAGTATCAAATTGTAGTTAACGCCTGTACTATACACTATTCTTACATCTTGACATTAATTACGCATCTCCTCCTCAAGCTTTCAACGCCGATCGACTATAACGTAGCCTTCAAACCCGCAATCCAAGTGATTAGAACCCGCTCTGCTCCTTTCGATGATCTCCATCACCACTGCCACTACTATCCCCCTCCTTGGCACCTGCAGCAGCTTCTTGGATGCCTTTCTCATCACCTCGGAGCTTAGCAAAGTACGCCTTGATGTCTTCAGCTCCAATTGCCTGTCCACTCTCGGCAAATTGTTGAAAGAATGGCTTGAGCTGCTCCTTGAGATGGTTATAAGCCATCACGCCCTCAATGGCTCGTACCCTGTCGACATTACGAAGTGCGCTCTCGCCACGTTCTAGAAGACTACCACTGCCGTGCGATCCACCTCCATTGCCATCGACTTGGGATCCTCCGTCGGACAGAGGTGGTTCATAGACCTCTTCCTCCTCGAGAAGATGTGGGTGGGGGTTAAGATGGGGGTAGCAGGATGAGCAGCGACAGAAGGCGTCGCGGAAGTTTTCTTTGAGGAAGAGAGAAAATTGCCCTTGGGGGGCAGGAGGAAGATTATTAAGCTTGCAAGGGATTTTGTCTGCAGACAGTGTCTCTTCGGCAGGCTTTTCGTCACCGGACTGAGATTCACTCTTTACACGCTTCGCTTGCGTAAAATCCTCCGCATCATCGTCAGCCTTGCGCTTTCGTGAATCCAACTCGTTCTCAGATGCCGCTGTTGTTTCAGATGTAGAAACTGGTTCCTCCTTTACGAGCGCTGTCTTGGCTTCTGAATCCACTGAGTTAAGAAAGACTGCTGGAAGAAAACCAGGAGTTCCAGCATAGCGCTTGATCCAGGGGTGCGCTTCGACACACTTGTAGCAGAGGAAGGCCTCGAAGGCATCTTCTTCAGGGAATCCTGGGGGCATGGGAACATCATCGTCTTCTTCTTCCTCTTCAACTGCAGTTTCGGCGGCCTTATCCTTCTCTTGGCCAGGGTTCTGGTTGGCATCCTGTTGCTCCTCATTCCCTTCTGTAATTGTGGTCAATTTGCCCTCTTCAGTGCTCTCCTGTGCTGCTTTCTTTGGCTTTTCCATCTTTTCGAACCAGTTAGGTCCCATACCAACGAGACATCCTGGATGGTACCAATCTTCACCACATCCGCCCGTCTCTACTGTTCCTAGGCCAAGACACTGGAACATTGTCCCCTTTTGTTGGAAGGGGTCATAATCACAGTCGCAGCCGCAGAATCGATTACGAAAGTTGTGGTTGTACTTGTTATTCGCATCAGGCTCTTCGGAATGCACCCCGCCTCGAGTATTGGTTGCCTCGTTTAAACGGAGAGCACAAGGGCTGGTAGCCGGGATTCGCTTGGTACCACAATCACATGTGAAGTTGCGCTTCTGGAAGATCTCGACGAGGGTATGTTCGCCGTGGCATTGGATCGAGCAGGCATAGCATACACCAGCGGGTGTCCACTCGTCGTCGTCTTTGGCTGGAGGGGGATTGCAAGTCAAGCAAGCGAAAACGGCTTGTCGCAAAGGTCCGAGAATTTTGGTGCATGTGTCGATACTCTAAAAGAATTGTAAGCGCAGGTCAAGGCCTGGTAAGGGCGCAATCATACATAAGGCAGAGCCTCGCGGGCATCGGCTTCAAGAGCTTCTTGCGATCGAATGAACCTATGAAAGTTAAAATATGAATCTGAAGGGTCCAACTTATAAACTAACTCAGCTGCAGTTTGTGAAGTCTCTGAAGTTTGCGACTTGTTAGAGAAGCTGTCTTTGCGCGCTCGAGAATCTTGTTGAGGCGCATCTTGCGCGGGCGCTGAGGGAGCGTTTGCTGACATGATGGCGACAAAGATTGGCTTTTGTTGGTATCAAAGAATAGCTTTTTCAAGACAAAGAATTGAAGTAAAAAACGAAACGAAAAGATCGGGCGACAATATAGTCAGAATTGATGGATGACGAAAGCACAAATACAGAATGAGGAGAACAAGTCAGCTATCGCTGCCTTCAGCGCAGTGCGACAGAGCTTCGAGCTTAGAGAATGGATGTCTTATGCGCTACCGGTACGCTGTCAAACAATAACGCGAGCACTACAAACCACTTTACGCGAGTGAGAGCATAGCCAATCAATCTGGCTGTCATGGGTGTAAGAAGCGAAATAGTTTGATGACTCTAGGGAAGGTTTAGGCCGCTACTTGGCTCTTTTATTTTGTCACCTTACCTCTCAAAGAACAATCTAACGCGTCGAATCGCGCTTCTCTCCCACACGCGAAATTACCCCTTGTCTGCCGACCCACTTGGTCTGGTCGGTTTCCCTCCCAACCCGTTCCATATATGTACAACAAAATCAGCCCCTCAATGTGGTCAACTACCTACACCAAGTGCTCTATCACAGTATCTCCTATCCAAAGATATACTTGAAGAGTGATAAACAATGAGGTATGGATCTTCATCTCACGTCTCTTGCTATTATCAGGGCAACAGCTAACTGCTTCCAGTTCCCCCTTACACCCATCCTCGGCTCGTCCGAATCGCAAGCGGTCTCGCACAGGAGGAAGCGATGGGCCGTCTCCAGCAGGCATGGTTTCGAGTCCTATGCCTTCATCGCCCCCCGAGTTCAATATTGCACATGGTGTTGAAGACGACGACGATATTGAGGATGATATCCAGATTGAGGATGATATCGACGACATAGACGAAATGGCTGACGACGACGTCGATTTATTCCGCGATGGTTACGAGAACGATTATCAGCAGAGAGAAGATGATCAATATGAGAATATCGACATCGATGACACTGAGTATATTGAAACGGCTGAGGAGAAAGCCAAAAGACAACAGGCCACCCGTTTCATGGACAAGAGAGATCAAGCCATTCGAAGCAGAATGCCCGGAAGGGGATTTGAAGCAGAACTGGATGACGGACCTGATGACTTCGACTTATCTGCTCAACCCCGTCGTCGCCGTCACCACTACGATGAGGACCCTGACGATATGATGGACACGGACATCATGGCAGAGGAATTGTCACTCGAGGCGCTTGGCGATGTCAAAGCTTCCAGCTTGACTGAGTGGGTTTCATTGCCTTCAGTCCAGCGAACAATCAGGCGTGAATTCAAGGCTTTCCTTACATCCTATACCGATACTTCTGGTTCATCAGTGTACGGTAATCGAATTCGTACGCTCGGTGAGATCAACGCCGAGTCTCTCGAGGTCTCATATGAACATCTCTCTGAAAGCAAGGCCATCCTCGCTTACTTTTTGGCAAATGCGCCTGCTGAAATGATCAAGCTCTTCGACGAAGTTGCCATGGATGTCGTTCTTCTACACTATCCTGACTACGAGCGTATTCACTCTGAGATTCATGTCCGCATCTTTGATCTCCCTGTGCACTACACACTTCGTCAGCTTCGCCAATCCCACTTGAACTGTCTTGTTCGGGTCAGTGGTGTCGTTACCCGACGATCGGGTGTCTTCCCTCAGCTGAAATATGTCAAGTTCGACTGCACCAAGTGCGGTGTAACACTTGGTCCTTTCCAACAGGAGTCCAATGTTGAAGTCAAGATCACATATTGCCAGAGTTGCCAGTCAAGAGGACCCTTCACTCTCAACTCGGAGAAGACGGTTTACCGTAACTACCAGAAACTCACGCTTCAGGAGTCCCCTGGCACTGTTCCTGCCGGTCGATTGCCACGACAGCGTGAGGTTATCCTTCTATGGGATCTTATTGACAGGGCGAAGCCTGGTGAGGAGATTGAGGTGACCGGCATCTACCGCAACAACTACGATGCTCAGCTCAATAACCGTAACGGCTTCCCTGTATTTGCTACGATTCTCGAAGCGAACAATGTGGTCAAGTCTCACGACCAGCTGGCTGGTTTCCGAATGACAGAAGAGGATGAGCACACCATTCGCAAGTTGTCTCGCGATCCCAACATTGTGGATAAGATCATCAACTCGATAGCACCTAGTATTTACGGGCATACTGATATCAAGACTGCAGTGGCGTTGTCACTTTTCGGTGGCGTTGCAAAGACTACCAAGGGTGCCCACCATCTCCGAGGCGATATCAATGTGCTTTTGCTGGGTGATCCTGGTACAGCCAAGTCTCAGGTTCTCAAATATGCAGAGAAGACAGCCCATCGAGCTGTTTTCGCTACTGGTCAAGGTGCTAGTGCTGTTGGTCTGACAGCTAGTGTTCGTCGAGACCCTCTCACAAGCGAGTGGACATTAGAGGGTGGTGCTCTTGTGCTTGCGGATCGCGGAACTTGCCTTATTGACGAATTCGACAAGATGAACGACCAAGATCGAACATCTATCCACGAAGCCATGGAACAGCAGACAATTTCCATCTCAAAGGCCGGTATTGTTACCACTCTGCAGGCTCGCTGTGGTGTTATCGCAGCCGCCAATCCTATTGGAGGACGATATAACTCTACAGCTCCCTTTTCTGCCAATGTTGAACTGACAGAACCTATCCTGTCACGTTTCGACATTCTGTGCGTTGTTCGCGATACAGTAGAGCCCGAGGAAGACGAGCGTTTGGCTCGTTTCATTGTGGGATCTCATAGCCGGAGTCACCCGCTCAGTCAGACCGAGCAAAACTCCATGCAGGTCGAACATGACACTCAAGCTGAGACGCAGGCGTCAGCGCGCAAGCCTGAGGGTGAGATCTCCCAAGAGCTCTTAAGGAAGTATATCCTTTATGCTCGTGAACACTGCTCGCCGAAGCTCTACCATATCGATGAGGACAAGATTGCACGTCTCTTTGCCGACATGCGACGTGAGTCCCTGGCTACAGGTGCCTACCCTATCACAGTAAGTTGTCTTATACCTGCTACAGCAATTCATAATACTAACAAGTCCAGGTACGACATCTTGAAGCTATCATCCGTATCAGCGAAGCCTTCTGCCGCATGCGTCTATCGGAGTACTGTTCAGCACAGGACATCGACCGCGCTATTGCAGTTACAGTTGATAGTTTCGTGGGCAGCCAGAAGGTTAGTTGCAAGAAGGCTCTCGCGAGGGCGTTCGCCAAGTACACACTGGCTAGACCAGGTGGACAGAAGAAGACTGGCGGCAACAGCCAGAGACGGCAAACTGCTGTCGCCAGTTAAGTGGGATTACATAGAAGGGAATTGTAGCGTACGACGGTCGGTTGTGTTTTTCCATTTGGCGAACTGGTATTAGGGACGGATATCAGCATTACAATGACGGAATGTACAAATTAGCTGGGGCGATACCTTTGATAGATTTAATGCATCATGAGTTACCACATTCTGGGTACGCAGATGGCGGCGTTCATAATAAGGCTGCGGTCACAATTTTTCCCGAAGGATCTGGGTTTACAGATCTAACAGCAATGCGGTAAGGAGCATGAAAAAAGCACAGCCGAAAGTTTTCATTACAGGTGCTATCCATTCGTTGCTTTATAGTACATATCCATTCATGTCTTGGGTATCGCTAAATCAAAATAGTCTCTTTTTTCGTCTTCCAAAACTTCACCTTCACTGCCCCGTCGACCCTGTACTTGATGCCGCACTCGATGGTCGGGGAGGGAGCGAAGGTACGCCATGCCCGGACCCTGAATCTTCTCGCTGCATAGGAATTCCCCCCATCATTCCCATACCAATTCCCATTCCAGGTAGTGGCAGCTGTGGAGGAGGACCCTGACCGTCACTGTCCTCAGCCTGGCTGTCCAGTTGCTCTTGCGCCGCCTTAAGGTCAAGTTCATGCAGACGCTCCTTTTCGGCCGGGTCAATAATGTCGTCGTCGTCGCTCCAGTAAGGGTCGTCGTCGTCTAGCTCAGGCATAGCCATGCGCTTCCAGAACCGCAGCTCCTGGCGGTGCGCCTTCTCGTCGACGAGTTTATTCCAACGACCTTCATCCTCGTCGTACTTGCGCCTGTATTGACGCAGGTTTTCATTCGCCTTGCCAGCATGTGCCTGCATCTGCCAGATCTGTTCACGCAGACGGGCGTTTTCATCGCGCGCATCGGCAAGTTGCTTGCGATAGGAGCGGTGCCATGAGGCTACGTCGCTGACATGCTTGGTCTTGTATTCGTGGAACTGTCGCAGAAGATTGGCCATGGCGTTCGCATACTGAGATAGGAGTTTGGCGTTGGCATCGCGGCTGAACTTTGCCTTTTCGAGGGATTCGGTAAGGAGAGAAATGAGAGCATCGATGTTTTGTTCTTGACCTTTAAAATAGGAGTTAATAGGTTATCCAACAGAGATAAGGAATGGGCATACCATTAATGTCTTCTGCGGCGCTTTCGATGACTTGCTGGTTGCTGACACCTTGTGTCTTGGCCTTGTTCCTCACTCGTCCCAGCCCACTAACGATATCCTCTGTAACTCGACGGTTTTCTGCCAGTTGACGGCTAAGCTCCTCGACCATGCCGTAGATGTAATTGAGTTCAGCCTGGTGGCCCGCAGGCGTGGGGACAGGCATTCCCGCCGCCATATTTGTGCCATTCATACCATTCATCATGGCGATCTGCTGCTGTTGCTGCTGCCACTGGTGTTGAGATTGTGGAGAAGAATACTGGCTTGGGACCTGCTGGTGGTGGTAAGGGGGTTGTGGCAGTTGCTGCTGCTGCTGTGGGTAGTGACGTGCCGAGGGGGCGGGAGCTGGAGAAGGAGCAGGTTGTGAGGATAGAGATGGATCGTGGGGCGTTGTATTTAGAGGCGCTTGGAAGGTCATGTCTTGTCGACCCGCGAATCTGGGGCCTTGATGGAGAATAATGTTGGTGTCTTGGATGGAGCTGGAAGCTTAATTTGGTATAGTCTGACATCCAACTCTGCCCCTCAGCTTTGGAACACATTCACCAGTACAATACTTGAGTGTGTGACCCGGAACGGCGCAAGTATAGTCCGTATGTAATTGAACGAACAAGACCATCAGCAATTCAATCGCCGACTGTTGAAAGTCCATGATGGAATTGCGGTCGCTGTATGCTTATTTTTTGGCCAGAAACTTGGGCGATCTGTTGAGCCGACGTTATATAAATTCACAAAACTATCACAATCACGAAAACGGATGTTGAAACCAAGGTACTTCTACACCTTAATGGCCATGAAGGTGTCTAGCATTGCGACAGCGGAGCGTAGGATTGAAGATATATTTGAGCAGAACTACGATGGTTTGTCTACGCCGCAATGGAACTCATAGGAAATGAGTTTGCAGGGAGACACACATATCGACGGAACGAGCTGCGAAGTAATGAAAGAGAATTCATATTACCTCTTCTAGTTCTATGCAGGTGAGGCACCTTCATATGTTGTGATCTGGTTTAATGTACTTATAGTGACAGCATACGAAGAGCTCTGATGTCCCGGAACCCTTATAAATTTCCTGGAAGCGAATACTCCAGACATTTGGATTGATGTGATAACATCATCTGTTGGCCTACTGGATGACAGAAAAAGACTGGGTAAATTATGAGGCAGCAAATACTAGTACATTATCGTCGACATACCGTGGCGAACAAAAACATCCTCACTGCTCGTACTGACTCAGATATTCGACCGACAGATCATGATAGATACTCGCATGTATTTTAGTTCAACCAGGAGGGAGTTACTGACTAACAATTCAATATTATTAGGTATCTCGTTAATCACCGAGGCCGGCGAGCAACGTCAAATGTCCGGGACTGTAACCCCGACTCCGTACAAAGAGCGAGCGGGGAATTCTCAAGACCGAACTTCACAATCGCTGGGCACATGGACCACTTGACTACCACTACCTACCTAGGTAGTACCTAGTAGGTAGATGAATACAAGTGACAGCATCCTCTTCGGGTGGTCTGCCTGGTCCAGACTCCAGATGTGGTCTCACCCTGCGGATTGTGCACGGAGAAAACGCGTTATCAATCTCACGACTTGGCTTATCAGATGGACAAAGCAAACGGCACATCACATGCATTTTGACAAATCATTCAAGTCGTCGGTATCCCAACGCCGATTTCGCCGGACGTACCCCGAATTCATTACCCTCAAAGTCTTATTAACTATCGCTGCCATTTCATTTGGCCAGTCAGCAATCGATCAACACTGTTAGGGTCGAGACTACAGTGCAGCTACGGAGTTGAATTCCGGGGGACCGTTTGCCGGATAAATCGCTGCTCCATACGAATGACGATGATGATTCGCCTCGGCATGTCATAGCCCGATTAGTAATGGATGTAGGTGCATGCATCTTATCAGATGCAGACTAGTCTTGGTCCACTGCCCCAAGCTGTCTTTCCTCCTCACAATATGACAAGCTTGTTTAAAACTTTTGCCCCGTTATTTTGATTAAGAGAAGAGAGTAAACAAGAAGTAAAATCAAACCCAGAAGAACTACGAATACAATCGAATATAGAGTCGACGGTACAAGAAAGTCAATGGAAGTTAAACATCATAAGCCATCAATCAGTAAAAAGAAGTGGGAGATTGCGGGTCTTGCATCTGTCTCTTTCTTCTCCGAGGAGTACCGAGCTAATAAAGACGTAATGGCCGAGCAATCCAAGCTCAGTGATTGGACTGGCTCAGGTCCACACCACCGTGAACATGGCCCGAAATCGCCATTCTCCTCAAGTCCCGCCCGCAAAACGAAGCAGCATCTTTTTTTCTGAGCCCCAGACTTCAATCTCATTCCTTCCCTCCGTCATCGCTTTTCGCCTCCCAACATTTCAACTTTGATCTTGCATCATCTAAATCATTTACCTCAATCAACTTTCTCTGCGACCTACACATAAACACAAACACTCTTGCAGTATACTACTCGACTGTACTATCGTCGAGCTCGATATAACGCCCACCTTATAAAACAACACCCATATTCACAATGTTCGCTCGAGGAATTCGCGCTGTCTCCCGGCGAGCCGCTCTCGCTGCTCCTCTCGCCCGCCCTACTATCCTCCCCGCTTCTCGACAGATTGCTCCCGCTGTTGCCGTCAACGCCTCGCGCTCTTACCACGAGAAGGTCCTCGACCACTACTCGCGACCCCGAAATGTTGGCTCCATGAACAAGAAGGATACTGATGTCGGAACTGGTCTTGTCGGTGCCCCCGCTTGCGGCGATGTCATGAAGCTTCAGATCCGTGTCGATCCTGAAACCCAGAAGATTTCCGAGGTCAAGTTCAAGACATTCGGATGTGGTTCCGCTATCGCCTCCAGCAGCTATCTCACTGAGCTCGTCCGCGGCATGAGCCTGGATGATGCTGGCAAGGTCAAGAACACCGAGATTGCCAAGGAGCTTTGCTTGCCTCCTGTTAAGCGTATGTTATCCCCATCTCAGGTCGCTGAACTGCGGCATATCGCATATTATGATACTAACTCTGGTATAGTGCACTGCTCCATGTTGGCTGAGGATGCTATCAAGTCAGCTATCTCCGACTACTACACCAAGAACCCCAACGCCAAGGTCAGCAACCTCAGCGGTACCGGCATGAAGCTTCCCGAGGCCGATGCCCCCGCTGCCGCCACTGCTTAAACGTCAAGTTTGCGTCAGATAATCTTACCACATAAAAACGAAAAAAATTCACTCATGGCCATCATGCCGTATCACAAATGTTTGGGAAATTAGGAAAATGATACCCTCTTTGAGGCAGGATGGAAGACGCCCTTCGGAATCACACCAAAGGGGGGCATGGCTGGATCGGGAGGGGGGGTGAGAATGTGATGGAATGCCACCGTCTGTCTTTCCCTTCCCTAATCCGCGCATTCAACGGGAACAATCTTTAGGAGTATGGGGTTTTGACTTTTACTGCCTGAATCGCAGGGGTTGCGATTGGGCTTATTGGGGAGGAGAGATCAGCTTAGAATGAGATGACCTGTAACAAATAGCTACAAAGCATGAAATGTTAATCGATTTCGAAATGACCCATATGACATGTTGCCAATATAAGTCAAGTGACGGACGGGTTCCATTTTGATAAGCAGGACAACAATTCGTTAGGAAGATTCTTGTCAAGGGTTATAACTCTTGCTATGCCAAAGAATCCTGACTGCATGTTGCTGACCACCAGCTCTCCTACAACTGTATGCATAAGCCACGCTCTACTGCTAGAGTTCGTTATGAGCGTGACAAGACGAAGCCGGCAAGGGTAAGATCTATCCTAGGATTGATTCACTGGCTCCTTGCCAGACCCTAGACTGTCGATCCTTCCAGGACATTGATTCACTGCTATCCAAGGTACCCATAACAACCCCAGCTGCATCTACCTGCGAATTCGACATCAAGAGCTACAAGGGTCCATATCTATAATCAACCATATGCACATCATTTAACTTGCGGTGCCTCATGCAAGGTCCAGTATGTTTCAAGCTCGGTAGCGCGTCAGCATCAGGCCATTTTCCACTATTAAAGAATGAGAAGGCGTGCCACCACGTTACATTTCGCGGGGTAGTGGTTCATGAATTGGAACTGGTTCCGAGTGTTTGGTAAAAGAGAATGGCATTTATGGGGTGTTCAGGGTCTTGATTGCTGGTTTTGCTGAAGATCAAAATGATATTTGGTGTATAGAAGGGCGTACACTTCACTTCTTGTAAGTCAGGCGTATGATGACTGCAATAGCACGCGACTTGAAACAGCCTTTTCCTCCCAACGGACGCATTGTAACTTGTATGAGTGACGATATGTTCTGTTGCTTCTAATAAGTCGCTAACACTATGATAGTTCTTTTTCTGTAAAGTTATCTCTATAAATCCCCGTGCAACAGCAACATACTAAGCAGCGGGTATATGAATGCCATGGAATCCCTGCCCAATGGCAAAATCAGCTTCTGCCCTTCCCATCTCCTCCATCGTCTTGCCGTCTAAGCATAGAATATACGCTATCTCTGCAACTCCATCTACGATCAAACTGAAGATAATCCCATCATCTTCGTCCTTGGCTCCTGGCCTGGGAACAAAGACTGGCTCTCCAGGTGTATGCCCCTGAGGTCCCGTCCATATTAGCGCATCCCCTGTGTTTAGGTCGGTCTTGACTATTGCGTCGACGACAGTTGTTCGGCCACGCAGTGCAGCGCTGTAGACATAGCGGTATGGCTTGCCGACTCTTTGGGGGTGGATAACGGGGAGTTCGCCTGTGTGTGGGCTTGGAATGGCGAGGACTTCTTCTCCTTTGGATTTAAAGGATGTATCAGGCGTAGGCTTTGAAGGCAGGGTGAAGCGATATCTTGTGAGTGTAGGTGCGCAATTCTTGTAACGCTCGTTCTCGAACCAGTATTTCTTAGTGGCGTCGTCACGATCCATGATAACATCGTAGTAGAAACCCTTGATGATATCCATATTATCGTACTTGGCTAGATCAACGAAGAGATCTGTTCGCTCATTGCCATCCTCTTCTCTGACCTTTTTTTCGAAGGCGTTGATACTGTGGAAGAAGAAAGCAGCTGGTGTTGAGAAGGTTGCCACAAGCCCCTTTCCATGTCGCCGATCGATCACAAGCCACTTGCAATCTCTGTTTTTGTCGAATGGTTTCATTGAATCGATGATATTTCCTTCCCATTGTGTCTTGAGTCCTCGCCATGCATATTGCGATAGCGGGATGCACAAGATAACATAGTTCTCACTAAGGAAGAAGCTGTGCATGTACGCAGGTGGGACGTTGAGATCAGAAATTGTAGCAAGGATCTCTGTCTCTCCGGAGGCAGCATCAACGCGGAAGATTCGGTAAGTAGGGACACGACCGAAAGCAAGGTTGAAGTTGAACAAGTCTCCTGAAACGGGATCGCGTTGGGCGTGGGCGCAGGAACAGGGACCGTTAAGAGAAGGATGAAGATCGCTTTGTGTGGCTTCTCCTAGGGGTTGGAGAGTAGATGGGTCGATTCTACGTATTCCTGAATAATCCGTCGCAACGAACAGATTACTCGTGTTCAAACGGTGTCCAAGAGGCCCATTGACTTCGTTTGCTTTCTCGTCCACTTCCTCGTCCTCGTCAGGCAAGCCAGGAACGTTAGCCAAAAGGGCAACATTGTGATTCCCCAGCTTTGGCTCAAAGACAGTCATGACCTTTGCAAATATTCCAACACATGGATCGGCCTTTTGTCCAAAAGTCATGCCTGATCGCCATCCTTTCTTCTTCACATCAGCAATCCACTCATCAGCCTGCCGTCTCGACGAGTACCACACTTGTGTCTCGCCATCTTCAGAGGGTACTATGTCAAATCGATGGGTCTGCGCGAAGCCATCGAACCAATGGGTAGTGAAATGTGTTCCGCGAGCTGTATCTTCTACGCGGCTTTGGCCTGGGCCGGTACGGTAGAGAGTGCCAGCGGCCCACAAGGGGATAGAGCCTTTGAGGGTGAGTTGGAGGGGGCCACGATGTTCCTCGAGATGGTCAAACTATATTTGTAAGTTTTTATTTCATTTTTTAGGGTAAAGGCAACTTACAGCTGCTTCGTTGGGCCATGATTTCCATGCTTCGGCGAGGAAGTTTTTGGAAATGTTTGAGGCGTCTTCTGCTTCGTGCTCGCGGGTGCGGTGATAAACACCAGGACCGTTAAGCGCCATCGCAACGGTGAACCGAAAATGGAAATCTCAAAAGTAAAATTCCAAGTGAGTTTTGTTTGCCTTGAGTTGAGTTACTCAGGTATGCCTGCTAAGGGACAAGTGTATAAGAGCAAGGGCCGTATTGTAAAAGCATTCCCATGAGGCAACACTGAAATCTTTTGAGACTCAATTAAGAGGACCAAATGGTGTTGGTCTTATACAAACACAGTGCACTTGTTTGTTTGTTTGTCTGCTTGCGATATCTCAACAGTGGCTCTGCAGTGTTGGTTCACAGGGCAAACTGAAGTGACGATAAACCTCCTGCAGTAAAGATGTCGACTGATTCTTCACCGTCGTCATCCAACAAATTAACATTAGGCCCGTTGAATATTCTTCAACATTATAGGTGGCTTTTAAATATGGATCGTGACTTATAAATAAGAAATCGCTGTGGTTTGTCTTTTAACACTGCCACGGTCGATTTCGCAAAGTCAATGACGCTACTATACAAAACGAAACCGGATTCCACGCTAGAAAATCCATAATCATAATACCAAGCCCGAAACATCCGCAGGGAAAAGTATCCAATAAGTCACATACTGTAGGAAACATGAGAAAAACGCCCGAGGCTAAAGTTAGTGCTTCAATATTTCATGCGCCTTCGCTTCGGATTCGCATAGAAACTATGCGCTTGTGCTGTGTTTCCCTCGTTGCAGTGCGGCATCGTTCCGCTCTGCGTTCGCTTCATGGGGCCTATCAGAGGCTGAAAAGGACGGGATCAAGTGTTCAGGTGCACCATATCGAGTATAGAGGTTTAATTGCTACTGTGGTGCCCGACTTTGAAATATTGGAAGCTTGACTTGATGGTGGTGCTTGACGAGGAAGGGTTGAACTTTGCTGAGATGCACTCATTGCACCTACGATACTGTAGCAGCGAGAGCAAAACAAACAACTTGGGTACAGGAGCTTCGTCTCTCTTTTCTTCTTGTGTATGTAATTCAGGAGGCGTTCTCTTGTTTCACGACAGGCGGGTTACTGAAGACTCGAACCTCCCGATGGTCACACTCGTGGCTTAGTCTTGGCGTTGTTTGTGCTGCGCTCGGATATCGTATGAGATAGGCTATTAGAATTCGAGGTTGTACCTGGCAATTGACGGTGAGGAAGTCATCTGGTTAGACCGCGGTATCGACAATGTGAATGGGGGGCCATCAAGTCTTCAGGTAGGAGGATCACTTAAGTTGAACATCATACATTTACCCTGTACTACCTCAAGCAGCTGATTTGGCATCTCGACTTCCGTAAGTGTAACTCACAATCAAAAGTCATCATCTACTTACATGATTTAACATTCTTCGCTCTAGATTTCCAACTAAGAAAAATAATAAGTGTATCATCTGGAATCCGGTTTAAATTACCAGGTAGGGAGGCTGATACAGTAGGTTCTATACATGCATCTAGATGTTGATGTTGGTTGCCAAACTGCAGGTGCTCCAGGGGTCTCATTCGCTGTAACTTAGCAAAGCAGACATCCTTCTGCATGTGCCCGAATAACTGCAGCCACACGTGATTCGACAAACAACATTTACACCAACACTAACACCATCAGTGTCACGAATCAAAAGGTTCTTCAAATACTTTGAAGAGCTTTCCATAATGTCATCTCGTGCATCTGCGCCTACAATACCGGCGCTGAAACAAGCCTTTCTTACCAACCAAACAACACTTCTAGCCCAGCCTCTTGCTCCATCTCGTTCATGGCAAGCCGCCAACGACGCGTCCGATGAAGCGCTTTCTGAGCGCGTCGTCGAAGACGTCCTGTTTAGCCTCAATCACACTATCCAGCAGCACTGTCGTCGCGTCTATGCTCCACAGGCTAGTCGGAATATCGCCGAGCAGATTGACAGTGTTTACACACAGGATGCGGAGCGCAAAGTAGGAGGCCCGGCTGATACTGAAGGTGGTATAGGTAGAGAGCTTGATCTCAGTGAGTGCCGTTTATATGAGATACCTGAGCGCAAGTCTAACTCGGTTCAGCCGATAAAGAGGCCATCGAAGCATTGCCTGCTTCTTGGCATATAGAGAAGGATGTTGAGGACCATCCTATGGAAGTCAAGCGCTACGCGGATGCTGTTAACCGGCTTACTGAACTCAATGACCAACGCAAGCAATTGCGAGAACAAGTCGCACGTCTGAAGCATCTCCAGACCATTGTAAAGCCTCTGCAGACGACGGACAATGGCGTTGGTATTCAGGAGAATCTCCTTACTCGCAATGGCCCTGTTGAAAAGGAGCTTGAGAAGATGCGCTTCTTGCTGGCAAGAGTCGGTGGTCGTGTACACGCCCTGGCTGAAGAAGGTCCGAATGGTGTCTCGAAGGAAATTAGTCTTTCGGAGACTGGTTCCCATGGTCGGAAGAGACGTGTCGACCAATTTCTTGCTGATGAAGTGTTCCAATGATGAATGGCAATGAAGCAATACCTTGCCTGTCATTGAGAGTACGCGTCGCACGTGTCATGAGACGGTGTTCGTGACGATGAACTAGTTATACGGTCAGATAAAGTGGCCCACGATGTTGAGAATGAGGAAGGCATACAGCCGTTTCTTCATCAGCATCGGCACTGAGTCAGTTGTTGGATCGCCAAAATCCATGATACACACTCTTCCTACCGAGTGCTAGTACTTGGCGACTCTACAGCTCCTTGCGCGACATCTGCGGACTCTCGGGTCCTTGATACACACGAAATTCGGCTATCTCTTACCGAAATGCAGTCATTGCAAATTGCGGACATATACCTAATTTTGGTGTAAATTAACGGCAACCCTGAAAACGCGATCTTGCTGTCTATTCCTTGTCAGTCTATGTGGGATATTGACTCCCAGACAGGCATCGGTAGCTCAGTTGGCTTCGCTCATGCCTACGCAACGAATTCGGTGCAAGATGTCTTGCGACAATTCTTTGTCTCGATGGGTTGGTGTCTGCGTCACCAGTCCACATCAGTAATGTCGGAGAACCGAGGGAATACAATATCAATGATATTAAATACAAACACAAGAAGCACTCCGCTTACAGTCCATTGTTCTATCCTGGGTTGCCTGTGTGCAAATGTCTCGCTTGCAACAACGCCGATCGATGGTCGTCATTATTTCCAGTCACTGGAGCAATGTGAATCTGAGACATATTCTGCCAACAATCCGAAGTCATTGACCTAGTTTCAGTTGCAATCGAGTCTATATTTATCATTGTCATCGATGTATGGGAGATCGTCACAGTGATTCTCAGATTGCCGTTCCGTCTCTATCAACCACTGATGTCAGATTCCAGCACTCGTACATCTATGAACGGTTTGATAGTCACGCCTCATTCGCCATATCTCATCCGATTTGGCCATGGTCTGTCTATTTTGGTATAATATGTTGTGATTAGTCCCAATGAATTGCCCTCCGTGTTACCACTGATTCACAAATTGACCTATGCTTTCATCTAATCGTCGAGACTCTGTTCAGCCTTGCTGCATCACTCTCCTCTTCTAGTAACGAATCACAGAACCTCTTAACTAACAATTGTTCCTCATAAACTGCATATGGTAGGCTACATGCCAAGCCGACATGTTCTGTTTGTCTGATCAAATAACCGAAGATGTACAAGCTCAATGACAGAACCAACACTGAAGCCTGAGCCTTGTCTACAACCGTCCAATTAAACGTGTTACAGCTCAAGTCTATATCTGCATCTGTATCAGTGGCTTGGTGGCTCGCTATTGTAATGCATGTATGTAAATAACTATCACCAACTCATCACACAATGGCGTTGCCGATCCATCTTGATTGAATGAAATGCCTTAGATTGGGAATCTATTCAGCCTGTTTACGGTGGATGTCGTCGGTGAATCTATTCACGAGCTGAATAGACTGGCCATAAATAGAGGCACTGGTATATCTCTTACGGGTTGGAATAACTACCAGTCATTCTTATTCATATATTTATAACGAACATCATTATGGAAACTGCACAAACTTCAGCTTTTCCCACACGTCTTCAGCGGATATACCGTACTGTGGGCTTCACTAAAGATTACAACTTCATCCTTTGGTTCCTCTTTGGCGGAGGATTCCTAGCCTTTGCAATCTCTCGCTTCATATATCTCGACTTTGATGGCCAACTATGTCCTAGTGAACCACCCACAGGCCGGATATACGGCTCCAAGGGAGCAGTTCCTGGCGAGTGCTACTACTACCGACGTGGGATCGCCAAGGCGGGTATCATCATGCACCTAGCTGGAATCCTTCCCGCTGCCTTGTTGGTCGTCGTTCAGTTCATCCCTGTTATTCGGCACCGAGCTCTCTTAGTTCATCGGATCAACGGCTATGTAGTTCTCCTCCTCTCAATGGTTGGGATGATTGGGGTGTTCATGATCGCTAGACATAGCTTTGGTGGAACTTTAGAGATGCAGACTGTGACTGGTGCCGCGAGCATCATGTTCATCGCATGCATGGTTCTGGCTTACATCAACGTCAAGAGACTTCAGCTAGAGCAACATCGTGCATGGATGTTGCGAGGCTGGATAATTGTAAGTGCCTAGCTGATCCTTGTTTCGAAAGGGGTAGTAGCTGACAACCGAAGGTCGGACATATCATCACCATGAGAGCCATCTCAGCTGCAATGGCCCAAATCGCCAGTCACACAGGTCCCTACTACACTGTGACTTCCTGCGCAGTCCTAGACTCTATGTTCTATCACAACAAGCCCGCCGTCGAGGCCTTGTACCCGCAGTGTGTGGGTTTTTACACAGGCGAAACCCCAGACCAACGAGTCATTACCGAAGGGATCCCTGGCGAGCGTCCAGATTTAATCGCTGCTAGACTGAATAGCGCTTTTGGAGCTAGTGCATGGCTCGCTCTTCTTCTCCATGTTATAGCCGCAGAGATCTATCTACGCCTTACCCCTGCTGAAGCGGAGAGGTTGCGTAAGGTTTCTTATAGAAGACAGATGGAAGCGGGTATGAAAGATCCTGGAAACTCAGTATTGACGGCGCAGAGATTAGGAGATGCTGAGCCTTGGGTATGTCCTGATGATGGAGAGATTTGTGGTGAAGTGGTGGATTCTAGGCATACGAGTGGGAGCCATGAGTTGCCGCATGATAAGTCCTAGGACTCGATTGAGTTGAAATGGGAGCTTTCAATTAGATGGTCATAATAGCTGAGATTGTATGTATCGTACCTACACAGCACACTTGTCTATTTCACTATACGAGCCCGGCAATGCCTGTTTGGATGGTATTTCCAGAATCCTACCACCCATACTCTCTGCTTATAGTACGCTAAGCTTATACCAACTACAACACCTTGATCTCGCTTTTGCGAATGTGCCCGAGTCCATATATAGCAACTCTTTCTACGTGATTAATGTGTTCCTGCCACAGTCAATACAGCCTGACTGTCAATTATCGAGTACCAGATGATAAAACCCACAACCCACATCTCTGGTATAGGGTAAGCTCAACCAAGATACACAACTTCACTTGACACAGAGATATTGACCGGATATGCAAGCCAAGACACGAGTACGAAGAGGCAACTGACTTCAACGTTAGCTGTTTCACGTTTCGATGTTATTGCAACTGTCTGGGGACCAAGAAGCTTCGTTCTAATTCCATATTGGCCGCCACAGTGAGTAGCCGGAACCATCGCTCCAGAGCCGCGCCACGCCGCGGAGCATAGTTACAACCAGTTTTGACTAACGCTATTGGCTGCCACCTCGGAAACCCTTCGGATAACATGGACGATGATGGGATGGCAATGCTTGGCAACGATGGCGAGACATGACAGAAATGGCTAAACATGCCCACTACGATATGGGTCGAAAGGAATCACAGAGCCACAAACTCCACTGAACTTTGATCTTGACGACTGTACCCGTTTTCCTTCAACTCACATACCAGCCTAGGGATTAGGAAATGCACCTAAGTAATCGCTAAAGGAAATAGACGGACTATTGCGCGCTAACGCTACGTTCCTGGAAAGGGGTCCCGGAGCAACTGGATAGTAGTGTTAGCTAGGGCTTAGTCGACGGGGTATATCAGTTGATCAAGTATTAGCTACATAACTATCGCACGATAACTGTAGAAAAGGTGGACAGACCGACGGACGAACGGATGACACCGCCAGAAGTGAGATATGAGATTGATCACATTATTCAAGGTGAAGGTTGGTTGTTGCTGTCAAAGCGCAAATTTTCCAGGTCAAAGAGTGAGTAAGATGGATAAGTCACAGAATAGAAAGAGACGCCTGAAGCGATGGAAAATACGGATTGAGATTGGGTTGAGGTTGTGGGGGTACGGAAATGATCTACAGGGGATTAGGTAGATGGAGGTGGGATGTAACGGTAAGTAGTGCGTTGTGCTGTGTTGTGCTGTATCGAATCTACCTACGTATCTGTCTATCTAACTGACTGGGCGTGTAAGCTGAAGTTGGGTTGAATTGAATGACATTGCATTACTTTAGAGGCGGTGTCATAGTCAAAGTAAGAGTTAAGAGTCATAGTTGACTTGGCTTTGTTTGCTCATGATCCATCGTGATGATGCATGCGAGTCGTGCCGTCAACCGACATATTGTAGTTGGATGCTGCAGTTGGTAGTAAGTAGTATCTTCAAACATGTATGTATGTAGGTATTCGTGTAAAGCAAGATGCCACTCGATAATACCATGTCAAGTCAAGTCAAGTCTGTCAAGGCAGAGCCAAAGCTGAAAGAGCCAAGCCATGTTCGCGTACCTGAAGAGGGCTGATGGTGCTATGCTTATAACTTCCAAAACAGGATAAGCGTATCGCGGTAATGAACGGTAGTTGCGAGGTGACGAGCATCGAGGTTCCATGGCATGGATGGCTGTAGGGATAGTTTGCAGTGTGTTTCATGGCAGTTGGCCCTGTAAGCCTCTCTGTAAAAAGCAAATGCACACGCCCCGCCACACCTGAAAGTTAGGTTTTCTTGTCTGCTTTTGGGGTAGAGTTGATGCTTCTAATTACTATGAGCATGCCCTGCAGCGCGGGCATCCATGTATGTTGGTTTCGGCCTTTCCGTTGCCCTTCCTGTACGTTGGCGGAGTTCCGACCGTACTCAACCGTCCTCCTGCACTCAATACCGTACACCGAAACCTTCCCGTGGGAACCCATACTCCCAGGAATTATGACGTCAATTAGTAGCGGCGGTGAGAGTTAACGCGTGATACAGTCTAAGTAGGTAGGGATACCAAATGAGTTATCTCCGTGGTGTTGTATTGCATTGAACTCTAAAATCACATCAGATTAGTGGACCACGACCGTTGAAGTAACACAGAGCTACTGTCATGCTAATAATTCGACTAATCGCAGTCTAATTCACTGATGTGCTTGAGCGCAACGCAGCAAACACCAAACGAAAACTTGAGCGCAAACTGGTATACATATATAACAATTACATAGTTATGATCACCAGAAGGCACCAAAAAAGGTGGACATCTTTCGGTGGGGGCTCGATGATAATGGAGGGGAAAAGAAACCCCGCCTTCAAGACATCATCGCTTCAGTTCCCTCTTATAACTACCGACATGTTGATAGCTTCCTGTTGCGTCTAAAGTGACCAGAAACAACCACAAAAATAGTCCTCAACAAACACAATGGCTCCTATTGGCGTAGCATTGATTGGCGGTGGCCTGTTTGCCAAGCAGGCACACATGGTGCGAAATCCTCAGTCTGATCCAGTTATGTATGCATGAATGCTGAATAGTCTCTCTCCCAGCCTGCCATTATGAAAGCGGATAACATCGCTCTCAAGGCTATCTACTCCCGCTCTCTCAAGTCTGCACAGGAGACGGCCGCCCTTAACACCCGCGCCGGTGCAAGCCCGGACCTCTACTCGGCCGACTCGGGATCCGGAAAGTCTTTCAACGACGTCTTGGCCCGGGATGACATTGATGCCGTTATAATCGCCCTACCCATCCCGAGCCAGCCCGAGTACATTGAGGCTGCCCTAGCTGCTGGCAAACATGTCATTGCTGAGAAGCCTCTCGCCCCTTCTGTTGCCGATGGTAAGAAGCTGATTGACTACTACCGTGGGCTGGGAGGCAAGGCTACCTTTTCCATTGCCGAAAACTTTAGATACAAGCCTTCCTTCGAGTATGCTGCAAAGGAGGCTGCAAAGCTCGGAGCCCTGCAGCATTTCAGCGTGCGAGTCTTCTTTCTGCTAAGCAAGGACTCTCCATGGTATGGTACAGCATGGCGTGCAAAGCCCGAGTTTCAAGGTTAGTTTAGCAAGAGGTTCCCTGGATTTTGTTGATCTAACAGTTCCAAGGCGGTTTTCTGCTCGATGGTGGCGTGCATTTTGTTGCAGCGATGAGGCAGCTTCTCAAAGAGCCTGCAGCCGACGTGTCAGCTTTCACCTCGCAGGCGCAGCCACATCTCGCACCCGTTGATACGGTGAATGCGGTGATCCGGCTCAAGAGCGGTGTAAGCGGCACATATCAGCAGTCTTGTGGTACCAAGATGAGCACATCGGTATTCCAGTTTGGCTATGAGAAGGGTTCGGTCGTGGTTGACGGAGACAAGGTCACTGTAACGCCGTGGGATGGCGAGCAGACCGTCAAGGAGTTTGAGAGGACGAGCGGTGTGGACCAGGAGATTGAGGCCTGGGCGAATGCGTTGGTTGAAGGAAAGCCAGATAAGAGGCAGAGCGTGGAGGAGGCACTGGCTGATCTCGAACTATTGGAGATGATGTTTGAGAGCGGATCTGATGGAGGTGCAGCCAAGAAGTATCAGCATCAGTTTTAAGGTAAGATGGACGTTGGTGGTGTAGCATACAGGAAATAGGTAGTGGGCAGTGGAATAGGATACACGTGTTACATTGTTGTACTTGATACCGAGACAAAATCAGTACCTAGAAACGAGATACGTCAAAATCACATGTTTTCAATGAAGTGCCTTATATCCTATATACAATGTTCTCAGCATTGACCCTTCTTTATGGAGTAACAAGTGGCATGAATCAGTCAGTGCTCTGTTAGTGAGGAGAATAGGTACTGTAGTTTAATTTACGGAGATAGCAGTTATCAACTAAAGCCACTAGCGAGGACCCTGTGCTGCCCGCTGTCCACTGCGGATCGTTCAGACTACTACTGCACTAATTAACCAAGGTACAACAATTTGAGCATCACAGCTTCGATTTTGCTTGATCCTCATTTTTGACATCAACAACCAACTTCTCAAGTTCCTGGCGGAGCGTTTGCGCCATACCGTCTTTGAGTGGTCGGTTCGTCTCACGATCGACATAGACCTGCACAAACTCCCCTACAGCTTTCACCTCATCCACCCCCTTCTCAAAGAGTGCAGTCTCGTAGGTGACGCTGGATCGTCCAAGCTTGTTCACGCGCAGGGCAAGCTCGGCAACGGCAGGATACGCGATAGACGAGAAGAAGTCGGTGTGGGTGTGTACACACATACCAAACTGAGGTGCTGTTGGGGGATGGAGACCGCAATTCTCGATGAGGTAGGCGTTAATGATGGAGTCGAATCTATAAACGTAGGGGTTAATTGAGTTAAGCCCGCAAAAAAGTATATCTATCACTAGGATTTGGAGCAGAGCCACTTACAAAAAATTGTAAACTGAGTTGTTCATGTGGTCATACATGTCGTTATCGTTCCTATTGGCAGACAGGGAGTTAGCCTCCATGTTGATACAGTACTGTAGCCCTTCCATTCCTCCTTGCCATGGTGAATGTCACTGTGCAGAACATGGGTTCCCTATTTGGCAAGTATTTGGTCCATCGACAAGATCGTTATACTCCGGAGCAAAAGATGCGGCTCGGCAGCTCGGGGGAGGATAAAGAGTTTCAGGTTCCAAATGGATGCGGTAATGAGGCGTGCCTCAGCTCAAATCAACTCACCATCGCGTGCGATACTCCAGGAAGAAACGATAGTCGGATCTTTTGCGGGCCTTGAGCTCCGCTGGCGAAGATTTGTTACTCATTCCGTAGTAATCTGGGGTAAAGCCTAGAGCAAAGGCAGAATTTGTGTCTCTTGTTCAAACGTTCTCGACCGTGGCTTTGTTATGATGCTTTTTTTATGCCTTCGCGCGCCTTGGCTTAGGTAGAGGCGCGAAGTTTATCAGGTATATCGGGAATGCCCAGAGTGAAATGATGATGATCCAGTGCTACAAAGACAGAATCTAGATCCTGGTCCAACGCTTGCGATTGTGAGAAATGATAGTGGATTAACCAAGGAGCTTGCAAAATGCACGCAAGTAAGATAACTTTTAGTGCAATTGCAGGGCAGTTAGGCAGGACCCTTTGTTCTTCGATGCGGAGAAGCTTCCCAAGGCTCGAATATTGGGAGACAGCTTCAAAGTGAATTACTTTAAGAAATGGAATGAAATGAGGTTCAAGATTTAGTGAATTCCAAGTTGAGCTGGATGAGCTCCCGAGGTTGCTAAGTAGTCCAGCCCAAAAGGGAAAAGCCGAGGTTTAAGTTGAGGCCTATGATCGCCCTTCTTTGACGCTCGTCCAGCCATCCAGTGCATCGTTAGGGGCTTGGACAGGGAGCTTTCAGCGGACGATTTGCTTAATCTTTGGGGTCTAGGAGCCATGGAAGCTCGAGCCTACAAATCGTATGGAGGCCCGACAACCCGAAAGTTCCACATACCGAAAGGACGAATGCCCAGGTAAAGAAAGGTATGAACCTCCCTCTCCACATCTGCACACAGCCAAGAGAGTGAGGGAGTGAGTGAGTGCTGTATGAGGCCTAACTTGGATTAATTACAAAAGGATCGAGTATTTGCAACCAGCGCGTCAAGGCAATGGGGAATAGCTCCAAGGTGCCTAGTCTCCCTAGGTAGACATTGATAAACTCTAGACTTTGGATCATTGGATGGAGGGATCTTGAAACCATGGGATCCATGGATCTGCCATCCCGGACAAGTCGCGGCTTTACGGATACCCAACCTTTCATCGCTCCAGTGCCTTTCCAGGGTCTTGCTTGCTTGACTACCCACCAAAAACAGCCAGACCGCCCAAGATATGCTTGCCCAAACTGGACGAGGGGTCATTCCTGCCACAAGTCACCGCTCGTTACTGCCGTTAATAGATACCTAAAATTGAAACCCACAGAAATGGAAAGAATGTGTATTGGGTGCAATCATCACATTTCATGCCAACCTATAACTTTTAGGGCAGGAAGGAGACCAAGAACCAGGGCAGGATAAGACACTTACACTTACATGTACTGTACTGTACCTACCCTTTCTAGGGAGTCTCGCTTATCACCGGTCCCACGCAACTGCAAAAGAACCCTCGTCTGAGTTTGTCACAAATCAACGTCGTTTTTTCTTTTCTTCTTGTGTTGCCTGCCGCCGCAAAAGCGCCGCAACCATCTCCCACTCGACTGCAGCTGAGGAATGAGGGCTGCTCTTCGCCTCGGCCCGCACTCCTCCGCATTACACCTACGTAGATCAAGGCCCTTGCCTAGAACCTCTTCCCTACCCCCTCGTCAACAACGCCCCTTCGCTATGGTCTCGTCCTCGCCAAAACCTGAGGCTTCACCCTCGGATGAGTACATCTTTGCAAATGCTTTCCAGGATCTCGATATCCAGGGCGAAAATGGTCTCACACCGAGCCAAGGCCCAAGCCAGCCAACCTCTGACCCATCACTAACAGCCACCACAACCACTACCAACAACAATAACAACAATAAACAACAACAACAACAGCAAAACCCTAGACGGCCCAAGCAAAAGAAGAAGCAGGATCCGCCCAAGGTCTCGGATACGGATGAGCCCCTTATCACCCCGGTGGGAGATCCGTGGCCCCGACCCTACCACTTTGAAGGCGATGGGCTGCGTCGGGTACTGCCATACCACTACACTTACAACACCCACTGCAAGGAGAGATGGCGTAACAGACCCCTTCTCGAGATCTATGAATCTGAGTTTAGGGATCGACCGCTCGACTACTATCGGCAGTCTATGATACGGGGAAAAATCTTCGTCAACGGTCGCCGCGTTGGACCCGATTATATTCTTCGCAACGGTGACCTCATCTCTCATACCCTGCACCGCCATGAACCTCCGGTCACTGAGGACCCTGTGCAGATCATTCATGAGGACGAAGATATGATTGTCATCAATAAACCCGCTGGCGTTCCTGTTCATCCCGCTGGTCGATACAACTTCAATTCGGTTGTCGAGATCATGAAGTCCGACCGCGGTCCAGCATTCTTGCCATACCTCTGCAACCGTCTGGACCGCCTCACAAGCGGCATTATGTTTATTGCAAAGAACCCAACTGCTGCGGAGGCGTTAGGCATCAAGATCAAGGATCGCACAGTAAGGAAGGAATACATCGCTCGGGTAATGGGCGAGTTTCCTGATGGCGAGGTCGTTTGCGATCAACCTATCTTGCAAATATCCCCTAAACTTGGTCTCAACCGAGTACGTGCCAATGGCAAGACTGCGCGGACTGTTTTCAAGAAACTAGCGTACTATCCAGCAGACGAGGATGAGGTTGTAGACGAGCGCCCCAAAACACCTGAACAGCTTCAAGATGAGAAGCATCGCCCTTGGGTAAATAAGAAGGGGTACTCGATTGTTCGCTGTCTCCCGGTAACAGGCCGCACTCATCAGTTACGTGTCCACCTTCAACATCTGGGTCATCCTATTCAAAATGACCCTATTTATGCTAACCGGCGAGTCTGGGGCATGGAGCTTGGTCAAAACGACGCCGATGCGACGCAAAACACGGACGAAGACATCGTCAGTCGGCTGTCTCGGATGGGCAAAGACGAAGTGGCCGAAGCCGTCGCTTACTACGACGCTATGGTGGATAAGTATGAAGAGAAGAGGGCCGAGAAGCTGACAGGCGAGCTCTGCGACGTATGCCAGACACCTTTGTACTCAGACCCTGGCAGTCATGAGCTGTCCTTGTGGCTCCACAGTCTTCGATATGAGGACGCAGGAGGCAGCTGGTCTTATGTCAGCCCTCTGCCTCGATGGGCTCTACCACCGGAGGGAATGAGTGGCCCAACATCAGTCGGCGGTATGGAGGAATTGGTCGAGGCTGTCAAAGATGAGAACCCCGAGATATCATGAGAATTGTCATTCCGTCCAACAAGCATTGCACTACTACAGATACCTACATACTGCCACTATTGTGGACCACGCCACCAAAATAGAGTGGTTGCAACTCGTAGATACAGACATACACAGCTGAAGACGCTCAACGCAACGCATCTCGGATAAGAGACGCTATGCTGCCGGACCTATCATACCATAGACTGCGCGAGAGCTCGAGCCAGGATCCGATATCTGGGACATACTGTGGATCTACTATACATGACCGGGGTTATTGATCCCCGTCAGTAATACAGGCAGGCTATTACTATTTGGCGTGCACATGAACTTCCTAGACCAGACAGGAGGCAGAGACAGGATAGGGCTTGCTCTTGAGCCTTGAGCAACTGGCCTACCCAACAAAGCGCCTTGGATATTGTGATCCTCAAGAATCGACCAGATACCTGCGTTTGCCAGTGGCGTTTGAAGTCCCCTTCGCCCGGGCGCATGGTGCTCTCTTTCCTTGAGACAAAGTTAAAAGTCTCAGACAACTCAGTGAGAGTTCTGAAGGCAGTTAATGACAAGTCACTAGAGGCTCCGTTAACACGAGGGGCGCATCGAAGCGAACAGGATGGAGACCTGATCCTCACGTTGGGGCTCTCTATGTTCTGGCCGGTGCGGATACCCAGGACCCAAAACCAATGGTCTTAGAAGACTAGCTGGACCCAAACAGGCGTTGTCGTGTTTAATGGACCAATACGGAGGCCGTCGCTGTTAAGGCTCTCAATGCATTCCGCACTCAATCTAATATCAGAAGATTTGGACTAGAAAAAAAGGGTTCCGTCGTCCAGCACGATGCTTCCGCCAAGACTTGTGTCGCCTAACGAACAGGAGACGAGGCTTGCAGTCGATAACTTTTCTAAACAACGACTTCGAAAATAGCTTGAGATAAGCTTGAGATGAACGTACAGCTCGAGGCTCAGGGCCAGACCCCTGGTCACACAGCTACATAGGCAATTTACATGCGGATAGATTATGGTGAGGGGACAACCAAACAAGGGCTCTTGATCCGGACTCCAATTTTCAGACCCAAACGGAGTAGGTCATGGGGTTTCTGTAGATCATCACAGGGATCTTGGGTCGAACATTGATTACTGCAATAAACACGGCTATACCGCGTGAAGCCTCACTGAAAGCCTGCTGGTATTTCCAGACTGGAAGGAAAGACGACAAAAGGACCCCTGACAGGGTTCGATAGGGCTCATTCTGTTACCCACCGGTTAAAACAAAAGAGATGGTCGAAGCGCATCGGATCACATCACATCAAGCTCCACGAGGCATGGTTCAGTCAACGTCGGCTTAGAGAGGGGCCCTCTAGGCTCTAGCAGACCCAGGGAATTGTGGCTTGCACGAGATGGATTGCTGCACGCAAGCAGACCATGATCGCGCTGCGGGTGGCCCCTGGAAATGGCTTTTTCTCTTTCCATTATCTGGGGTAGGGTAGTGCAGTTTGTGGCTTGAAAAAATAACTTGCTTTTTCCTTCTCTTCTATTCTCCACAGGTTCTCTACCCTTGCCCTCGAATTCAATTTGGTCAACGGCAGTACCACGGCCCCGGGTCCGAGTTGGTTTTTGGCAATAACTGCGAGGCTTGGCTTGGCGTAAGAAATCTTGCGACAAATCTCGAGATCGAATATTTTTATACAATACGACGCTGGGCAAGGTTCTTGCGAGATTGGGGCTGACGGGAGATGAACTGCTCTAGCCTGGCAGGCCCTGCTGAACAACAAGGAACCCTTCAAGAGAACGTCATAAATGCTACCTAAAGTCGGAGCGACAACTCTGCAGCAGTATACTGTTGCAGATGGGTTGAAATGCCGACAAGTAGCATGTCTGTTTGCGCAAGAAAAAATCGATTGAATTTTCGATTGCCGAGGTATGCTTACCTAGGTAAAATATGAGACAGAAAGAAAGTTGTGGTGCGATGCCGAAAGCTCTCCGACACAATTCTGACAACACAGGCTGAAGCGCCTCAAAGAATGACGCCATTGGGTTGGGGGGATGTTTCCTGTGTTGTTCTAGGGTCTGCCATGTTTCGGAGACCACGTTTGGTCTGGCAGAGAAGATTCTTTTTTCCTTCTGAAAGAGGGAGTTGTCCTGCAAGGCGAAACTCAAATGGCACAAATCACCTGTCAGCAGCGGCTCACCACGGCCTTTGCTTTTTAGCAGACTAAATGTACTTACAGCGCAGTACATCCTTAAAACCGCGCCTGCTGTGCCGCCGCACAGGCGTTGTTAGGCATACAGTAGCCTTTCAGCCCGGAAATGCATTCGTTACTGCAGCTTCTTGCTTTTCCTTGGGGGTTGCGAGCTGCGCTGGCAGCCGTTGGCACTGTGGCTCCGTGGCCAAACAGAGTGCATATGGCGTCCCCGAGTGAAAGTTTTGTGCTCAGGACGACAACGCCTCATCTCAATGGAGGCATAGTATCCGTTGGCGAATTTTACAAACGGCGACTCTTTGTACAGAGATTATCAGAAGCACGTACGATGTAGCCAAGTACTGTACAACAGATTCCTTCTAAATAATGTCTTCAGAACAGTACCACACCGGATCTACAAGCAGGATGTATTCCTTTTCCAACTATGGTGGAGAATTCGAGGCACAACACCCACAGCACAGCACAGGGGAAAGGGATATTGGAATTCCGTAGCCATGTGCGTTGGCGTTTGATCTGGGGATTGGCTCTCGACTTGACCGCAAGATGGTCACTACTGTACAATGGACGGACTCGAAGATCAGACAGCGGCCGTGATGATGCCATCTGGGGGCGGTTTGGATCGACGCCGTCGTGTAAAGTAACATTGAAAGTGCGACTCGCCATGCTTTGGCGTGTGCCGTTCCACTTGATGGCAACGCTCCCACGTTTTGAAATGCCTTGATACTGTACTAGTTAGGAGCGCCTCATGGCTCCTCATTTCGTGATCAAGGGTGGTTTGCTTTGGCTTCACAGAGTGATCCCCCCTGGCTCCACGTGCTCCACCGCTACACTACAGACCTGGATCCATCATGATGTGGGCTTCGACAACCGCAAAGCGCGCTAAGTTGGGAGCCGTCAGTGGCCCCCTCACACCCTGACCCCGACCACGACTACGACGGATATCTTCTAGGGTTCAGAGGACTAAAGTCTATTCTTACAGGGAGCAGCGTTTTAGTGGGGGGCTACTGTAGGGATAGGCTGTCGATTTAGTACTGCAGAGTGTCATCGGCCTGGCTTGAGACTTGCTCATTCTTGCACGCTTCTGGGGGAGCTTCGCTGAGGGTTACAGAGTATGATACGCTACAAGTGACCTTGCGTATCTTCGTCGAGGCTCAAGTTCAAGGACCCATCATGGACTCACACCAGCTTTCTGGATACCTACTGAGACAGCACGTACGCCCTTGTTCTTATCGACGAGAGATACGGTTGTACCGCGATACTACACTAAACAGAGAAGAGCAACGATATTCAACTTTGAAGACGGCAGAGCAGAACATGGTATCTTAGCATGCTGTCGATTGGACCCACCGATGCCTGGCCAGTGACATTTGACTGCGTACTACTACGGAGTAGTAGGGGATTGGAATCGTCAATCGATTGGTCGGTCCATCAGCCAGGCCAGGTCATTGGCAAAGCACCGACTGGTACAGCAGAATTGCATTTTGCGGCGTGCTCTTGACGGCGAATTACAAGCAGAAAGTCATCTCTTCGATGAATTGGTACCAAAAGATCGAACGCGCAAGGACAGTGACTGTAATTGGCAACGTGCCATCCAGCAGAGAGAGAGTACCTTGAGCGAGGACCATATTGCGATACTTGCCTAAAAGCCAAAGGCCAAAGTCCCCACATCCGTAGTAATTCCCAAGCATCCGCGGTCCGGTAGACGGGGTCTCTACCTGTTGCAGACAAAGAAGGTGAGCGGTAACGGGTACAGTAGTGGCCTTGAGCTCAGCTCAGCGCAGGACAAAGGGTCCGAGAGCTTCTTGTGGAGCGTCTATCAATCTTGGAACCACGAGGAAGAGACCCGCTGAGATTTCTGTACTAATTTTCCAATGCTCAAGAAGAATGAGGGGTGGAGGAATTGGATCAGAGCAAGATCAGGCCAGGTCCAGTCAGGCCAGACTAGACCAGACCAGAGTCTACTGGATATCTTCTGCTCTATTGCTGCTTGTTGTTTAATGAGCACAGCAACTAGACGCTCCATACTATGCAACGGTATGGGCAGCCTCCTCTACGCATAGTCGGGGTCCCGCCTATGTCTCTGGAGTTGGAATACAGCACTGTACGTTGGCGTAAGAGACAGGGAAAACAGTGCAAGTCTCGCGAAACAAGGACAAGCCACCCCGGACTCAGACACAAAACAAGAGAGTGTAGGCAGGATAGGAGCAGGTGTACACGCCTCAGGTCCTCAGTACAAGCTCCAAGTACTCGTCAACCCAGGTGAAAGCGTGGCGCACCGGACCGCGCGCCAGCACCAACGCCAGCACCAGTACTGTTTTGAACCAGAAAGACCCACACGCGGTACGTATCCCAAGTAGCCTTACCTTCCATGCCCCGAGGAGCCATCAGCCGGACCAACGCTAACACTAAGTGAGAGGAGAACGGGGCGCACGCTACAGGGGTCTGTATAGAGAAAGGGTCTGAAGGGTCTAGCACTATCCGTACAGCATCTGTCAGTACGTACTGGACAGTACTGATGTGAAGTAGGTGGTGGCACCCTCCGGTGCGCAGCGATGCATTGCTATGCGTACACCACCCGTTCCAGGGCGAAGAAAAGAAAAAAAGATGGTTCTCGCGCCAGATGAAAATGGTTATAAACAACACACCCTGGCCCACGTCGATCAACCTCTAGTAGTAGCTAGGTCGATCTCCAATGCGAACACTTACTTGCACGACCTTGGACTTAAAGACGACGAGTACTCCACAGACATCAACAGTTATTACCTTCATCTCATCTCATCTCAACTCAATCATCTAAATACTCCCTCTCAGGACCCTCTTCGACTTTGAAAGTTTCCTTCCTTGTCACCTTACACTATCTTACCTTGTCAACTACTTGTATACCTTATCCATAACATACAAGTCTTGGCCTTCATATATACCCACATCAACACTCAGACTTATCGACTTGACATGATCACATCGCTCTCGTCGTCGCCGATCACGTCCATGCCTTACTCAACCTCCCCCGACTCTCACATTCACAACACCGACAACATGGTTCGATCATCTTCAGCAGAGCCCGCAAAGAGCTCCAAGCGAAAGGGTATGTGACACCAGCTGCACGGGATATGAGTAGCACCAGAAGCAGCAAACGGCCCAAATCCAGATCAGCAATACTAACACTCAGCGGCAACAGGCACCCGAAGCGTTTCTACTCTCACACCTTCACAGCTTGCGCGCAAGAGAGCCAACGACCGAGAGGCTCAGCGAGCTATCAGGGCGCGAACCAAGGAGCACATTGACCGTCTGGAGCGCGAGCTGGAGGAACTTAAGAGCAAGCAGAGCCGTGACCAAACTGTCCAGGAGCTTTTGCGACGGAACCAGGCGCTTGAGGAGGAACTGATGCGACTCAAGGAGAATATGGGCGTCTCGATGACCTCTTCGCCTTACTCTGCACCTGGTACGACTCTCTCAGTCACGATTCCATGCTCTGCCTCTTCACCAACCTCCAACGGTATACTGACTGCTCCCTCAGTATACGACGATAACCTTAGCTCCGGCAGTGGCGCCATCCCCAGTCCTCGTGGCTCCCCCTTCCCCTCTGGCGACTACAGCCCCATCCCGGATTATGGACAGCAATATGTTCCCCTTCCCAACAACTGCGAGTCATGGGCCAGCACAGTTCCCTGCCCTGTTCCCTCAAACGTCTCAAGCCCTTCCTCATCTGCCGATGATTACAGCGCCGGTTACATTCCTACGAGTGTTCCTTCTTCGATGCTGCCCTCCAACAACACCAGCTCATCAAACATCAGCGCCGTTGGCCACAGCCAAAAGGACGTTATCAAGATGGAGTACGAGGATGTTGACTCTCACGGTAAGATTCCCCAACCCCAGCTACACCATGTACCACCTGAACAGAGGACTAATCACACTCAGTATCTAGACGCCGGATACCGCCTCAGCAACCCTTCTCTGCAGCCCGTGTCCCCCCATACCTACATGGCTCAACACCAGCAGCCCGCTTGGAACATGTATCCCGTCTACTACCCCCAGGCCCAGTCCTCGGTCCACTGAAGGACCAAACCCAGCCGGGTGCCTCCTGGCCGGTGCCCGTTCTGACCACTCCGCCAGCCTGTCGCCTCGACGAGCTTTTGGTAGGCTTTCTACAAGACTGTCGCCGGATGACTACAGCCACGTCGCTAGCTCACACTCTGGGCCCTGCCCGGGTAGACGTGCGATCTGTATTTCGCAGTCATGACAGCCAAGGCCAGCTTGTCTGCTCGCCCCACCCCATTACCGACCTCATTCGCAGTCTCATAGATACTGCGGGCATGACACGGCTTATCGAGCGCATTGCAATATTTGCGCCCTTTCAAGCTATGATATGCTGGCTTGCACAGCCCACATCAGAGAGGCGCGCGCGTCTGTGCAATGATTACGTGCCGCGCGAGTGCCAGGCGACAATTCCACACCCTCAATGGCTCGATCTGCTTCACTGGGGCCCGTTGCGCGAAGTGGCTATAAAGCGACAGGATCTTTACGCTACGGATGAGTTCCAGAGGGTCTATTTCGATGCGCTGCGCCTTGTCAACTGGCCCTACCAACCGCTAGAGAGTCTAGTTACAGATTCACAGACGGGGCACGTTGGGCTCACGGACACTCTAATGGCCCATGCCATGAACGGGGCCAATTGGTGCCTCAATGAGACCTTTGCGCAACGGTACCCTGAGCTATCAGGCTTAGTGGTATTGGAGCAGAGCCATCTTTGACCTCCCTCCCCTGACTACGCCCTACTACACACAACACAACACACACACTACTATCACCTCCTTCATTTTTCACATGATCGTGATCTGATCATGACTTGTATCATCCTCATAATGACAAAATCATATGCTGAAGCATGACTCTGTGGGTGAACACGGCACCACATTGTCGATCCATAAAAAAAAAAAACAAAGCTTACCGCTGGAACTCTCCGCCGCGGCAAGTCTCCATCTTGCTTCAGCAACGTCGATCATCCCACCCATACCTTGATCCTCGTTGCTTCGGGTTGGCTGCATCATAGTCATCATGATTCCTTCCCTTCCCTTGACCCAAAAAATTATATTCAAGGCATGACGTGAAACTTGGAGGAGGAAGTTACCCCACTTTCTAACGGCCATCACTATTACTCACTGTATTGTAACTTTGGAGGAGTTTTTATTTTATTTTTGTTTATTTTTGGTACACACTCAACTACATGATGGACGGAGGCGTGCAATTGGGAACATATATGCATTGGGATATTTACTTGGGCAATTTGGCGATACGGTGTTTTTTTATTAGAGGAGTTGACAAGAACTTTTTGGACATGGTACAAGACAAAATACTGGGCATCGAGATCCGATGACCCTTGTCTATTGCTTAACGAATTAAGATACACACATTGGATTCTATTCTACCTAGACTTGACTTTACTATCTTCTCAGCCTGTGACCTCTTACACCAATCTCTCTCACATCGATGGTATCTACACTATTACCACTAGCTTCACAGCCCAAAGATGAAAATCCTCTTAGTTTCATTTTACCCCATACATACGTACTCGACCTTGGTTGATGACATTCCAAAACCCTGTATCAGCCCTTGTCCAATTTCGACTGTTGAAGAAGCATGGTCAGCATACTCATGACGAGGCATGGGTGTGTACAATGGACAGTAAGTACTGTAGCAGGAATGGGGGGCCTCGATACGTTTGTTGTTTCCTTTCCTCATGTTCCAGGTTTGTATTCTTAGGACCACGTAATTACTAAGAAGAATATAAAATTGTCGTATACAAAGCTACACTACGTATGAGAGCTGCTACCTTGTATCTCCACCGCCATGTTCCCGTCACGCACATGGCTGAAGTTGGGGGAAGTCTGCTGGGTAACAGAAAAGTTGTCCTACAAGGCTCAAGGCGCCAGAATAAAGTAGCCTAGTTGCTAGTCTAACCTAGCATAAAGAGACCAGACTATTTTGCTTATCATGCTTTCCGCTGTCAATTCTTCTGGTACCCTGATGAGGGAGTGCAGGCCTGAGTTCCTCAACTGCCAGGGTAGAGAAAAGCATCAGTCAGCTCTTGGAGAAATGCTACCCCTACTTTTGGATGTTGCATGGACTGGGGGCCTATCAACTAAACCACTAGTGGTATAAGCGTTGGACCGAGATCTATCCTCTTCTCTTTTGAGCAATGAATTCCTTAGGATATCCACTTTTTCCTTCTCTGGACTTTCAATCCCCAGCCAAGCCAAGCCCAGCCCAGCCGCAGACAGGCACAGACGAAGAAAATACAACACAACAGACAGGGCAGTGGGAAGTTAGTTGACTGACAGGCGTAGATGCAGCTTTCTTGCCGTTCCAACGTTGAAGGTTTTGAACTGATAAGGCCAAAAAACCTGATACCGTATTGTGAAGAATGTACGGGACGACATGGTGCTGCAAGCCAAAACTCGCGAGTTTCAATAAACTAAGCAGTATCTGTATGTCTGCCCACCTTAGTTGATTAACACGATATCATACATACGGTATGTACCTTTGGCCTGCCGCGGTCGCATTGAGCATGTCATCGCTCGGCCCCCTTGTGTGTCTCATCTATCATGGAGTCAGCAGAGACAACGACCAAAGATGAATGGAAGACATTGAACCGCAAGAATCGCATGTACCGCGACATGAGATACCTTCAATTTGCCTTTTGCCTCCCTCCCACGGGAAGAGCCCTCATTGCTCGGATCCGCATGCAGAGAATCTTGAGGATCGTGGCGAAAGGTGCACGGGGAGCACGTGGCCATTGAAGCTTTCCCCTTCTTCTCCTGCAATGACAGCTTGACACATTCTCATACGGCCATGATGCCAATTCTGAACATGGTCTTTTTGCATTTTGGGTTCCAAGGTAGACGCAAAAGTCTAACCGGGTGGTACCACAGGTGGTCGGTTTCCATCCAATGCCATGCCCTGTCGAATGCTCATATGCCGTGCTCCGTTCTAACTTTCTGTCTTCAAAAGCCGGGTGGCGTTTTACGGTCTTGAGTACCTAAAACAGTGTCTCGTCCCTACGTCATCCCCCCTTGATGGCCGGAACCTAACCTAACCTAACCGCACTACGTTGCGCTGCGCTGCGCTGCGCGTGTCTCTTTCGCCTGTGTGAACTTCGGAGGGTGTCTTGGACGGATATTCCGTGACTAACAGGCACGGAATCGCTTTCCGTTCCGGATGTTTTGCTATAAGGGGCTCGGACTCATAGCAAGCAAAAGCAAATACTGGCGGCGATGAGCCTCAGCTCCGTTGAAGATGGACTCGTAACTTTGCACAATTTGATTAGCCCGAATACGGTAATTGTAGGGAGACACAGACAGTCGCTCATCTCCCAGTCTCACTGGTCGCAATTGTAGCGTAGGACGTACAGTAGGTCTCTAGGATGGGTCCTCACTTCCAAATGCAAAGTCGCGCCAGCACTGACGTTAGTTAGACGTGAAACTGGTGACAGATGTGATCGGCGGCTATCGCTTCTCCATAGACGCTTCTTCGTTTTGTTCTAGGTTTGAGCCTTTCCTGTACTGAGTATGCACCTCGTCAACTCAGACTGATGCTGCATCGCACCGGTATAGCGTACGGTAAGATCCCGATAAGGCGGTGCGGTGCAACGGCACCATCCCGAGTACCTGTCCTTGTACTTGCTTATGCATGATGTTTTTTCTTTTGACTTTTGAAAGAAAACCTTCTCTTTTTCAGTCTCGCTTTGTGTCGTTACATTCGGGCTACCTCTTTGGGATCCTACAATAAACAATTGTAGGCGAAAGAATATCAACGCGATTCAAGGTGGTCTTCGTCCCGCCACACATGCGGTTTCTGGTGAAGGACGTTACTATGTGCTGCTGCACACCGCAACATCTGACATCCAGTGTGTGCATGGTGATTTGCAGATAGCGAATTGGACCAAAGGCTAGAAACTTAGAAGGGGTCTCGAAGGCTACCAAGAACCATGATCGAAGCCAATGCAAGGCAAATCTGCAGGCAGGATGGTATCGACACGTTTTGTGTGGATGCAGGTGCATTGGTGGTACAGCACTGTAGGCAGGGAGGGTAGGGTACACAGAGTAGACCGTTTATTCTGTCCAATGAGGACTTTACGAACAGAAAGTGCTGTATGCACTGTAGTTTTTAGAAAGGCGGTAGAGGCGGGTGAAGGGATTCGAAAGGATAACGGCTCGTGAGAGGCTCAAATGCGATCGAACAAGCTAAAGTCGCAATAATGCGGTATGTACAGTACTAGAGTACCCGCGGGATCAAGGGGTATCGTACTGTAGGGTCGTAGAGTTTGCGCTAGAAGGATACTGCAGCTTCCACCACAAAAAAGTGCCATCAAAGAATCATCGATAGCCAGGGGGGGAGGCCCATGAGAGGGCCATGGGGGTCATGCAGATGCAGGATCAGGAGCAGTGAGACAGCCTACGTCAAAAGAAGGTGGAAAGAAGTCGTGCCGAAGAAAGACGTGTCTCTTGTCTTACTTTGATGGTGTCCTCTTCAGCGTCGATTTCCGTCCTGTTGCCGTTTCTGTCGTGTCGTCCATGCAACCACACAGACACACATGTCTTAATCAGGACTGGCGTTCATCTGATTATGTTGAAGCTGAATTGAAAGATGCCACTTTTTGTATCCGTACATAGATAGATTAATTACCATACAGTAATTACAACGCAAGACTGTTTCGATCCGTTCTTCGTTGGCAGGGGAAGGAAGGGTGAGACGAACTAGGTCGGCCTACTAGCTAAACCGGCGAGATTGAGTTTGCCGCGGTCAGGGGCCATGTTGTACTTGGCCGATCAATTTTGGTTGAGTCGCATTGGCTGTGGGCTTTGGTTTTCTCTTTATCTGCAATGATGACATCCTTCTCCAGGAACTGGCGACTTAGGATACTGTAAGAAAAGCGACTATCCTTCGCCAGACACTGTGCTTTTCAATGCAGAGATACGGCGCTGCATCCATGCCAGCGCATCCGTCACAAGATTGCTGTAAATTCTAGTGATATGCCGTAGGCACTTTGATATGGCGATCCGCCTTGAGCCGTTATAATGATCCTTGATGCACATTACAGGCTTTCTTGTCATCACCCCTGCGCCATAAAACCGTACCCCCCTCGTTCACACGGCCAGGGTGCGACAACCAACCTGGGATTCGAGAACAGGGATTCTGGAGATCATAGCGCTAGTAGGGGATCCCAGAATCGCTCACTAAAACACCAATAACTAACGTCTCGGCAAATAACTCATGCACAGATGCTTTAATTGATGTGCCGCGAGTCAAACGAGAGACGGTGAAATGATATGCACCCAAGGAAAAGCAATAAGCATGTGAAAACGCGCCGAGAGGTAACAGCCGCTGACCCATTGATACCATGATCTTCAATCAGGCTTTAAGTCAGGGTTGAGGTGAAAAAAGCAACGCAACTTGAGCAGTTGGGTCCAATGTCTCAGCGGAAAGTGGATCAGAAAACTCAACTCGGTCGTCCTTCAGTAAGAAAGAAGTTAACACCAATTAGCCCCATCTATGCAGCGAAACCACGAGGCAAGCATGGATGAGCTGGATGGGGCCTCAGGGTACAGAAGAAGTGACAAGACCGATACTGCACCAAAAGCCCCTGCATGGCACAGATATCAGGACGGTCAAGAGGCCCAAAGCCTACCATTACTTGAGAAACGGAGCTGGACGATCCTCCGCATCTACCCAAGATCATGGATATGCCCCATAGTGCTGTACTGTGTAAGACTGGGGCCGTATCTCATACGTAAAAGTTCAAATAGGTGAAGCCCTCATGTACAGCGTCTGTTGTGGCTGGGCTTCCATGTGGCTGGAAGAGTAAACTCCTTCGAGAATCAGTCATAGAAGGTAATAGAGTTTATTCTTGCAGCATCTGAAATGCTTGACACACGCCCATACCACTGTATGTCCAACTCAGGCACGTGGCGCGGCTGGGTCTACCAAAGGCAAAAAAGGGGGTCCCCAAACCAGAAGTATCTCAAGTACTCGATACTCCTGCACCAGAAAACCTCCGTGCGGCAATTCTCACCACCATTGAAGACAGCACTTCTCAAACTAGAAGGACAGAGTTCGACGGTTGCTGTTTCTCCAGCGGCAAGCCATGTGGACTTGACACGCGTGCACGGCAGGGCTGGGCCGGAAGGACAAGATGTTTGCCCATTCATCTTGTTTCCGTACGCTAGTAAGACGTTCATCTTGTTCTCAATCCAGTAACCACATCACGGGTGAGGCGTACATACGTTTTCTCTCACACACCGTGACGGTGAGAAGCACTACATGTGGCTGTTGATACTCCTCGACTGCAGCACTAGCTGGTCGATGGGGCTGCAGTGACAACGGTATCATTTGGTGTTAACTGGCTGTCTCACTTGTCAACTTCGAGGCGACTTTTGAGAAGGACATCCTCCCCTGTTGGAAAGAGCAACCGAGACATGTACAATACGCAGCGTTTGTCATTTGTTCGGTCACAAGGAGATGAAGATTTTCACTCTGGACATTGAACGCATCTGGCCAAGTTGCGCTATACTCTGTTCTGTAAGATATGCAAAAGGTTCCTTTGGAGCATATGTGATGATAAGCGTGAACGCCAGGATGCAACCTGGCTTCGTGTTGGAGGGCTTCATTCTGCCAACTCGAGATTGGATAGGAAACACGAGGTCCGCCCAGCGTGACTTAATAGTCTGCAGTATCGACTCTCGAGGCGGTCTGTTGGGCCTTCACTGCCAACAAGAATGTTGGATGTCTCCGAGGATCATCATCACTACGGCAAGGTTTCCCAGTGGTTCATAGCGAGTGCCGTCAAAATGAGCCTATCCGGCTTATGCTTTACACATTCAGCTGTGGCTGAAACCCTGACTGTCTTTCCATTGTCTATAGTTGTGATGGTGCAGTAAAGTAACCTTGTCCAAGTCAGTCTTAATGGCAAAGCGGATGTATAGCGCTTGTTCGCCGTTTTATTTTGCAGTCGCTAGGAACAATTCATCTGTAGTCTGGAAGATGCCGAACCGAAAACCCCGAATTACCTCGGAAAGCGCGTTCCGAATTCAACCCGCGATTCCGGGCCTGTTCGGTGGGCTCTTGTTCATTTGCAACAAGAAGCTGTGGTCGCCAATCGCTTCAAGGTGCTAATGTGATCTATCATGTCGCTTGATGGCTTTGAACCAAAGCTCTTGGCACGCGACGGACTCGGTCGCGACGAGGACCGGACTGGGGATATTGATGCTATTCGGCGGCCTTGTGGGACTTGCCGTGGGTCTCAACAGCGTAGTCAAATCAACAGGTGTTGTCAAATTGGACTTGTGCAAGGGCTTGGTTCCGGGTAGAAAGATGCCGGTGCCAAGGCTTTTACAATCATTCGAATGTCGCGTTCGTCACTCCAAAGCTGTCCCATCTTATTCCTTTAATCTCGAACCCTTACAGAGTCCTATTCAACTAGCTGCCGTCAATGAAGACAAGCAACACGCCAAGCAACGTGCCAAACGTCGGGTTGCGGATGTATGCAAACATACTTTCAGATCGACCAGGCGGACCCCATGGCAGCTGGTCTACCTTGATTTGTAGGAAAGCAGAAGACTCGCCCATCAGCGATCAATCAGGCGTTGCAGTCTAATCATTGTCTGCAACGCAATCTAGAGACCGTTGCCGTCATATCTTTGCAGACCCTGGATCCCTGAGTCTGAAGTTGCCAGTTATGCATGTCACTTTACACTAGATCGTCCTCGACCGGGTTTTATCATCGACAGTGAGTCCTAGTGCAGTACGTGGACTGGAGTGGACTTCGGCCATATCACCGTGGCTAGGTTGTTTCTCCCACACCGAGCTGTTGCTCTGGAGAGCTATAGGCGAGTGAAACTGTTGGGCAGACGGACTGCGTATCTCACAGAATGCCTGTACAGTGACTGTTACCTGGCCACCTGCCCGAACCAGCTACTGGTACAGAGTTTCGCCTGCCTACCTGCATACATGGCGGTATTAATAAAACTGTCATTTGGTAAATCTGATGCTGGCGGCAGGCACGGCATATAGCCATTGGTCCCTGCAGAGAGAAGGTTTGGTATCAGTGTCCCTGAAACGATGATGCACCGGTGCAGTATCGGCATGAAGACCGTAAGAAACCGTGCAGTAGGAACGAAAACCGAATATGTGTACTGTTGAAACCGGTACTTGGGTGATCTAGGGTATCCAGATTGGATGAGGAACGAATCAAGGTTTCCAGACCAAATTAGTCGATGCCGCGGGGTGATCTGGACCTGTCTAGCCCCACTGTATAGGAACAGAAAGTGTGCCACGGCTGACTCTGATCTACCAGCTTGCAGATGAATGGTGCATTGCATCACGAATGTCATCAGTACGTATGCATGACTGCTTGACTACCTATTGCGTATCAGAGAAACAGACAATTCAAGAGCAATCGCGATGCTGGGCGATCAAGGCTCGATGACCGTTCGTGATCGTAAAAAAAGGTTCCTAATCTCTCTGCTCGTCATGTGCATCCTGCATACTGCGTGAAACACCTTCTTTTCTGACGGACTTGCCGTACAGGCTCCGTGGGTCCCGGATATCTTCCAGGCCGTGTCCGAGATAACCGGCCCGGGTGCAATCGGCGCCGTCGAGGTCGAAACGATCGGAGACACTTAGGATGTGTAACTATTCCCAAAATCTCTCATTGTCCGCTCTTTTCGTGCAGGACCGAGTAGTTCGATGTGGACCTGGGAAGCTTAGCTCAGCGGGATTTCGCCCCTCCGTCTGTAAAGATTTCAAATGCGTGGTCCTTGCGGCCACGATACCACGGCTCTGGGTGCAAAACGTGTTGGTTCCTGGGTTCCGGGTAGTAAAAAGATCGTGGCGGTCCGTTCGGATTACTGATCCCGCGATGGTCTGTGTCTTTCTTTTTGCTGCTAAATCTCGGCCCGTTTATCGATGGATGTAAGCGCGAAGATGGTTGGGTCCAGAATGCGTATCACGGGGAGGGGGGAAAGAAAGAGAAAGAAGTTGAGTTCAGCAGAGTCCTCTATTTGCCTCTCAAATTCTGATGTCGATGTTGAATTGCCATATTGGCTCTAACCTGCAGGCGGCTTTACTTCCGTGTTGTTCCCACCTTCCCTTTCTCGCCTACCACCACGTGACCTTGAACATGACAATCACGTGATAGTGAATAATTCTCCAGGCCGTTCCTACCGGTTAAGTCCCGGGCTTTAAATGGTGATATGGTCATATATCGTGATTCTTCAAGAGTCAGTTCCTTGTTATTGTAGTTCCCCGCCATTCTCTTGTTCTTCATCCGAGGTTTCTCAGGCGGAATCTCGTCCCGACGAAGCGACGAAGCTGGGGTGAGATATGGTTGACAAGTCATCTTATTGGTCGAGAGTGACGGTTGAACATCGGCTAAGACAGGCAAGCTCATCATTCGAGCTGCTGGTATGCGCCTTCGTGGGGCTTCACCACCAACTAGAGAGCCCGTCTGCTATCATGAGAACAATGTATTGTGTTCAATTGGTAAATGATGAGCGGAATGAGCTGTTTTCTCACCCGGAGGAGGCTTCTTTATCAGGCAGAATACGAAGCCAAGTCACTTGCGGGGTTGGTTTTATCCAGGCAAGTCCTTCATCAAGGAGTATTTAGCTTTGAAGGAGAGGTCAGTCCTCCCATTAATCGACAAGTTCCTTCATTATCTATGAGTTTTGAGTGACTTGCGCTGTTTTTGAGCACCCAAAATGGCCGATATCAACGTTGAAGATATTCTGAAGAAGCTCTCTTTGGCCGAGAAGGTCTCTCTTCTCGCGGGTTAGCACTACTAAGATATCACCATATGCGAACTCTCCTTGCTAACTTATATAACAGGTATTGACTTCTGGCACACAAAGGCTCTCCCTGAGCATGGCGTTCCATCTCTTCGTCTTTCAGATGGGCCAAACGGCGTAAGAGGCACCCGTTTCTTCAACGGTATTCCAGCAGCATGCTTCCCTTGCGGTACCGGCCTTGGTGCCACTTTCAACAAAGAGCTTCTGGAGGAAGCGGGAAAGAAGATGGGCGAAGAAGCCATTGGTAAGAGTGCCCATGTTATCCTTGGTCCTACCATCAATATGCAACGATCGCCCCTTGGCGGACGTGGTTTCGAGTCCATCGGCGAGGACCCCTTTCTCGCTGGTCTCGGTGCTGCTGCTCTTGTCCGTGGAATTCAGAGCACCGGTGTACAGTCGACTATCAAGCACTTTGTTTGCAATGACCAAGAACATAAGCGTATGGGTGTCCAGGCCATTATCACCGAGCGTGCTCTCCGCGAGATCTACGCTCTTCCATTCCAGCTTGTCGTGCGTGACTCCCAGCCCGGTGCTTTCATGACATCTTACAACGGAGTAAATGGAACTTCTTGCAGTGAGAGCCAGAAGCTGTTGAAAGATATGCTACGAGGTGAATGGGGCTGGGAGGGCCTGATCATGAGTGACTGGTATGGTACCTACAGTGTTACAGATGCCATCAAAGCTGGTCTTGATCTTGAGATGCCCGGTCCCACCCGCTGGCGAGGCGACGTCCTTAACTTCGCTGCTGCATGCGAGAAGGTCTGGGGACATGTCATTGATGAACGCGCCCGTGAGGTTCTCAAGTTTGTCAAAAAGTGCGCTGCTTCTGGCGTTCAAGAGAACGGTCCCGAGAAGACCCTCAACACTCCTGAAACGGCATCGCTCCTTCGTAAGGTCGGAAACGAGAGTATTGTTCTCCTCAAAAATGAGAAGAACATTCTTCCTCTAGCCAAGGACAAGAAGACTTTGGTTATCGGACCCAATGCAAAGGTCGCGACTTACCATGGCGGTGGCTCTGCCTCCCTGGCCGCATACTACGCCGTTACACCCTATGACGGTATTGCTGAGAAGCTTGGCAACCCTCCCGCTTACACCATAGGCGCATATACACACAAGCTGAACCCTCTCTTGGGCGACCAGACCAGGGGCCCTGACGGCAAGACTGGCATGAGCTGGAAAGTGTACAACAAGCCCCCCAGTGACTCTTCCCGCAAGCCCGTTGACGAGCTGTGGTTGACCAAGTCAGAGATGCATCTTGTTGATTACTACAACTCCGAACTCGAGGATCTTTGGTATGCCGACCTTGAAGGTATGCTCGAGGTTGAAGAGGACTCTACTTATGAGTTTGGCGTAATTGTTTGCGGTACTGCCAACCTTTATGTCAATGACGAATTAGTCGTGGACAATAGCACTAAGCAAGTCGCTGGCGATGCGTTCTTCGGCACAGCAACACAAGAGGAGCTTGGCCGCAAGGAGCTCAAGAAGGGAGAGAAGTACAATGTTAGAATCGAGTTTGCCTCTGCCCCAAGCTTCAAACTCAAGCTTGACAACCCTGTCGTAGGCCATGGATCTCTCCGTGTGGGTGCTTCCAAGGTCATCGATGGCAAACAAGAGATCGAGCGATCTGTCGCTCTCGCCAAGGAGCACGACCAGGTAATCATCTGCGCTGGTCTCAACTCCGACTGGGAGACCGAGGGATCCGACCGGGAGAGTATGAAGCTCCCTGGTAAGCTCGACGAGCTTATATCTGCTGTTGCTGCGGTGAATCCCCAAACTGCTATTGTCATGCAGACCGGTACACCTGAGGAGATGCCCTGGCTTGGCGAAGTGCCTGCCGTAATTCAGGCCTGGTATGGCGGTAACGAGACCGGTAACTGCATTGCAGACATCCTTTTTGGCGATGCCAATCCATCTGGCAAGTTGTCTCTCAGCTTCCCCAAGCGCTTGACCGACGTACCAGCATTCCTCAACTTCCGCACCGAAGCTGGCCGAACACTTTACGGCGAGGACGTGTATGTGGGTTATCGATACTATGAGTTTGCTGACCGAGAGGTTAACTTCCCGTTCGGTCATGGTCTCTCCTACACTACCTTCGCTTTCTCAGACCTCAACGTCTCATCAAAGGACGGCAAGCTCACCACAACTGTCAACATACGCAACACAGGGTCTGTTCGTGGTGCAGAGGTTGCTCAGCTCTACGTACGCCCATTGCAGGCAGCTAAGGTGAACCGGCCTGTCAAAGAACTCAAGGGCTTTGCCAAGGTCGAGCTTGATGCGGGCGAGTCCAAGACTGTAACCATTTCTGAATTTGAGAAGTATGCCGCTGCCTACTTTGACGAAGAACAAGATAAGTGGTGCGTAGAGGCTGGAGAGTACGAAGTCATTGTAAGCGACAGCAGTGCTGTGGGCGAGAAAGCACTCAGGGGATCGTTCAAGATTGAGGAGACCTACTGGTGGTCTGGTATTTAATGTTTGGAAGATATATTCGCATATAACTGCACAATACGCTAGATTGAATATGGTATGATGAACTATACTACAGTTCCTCATCTTGATTAGTGCAATCTCCATTCATCCCGCCAAGTGCCTTAATGTCCGCTAAGTTGTATCCTCGGCAATACTATGCAATTTGTTGAACAAATTCTGAGGATCATACCTCTTCTTCAACTCCCTCAGACGGGTCAGGTTGCCACCCCAAGCATCCTCGGGCGATATGCTTTCTGCTTCTACGTTGATATACACACCGACAGGCCCCTTGCTCCAATGCCCACCAGAACCTGCCAGGTACCCGTTCGCTTCCCGGACCTGTTTGCAAATGCTTCGATTGAATTCGCGAACTGCGCTATCATGATCCGGGGTTTCCCAACCAAATATCGTTAAGACATCGAAGTAGTCTCCTCGGTTGGCGTAGGCGGTTGCATCTTGCGCAACTTCTCGGATCTTCTCAGTCGGAAAAAACTCAATGGCCATGATAGATTTGCCCATTCCACCATACCTTTCACAAAATTCCCAGAATTCCTGTGCAGTCCGTAACATTGGTTCGATTTCCAGGGGCATCACAACGTTGCCTGATCCAGTTATTCGCCGGACCCCGTGGTCCATGACAGGGTTTAGAAGGGTGTTAGTCTTTGCCGTAGTCATCATCTCAGTATTGTCAGCTATTGAATCCAGCTGAAGAAGGTCTGAGAAGTAGCTTCTGGCTTCTGGCTCCTGGCCATGAAATAAAGGAATGACTGATACAGCACGTGTTTTTCCATCTGGTCCAAAACCAATACCCAGCGCAAGACAATGACCCTCCGAGTTAGGCCTCTCGTATGACTTGTTTGCAAAGTGCAATAGTTCGGGCAACTTATCGGCCGAATACGCTATCGTGCCACTCCAGACTTTGCCTTGATGATGGGCTCGAGATACAAATTGAGTGACGACTCCAAATTGTGCTCCAGCACCACGAATAGCCCAGAACAAATCTGCATTCTTGTCCTCAGAAGCTTCGACTAGTGAGCCATCGGCAAGGACAACTTCCACTTCTAGCAAGTTGTCTATGGTCAGACCGTGACGGGCTGTGAGGTAGCCATGTCCACCCCCTAGTGTTAGTCCTCCAACACCGGTGTGATTAACGACGCCTCCCACTGTAGCTAACCCATATTGCTCAAGGGCGACGTCAACGTCTTCCCAAAGACAACCACCTTCAAACTGGACAGTCATGGCTTTTTTGTCAACTCTGACCTTCCGCATCTTCCTCAAATCAATCACCATGCCTTCGGAGGAAGAGGCGCCGCTAGAGGAATGGCCACCACCACATACAGTCATTGGGATTTGATTAGAAACTGCAAACTTGACAGCCAGAGACACCTCACTTGAGTTGCATGGCATAACGACAGCTGCCTATAGGATTTCAGTATCTTGTTGATTGCTCATCAGGTTTCAACATACTGCTCTCTTCACGCAAGCCTCACTCCACCTCTGTAACTTCTCTTCATAACCTTCATCGCCAGGGAGTAGGACGCTCCCACACGTGATATCTTGACGAAGTCGCGCAAAGTCGTACATTGTGACATGTGATTGGGTGGATTTTGTTTTCTGGAACCTGAACTGATAATTTTGAGGACCGGCGAGAAACAGAGTGAGAGGTACTGCTTGGCTCAAGAGAAAGGAGGAGAAAGCGAGTATTTGACAGTTTTCAAGGTCTCACAAATAATCCGATATGCACGATATTGTTGGCCGATCTGAGACATGTCGTCATCAAACATTTGCAAAGCGGTCATCCTCAGCCTACGATGATTTGAGGCCATTCAGCGCAGTCGAACCTGCCGGTGGCTTCTTGTGGAAGCACTCGGCTTCGGAAATGTGTCTATTCGCTCCGGGTGAAGAAGTGCCGTATCATAGTTCGTCTCTCGGTAATTCGAAGTTTGGACAAGCACCATCCATCGCAAAGCCCTTGTACTGATCCACTACCCACTGTCCTCCCATGAGTTGCTTTGTACTACCTGCAACTTCTCCTCCAGCCAGCCATCTCTGTATTCGAAAGGCTGTTTTTGCGATATCAAGGAAAAGATGCCAGTCATCAATTCCTAGAGACATCATGGTGGAAACGGTTAATGTTTTGATAAGACGACCGAATCTAATTTCGTGGCAGTTCGTAGAAAGTGCGATCATAATCCATGCAAAAATACCAAGGACAGATTTCCAATTTGGCAATCCATGCTGCCAGATAGCAGACCAAATCGCATTGATATCCTCTTCGGAACAGGCAGAGCTGATTGGAGAACGAGTCGAGATCGCCTTGCAGTAAATCAGAGCGACTTTCCGAATAACAAGATACATTAGGTCCGGGAGTTCATAAGGTGAGGAGGACTTGTCGGTCCTGTATGACCCAGGAGAATGGTCTGGGCTCTCGATTGAACTAGAGCGGGAAGGGTTGCAAGAAGTTCGCAGTGGTGGGGTTGTTTCTGGAAGGTCCCCTATCTTGGTATAAAACCCATCTGCGCTCTTGATAACAGTTTGTATTCGGTCGGGAGTTGAGTCTTTTGGAAGTGACAAGACGGCCGAGAATAAACTTCTCACCTTGTCAAGTATATCAGCGGTAGTGGGATGTAACTGTAAAGAGTTTGAGCATTCCCTGAAAGATTGCCAGTTGCACAACAGAGGTGTGTTGTATGCCGTCTTTATGGGTGTCCTTTTTGGGTCGTAGAAAGGGAACTCTGAATTGCCATAAATAGTCGGCTTGATCTCATGTGCTAGCGCCATAGCGATATCATGACTGGGTAGAATTTGTCAGCTATTGAGGCAAGACAGGATAAAACTAATCCTGCATGACACAGGCCGGCGGGTAACAGAAGAATTGACCCCCAAGGGCTTAGGCTACCAAAATAAAGTAGCCTAACTGGTAGTCTAAGCTAGCATAAAACGACCAAATTATTTCGTCTCTTATGCTCTTAGCGGCCAATTCTTCTGATACCCTGACGACAGGCAGGTGCCATTGCAGAAGCGTTGTTTATCGACTTACACCAGTATCATTTTGGCCAGATAGCCACGTAACCCAAGCTGACCTAGCCCACCTCTCATTCTTACCATAACTTTCAGCCCTTGGAGATGAGTCTGTAGGTGGGTCGTCTCGCCCCAATACCAGGCGTCAGAGATCATCTGTACAACAGCAAGCAACAGTGTGTCGTTCTTTTGGGCATTAGCGTCCCCAAGCTGTTTGTTGAGCATCATATAAACGTGACCCTGGTATATATATCGCAGTTTCTTCGGCATATCGCCAGTTTCGGTGAGGAAGCAGGCTGATGTGAACAATACTATTTGTAGGAGAAGAGGGTCTTGCACGGTACAAGGAACCCACATGTTCATAAACTCATTTGTGGGATCCGGCTGTCCGTCTACTGAGCATTTAAAGCGGGATAGTAGAGACAAGTCTGGAGATATATGAGCAAAGAAGTACCTATACAGGAACAGCGTGTACTTACGAAGGCGTACCAGCTCTTTGTTTAGCTTCGTGGCCTTCATGGGAAGGAAGTTGAGCTGTGTCATAGAGCCGGCAATGGGATAGCCCAAATCTGCATTGCCATCATCTTCTATTTTGATCATGTCATTGGACAAGATGCGCTTAACATCCTCGGTGCCTTTCTTCTTAATGATCTCAATGCTCTGTGCTATTGTCTTGTCCGTGTCACCATCAGGGGATGCAGCAGTCGGATACGGGTTCCAAATGCTTGTTGTCGATTGCGTTGATAAGGTTGTAAATGAACTTCCTGTCGGTGAGGGTAAGCTGCTTGAGGAGGGTGATGAATCAGGCAGCTGATCCGCCATATAGTAAAGAGCATGCTGGATGGAAGCTGGGTTTAAATGAGAATATGGTCCACCTCGTACTTCGGCGATTGAAGGTAGCTTGGGTTGTGGACTTGGAGGGGGGGCTCTAGAAATATATTGAGTCAGCATAACAAATTAAGGAACACAAACGCAAAATATGGAGGCAGTAAATGGGAAGCAGATAATGTGCACTAACCTTTTCGAGGATTTAACTTCATATACACATTCGGGAGTAGGAAATCGACGATAACAATTTGTACAAGGTTGTCCTTGAGAGCACTATACAGCAGTTAGCTTTGCATTGAATGTTGTAAGTGATCTGCTAGGGGCAGTGACAAGTGAATTAGCCGGAGGAACCACATGAGTCTCACATCCCGTGTAAGTGTTACGCAGGCAATAGTTGTCTCGTTGCAGCAGCAGATGATGAAAAGCGGACAGCAACATATGAATATTGAACTCACTTTTTGCTTGCGACGGCGGCATTCAAGGCATGATGACGTTTGGCGTTGAGCACGTTTTCTGGGTGGTGTTGGCTGCATCTGCATGGCTTCGAGTCCCGGCAGCATGGCGCTTGGGGTTGCCATTGTGTCGCGCCAACGGAACGGGCCCGGCAATAAAGATCTGCTTGCAATACCCAAGAGTTTAGATGAGACGAGACCAGACGACAGGCTAAAGTCAGGGCGTCGATAATGATCGGTATCCCTTGCCGAAGCCAATGAATAATGATTGGTCTGGTCAGAGCCAACAGTCCCCGAATGAGCGCCGTTCAGAGACACTGAATGAGGCTGTTGGTTCAACAACAGAGCATGACACAGCAGTGCAGGCCGGGGGTTGACAAGCAAGGATGGGTCAAGATGGGGTAGCGGGTGTTGGTCCTGTCCAAAATGGCGGCGGTTGTTTGGGTCAATGTAGTGCAAGAGAGCGCCTGTCTCAAGTGCCAACACAGGGTACAAGGCCGTGGAATATACCGTTGATCAATGGTTCCGATTGAGCCCAGAAGGTTGGGAATCAATCGAGGGCCATGACGAACCGCAACGGAATGGGTTGAATAGACAGAATATATCTGAAGGACAGGCGAGACCAAGACCGAGCGTCGTCGCTTATCAACCAAACGCGGCAACCGGGCGGCTGTCCGGAGAGGACACTCCAGGCTTGTCTAGTTACAGCCAGCGCTGTAACCGTACTGGTGCACCTGTACCCTTACTTTCGTGAGTAATATTGCGTGTCTCTGGCGCGCCGTTTGACTCTGGACAGATGCAAGGAGTTATCCTACTCTCCCTTGCGTGCGTTGACAATGCGATGCGATGCGAAGTGAAGCGAAACGAAGCGAAGCAAAGGAAAGGAAAGCAAAGCAAAGCAAAGCAAGCGACGTGATGTGACAGTCACTCCGTCGTTGTAGGATGCAACTTGATGTCACCTTGGAGCGTGGCTTGCGTGAACTAGAGGCACGCGTACTGTATATGAAAGCTGAAGATGGCAAATCCCTCGAAAGTCTTCAGAGGCGTCCGGCAACAATAACCACCCACGCACGGAAGCAAACAAAGAAATGCAACTCAAAAGTTCCTGCTGCCGATCGTGATCATAAACATCAAGTTGCAGGCAGGCAGATCAGATCCAATTTTGCTGCAGTGCAGTCAGGGGATTCTTGCCGTTCCCACTTAATGCCTAGGTAGGTACTGTAGATGGTGGTGGAGATGGAGAGATCATGCCGTACTCTGGACAAGACAAGCCAATGGCGAGAGTAGTGTTGACTTCTTGGCAAGGTGAAGGCAGGGAAACAAAGACAAGATCGATGGTTGAATGAATAGAGAAGAAGTTGTCGCAGCGCAGCAGAGGTTCTGGGCCAATTCCAACAAGTAATGGTGATGCACCAAGTTATGATTGTAGGCTCGGCAATCGACCTAGACCCTGCAATAGGCAGGCACTAGCACCTTGTCGTCAGTCCTAGCGTTCAGCCATAAACATTTAGAGCAATCTCTCCAATCAGACGAGACGAACTCGTTGATGAATCAAAGGTTAAAAACCTGAAGCTATCCTGATACAGTCAAGCACCATCGCGGATGCCGATAGTGGATAGCCCTCCGAGTGCCCGCTTTCATTCTGTCTTCAGTCTTCCCTTTGCGAATGCCTGTGCTGTAAGATAGGCGGCTCTAGAATCAGACCAAGTCCAGCTTCGTATTGCAACGTATGATTGTGAGTGATAAGTGGAGGGATCCATAGATGTCAAGGAGCAAACAGCTCATTCATGTCTTTGGTGAAATTTGACTTGTCCAAGGCCCAGACCACTAATGAATGCCCCCACATACTACCGCTGTCCCGCCTTCAAGATCTGCTTACCCGCGACTTTAAAATGGCACCTTGACGTTAGGTCCAGCCAGGATCAGAAAATGCGATATGAAGAAATGTATGTATTTCCATGTCGTTTTCGGTCTATGAACTTTGTAAGGGCTCCCCCCAAAAAAATGTCGACCTTGAGGGTTTTATTGTTGACCCTATTCTCATACTCAAAGGAAGGGAAACTCCCAATGGGTGCAACAGACATCACAAATTCTTAAATGGATACACACACTGTAACCAAGTCAAATGATTCACTGGTTTCACGTTCCAGATTGCAATCCCCAATACTGGGATGCCTAGACACGGGAGTAAGATTGCTTTACACAATCGTAATGATTGTGACCGATCGTAATTGACTGTAACTTGCTTATTCTGCTGCCAGCCATTTGGAAAGCATAAGCAGATCAAATATCCAATGGCGTGATAAGCCAATTCTCATTATACGTACAAATAGCCTATATAAACTAAGAATCCTTATATCATTCCATCAATTCATTCCAAATACAAAATGTTGTATCAACAAAAACCAGGTGGTATCTAGTCGCGAAGAAGAAGAAGAAGAGCAAAAAAAAAAAACACATCATCATATCACTGATCCCCCATGCTCAACGCCAATCCCGTATTCTAGGGTTTCTTTCATAACTCGAGCTCATTCCAGGAGCAAGCGTATCTCATCCTCGTCGTGAATTTTCCATTTTCAAGCATAAGTTAGGGGAACGTATTGTTAAGAACATTTTACGTCAAAGTCCTTATCTTCCTCTGTAGTCGGGCTTGCGAGCCATGTTTACTGGTGGAGGCTCATCGTCATCCAGGGGGTATGGAGGCGCGACAGCCGGCGCCCTTCTGCCATTGTGGTGTTGTTGGCTTTCTGGAAGAGGCGTCTTCGGCGGCAACGGCGGTGGCTCGATTCGAGTTGGTGGTGGTGCAGCCACGTTTGGAGCCGGCCTAGGGTATTCGTCCGGACTCACAATGGCAATCAAATCCTGACCAGCGACGTTGTCACGGTATTGCGCTGGCGTAGGCGATGATACTGCCAAATGATCCTCTGGATACAAAGCCGGAGCGCTGGCGCTGGGGCCACGAGGTCCCAGAGGAGGCGATTTTGGGGCAGCAGAATCCGGATGTATGCGCTCGTAGGAGCTTCGAGGCGAGCCATTGTGGTTCATGTGCAAGTTATCTGAGCCCGACTCAAAGGAAGACCGACTAGCAGGGCTATGGGGAAGTGGGACAGCTGTCGGAATATCTCCAGGAAGTTCGAATGCCATGGGCATCTCCCAGGTGCTCGATGTCGACTTGACGATTTCTGGAATACCTTCCGGAGCTCGCGCGTGACGAATTCTGGCCCGGTGAATCTTGCCAAGTTTCGACGAGATGCCCTGGATCATCTTTTGTTCGGCTTCCCTTGACATATACCTTCGGGTTCCAGTGCTGATCTCTCCGAGTCGGTGCCATTCGTTCATGCCAAATTCGCCCACACCTACTTCAACATTGAGTCGGTAGTAGGCATCGATACTAACGTTTCGCTTGCCCAGGTGTTCGCGCATCATGTATTCGTGGATCTTCTCGCAGCCTTCGATTTTGGCGATCAACTTCCTACGTGCCTCAGCAAATTCGCCCAAGAAGCCCTCATACCACATCTGCGAGTTCGAATCTGTGTTCTTAGGTCGTCTTCCAGTGCCAACGCTAACAAATACTCCCACTTCACGACCGGGCCACTCGTTGACCACAGCTTCGTCTAAAGCTTCTGGGCTGGGGTTGAAAGTGCCGACGCCATCGTCGTGGAAGACCGATTGCCCGATGGTGATCGGCTTGAACGCAAGTCCGATAGAGCAAGTGGCCCGGCCAGCTTGCCAGATTTTGCAGTCAAACTCAGGTGGGGGTTCTTTTCGCGAATCGTAAGATCGTAGTAGAGCTGCGGGGGCGCCTCGAGGCGAACCCTTGTAAACTGCTGTGACAGCGCTATAATTCTTTATCAGTATTCTTGTCCAGGTTCTAATAGCTGATGCGTAGAGGTGACTCACGTTTTAGTGCGGTTTTCCCTATGGTCGTACAAACGAGCGTTGGGGTCGCCATATTTTGAATTGTATGCAGGCCGATGCGCCATCTGCGAAGCGGGACTGCGAGCGCTAAAACTCACGGTGCTTGCATTGCTTTGATTGCGACGAGGAAGTCCGGCACTCGAGTAAGACGCGGCGTTGAGAGGATTGGTTAGCGGAGATCCAGCACTGTCATTGCCTTCTCTCTCTTTGACGGTATGTTCTTGCACAGCGGTTTTGATGGCTTCTTCAAGTTTGCTAGCCTTAAAGAGGGTCGAGCGGTATGGAATTCCAGCGATAGTCTTATCGGTCTGAAAAACGGTGCGCGTTAATCGTACGTAGAGTTCCTTGCAAGTCTCCAGATCAAGGCGCAGTCGGCCTAACATAAGAGCAATCAGGCCTCCCGTGCCCGTACCAACGATGAGATCAAAGTGGTCGCATGGCTTAGGAATCTCGTGTCGCTTGGGAGCGCGGCCCTCGATTTCGACAAATGTTCGGTGCATGAGCTCCTGGATAATAATGAAGATAGAATAACCTCGGACGCCTCCGCCATCTATGGCGCGAGTTAGCAGCTGGAATAAACAAAGACGTCATTGTCGTAGGCACTTACCGAGTGATAGAACTCGAAGAGGCGGGCCCTTGGTCGTATCCTTCCTCCTGACTCCGCCAGAGTCCATGGGTACAGAAGATGCAAGTCTGTCGCGGCGTGCGCTTTAATTAATTCCAAAAGGGCAAATTATGAATAGTTCGGGCGTTCGTGAGAAGCGGCAGAGTCGCGCAAAAGTTTAAGATGCTGTTGAGCGTTTCGGCGGTTGTCGTTGGTCGAGATCAGGTGGGCTTCAACGGCAAGAGACAAGCAAACTGATCACGTCTCGTGCGTTTGGGGCGAATTTTCTTTGATGTCTTGGAGAAGTGAGACCTCCAGGTTTGTTAATGGGATCGGTTTGCAAATCCAAGGTAAAGTAATATTGTGGGCAACGAGGCAGTCTTGGCTGGTAGTGACTATCCAAGAAACACTACGTAACGTAACTAGTGCAGGGCAGGTCGCCCCGCCTCGTAGAAGGCCAAGATCCCTGAAGCCCTGACGCAACAGTGAGCGGACCTCTCGGAAGCTTCTGCTGGGAAGCCTCCCAACCCCTGTAGCCGCTCGAGTTCACAGGCGGGAACTTGCCCAGGACTGGAAACTCACGCGCCACCTTGGAATCCTGACAGCAGCTTGAGTTGGATGCGGTTGGACATGAGCGTCCTGGCTACTGCACGTTTAATGAGAGATGCAGATGATGATCAGTTTCCTCTCACCATGATCCTCCACGACCATGTGCGGATAGATGTTCCATACATAGATGCGCTGGGCTGAACGAAACGATGACCCAATCCTTTCCCTCACATCCCGTGCGGTTCGCACAACACGAGACGGCTAGAGAGTGGCTGTGTAAACTTGGCTTTCTGGCTCTTGGCATCAATGCTTGCACTCCCGTCCATTCACGGGCCTTGGCTTGGTTTGTGCCTCTTGGCAATTCCCAAAGCTTAGACCTTTCGCCTCGGTTGGAAGATCAAGTTGTCTGTGACTTGTAGAGATCTACCATATCAACCGGAAGGGGATATATCCGTCGGAAATCCCATCATCCACATGGCATTTTCTCATCCGTTTGTATGTGATTCACTGTTATTAACATTGGTACAGTACGGAAATAGAATGAACGAGAACAGAAAGGTTTGTCAGTATCTGGCGCCCTCTCATTGGTTGTATTCTAACAGTTCTGTGGCTGTGTAAGCCAAGTTCGCCACATTCCCGCATCCGAGACTGGGTCGTATCTTCCAGGGTTTCCATAAGAATCAGGGACTTAACGATGTGGACTCCTCTTTGGGAAATGTTGAATTCACGAATCCGAAATTCGCGACTTCTCCATGAGGTAGCCAAGTGATATTCAGGAGAACCACAATTGCCCCCATCGACTTGCATGGAGTACCTGGAGATCTTAGGCCTCCACGGAAGCCGGCAAAATGTCAGAAACCCGATATTCGGCATGTGGCACAAAGGCGGCCTCTTTGTACGTGAGTGACCGACTATACGCGTGGTCTTCTACACATTGCTAGAATCTCCTGACTGGCACACGAAAGTCACATATTCAACCTCGTATGTGGCAGACGACACTTTCCAGATTACCGTCTGCTACTTATCCGAGCAGTGTACAATGTTATAAAACAGTTCAGCAGAGATGGCACAAAGTCATTGACAAAAGAACTAAGAGATGTCAAGCGATGGATAGTTACATAATAACAAATGCCTTCACCAGGTTTATATCCAGGCTATTTATTATATTGCGATCACTTACATCTGACGAAAAGACGTCCTTCCTTCAGGCTTGCGTTGCAAACCGCAGCTTGTGTTTACCAAGTTATGGCTTAATAGAGGTGGGTGTATGCGGGTTCAAGATCGGTAGTCAGTACTCATGCTGGCACAATTTCATGATGTCCGTTTTTGAGAAGTATTTGTAACCAAATCAGGTACCGCAACTGCAGGAATACCTTTACTCATAACTCAATTACAAAGTACGGTCGTGTTAGAGTCTGTATGTCAGCCTCCACTTATACTCACCCCAGTCCCTTACAGAGATTGTCAACTCGGGCTGTCAGCATCTGTTAGACTGCTATACCTGAAGATACCACCTTAGGTCCAACTGCATCCTCCAGCCTTTGATAGCATCGATTACGGCAAAGGAAAGGCACGTACATACGGACATCTAGTATTTTCAAATATCAAATTCGAAGATGTTCTGGAGTCATTGTTCCCCAATCAGCTATCTGGGTGAAGTCTTCGTACCCAGACAACTTACGTACGTTTGCTCTTGTTAAACCAACATAGATGCATCTCAAGCAACGGAATCAGGCTTCGTCTGTCAGCCGTGCCCACACCGACCGAGGCTCTGCGACAGTACTGTCTCGAATGCTACTCTGCAGACGCAGCCGGCAGCTGGATGTTAGCCTGCGAGGTAGGTGATAATATCGCTTCTGCAGCACGACTTGGCCTCAGATTTCGAGCGACCAATCCGTCCCGGTTCGAGACATTCATAAGCTAGAGCAGAGCTCCAAGTTGCATGACTCCGTGTAAGAGAACACAATGCATCGAAATCAAAGCTCACCACGACTGGCGACACAGGTCGTGCTTCTGCAATCGGTGTTACCATAGCGCGTGTCTAAGGCAGGGTTGCCGACCGGCTCTCGTCTGTTGTCTTTTGCATTCATTCGTTGCCGACCCGTCCGTTTCGTGTTCTGGCTTCTTACTCGCCCATCAACAAGCAACACCTCTGCCGACTTGTCCACAGTCATCTTGACAAGTCGTCGCTCACCATTGACACGCTCGCCAGGATTGAGGAGGGGGTGCGCCATTACTCCACTTTCGAAGCTCACTGCTGCATTACTGTTGATTCGGACATCCCGTGGCAGCCTTGGGTTGTCTGTTGAGAGATACTGTATTGATTAATGAAGGAAAATCAGTGTTCTGGGAAGGCAATTGGGGGAGGCTTGCGCCGTTGAAACCTTGGTGGTTAACCAGCATGAGCTAAAAAAGCAGATCTCAAGGTCTCGAGAACTGGCCCACAAAGTGCTCCTCGACGCAGGCCGTTACTTCATATGATAACAGTTAGTGGCCTGTGAGTATGCACGGCGCGTTTAATAGTAACCGGAGGCTAAGAAGGGAAGGGATCAAAATTCAGTTGGATTGGTTGAAGAAGCGTAATCAGCCGGCTTGTGTGAGGAACAAGCTGTGTGAGCTGTGCTGTCTGCGGATGATTTGTGCAGCTCAAGGCGCAATACCGCACAGCAAGTATGGCAAGTAGGCCGATAACACTCATCCTCTTCGCTCCTCCTTCTTTTATCAGCTGAGAACTTTTGTGAAGTCTCTCGTCTTTTTTGGTTTCAACCGTCGAACCCCTCCTTCAGGTCAGCCCCTACATCTAACGTTACTCACCCAGTCCCAGGGTAGGCACTGAAGTTAGGTAGTTTGAGCTACCGGCTGATCTCAAACGATACATTGGTTATCAGCATAGATCAGGTAAACCGGTATCGTGGTTCCAATTGATCATCAAGTGAGTACAGAACCAAGACATTGTACTCTTTGTGCTTTGTTGTGGGATGAGAGGGAGGCCACCAGAACAGCACCAGCACCAGCCCCATCTCAGCCAGCTCCCTCACTGCAGCTGACCCTTGGCCTTACTTTAGTACCTTGGGTTACCTTACCTACCTTCCTTGCCTTTAGACAACAGTCAAACGGAGAGAGAGGCTGACAATTGCGGAGGCAGCCCCTCTTTGAGTTCTCTGCATCTGCATCTGCGTATGCATTTGCTCGCTACACGCTCCTCGTCTGTTGGCTCTCTTCATCTCTTCAACTCGTTTATAGTTAAATCCCCACCTGCTTGGCCATTGTGAGAGGATTCGAGGACCCTTGTCTGTTGATACCCCAACCAATGAGAAGCTTTTCCACCTGAGCACCCCCACCTCTAATCTTGTCAGGCCTAGGCCCCATCAAGCGTCCAAAAACAAACTCACACAAAAGAGGGTGGCTAATAATAATCAAGCAAGGATCAATCGATTCTGGCCATAGATTGATTGTTTTATTTCAATTGGTGTCCCAAGCCCTGGTCTTTTTCTGTTGAATCCTGCCACGACAGCCTCGTGCGAGCGAGCCTTCCACCATCCTAGCCTTCCCTCTGGTCTTCTCTTACTCTTCATCACCCATGCGACGTACGTTCTCTCTCTAGTGGTCCGGCTTGTTGGCTTTCTTACCTTTTCTCTGCCATTGGCATTCCTCTTCCAAAGTCCTTCCTTCCTTCACCTCAGCCGGAATTCTCTAAATCGTCCGATTCCAACTCAATTCCCCTCGTATACTGTCGCCCTATCGCTTCGCTTCTTCGTCAACAATTCTTGAGCCCACACGAATTTATATGTATCTTGGTTTTTAACGGAAGACTACTTAGATAGCAGATAAACTACCTGTCGTACTCGAAACTTGCTATCCAGCCAACACTGTATTCGAGTGCGCGGCCGAAACGAAACCCGCTTCGGTTCAATGACCTTCGCCGACTTCGCTTGCTGACGACCGCATCACCTTCCAATTTGCACCCTTGCTCGTATTTGTCGATGGAACCCAACAAACGACGCAAGCTTGCCCCAAAGGTCAACGCCACGACTCCTAGCAAGCCGCCGCCGCCTACACAATTCCCCCACGAATCGGTCAGCTCATGATTCTCTAGCTTTCCGCGTCCTGTTCTTGCTAACCCGAGCTCTGGATATAGCCTCAGCAGCATTATCCAGCTCAGGAGGCCGCTCCGGCACCCCTTTCCGAACGTCATGACTTTGAGTCCTTTGCGCGACATCTTCAAGATGCCGCTATGCTTATCCAAAGACAGACCGAGCGTCACCCATACACCGATGTCTCCGTTCTGCTATTAAGATGGGAAGAAGACGAGTCTGTCGATGAGGATCTAACTGCTCTCGAGCAGGTTCTTCAGAAGCAGTACAAATACAGAACTGAAAAATGGCATATTCCCACAGTACCCAACCCAAGCATTAAGCTCGGGGTTCAAATGGCTTCTTTTCTCGAACACGCGAGAGCCAACCATCTGCTTATCATCTACTATGCTGGCCACGGCTATGTAAATGCTGATGGCCAGCTTTTTTGGGCTTGGTGAGTTGGACGTTTCTCAGATGTGCTGTTTGTCTCGCCTTTGGCTGACATCTTCTCAATAGCAATGCCCGAGAAGATGCCGCAAAACTAAAATGGGATGGTGTCCGTTGTCTGTTCGAGGATGCTCAGTCCGATATCTTGTTGTTGCTTGACACATGCGCTATACCGGACCCCCCAATGGCTGGTAGTCATGGTGTGAAGCAAGCCATTGCGGCCTGCACATCAGATCGTAGTCCAGATAGCATAGAGAGGTCATTTACGTCCAACTTGACCGAGGCTCTTCAAAAGCTCAGTAGTGGACGACCGTTCACAACACAGAGACTCCATGAAGAAGTATTATCGCTGAAACAACAGCAGCAGTTGCTTCAAACTCCTCGGCAAACCAACGGAAGCACCTCGAATGCGCAATCTCCACAAAATCCAGTTTTCATACCTCTAACTCCTGGAAAGGGTCAAAGTATTGCTCTTGCGCCAATGCCCTCAAGACCCCGAACTGGTTCGCAAAATGGACATGATGCGGATGGCCAGAGTAACCGCGAAGAACAGCTGATCGACCCAGAATCTGTTGTCGACCTCAGGTTTGAAGAGCCCAGGGTGCTTGTTTGCACTACCTTCGTTGGTGATGCAAGTCCGGATATGTCTTTTTTCTCTCAATGGCTGCACAGTACACCGCCCCTCGGCGACAAGATCGCTGTGGAAGGCATGTTTCTTGGACCGCCTACTATGCTTCTCATATCCATGCCGCACTCGATCTGGAACGTGGTGCAGCACGATAAAGTCTGTTGCTTCTTGGGGTATATCAGCTCTCACAACATGATCCACCTCTACAACAGGTTAGTAGGCTCTTCTGGCATCAAGCCGTCAGCCAGAGAAGTTGAGGATGGCCGAATCCTCCTCGAGGCAAGGGATCACGCATTTAGTACCCCTGCTCGTGTCCGGCGAGACGAAGGACATTCTTTCCACACACCAGCCACGAGAGAAGCGCCCAGCTCTGTCGAACGAAAGGAGTATCCTCCGCAGGCCAGTCCTTCAGCCCAAGCATACGCCAACTCAACAGGTAGCCATACCAAGCCCAAAGACGAGGTGGAAGATTCGGCAGAAATGCAGGAAGCTGCTGAGCAACTGAAAGCTTTGAGCCACGTTCGACACCCGAGCGACGAAAGCCAAAACATCAACAGGCCTCGCACAATTCTCCCTGACGGAATGCCTGAGATTAGACCAGAAGGAGAGAATGACGAGCATGGCAATGGAGATCCTCTAGCAACTCTTCGCAACGTCAACGCTGCAGTCAAGCCTCCTCGGCGGTCTCTCCCCAAGCAGGATACTCGATGCAATCACTGTAGCCATGCACCTTTCAAGGATTCTTCTTCGTTGAGAAAGCATATCGCTGCAGCTCACACCAGGCCATTTCCATGTGCGTTCTCGTTTGCTGGATGTACAAGTACTTTCGGGTCGAAAAATGAGTGGAAGAGGCACATTGCATCACAACATCTATGCTTGCAATACTATCGCTGCTCTTCCTGTCCCCAGAGCACTGCTGAAGGCAAAGGGAACGAGTTTAACCGCAAAGATTTGTTTACACAGCATTTACGGCGCATGCATGCCCCTTTTCAAATCAAGAGGGCGCTGGCCAAGGGAGACAGTAAGCTTCAGGCCGAGTGGGATGCGCATGTTAAAGAGATGCAAGTGTCTTGCCTCGTGCAGCGCAGATTGCCGCCTCAACGATCAGCGTGCCCAAAACAGGGATGCCAGAGTGTCTTTGAAGGCCCCTCCTCATGGGACGAGTGGACTGAACATGTTGGTCGGCACATGGAGAAGGGAGAAGGCGGTGGCAGACTCGGAGTAGATGGCCTACTCGCCCAATGGGCGCTGGATGAAGGCATTATTGAGCGTAAGGCAGATGGTGAATATCGATTGTCAACCAGTAACGGAATGGGCGGAGGCAACAGTGGAGGTGTGCCTCCCGTTTTCGAGCAAAAAGAGTCGACCTTAACTTCGGTTTCGACACTGGAACCGTCACAGCCGGAGGAGTCCTTGATCGTGGAGACAAACACAAAACCTCCAGAAGACAGAATGGAGGTTGACACTCCCGAGTAAAGTGGGCGCTTGGTGACTGACTATAGGGCGCATTACGAAATTTGTGCAATACAATGCACTACAACGACATGACGATACGAAGTGAATGACCAAATTTCAAACAGTTTTCTTTTCTTATGTAGTGACGGTCGCTACCTTGCCCAGTCACTCGCTTAGAATACGTTCTCATGAACAGAATGAAGTCTCGTGACTTCAAGGCTTGAAACAAAACATCAATTGGGGTTGAGAACTGCGTAAAAGGGTATAAAAGTCTTCAATTAAATAAAAAAACCACATACAAACCTTGCTGTCGTGTTGGTGTACTAGTCTCCCTTATAGAGGCACACGTTTAATGAGTGGATATCCTATGCCTGAATACGTTCTCTTCGTTGCAGCTGCACTCGCGATTAGATTACAAAAATGCTTGTGAAGGGGCTTGAAGATTTTTAATTTGAATAAGTGGTTGGGACTTTGCATGGCTTGATGCATTCGAATGAGGATTGTTAACATCCAATCCATAGGTAGCCTTAATTAGTCGAACCCAGCCAACGTGCTCGATCATGATAATGGACCCCTAAACCCCCTACAATCCACTGAAGCCCACTGAAACTTAAATATCAACACAGACACTGCATCGTTCACCAACACGTGTCAAACCAGCAGCCACGATACCTTCATCCTCTCAACGCAATTTTGTCACTTACTTCATCCTCGAGGCCCAAAGATGCCGCCCTCATCTAAAAATGAAAGCCCTCCGGCGTCTTCATCTCCGTCCATGATCAAGGGCGCATCGCTCCTCATCATCCTCCAGCTCGCCTCCCGCCTAATAACATTCGTTGCCAACCAGCTTCTCCTGCGCTACCTGACAGCTCCTCTACTGGGTCTATCAACCCAACTCGAGGTGTACTATCTCTCTGTTCTCTTCTTCGCACGCGAAAGTTTGCGCGTGGCGATTCAACGACGAGACTCAGGTTCTCAAGCGAAACAGGAAAGCCAAGCGGTGGTGAACTTGGGATACCTGTCCATTGGCTTGGGAAGTCTGGTCAGTCTCGGCCTGGGATGGATGTATCTTGCGTACGCTACCGAAACAACTCTCTCGACGCCGTACCTTGTCGAATCGCTGTACTTGTACGGGTTTGCAGCTATGGTTGAGTTGTTGTCTGAGCCATGCTTCGTTCTCATGCAGACAAGACTGCAGTTTGGTACGCGGGCTGCAGCAGAGTCTATTGCGACATTCTTGCGATGTATTGTCGTGTTTGGCTCTGCGGTTTGGGCATCCAAGCACAGTGATATTGGAGTACTTCCTTTCGCCCTCGGACAAATCACTTATGGCGCTTCGCTGTTCCTTGTTTACCTGGTAACAGGATATCAGCTTGCGTCCTCAATCGGGTTTTCTCTCCTCCCCAAGACTATTGCTACAAAGGAAGACCGCTTCTGGGGCTCTATGTTTGATCGACCAACGATAGGCCTTGCCGGTAGCATGATGGCTCAAAGTGTGGTCAAGCATCTTCTTACTCAAGGTGACACCTTTCTCATCTCCCTACTGGCCTCCGCCAATATCCAAGGTGCATACGCACTGGCAAACAACTACGGCAGTCTGCTTGCCCGTCTTCTTTTCCAGCCTGTCGAGGAAAGTAGCCGAAGCTATTTCTCTCGACTCCTCTCATCTGCAACCCCTGTCAAACAAGGCGGCAAGCCCTCTCCTGTTATCACAGAAGCAAAGCAGAACTTGTCAACTCTGCTCCGGCTCTACATACTTCTGTCATCCGTAATTGTTAGCATCGGACCTTTTGCTGCTTCGTCTCTTCTGGCGATTGTGGCCGGCAAGCAGTGGGCTGGCTCAGGGGCTGGTGATGTTCTTGCGGCGTACTGTTTCTATATTCCCTTCCTCGGCTTGAACGGCCTTACAGAGTCTTTCGTGGCATCGGTTGCCACAGAAGCCGAAGTTCATAAACAGTCTGGTTGGATGGGTGCCTTTTCTGTCATCTTCGCTACTTCGGCCTTCCTTTTCATGAGAGTTTACCCTCTTGGCGCCATCGGTTTGGTTCTGGCCAATATCATCAACATGGGATGCCGTATCATCTGGAGCGGAGCGTTCATTAAGCGCTATTTTAAACAACATAGTACTGATTTCAAAATCAAGAGTCTGATTCCTGAGAGCACAGTCGGCGTCTCAATCGCTACAGCCATTCTTCTCAAGCAACTCAAAATCGCAGACAACGCGGACCCACCGATCAAATCTCTCGTCAAGATCGCTGGCTCGGCCATCCCATTATTGCTTCTAATGTACGTCTACAAAATTCCAAATAACAGACTTTTCGACTCATCTAATTCATCGCAGCCTGGTCCTCGAGCGCCATTTTATCCTTGAGTGTCTAAACTCGGTTCGCGGTCGCAAAGCCACCAAACAATAGTGCTTTCGTTTTCCATAATAGCAATTCTAATCAAATGTAATCTTGGTGGACTTTGCGTTCATATCAACATCCTTGAAGAAAGCACCGTACATATCGTGAGCCTTCTTCTTGACGGTGGTGCCGAACTTGAGGAGATCCTCGGGCACGGGCTGGTTGGCTCCTCGGAGAATATTGACGAGACTAAACCAGTAAGCATGTGTTTATGTGTGAGTGCCTGATGTACTTACGAGCCAGAGTGAGACTTGTCCTCAACAGTGAAGAAAGTGATAGCTTCGCCAGTCTTGCCAGCTCGGCCAGTTCGTCCAATACGATGGACGTAGTCCTCAATGGTCAAAGGGAACTATGCAAGTTAGCTAGTGTTTAATGATTCTTTAGGTCGATACATACTGTAACGTTGATAACAAGCTTGACCTCAGGGATATCGAGACCACGAGCAGCGACATCGGTGGCAACAAGAACGGGGGTGTGTCCGGACTTGAAGGCCTCGAGACTCTTTGTTCGCTGCTCCTGTCGCAAATCACCGTGGATACCACCAACGTGAATACCCTTACGGCTCAAGAAGTTCTCGATACGGGTGGCTTCCTTCTTGTACAGGCAAAAAACCAGGATACGATCGTTCTTCTGCTTGCCCTGCTGGTGCTCCTTCAGAATCTGGAGCAGGCGGAACTCCTTTCCTCTGGGCTCAAGAACCTCAACTCGCTGTGAAATTCTTGCGTTGGCCTGGAGCTCAACAGCGCCACCTGCTGTCTCCTTACCACCAGATCCAATGGTGATCTTGACGGGGCTGATCATGAAAGTGGAGGCCAGAGACTGCACAGACTGGGGCCATGTCGCTGTGAACATGAGAGTCTGGCGCTGCTCACGAGGAGGGCAGGCACCGAGAATCATCTTAATATCCTCCTCGAAACCCTTGTCAAGCATACGATCAGCCTCATCAAGAACAACGAAGGCTGCGTGGCTAAGATCGACAGTTCCGTCGGACATGAAATCCTTGAGGCGACCGGGAGTAGCAACAATGATGTCGGCACCACGGTTGATGAGGTTTCGCTGGTCATCTTTGGAAGCACCGCCATAGAGACAGACACACTTCAGCTTGTTGAGCGCTGCCACAGAAGCCATCTGCTCATAGGTCTGCATGGCGAGTTCTCGTGTAGGCGAAACAACAACAGCCTTGGTGTGCTTGTGCTTGATGGAAGAGACTGCCTCAACACAAGGAAGTGCGAAAGCCATGGTTTTTCCGGATCCTGTCTCAGCGACACCAATCACATCACGGCTGGAGAGAGTGAAAGGCCATGAAGCAGACTGAATGGGTGTGGGAGCCTTGTAGTTAGCGAATGGCGAAGGCTTCTTCTCGAGGAGGTTTGTGGCGGGAAGTTGGTGGAACTCCAGGACGGGACGAAGAGTGATGGTCTCGGTCTTGGGATCGGTGATATAAATTTCGTTCTTGGACAGGAACTCGTCAATCTCGGATTGGGGGACGTTGGAGAGCGCAATGGTTTGGGTGTAAGAACCACTGGAGGGAGCCTCAGCGTCAGAAGAGGATTCGGTAGGTGTCTTGGTCTTCTCCTTCTTGGACTTCTTCTTGGGAGGCTCTTCAGAGACGTCAGCGGAAGCTTCAGTCTCGGCCTCGGCCTGCTTCTGCTTCTTCTCCAACTTCTTCTGTTTCTTAGCCTTCTTGCGCTCCTTTTCAGCAGCGCGCTCAGCGTCAGAGTTCTCAGCACTAGGCTCAGACTCTTGGGTCTTCTTCTCCTTGCGCTTCTCCTTGCGCTCTCGCTTCTCGGCCTTGAGGCGAGCCTTCTCTTCGGAGTCGACCTTGGTCTTCTTGGAGGGTCGGTCCTCGCTATCAGCGAGGGAATGCTTAGTGGCAGCCATCTTAAATGAAATAACGTAGTAAAGCGACCGAGAAGGACTTGTACGAAAGGCGGTCGATGCTATCGCAGAATGGCTGGGAACTAGGTTGCGACGCAGAAATTTGGGTGGGATGAGACATGCCCGGAACAGAAAAAAAAAGTGGCTTATCGATAAGCAAACCGTTCGCCCCACTCATCCTGCATCCCAATTCCGCAGCACATACTCCGCTACCTTATCAGGCTAAGTTCCTACATCGGAGGACTCTAACATATACTACTGAATTGGTCTAAGTTCGCATTGTCTCGGTGAACTCCAGCTTGACCAGCTAGTGTTGCTATATTGCGCTACTGGCTACAAGGCTTCATGATTGATTTTGTTGTGACCGAGTTGGGTTCACAATTCAACCAGTCGGCGACACATGTGTCCTGTTGTGTCCTGGCTATAGGAACCATCAACTCTCTAAACGACAGACAACAGTTCCCACGCTCTTGAGTGCGTAACGATAGTGTATGCTTCTCCATCAACCGGCATCCAAACATGACGGGTGTCATACCTGTAAAGCTGTCACAAGGGCCTTCATGATGCAACTTTCCGTTCGGTTATGGCAACCTGGCTATTGGGTTACCATGACGCCTTACTTACCGGGCGATGCAAGACAGCTCAGAATTGGTCTCTTGAAGTTGATCATTTTGGTTATCATTTTGGGCCGTATCTTGAGAACTACTTATTGACCAATGAGGCAGCGTTGATTGCACTTTTCCGCCTCCAAAGTTTCGCGGCTTCTAATATTAGGCTCGCGATTGCCTCAGTTCGCTAGCCGCAGATCTACTGGCCACGCTTCCATAGTATCTAATGCATGAATATGCTGTGTTGAAGGTCCCAACCTGTTCACGAGGCGGCAGATAGCATACAAGTGTACGCCAGTCCCCAGTTACAATGAGGTTCATGTCTTATATCCATCTTTTTCACGAGTTTTGTTAGATACCATCCAATGGATACAACAACTCAAGGTCTTTGCTCACTTCCAGGCCGACCTGATACCTATGGTGTCGGCGTTCGCGCCGCGTTCTACACGCAATGGCTCGGTACTTTGATCATGGAGTACATCTCTGAAGGCTACCTCACAGATTTGCGCTTCGTTGGCCTCTTTTCCTCTGCCGCTGCCTCGATATCCCTGGTTATTGGTATAGCATATAATGGTTTTCAACCGCTCGACATTTACTTGTTGCTCCTCCTTGCTATGGGATTTTACTTCTTTCTGATGCCCTTGTGCATCTGGCGTGTTATAACAAGATGTCAGCCGCACTTGGACCCCTTCCTACTTACAAACGAAACTCATGGGACATTCTACTATCTGGTTCTTCTCACAATACTCACGGCTACCGTGTCAATGGGAACATGGTATTATACTGTCTTCTTGCCACACCTTGACCGCGACTGTCGCGATGTAATATTCATGTTAGGGAAGATAAACTTGGAAAGCAAGGGATATGTGATACTTGGGTCGATCTTTTACATCGGTGTTCTCTTCAGTATTGGGGGATTCATCTTTTTTAACAGTTGTCACACACCAATAATTCGTGGAAGTACTCGAAATAGGAGATCTCGGTATGAAAGCTCCAGCGTTATGTCTTTCTAACTTACAGCCCAGCTGAACATTTCCAGGGCAAGAATCGTGTGGCGTCTCAGGAAACTTCGACTCTTATGTGGGTTCGCGATGTTTACCCTTCTGGTCATTGCTATCGAACTTCCAATTCAATGGAATGGCATTCAAGGTGTCTACGACTTCGCGACCATCACTCAGCTTCTCCCTTTCCTTTTCTCAGTCGGTGTATTTCTGCGTTCTTGGGCGCTCTACGCCAGCAAAACTAGCACGACCGAAGAGAACGAACCACGATCGAGCTCGGCTGCATCATCACAAGAAGGTGTAGTCCAAATTGCGAGGTTTCCTCAAGATTATAACCCGGGGGCATATTATTATCCACACTGGCATCCTCCTTATTGGTATGGGTATAATCAGTATCAAGACAGAGAAGCGTATCATTACAACGATGATTACTACTACTACGAAAACAATTGTACGAATTGTCCACGGGAATATCAAGAACTACGATGGCCACAGGGAGTCTACTATACACGCTGGTCCTAAATTGCCATCGCTATTCATACTTAGGTAGATATTGATAATCTATATCCTCTGAATCAAGATTAAGGTGGCGCTCGGTGAAGCTCGGTGAACCCCGCCGCACAGACCTTAAACCGGACCCCTTGCATTTGCACCCCGCAACCGTAAGTAAACAAAACCGTACATGTCCAAAACCATAGCCCTCCATCGCCATCGCCAAATTAACCTTCTTTTCGATTGATACCCCTGATAACGCAGAAATGTCGTCAAAGGAAGCTTCCAAGAGCAAGGACAAGGATAAGTCCAAGGTTCACAAGCTCTCCCTTAAGGGAAGCGCTCGTCTTGTCGCTGAATTCGTATGTCTACAAACCTGATTTCCTGTCCGCGAAGGTTTGCTAATGATTCGGATTTATAGTTCCAGTACTCTATTCACAGCATTCTGTACGGAAACTCTATCAGTCAAAGTCGGGACGTTTATTGACAATTTGACAGCTTCCAACGAGGAGTCTATCCAGCAGAGGACTTTACAGTGTACGTCTTGCCGATATTATGCCTCGATCACTCGACTAACTATACTCAGTGTCAAGAAATATGGCCTCAACATGCTAGGTAATCGCATACCGCTTTACTCGCGACTCTGATTAGCGGCCGTTCCGACTAACATCACCCAGTCTCGGCCGATGACCAAGTAAAGGCATACATCAAGAAGATCATGTCCCAGCTCGACAAGTGGATGGTAGGCGGCAAGATCTCCAAGCTTGTCATTGTCATCACAGATAAAGATACAGGCGAACACGTTGAACGCTGGCAATTCGATGTATGTTCTTCTCCGACCCTCCGACTTCAACATCATGATCTAACGAAATTAGGTCCAAATCTTCGCACCCGTCAAGAAATCCAAGTCCTCAAAATCCGCTTCCAAAGAACAAGAAAACGCTGCTCCAGCAGGGGCTGCGACCACAGCCCCCGAAAAGACAGAAACTGAGATCCAAGCCGAAATCGCCGCCATCTTCCGTCAGATCACCGCATCTGTTACTTTCCTGCCCCAACTAAGCGGCGACTGCACTTTCAACGTACTCGTCTACGCGGACGCCGATAGCGAGGTCCCTGTTGAATGGGGTGACTCGGATGCTAAGGAAATCGAGAACGGCGAAAAGGTGCAGCTGAGAGGCTTCAGTACGGCAAACCACCGTGTCGATACCTTGGTCAGCTATCGATTCTCGGATTAGTCTTAGGTGTAGAAGGTGTGCAAAAGGCGGAGAAGTTTTGCTTTAGGGATTTCGGCATATCTCAGGAACTATAATCCTGATGGGCGTTACAAGGCGTCATGGGGGCTTTATTTGTTCATCTTCGATTTTGATGATCACGATGGATTTGTACGATACTACCAGGATATCTTTTTATTTAATTCATGCATACATAATACCTCATTCGTCTGAGTAGCGCATGCTCATCAATCCCCTTTCTAATCGAAAACTAAACAAAGGCAGCACGAATACGACCGCCGTCTTCTCTTCAACCGCACGCCATTCACCATCCGATGCAACCTAACCCACCAATAGAGTCATGCTGGCTCACGCTTCGCTCATTGAGGTAATAACGTTATCCTCTCTTAGACTCGCTTGAAAAAGTACACATATGCAAACTTGCGCATCTCGTCAACATCATGTGCTTCAACGACCTTCTCGTCGTTGAAGAGGACCCATGTTGGGACATTGGCGTCTCCCAAAGCCTTGCGAATAAAGGCAACGTAATGTCTGGAACCAGTTAGCAAATATACACGATCTTGATGTTAGGAAAAGACGTACCCAGCATGAATACTTGTACCTTTGTGGCATACGATGGATTTCAACTGGAAGCTAGCTGGCAGATCAGCGCTTCCAGCTGGTTCCTTTGCCGCAGGAGCAGCCCCTTCGGCAGGCGCATCATCATCCATGATACCCTGGTCATCGGGGTGGTTGAAAAGCCAATCTGCAGCTCGCTCAATGTCGCCGTTGGTCTCCTTCAAGGCCTTCTTGGCTTGAGGAGCACCAAAGCCCATGGCTCCAAGCAGTTCGACCTTTTCAGGATCTGCGGTGTCGCCACCTCCAGTTTGAGCGCTCAGATCAAGAGGCGCATCGATATCGGGGTCCTCCATATGACCAAACAACCATTCCATCGCGGCATTGGCGTCAGAATTGCCGGTGGCATGAAGGGCGCGTGCGCAGCGGTTATAAGGGAACCCCATGGCTTCTAGTTGAGCCAGGGCACCAGACTCAGGTTCAAAAGCAGGTGCTTTGGCCTCCGGCTCATCGGGAAGTTGCTCCTCTCCAGATTGCAATCCCTTGGAAAGATAGGCGTCCAAGTTGAAAGGCTCGTCGGGCACAAGGACGGGAACGTCGACCTTGATTGGAACCCAGTTGACAACAGTCATCTTTCGCGCGTTTACAACCAAGGTATTGGGGAATGTCTTGAACAGAGATTGCTTCGTGAAGCCATCCTTACTTCCACAAGCAGAGCAGGTCAACTCAACCTTCTCGGCTGCCGTAAAAATGTCAAGGCACTCTGTCAGTGACACAGGCTTGTAAGCATCAGGGCCCTCCGACCCTTCCTCGCGAGGAAGTTTTTCCAGGGGTACATCAATGAAGATGTTGTCCTGTTCGTTGCTACTGTACCTCACCTTGTGGCAACCAAGGCACTGAAGTCTCTGCTCAAGTACGAAGCGGAAGGGTTGTGTAGGGTCCTTTCCATCCGGGTGAGAAGATCGAGTGATGAGCTTGAACAAATGCTGGAGTAACTCAAGGGCGTCTTGCTGTCGCATAGTAGAAAACTCTTCGTGTCCTCGACCAATGAGATGCTTCAGCATGGCAGGTGCCAGCCCCTTCTGGTGTGTAATACCCTCCCCGGAGACGTCAGCATCGGGCTTGGAGTACCGTCCAGACAGAAGTCCGTCGGCCATCTTTCGCAGCTGAGTTTCGAGATCTGAAGCAGGGTCGGGGACGATAGGAAGATCGGCGCCGGGTTGGAAGTATCGCGATTGGAATGAAGGCATGTCAAATAGACACTGGATGATACTGGCGAGGTAGCAACTGTTTCCGAGGTTCTTCAGACCAGTAAGACCAGGTCCGAACAAAGGCTTGAGCTCCTTTCCGTCTTCAGTCGTCATGCTGAAGTCCCACTTGAGGTTCTGTTCAATCTGCATCTCAGTCAAGCTTTTCTCGGTCTTTTGGCGCTCCGCAAGCACAATGCCCCAGTGGTTCAAGTGCTCGCCAAGCTTATCGTCGACTCGTTCGTCATCACACTTGTAGCAGTAGATGTCTGCAGTACCTTCAGGGGTGATGGATCCAAGCTTAACAGCGACGCCATGGCCAGACTCGTTCGCGTGGGCAAGAGCATGCGAGTTTCCGTCAACACCACCCATTTGCTTGCGACCACATCCAAGGTTACCGCACTCTATACACAACCAAAGGTTCTCGGCCAGATCGCAAGCATAGCAGTGGCTAAGACCGGTTTGCTCAATATTCTTTGAAGGCGCTTGCTGAAGCATAAGGATATGTTCACAGCTGGTTAGCTCCTGTTCCCAAGCCTTGACCTCTTCTTTTCGAGAAAACGTATTGGCCTTAAGAATGCCATCGATCATGGGTGCGAGCTTGGGGTTCGTTCGGTCGAGCTCAATGTTACAGTCGAGGCACTTCACAGCCAGTGCCGTGTCGTATCGGTCTTCCTCTGTCTCGGCGGCAATGGCCAGCTTGGACATCTTGGCAGGTGGTTCATCTCGTTCGACGACTTTTCTTGAGCGGCGGATATTAAGTGCAAGAGGGTGCTGGGTCAGCGCATAGTGAAGCTTATCATGGTTTCGGTCGCCGGCACAGCCTCCGTTGAAGCACTGCAGACAAACATCAAGGCCGGTAGGATCATCCTGTTAAGCCATGGTGTAAGCAGAGTGGTTTGCGATGGGATTCGATCGTGAAGGACCAAGCAAGCGGGAGAGCCTTACGATGGAGTCAAAGCATTGAGTGCAATCTTCACGATAGACAGACTGAGAAGGACTGGGGGGTGTCAGCCCTATAGGAATATCAGCTTATGCACTGGCGTTTTGAGATTCGTTTCGAAGCGTGTCGCAGTTATCATGACCATCGGTCGATCAAATGGCGGGGTTGTTTTTGAGCGGTTCACGTACCGATCGATTCGAGATGCGGGCAAGCCATGATGGATAATGTTGAGTTTTGTCTCTGTCTGTATGATAACGGTTGAAAAGATCCAAAGACAAAAGGAGGGTGCTGATGATTTGTACAAGTTTGGTGTGGAATCAAAAGCTCAGCTAAAGTATCATCATTGGAGATGGAGTTTGAGGTAGGTACAGTACCTGCGTAACGGATGAAGTGATAGGCGGTAACACACGTCACTGGAGCTCTAAGCTGCCTGGGGAAGACAGCGGGGCAAATACCAGCCACAGTCCAGGTGGCGCATGTTCTTACATGATTCCATCTGGAGATGACCTGTGTGATTCCACATAGCAGTGTTAATAGATCTATTATGGTCACTGATTTCGCTTCATATGAGAATAGTACTGTATCTATCAATTCGATAGGAGAATTCACTGCTTTCTCGGTAAACAACCTAGGTGGTGATACACTATATCACGGAGAAAAGCCTACCCGGTAGCCATTCCTTTTCTTTTTGCTACACATCCATTGTCAAAGAACACGAAAAATAATATCAAAGTTCTAGAAATTATATGGTATTAAGTCTTTACTCAAACCTTGTATAGGCAGTGTGGTTGACGGTTGTTTTCCTAGCACGATCACCTATAACCAGGACAGTGAACAAAGCGCACGGTATCGATGTAGTGCGTGCAATGGATGTTATCATTAAAAGAAGAAGGAAAGCAACATCAAGTATCCGAAGTGAAGAAAAGTGAACCATTAGTTGAACTTGTTCCACTAATCATATCTGGTATTTCATTAACAATCATAACCAGCCATCGAAGATGACTGCCCACTAAAACAAATCTTTCTGTCCAACAATTCTCACAAACTCCTGAACATCAGATCAACCTCATCTTAGGCCTCGTTCTTCTCGTTGTGAGAAACCTCTCCCTGGTGATCATTACCACCAAACATCTTGCCTCCAGGGCCAGAGACACTCTGTCGGTGCTCCCAGGACTCAGTGGGCTGCCACTTAGTGGACTTGCGAGCAACACTGACTTCATCATAGAGCTGGTCGACCTCCTCAAGAGAGAGTCCCTTGGTTTCGTAGATGAAGAAGTAGACAAAGGCAATGCACAGAAAACAGCAGCCGAACCAGATGAAGAAGATCTTGGACTGGAGGTTGGCCTTTCCGGAGCCGTAGTCGACGAGGTAGGGAGTAGAGTAGGCTGTACCATGTTAGTGACTGCGACGTAGAAGTTTGTTATAAGAAGAAACTTACCGATAGCCCAGTTAAAGAGCCAGTTAGTAGCAGTAGTCATACTGAGAGACTTGGCACGGGTCTTGAGAGGGAAGATCTCGCCAGTGACGACCCAAGCCAGGGGACCCCATGTAGAGGCGAAGAAGAAGATATAGATACAGACGAAAGAGACAGCGGCTTTCTGCCCAGCCAAGCTCTTGACGAAGATGGTTCCGTCGGCGTTCTGGCCTGTGGAGAAAGTACCACACATGGCGACGATGAACTGTGACACACACATGCCAATGGCACCCCAGAAGAGAAGAGGTCTTCGACCCCATTTATCGATGGCGTACATTCCAGGGATGGTAGAGGCGACGTTTATGGCTGATGTGATCATGGAAATGACGAAACCGCTGGAGATACCTGAGTTCTGAAAGTACTTGGTACCGTAGTAGAACTAGAGTTGTTAGAAACTTTTCACGAATTGAACTGTGTGTGAATGCTTACGATGAAATTGATACCGGTGAGCTGCTGGAGTGCCTGCAAAGCGCAACCAGTGAACTGGCGCTTCAGAATAGGAGGTTTGAAGCAATCAAGGTAAGAGGCTGTGCCAAGAGTCTTCTCAAACTCGTGATTGGCTCTAACCTCGGAGATCTCAGCCTGGATAGCAGGATGATCTGGTGTGAGACGGCGGATCCTGGAAAGAGCGCGGGCGGCATCTTCATGGCGGTCCTTCTTGATGAGAAATCGAGGAGTCTCGGGCAGTAGGAGCATGCCGAAGAAGAGGATAAGGGAGTAGGCAAACTGGACAGCGATAGGAATACGGTAAGAGCCTGTATCGTTGCGTTTACCTGTCGAATTATTGACAATGGCTGCGAGTAGGAGGCCGATTGTGATGGCCCATTGATATGAACCGACGATGGCACCTCGAATCCACTTTGGTGCTGTCTCAGACTGATAGAGGGGAACTAAGCAGTGTTAGTTACATGGAAGTAAAATCTAGTTGCTGTGAGTACTTACTAATAGCAGAGATCTGACCAACGCCGAATCCAGCAAAGAATCGACCAGCCAGGAACATGGGAATAGCAGTAGCAGCAGTCTGAAGAGCAACGCCGAGGTTGAAAACCCAGGTAGCAATCATAAGACCAGGACGACGACCGATATAATCAGTCATGAACGGAGACGACAGAGCGCCGAAGAAGGTTCCAGCAGAAAGGATTGAGACGATGCCTGATTCCTGAGCTGTTGTAATAGTGCGGTTGCCGTTGGCGTCTGTGTATCCGGTGCTGAAGAGGCGCTGCCAGTATGGCATAGCCAGGATACCAGAAATGGTACCGGTATCATATCTGTGGGTAACTGGTCAGCTTGGGTTGTAGTAGAATAGTTAAGAGAGGAGACATACCCATAGAGGACACCACCAAAGGCGACAAAGGCTCCAATGGCGATAGCAGGCCATGCCTTGCCAGCCTCTTCGGGCTTACTGAGAGATGCCCTTCGAAGAGTATTCATTTTCGATGATTGCAGCTCCTCGCAGCCAAGTTTGAAGCTGAAGGTGTGATACGCTTGTTTGTGCAGGAAGGAAGAAGTGGAGGAAAGCAAAGCTTAGCGACGCTTTGTTTATGTGTGAGTGACCTGGGACGAGAAAATCAGTTGTACATGCGGGCGATTGCTCCATTTTAAACACAAACGAGGCTGATCGACAACTCAGGGACTAATAAGCTTTGGTGTGTGCACAAACGGCCACAATCAAGGCCAAACTCAAAGCTCGTAATGTGAGGAGCTGGAGCTCTGCTGTTAGCTTCTGTACGGCTCGACCGGCGAGTGGATAGCTCACTTGGGTAGAGGTCTCTTGATGCGGAGCAGCCGCTCCATCAACTTACGATTGACGAAGCTAGACCAGCAAATTACCATAGAAGGGATTAGTCTGTAGTATTAGGCGAAACTGAGGGGTTGCCACTTGGAGGGTTAACAAGCATGGGGTTGAGGGGGGAGAGGGTCATGTGGTCATTGGTTCAATAAAGATCTCGTTGTTTTTCCGCCCCAGAGTCAAGGTCAGCCCAGGGCAGGTGTTTCTACTCGAGGCAGGCCATCCATGTCGTCACTGGCGGGGTTGACGATGTCTGATATTAAACGCCTTCGCCGCATTGTAACCGATGGTGGTGGTGGTGGACTAGGATTAGGGGTAGAACTAGGGCTAGGGAGGACGGGTAGATGATGGTGCTCTCTTCCGTTCGACGATGTTGCATGACATTGAAGACGAGAGCGAAGAGAGCTGTCATTGCTTTGCCATGTAAAGGGATTGATTCTTTGGTTTGTGCAAACTCTCATATCCTTCGGACTCTCATATTTCAAGGGTTGCAGATAGACTACTTCTCCATAAGACATACTCTATTTCCCCAGTCTCTCACCCACCCCAGAAATGAAACGATAGCACAGTCTTACTCCACAGAACAAAATGTTGGAGAGACCTGGAGAATTAGAGACTAGAGAGCCACCTAATGCTGGGGTTGAGAGTGGATCCTCCCCGGAGCCAAGACCCGGGCCAGGCCGGCTCGGCGACGCAGATGCCGAAACCTATTACCAATTCAGGAAAGTCTATATTCACCAAGCAATACATAACAATCGAATCCTTTGCCACAAGTAAGCAGTAAGATTTATATCGCAGCGACAATGAAGATAGCTTCAATACTAATGCCATAGCACAAAAATAGCAGTAGACGTTTGCTGTGCTCCAACTTCCTTCTTTCTCAGCTCATCAACAGTCAGCATCTTATGTTTACTGTGTGACTGGCGACTGGATATAATTTACTTATGTATAGCGCGCGCGCAAAGACCACCGATTTCGGGCCTTTTGTGGGAGAGTTCCTGATCCTCTGAAGATGGATTTCAACCCCAATGAACCTAACCTCTTTCGTGTCGCTTCGCTTCGGTGCAAGGGAAGGACATCTGAAGACCAACAACAGATCACAAGACTCGTTGCTTTTTCCTCTCTTCCATTTTACGAGTTACCATATGGATACAATCACATCATAGAGTATTGTCTAGATCGTGTCCTAGTTTAGTGTCAAGTGGTCAGTGTTCATTTCCTAATGAACCAATCTCCTCTAATCATGCAGACAGTGACATTTTGATAAACGCGTCCCGTCTACACTATTGTTCAGGTCGGTCACTACCTTATGCACACAGACGCAATGCGGCGTTACAAGGCTGAGTGAGAGAGTGTGTGACAGACATTTTCAGTGGTTGGAGATGGAGGTAACCCTTATCTATGGCTGGACTGGGGCTCTAACCTTAACTTTGTTACTGAGCACCTGCAGGACCCTAGTCAATTACAGCAGCATTTGTATTATGAGGCGAATGTTTGTTTGTCATTGTGAAATGCGAAAAGAACCAGCGAGCTTTTATGTGTTTGTGTCGAATGATACACAGTGAGGAGTTACATGCTGTCTTGCTCTGAGAAATGCTCGCGTATTGAGTTGGATAATCACCCTCGTGACATAAAAGTCAAGATATCAACCTCAACTCGACTGATCAGTGGCTGATCCTCTTTATGAGCTCATACTGTAGTCTCGGTCTTGACTGAATTGTCCATCCCCGATCCCCCAGACGTCAACTCCATGGGGTCATCAGAAACCCCCGCATCTTGGCTGGACTATTGATCCTGTCAGTCGGCGATCACTCAGTCTGTGTCTCATAAACTCAATTCCCCAGACCATCCGAGACAGCCCACCATCATCTCCAATTCTCCCTCTACATAACCCTCCGCAGTTGTCGGACCGGTGTTGGATCCTGGCCCTGGTCTAGCGCAACTCTTGTTAGACGGTACCACCGAAAACTGCACCATTTCAACGGCTATCGGCATCTTGCAAAGAAGTCCTGAATACATTCTTTTGCGAGTTATGGACAGGGATAAATCGGCATGTCTGAGGTGCTTCGATCGGACAATCCTGTCGGCGGTATTATGGAGCATGGTCTTTGTGTTGGTGGTGTCTTCAATCCGGGGACCAAAAAGATCGACAGTGACCGTTGAGAGGATGGACGAATGATAGACTGACAGACAAGCGTATGACTTGCAGACACCATTTCTAGGATTTTGTCGGACCGGTGGTTTCTTGACAAGTCCTTTGACAATAGTGCCGACTGTAACCTGGAGTTGCAGCTCCAACACCTCCGCAAAATGCAAGAGCAAGGTATGCATATGCAGGCATGACTCTGATCATCCTGTGCTCGGGCTGAGGTACGGATAGACTATGCGGGGTTGAGATAGACGAAACTCCATATTGAAGAATGGCGAAAGCTGGGGAGTTACCCCAATCGTGGGTACATGAGCTCAGCCAAAGGCATATATTAGCGTGCCCGTAGTCCACGCTAAATATGGTGGACGTCTGTCTCTCTGTAAGTATCTTTTTCAGCAACGTAAGTACCCCTGGGCATGTAGGTCTAAAGTGGCAGAAATGGTCTGGTTTGGTTTATTTTATTTTGTATTGCCTTTGACTGTCAATTTTACACTACTTTGATCATTATTTGTATGTGCTTTAGATCTTGGAATACTTGGTGCTTGGTGGGATAAGCGACCACTTGTTAGTACTCTTACCCAAGGACAACCTTCCACTCTTTCATCCCAATGTATCTACCCAAGCTAAGCCTCAGCATAAGCGACGAAACCGTTTAGTCACTAGGTATACAAACCTAGGCCAGCTCTTAGGTGAATCGTTGCTGGGCCCTAAGCTTTAGATGACAATTTTCTCCAGGCCATCACATTCTCAGTTCTTACGCAGCCGCTTGCTACGACGCTCACCACCACCGACCGAAGCAAATCTTTCCATGAGCAACTTAGCCATCTCAACAGCAGTCTCTGCATGTTGCTGAGCCTGATCGTTACACTCTTGAGCTTTAGCGATGTGATCTTGCGCTTTGTCTGTGTACTTCTGAGCTTGAGCTGCATGCATGTGGAGCTCCTTCGTCTTCTCGTATGCTTCGTCAAATTTTCGCTGGGTTGCTTCCCAGGACCCTGCTTTTTCCTCTTCGATTTGGCTCTGAACTTCGGAAAGACGCTTTCCAAACTCATTTTGAATGTTGATGAGCTCTTGTTGGTATTTGTCAGGGGCGGTGTTGCTGCTGCTGTTGGTAGACTCTTGAACGTCGGATGAGGAGGAGTCATCGTCAATGGCCATGATCTGAGTGTTGGACGAGCTCTGACGAGAACTACTCCTTAGCACTGCCGAGATCCAATTTTCGGAATCCGGTCTACCCATGAAGAGAACACGCTCTCTCTCGGCATTATCAAGATGCGGATAGAATGGCTCCTTGGGGTCGAGTCTGACCCCCCAGTGCTGCTCCATGGTGAAGTACATCTTCTGCAAAGCCTCGCCTCCCTCCTCAAATATTGCCTGAACGACAAAGAAGTAGGGATAGTAAGGGTAGGGCCCGCCTCTGAGGAACTTTCCTACCCCTGCCACCCGCCTATAAGCATTATGTTGGCTTACAGACGTAGCAGGGCTGATCCATTTACCTGCGGACCTTGTTTAGTATAAGGTGAAAAATGAGAGCTGTGTGATCAAAGGTGTTGTTTGTCAAGTACGTATTGCGGGCATCTTCAGATGTGTCACCGTCACACATCAAATAGATTCACTTACCTGTTTTAAGGAAACTGCACAGCTCGTGAATACCCTGTCGCGACATGACGGCTCGGGCCCTCTCATAGGAGGAAAGGACCTGCTCAATTTGGTGTTTGGCCCATTCTTCGCTTACTGCGGTGCTAGTGAAGTGCCTCGAGTCGAAGGTCTCGAAGGCGAGGCGGTGATCACAGCCGAAGGCACAATCGACCGGGAAATGCTCCATAAGGACGACCAAAGACCACAAGAGACGGAATAACACAGTCGTTTTGTGCAAGTTTAGAATCGCTTTAGGCTGTCTAGTCTCTGTTTATGAAAGAATTAGTATGAGCACCATACGGTTTAGGATACTAACTCCACATACGTACCTAAGTAATGGAACCGGTGCTGGAATAGTTGTAGGATGTCAATTCTAGGGCTCAAGCTTCCAAGGTGAAGTTGTAGAAAGTGAAGTATAAAGAGAAGAAGAAACAAGGGAACGTGGTTGTACCAGGGAGGTAGTCTATGATCGCGCTACGCGTGTATGTTTGTGTTACACTTAAAAGATGGCGAGGGCCTGCTGCCTGCCACTGCCACTGCCAGTAAATAACCACCAAGCCTCGGTCTCTTGGAACCCAACAGAGAAATGGACCTGGATGATGTCACGGTACGATAATCCGTGAGAGAACAGTTTCTCATATTCAATATACAAGTATTCATATTGTTTGAATTACTTAGGATCATTATATACTTCATGATAATATACCAAATCGGCAGCATAGCTAACCTTTCCCATACATCAACGCTTGCTAAACAGCCCATCTACAACCAAGTTTTACTCGTACTGAGCCTCTTGTAACTACTCAGCTTCGGCTTCTTAAACTCTCTCCCCGTACTTTCCCCTTCATCAATCTCCTTCCCACTCGTCACATCCTGGAAGAAATAGTGATTCGCACTTGGTGCAAACGCAACCTTCCACGGCACGACGAGATGTCTCTTCTCAGGGCCGCCTCCGCAACTTCCGTGCAGACTGCTGCTGGGCGGACTGTTAATCGCCAGCGAGAATAGGTTCTGTGGCTCTGTGAAGTCTGTTACTAGACCAGAGCGCATCATGAAGTAGCCGAGACAGAAGAGGTTGATGGCGAAGACAAGGACCAGGATAACGTAGAAGATGTTTTGCCAGCCTTGGGTATGGCCGGAGGTGTATTCTTGTGTGATGAGGGATGCGTTGAAGGGTTGGAGGAAACCTGGGCCGTCGGTGATGACGTTCAAGGGATACTTTTTGGGATCTTGGTCCCAGTAGTGGCGGAAGGGAGTGTCGATGGCGCTAATCATGATGAGGGAACTGGAGTAGACGGCGAGGGCTTCGGCCATGGAGGGATAGGAGGCTGGCATCTTGGGTTCGTGGAGGGCAAGTTGGGTAAGGATGCGAGCATTGGAGGCGTTGTTGTTAACAGCGCCGCCGTTGAGATCCATAGATAATCGCCATTGATCAGCGAGCCACTATTTCTGTTAACATTGATCATGCTATAGGGGTATGTTGAATTTACCTTCCAGTCCAGGGATGGGAAAGACCAGCCCTGGTCAGCAGGAAACGACCGATGATATGCGTTCTCATCCTCGTCATCCTCACAGTGAGCATTCATACTAGCACCAGCAGTGCCAGAAATGCTGAACTCGGTGGAACAGTTGGGAGAAACCCAAGATCGGAGTTGGCAGAGAGTGTAGTTCTTGTTCCCAGAAGTCTTACCAAGGGTGTAGATAGCGTCACCGGCATAGACGGTTGCGTTGGTGAGAAGGTTGAAGTCGAAGGGGTACTGTAACACGTTAGATACGATCCCATACTCAGGCACATTGACTTACCATCTGGAAGACGGGAGGACGACGCTCGTACTTGGGTCCCCATTTAAAAATGTCATCGACGTCTGTTCGGTTGAGATAATAAGGCTTGTCCTTGCTATTAACCGGCTGGGGCACTTCGCCTGTCCAACCAGCCCATCCAGTCTTCTGGCCAGGCACGGAAGTGTCGTTATTCTTAGCATTAGGCCACTCCGTGTAGACAAGAGGAGAAAGCTCATCCCGGTCCATATCGACACATAGAACATTTACAGAAGGTGAGACAACACCAGCTCGAATCGTGTATTCCCCCACACCAGCAAGATCATCGGGTTGAAGAATCCCGTTCTTCTTGAGCGTAGCAGCACCATAGATACCAGGATGAGGAAGGGCCAGAGTGACATTATTAATGATCCTTCCCGTCTCTTCAAACTGCGCAGCAACATCGCTATGCTCCGTCTCAATCCACTGGGAGTACAAGGTGGTGTTGTCAAAGAGTAGCGTAGTTCCGCCGGGTCGCTTCTTCAAGTCTGAAGGAATTTCGGTTCCATTTTGGTTGATGCTTGTCCATACGGTCATATAGTTGAGCAGATTTCGGTATGACTGTCCAGAAAATTGAACGTTCATGCATGATTCTGCGGCGTGGATATCTTCGGTGATGTTGAATAGATAGGGACAGTCTTGACGGACGTGCGCGGCGTTGGCGTATGAGGCCTTTACGTAACCTTCGAGTTCCTTGTGTACCCAGCTTCCAGACTTGAGTTTCGGTGAGACCATGGCGTCTGAGGCAGTGGTGTAGAACGCAGCAGCGAGAGTGGCGGTAAGCGAAAGCATGCCGAGGAGAGTCAGCGATGATGAAGGAAGAGTCTCAAAGTGAGTGATTAGAGATCCCGGCTGAATGACCCAATTTCGCATTGTCATCTCAGCAAGAGACATACCCTGTGCCTTTCGAATAAAAGCTCGTCGAGTAAGAACTTGACCAAGGCAGGAGACAAATACTGTGACGAAAGACATTTCGATGGTCTTTGCCAGAAGAGCGGCGAGTGTTGTGGCGGTTGATGGTGAGAGTGAAGCTCCTGAAGCGATCTGGTGACCCCATCGTGGTTGGAGAATGGCTGTCACTAGCCAGATGCCACTTCCAACAGTTGAGTAAATAGATAGGATATAGATGGTTATTGAGAGCCAACTTGATCTAGGCTGGTGAATATCTCGATCTGATGAACAACCTTTTGGAGGTTCAGCTGTAGAGTATAAGCATGAGAGTGTCGCAATTATTCATTAAACTTACCAAACTTCTTATAAAAGATCTCATCATCATAGTCGTCATCCATCGTATCCTTCCTAGGCTCAACAATCTTTGGGACGTTCTGCCCAGACGATGAAGGCGTGATCTCTCGTTCCTGTGTTCTCGGCATCTCTTTGACCTTTTCAGATTCGCCACCAATATCCGTCTGCGAATTACCTCTAGAGCGAGGCATAGACGGGGCCCAAATCTCAGAATATGGCTCTGGAGTTCCTTGCATGTCGGAAGTGCGCGGACTAAAAGAGCCCTCTGGAGGATGACGAGGTGACTCGCCCATCAAGTTGTGGTAGGAATGCGGTGTCTCAGGCGGACTCAACTTGTGATGATGATTCGGATCCGGAGACTGATTCTGAGACGGCGGCGATCCCATTGAGATCCCCAGCCCGGAAGCGGAACCAGGAGCTGTTTTAAGGTCAGACATCTCGTGCTGTCCACCCTCTGATGACATGAGAGACTGGTAGCCACTGCTGTTCCCAAAGATATTTATGCCGTTAGATCTCCTTGGCGGCTGGAGACTATCAATAAAGTACTCGTCCGAGTAAGTAAAAGGGCATGAAGTAGACGGGTCGGCCATTGCGGTGTAGGGGGAGGGGGGCAATGGAGATTAAGGACGTGATTTTTTCTTTTCTTTTTTTGATCATATGCAGAGAATGATGCTGTTGCTGATGCTGGTTCGAGGAAGCTAGACCCATGCTCTGGTCCGTCCCGTTCAGCAAGAACGTTGAAAGTTGCGAAGTCCACTTGATGAGCAGGGATAATGAAAGGATCGCTAGGTTCGGTTAAGTTGACGTGGCGCAAGACAGGGACAGAACCAACAACAACAAAGACGGGAGGAATACGGATAAAGAGGGAAGATGTATCAAGAGAGTGAGTATCTAAATTTGCAGCGGTCAAGCCTAATATCCATCTCCATATGGTCCTTGCTCCCGAGTCTTCTTTTTTTTCCTTTCTTTGACAGACACAAACACAAACACGTAATATTTTAGAACGACGTAAAATAGTATAGGGACCCAGTTTACTACTTTCGATCCGTCTCTACTGTTGTAATGCGTGGGATAAGGCTGAGTCTTCAGGTGGATTGGATGTTAGAGGGAGGCTGACCGCTGGCTACTGTGGACCACGATCGATCAGCACTTGAGCAGGGCTGGTGGTGACACTATGATGCTCTGTATAGGCTATCATATTATGCTGTAAGCTCTAATTGAGAGGGCAACAGTACATGTAAAAATAGCTGTTACTCTTTCAATTACAAGTGGACAGTAAAGTTGCGACATCGTATCTAAGCCCCCTGCTTGCCTGCTGCGGGTTTGATGGCCCTGCAGATCTTTTCATACAGCACAGTACAGTACAGCAGTTCTCCCTGCAAACTTAATTAGGTACAGTAATGAAAAAGCCATCTCTAGGAACGCCACTGTTTCATCTCAAGCTTCACTGGGTCTTACAGCATTATATCATGATGAGCACTGAATTCAATTGGAGAATGTCAACCAATATGAGTATTTTCTCTTTGAGCTGCAGACTGCAGTTCATCCCAAGGCTAAGGCTAAGGCTGTGTAACGCTGCACTGCAATGCACCTCGCCTCTCATCCATGGTCATAGTGGATCAGATCACTTCTGCTGACAGGTAGATCCACCTGTGGTCCTTCCATGATTATGTACCAGGGTATCCGTATTTACGGAGTATTTGCTGGACGACAATAACTCCGATATCCATTTCTCGTCTGTCAGGTGAATCGCCAAGTCTTTGTATGTTACAGGTGTCACTTGATTGAACTCACCGTTTCCGTCTCCGAGGCGATGCCAAGAGAAGAATTAAATCCGCAAATCATGAAATTCGAATGTAAAACTCAGAGATTCTGTATAGATCAAGGATTCCTGCAGGTAAGCACAAGTAGGATTTTAGGATCTAGCCCCCAGCCTTACGTCTTATATTCCATCCTCGTGGCTGAGTCCAAACGTCAGCAAAGGATCTAGAGTCGTAAAGATATGCGAGTACATCACAAGACATCGGACGATACAAAGCAATCTCGCGTGTCCGTTGCTATGGTTAAGTCCGGGGCAGGGCAGCTTATGAAGCCACCAGATCCCTGATGCAAGGCCCAACGTAACGTAAGCCTATCTCGAAGCTTAACTAGATCCAAGCCACGCAAATCCATCCAATAACTTACACCGCCAAATAACATCAATTATTGTACTGTGCATATTGCCTGTAAAGGAACTTCTGTCATTCCAAAAGTCCTCGCATCATGATATATAAACATGCATCTCGCTTCCATACAAATGTCCCTTTGGTATCTGAACATCATCACTATGGAAATCGTGCAACATAAGCCAGCAAATCATCCGTAGAATAAGTGTGCACCATAACTCGTTTGAAGCAAAAAGATATGCTGCGCACTCTGCTTTCCGAGCGTCTTCGCTTTTGGCGGCATTGAACTCTGCGTCGGATTCTTTCAATTTGAAGAACGTCGCCGAGAAAGATAATCGCAATGCCGGGAGTATTTCTTGGAAGTACGTCTTCATCAGAAGGTCTTCTTTGTCTGCACCTCCAAAGCGTGGGAATGTTTGACCATTGGATGCTGCATTCATTTGGCATAGAACCTCGTCGAAATGCGATCTTATAACATCATATACGCTAGGCGTCTGTGAATCTCCGGGGTTTCTGAGGGTCTCGTCCAACTTTTCAAGTACCGAATGAAGAGCATCCTGAGCCTGCCAGCCATAAACAGGAGTGTCTCGTTGAAGTTGGATCTCCGTCTTCGGCGCCAAGAGAGTGTTGAGGTGATGAAAAAGCTGTCCACGAGTTGCACCCGTCTCTTGTTGTAGATATTTTCGATAAGAGATGAGCAGCTTGGGCAGGGAGAATTCTCTGGGGCACCAAGCGAAGTAACATGGGTTAGGGATGTATCTGAAACAAAGATCTCTGATGTGGAATATTTGGCCGATCATACCCATTAGTTCAAATGTTACTGTAAGGTGTTAATAAGCTGAAAGGTCATTCGTGGGTACAACGTTACTTACCTGGGAAGATATGCGATATCACAGCGCCTTCTTTCAAGAAATAGTTTGCCGACTTGCGATCACAACCAAAGCTAGTCAAAGTATCCGCAACATCCGTTCGACTCGCCAACCGAATAAAAGGAGAATCATGGGTATCACCATTAGAAACCTTTCTAGGCGATAAAATCGTCGGAAGTTGTCCAAAAGCAAGCCTCATGGCCTCTCGATCCGGAATCGGCCTATTTTCTTCGAAAACAGCTTTATCCAAGGCTTGAAAATAAAACATAATGCCAAACCCACTGATCTTATGACCTTTAACAAGGTATCCATTGCCTTCGGCTTGGTAAACGTTATAAGTCGGATTAAAGTCACGCCAGTATATACCCAGCATAGCCAGCATCTCTATCAGCTGGCTCATGGTAGTGGTTGCGTACGGCCGGTTGACTGACGGTGGCATATCATCCCAGCTCTTTCTCTCGCTTTGTAAAGCTGCGCGAAGACCGTGTTTGCCTGAGATGGAGCTTAAGATCGCTTGGGCACTGGCTGGACGTGGTCTTAGACTCATGATTTGTTGTCTTGTCCAGTTTTGGGATTGGTTCTCCATTTTCTGTAGACTTGATAAGAGAGTAAGCCACGTTGCTCTCTCGTTCTTGATTACTCGACCTGCTTTGTTTCTTGTATCTGTAGGAGGTGGGTCGAGATCCGTACGAGTATCATCCAAACTCTTTCGCGTCCCATCGATAAAGTACACTTGGGCGCCTTGGATAGGCCCATCAGTAGACCTAGGAGTCGAGACAAAGATAAAGGGAACTTCAAACTGGATCTCTGTCCGAAACTCCTTCGCCTTCCAGATCTTTGTCCGAGAGTTACTCCATCGTCCCATAACGTTTGCTCCGCAGTTTGGTGGTGAACGGAACTGCTTGAGAGAAAAGGGTGCTTCGGGACTAGGCTCTATAGGAGACTTGACTACACTACGCATGGTAATAGCTCTCATCAAGTCTTTAGATAAGCGCTGGTTGCCACTCATTTGTACATAGTATTCGGGATGCTTCAGTTCAGTCCTGGACATGATAGGGAATGCTGATAGGATGGAGGAGTTGTCGGCGAGACTGAAGCTGGTCATTACCGAACCTGCCATTGAGCGATTGCGAGCTGATGTTATCGAAAATGTGTCTGTTGAGTTGTACACGCGTTGATAGACATGTGACTTTTCAAGCGTTTCTTCGAATTCCTTTCTTGGCGGTGATGAGATTCCATTGCTCGCCTTAGATGTAGTCTCGGCTGAAGAAGTGCGTTTCGGTATAGGTCTTGATATCTGAGGAACCATTGATTCTTGCAAAGGAAAGCTCAAAGACCTCTCGCTCGAATGGAAGCCGTTCCAATGGGTTTCCTCTTTATGTGATGTGGCCACAGATGAGTTCTCCGTCTCGTCGTCGTCCTCTTTCCAATTAGCGAGAGTCGTCCCCACGGATGATCTATTCGAAGGAAATAGTGCTGGGTTCTCCGCAATGTATGTATTGAATAAGGCCTCAATTTTCTCCACGCGCTGTTGGGTGAGTTCGCTGTTTTGTAGAACCCTTTCGATCTTCTTGGCTAGTTTGTCCTGAGATTCCATGATGACCACGTCCGAGTCACTACTTGAAGTTAGCAGCTACAGAGTCGGTATGTAGAGAGGCGTACCATTGTAGGATATTCAGGATAAGAGTGACAGAGCTCTTATGGGCCTGCATCTCCCGTATATACTTAACCACTTCATCCTGCACCCTAAACCACTGAACCTTGTCCCATTTGTTCAAATTCAAAGCCCGATTCTCATCCAACGGCTTGAGCGTCGAAATCAGCCGATCGCATGTCGTAACCAACTCGCTAATAGTGACCGTCGCATCGTGAATGCCCACCGACATCCTCGCTGTCTTTGGTACCGAATCAGGATCATCGATAAGTCCCTTCAGTCGCTCGATAGCCCAGTGCAGTTCTCTTGTTTCGGCGTGTGCCCATATCACCGTTCGGGGACAGTCTTCAAGAGTGGTCTTTACTTTGTCAAAGACTTTAATGATGGATGCTGCGGCTGTTAAGAGGCCGGCTACGCCACTGGCGATGCTGAGAGGTTCCATGGTAGAAAGTGAGGAACACGGACTGATCGAGTGACATTTTGCGAGGGCAACATGGAAGTTATAGTCTCAGCTGAAAATTAGGCTGGCAGCCTTGTTGACCGATATTGCCTCAATGATGTAGTGGTGCATAATGATTAGTATTCGAGGAGCTGTTTGTCCGGATTGCAAATAGGTATAAGATCCCAGTCAGTTAAGAACAGATGGTATGGTAAATCTAGTGTTTCAGAGTTTCAAATCCTATATGTTTCCTTCGAGTCTGCCTTGGCTGTTTTGTGAGGCGTTTTTATGCCCGTGAATTCTTTGCAGGTTAGGTCTAGATGCGGCTTTGCAGGGTGATACAGGTGGCATGATTTTGAAGCATCATGTTTCATTATGTGTAACTATGATTTGGAATTATTCCCTCAAAATGTCATACAAGTTATAACAAGCGAGCAATGGAGTATTCAATAGTCCAGTTGTGTTTGTTGTGTCTTGTTGTAGATATTGACTTGTCTCATGCCATGTCTAGCTAGGGTGGCTAGTTGACAATCGGCTAAGTCAAGTTAGCCCCTCCATACCCCAGATGTTTGCCAATACTGAATTGTCTGCTAATAACTTGTGTTTCTAAGAAGGATCAATTCACTTAATCTCACTTGCCATTATCAGTCCCAATACCCGTCTATGCATAATCAGCCGCAACAGACCGGGATCTATTCCCTCCAACCAACTGATAATCTCCACCAACTTCATTCCCCCTCTTTCATCGTCTCCCCCCTCCTTCTTTCGCAGTCCAGCCCTACGAGCCTAGTCTAGGGCTGACAAGCTGGGTCCTTTGCGAGCGGCAGACTACAGGGGTGTTGAACGGCCCGTCAAGGGTTCTTTTGGGGGCCAAGCTAGACGATGTCACCAGAATGAGACCTATCCTGGTTATATTTCTCTGCTGGGCGTCTTACATACATGCAGCCGCTGAAGCCAAGCCCGGCGAAGCGCTTTAACGGCGTGTCAAGTCATACCAAAGGGTGAAGTCGACCCCGTCCCGTGTTTGTGCATCCGGGGTTTGAGATGAGTTGGCCGCTGATGGAGCTGAGACGCTGAAGACTGTGTAAGCGCTTATGTTTCTGGCGTGCATGTTATAGATGTTCCTGGTTCGACCAAGAGGTTAAAAGGCGCTTTGGGGGCCTCTCGTGAACCTGAGTTTCTTTTCATTCTCTCTCCACTTCTCATTTCAGTAAAACTTGTCTTGAGTGAGTAGAGTTTATAGGCTCTTCCTCAAACCACTACGCAAGATGTCATCTTGTTCGTCCTCTCCCAGTGGAGCCAATGTCGATGATCTTGGAGACCGATCCAAGGTTACTCCTCAACAGGTCATTGACAAGTTCTGGAAGCAGTTCACTACCAAGAAGCCCGGAAAGGGTAAGATATTTACTTCCATAACGTACATTTGCATATCTGACAAACTCCAGCCACAACTGTTGTTCCCTCCAACACATACACTGAGTTTGCCGCCAAGAGAGGCAATCAAGTCACAACAACAACCTGTCAAGCTTCTTATGATGACGCTGCAGCAACATGCCGAGCCAAAGTTGAAAAGATCGTCAAGGAGTGTCGTCGCGTCAACAAAAGATACCGCGACCCTCACTTCGACATTGAAGTAGACCTTAAGTGGCGCCAGAACGACTGCCTTCGTTCTTTGTCCAACAAAGAAGACGAAGTGCCCGGTGAGAACCTCGCACCTGAGAGCGTTAAGAGAGTAGGCGAAATATTTGATAAACCCCGCTTCTATATCGATGGTCCTACTGCCAATGATATCAGACAGGGTCGCAATGGAGATTGTTGGTTCATTGCTGCTCTTTGCACGCTGAGCGAGAAGCCTAGCATGATCGAGAGGCTATGTGTCGCTCATGATACCGAGGTTGGCGTTTACGGCTTTGTCTTCTACCGCGACGGTGAATGGATCTCAGAGATCGTTGATGACTTTGTATGTCTTGCTGTGATTTCTGAGTAACTTGGCACTGACCGGTTCATAGCTCTACCTGATCAAGCCTGATTACGATGAGGGTTATCTCGATAGAGTCCTGTTTGACGATATCGAGCGAGTGGACCCTGACGAAGCTTATCGCCGCATCTTCCAATCCAACAGTGGCGCTCTCTATTTTGCTCAGTGTGCTCATCCTCAAGAGACTTGGCTGCCTCTCCTTGAAAAGTGTTATGCTAAGGCTCATGGAGACTACTGTTCCATTGAGGGTGGTCATGAAGGTGAAGGTCTTGAGGATCTCACTGGAGGCATTACCTCTGAGCTCGTCACTACTGATATTCTGGACAGGGTTAGTTCTATGCAGCCTATGATCGTGAAGAAGAGAACTAACTAACACACGTATAGGAGTACTTCTGGAAGGAACAACTTCTTAAGGTCAACGACGAATTCCTTTTCGGATGCAGCACTGGCGTCTTCGGTGGCTGGGGTGAGCGTAAGGGCATTGTAGAGGGCCATGCCTACTCTATTCAGAAGGCCGTCGAGATTGACGGCAAGCGATTACTCAAGGTCAAGAATCCTTGGGGCAAGCATGAATGGACTGGCCCATGGAGTAAGTGAATATTTTCCTGTTAATATTGCACACTTGCTAACCAATACCAGGCGATGGTTCAAAGGAGTGGACAGCCGAGTGGCTTCAAAAGCTCGACCACCGCTTCGGGGATGACGGAGACTTCTGGATCTCATATGAAGACTTGCTTAGAAAGTACCAGACCTTTTCGAGAACCCGTCTCTTCACCCCTGAGTGGCGTGTCACTCAACTCTGGACAACATTTGCCGTCCCTTGGGTTCTGGACTACCACGACTCGCACTTTTCCTTCACTCTCTCGAACTCGGGTCCTGTAGTGATCGCCTTATCTCAACTCGACGATCGTTTCTTCAGAGGTCTTGAAGGCCAATACCGCTTTGAGCTTAACTTCCGGCTGCACAAGGCTGGTCACTCAGACTATGTCATCCGCAGCCAGGCTCCGTTCTGTATGACACGCTCTGTCAATGTCGAGCTCGAGCTCGAAGCAGGCGACTACGAAGTCCGCGTCAAGATCAACGCGACACGCGACCTAGATATCTTGCCCATCGAGAAGGTCATTAAGAATAACGCCAAGTCCCGCCGCGAGAAGCTTCTCCGCATCGGTCTTGCCTACGACCTCGGCCACTGCAAGGGACGCTTCGTCGAGACTCCCGAGGAGAAGAAGGCTCGTCAGGAGCACGAGAAGAAAATCAAGCAGAAGAGACGGGAGAAGATCAAGGCGAAGATTCTCCGGGAGCGCGAGAACAGCCATTATATCTTGAAACAGGAATTCCAGAGGAGTGAGCACAGGCGACTTAAGAATAAGCAGAAAAGAAAGCTCAAGGAAGCTGCTCTGAAGGCCAAGAGAGATGCTCGCCTAGCGGAGAAGAAAGCTCTCAAAGCTGAGAAGGCTAAGGAAAAGGCGCTGAAGGCTGAAGCTAAAGCTAAAGCCAAGGCAGAGGCGATGGTAAAGGCAAACACGGAGGCTGAAGCAGAAGCAGAGGAGAAGGCTGAGTTAGAGGCAAAAACACAGACTGATCAAAAGGTTGAAGAGCCAGCTGAAAAGTCTGAGACTGATGCCGTAAAGCCTGAAGAGCCCATGACCCCTGAATCCGATAACTCGGATGAAAAGAATATCGTAGAGGAGAAGCCCGCCGAAGAGAAACCTACTGAAGAGGTGACTAGCACAGAGCCTGCTGCTGAAGAGGCTGAAGCATCGGACTCAGACTCAGAATCCTCATCTTCATCTGAGTCAGACACCGAAGAAGAGGTCGAAACTGACGTCGAAAGCGTCGGCACCCTTCTCGATCTCGCCGACCGTGAAATCTGGATCCATGTCGACAACTTCACCGGCGAAGTCCCCGCCTCAGATTCCGACCCCGACTCATCCTCCGACTCTAGCTCTGAAGCAGGCGACGACGTCGAGAAGGACCCCTGGAACGCCGTTGTCGTCGTCGGCATCCGTATCTTTCACAAGGGTCTCGGCGAAGGTGAGGAGGATGGCGATCTCAACCTCAAAGTGATCCGGCCTATTCCCTTCGGCAAGTATGACGAGGAAGTAGACGTCGAGAAGAAGTGTAGCACCAAGGTTCTGGATGTGGATGATAGTGCCAAGGATGCTACGCTTGTAGGGGATACAGAGGAGAAGATCCGATTCATCAAGGGGGATAGTGCCAGGAGAAGAACTGTTACTTCTATGTTCTGATGTACATGATTTATGATATTTAGGTAGTTTAGCGGAATGGATTTTAGCTGTCTCTTGAGCCATGGTTACTTACCATGGCATGGTGTCTGTTATTATGATAGCATTTAAAGAACTCTACTCAGTTTTAGGTTCCATTTTGTCCCGTTACCCTTAATACACTATTCCTGCTCACAGGATATTCAAATTGTAAGTCCCAAACGCCTGAACATGTCTGCTCTTGTCCCATATCAATACAGGACGATGCCATAAAAAAACGCCGATCGTCAGCCTCATGCTCGTACTCATACTCATACAGATCTCCTACGTCAACACATCTCGCCACACATCTTGCTTCTCTGATGCCACTTCGCTTCATTTGGGGTTATGGGTGCGTATCAAATCATTTACAACTCTTCTCACTGCATCTTGCACGTCTGTCACTAACCACCACTGCAGCCTCCCTCCTCATCCATCAGACCTACACCAAAACCACAAATACATTCAACACAAGCCATCTTGGAGTAGAGAAGGATATTGAAGCTTCTAGTTTCCTCCCTTCAAGCTGTGTTGGTTGCATGTGTCTGTCTGCCGTTCTGTAGGACACCCCCTCCGCATCAAACAGAGTCCTTTTTGCATAGTAGCAATAAGCAACCCGTCGTCCACAGAAAACAACATCTTATCCCCTTTGATCATTGATCAATCTGGCCTTCAGCCCACCACTCTCACGCACGCGTCCACTGGTCTTTTTTGCCGCCAAGCGACAACACAAGCTCTCCGGAGGCTTGATCTTACCCGCTACCATGCGGGGACTTCACTGATCAAAGCCTGAGTCTCTGCGCTTTTCTTTTCCAAGCTCAACAACCAACACATCGCCTCGCGGGGTATATCCTTCGCAGGGTGCCGTAGAATTTTCGAAAGTCGTTAAGAGCCACGTGACAGCGTCTGTCGTTCAAATCGTAGTAGTAGTCCTTGGGTGAATGATCCAAAGTTGTGTCTGAGGAAAGGTGCCAAATACGGAGAAACCGTCTAGAGACCCCCTAGTAACCAAGGATCCATGCAAACAAGTCTAGGTGAATGTTGGAAAAAGGAAATTCGTTGGTAGATGTCTTTTCCTTCCAAGAGTCGGCAATCCCTACCTGAGCAGATGTGCATGGCAGCGATTTTACTGCTTTGGTCATGCATGCTCGCGGTGACAATGCGACTATCGTCCGGGTAAAGATAAGAAAGAGGTCCAAAGATGAATTTAGACAAACCGAAAATGCCGTGCAAAGCCAAGGCCAGCCAAGCGATGCTGGCAATTGCATGCTTCGGATCAAAATAGACAAGAACCGGAACAAAGAAATAATACGAGGGTAAGGATGATGAGTATGTTCACGTGTCGGCATCAAAAAAAGAAGAAAAAAAACGATCAAGAAACAAAGTCGGAGGTCATCTCAGACCGAAGCCACAAGAACAATCAGTTCCGAGAGGCTGCTGTTGGTTTGTCTGCAACTGAGGCAGAGCCCCAACAGCTATCTTCATATTGTGTCTAAGCCACGGGAGCGATAGAAGCAACCGGGGGAGCAGGAACGCTGCCAATGTCAACCTCAGGAGGGATCTCGCCAACACCAGGGGCGTTCTTCTGAGGGCAGTCGCGGGAGATGTGTCCAGCCTCACCGCACTGGTAGCAGGTCTTTCCAGCGGTGTTGAGAGGGCCACCGTTGGGAGCAGTGCAGTCTCGGGAGATGTGGCCGAGCTTGCCGCAGGCGTAGCACTTCATAGCCTGAGCCTGGCAGTCACGAGCAAAGTGGTTGGGACCACCGCACTTGTAGCAAGTGGCAGGGCGAGGACCACCGGCAAAACCACCTCGGCCGTAGCCACCGGGGAAGCCACCACGGCCCATAGGAGCACCACGGCCCATGGGGCCAGGTCCAACGGGGTTAGGGCAAGCGCGCTATCATACAAAGTCAGTTATGCTTTAGGATAAGGAGCAGAACTTGCACATACAGCAAGGTGACCGGGCTGGCCACAGTTGTAGCAACGACCGCTGGTACCGGTGCCGCTCAGGCGGAGGGTAGGGCAGTCGGCCTGGACGTGGCCAAGACCCTGGCAGTGGTAGCACTGCTTGGCCTCAGTGGTTCGGGGAAGAGGGCATCCGTTGGACTCGTGACCTTACAAGAATTAGACACTAATCGCATTGTTGGTATCAAGTTGAGCTTACCAGGCTGCTTGCAGTTGTAGCAGAGACGCTCGGCAGAGGAGCAGACCTCAGCGTAATGGCCAACATTGCCACACTTGTAGCAAGCACGTCGAGAGAGAGAAGACATTCTGAAGATAAGGGTCTAAGTCTATGGTTAGCAACAAAGCTCATTGAGAATAGACTGCTGTATGCGGTTTGAAGCTGCCATTCCCCTTGTCGTCCAACTGCACGGGCTCCAATGCTGATAGCGCGGTGTTTTAACAACAGCTCAGCATGATGTATAAATCCCAGGCCGGTAGGAATCGCGCTATATCGGCTGACCATGCATGCATCTTTCGAGTCAGGCAGACAGGATGGTTTTCCATGATTAACGACAGGAAAACTATCTCGAGCTTTACAGGTAGTGTCGCTAATAATATAGGAACGTTATCCATGTCGAATCGCATTGTCTGTCGGGTGCCGGCAACGACCAAGTCGTGTGTATGTCATTTGCTTTATTGACAATCGTCATATCCGGATATGATATTTCCGGATCGCAAAACCCCGCACTTGAACTTTTGCCGAGGGGCAACACCAAGATCAAGGCCATTGCAAAAATCGCGATATCCAGCATTCCCGTTCGGATGGACCATTGTAGACCGGAGGTTGCGCCGGGATGTCGGGTCGTACACGGAAGCCAGATGCGGAAAGTAGTTGAAAGCGTCTTGACGGGTGACGGAGGGGTCAAATGCGGGATTTCTTGGGTCGGCGAGAATGATAGCAGCAGCTGAAATTTGAAGGGAAACAACAAATTGATATTAATGCCATTTTCGAATTATTCGAGTGCGAGGGTCGAAGTGGTCGATGTCGTAGTAGCCGAGACCATATAATTCCAGGCTTTGTTGTCGGTCGCGCAAAGGAGGGGCAGCAACAAACCGCAGCGCACAGCACAGCGCAAAGCAAAGCACAAAACGCAATGCAAGCAACTAAAAGCATCAACGTACGTACCTTTGTGGCTCGGAGGGGGAGCTTGATGGGTAAGAGGAATACAGAAGTAAAAAATACGGTCCAATAGGTGTATTATGAATGAACAAGGGAGTATTGGAAGAAACCGAAAATGGCACTTTCAACACCAAGAGATATATTCAGAGTTGTTTGGTCTTTGTTCTCAAAAGATGGGAATGGAAATAATTTTTAATTAAAAATTTTTCACAATGAGGGGAGCACACACAGAAGGAGCGAATGACACACTACCTGCCCTTTTTCACCTTACGACTGGACGACGACCCGACCCGACCTGGCCCAGGGAACCAAGGGAACCTACTAACTTACCACCAACTACGAAGTGGAATGGTGGGATTGTGGACTTTTGGATTGTGGATTGTGGGGAGGGGCGACCCAACTCCTCGACTCAGCGGCGTGACGGAGGCTAAGAGGCTAGGAGTAATAAGCCTAGAGTAAGAGGTCAACCTGGGCAGGAGGGGGAGGGGAACTTGCGCGGGTCTCTTTCCCACATTGATTGCCTTGGGTTGATGAGATAGCTGACTGTGTCATGATGACCTACCTTCTCTCTGCAGTTGATACAAGCAGCTATACCACTTACCCTACCTAAGGTATGAATGATATGGATAACTTCAATTCAGATTCACTGACCCTAGACTCAGTTTATCTGTTTACTTACTCAAGTTCCTCCCTTCACCCTTCTTACTGCTCTTTCAAGTTCGCTTGCAATCACGCGTATTCAAGCGCGACGACACTAGAGAACAAAGAGGAAAGATGCTACCAGCTAATTGCCCAATCAGCGCGGATAGTTGTCCAGTCTTCTTCACACCTTTTAACCTTCATTGAACCTGACTGGTTTGGGGAAGAATAAGAGCAGGCCTGGAGCTAGCTTTTAGCAACGATCAATGGAAGAGCGTTTCTTATTTGACCGTTCCTGCCAAGCGGCATGTTCTCCGACCGTTTGACTTTAAAGTATAAGCGCACGTGATGGTATCAGCAACCTTTCTGTAGCCGACCTATGAGAAACACTGTATTTAAATCAGCTTCAGCAGGAGGGCAACCAAACCGTTGTCCTCGACTACCTATAGTATCTAACCTGCAGCTGTTATATCCTCGGAAGCCTCTTGGACCATTTACAGCTTCTTAGCAGTTGTCATCGGCAGGGGCAAACACACACCTGGCGATGACCTTCTGAAACTCGCCATGAGATATTAATTATTCCTTACCCTGTTCTGTCCGAGAAGATCGAGATACGCAGGCTGCTTTCGGCTGTAGTCGACTTCACCGGCGAAGTGTCATCGCTTCTGGGTCCATCAAGGGTCAGTGTTTTCAGCTGGAGTTAAGGCCGTAATATTGCTTTTCTTCTATCTGGTATCTGAACGCTTGTAAGATATCCCAAAAACTCCTCAACGTCTGTTTCAAAACAGCAGAAACTATGTGACCTTCGCTAATATGTATTCCAATGCCGTAGATACTCGTATATGCTCAATTCAACAATGCCCTTTATTGGGCTCTGGGGTCTTCAGATGCTTTCACTTTGTGTCAATCACTTCACTATTCAGTCGTTACCCGAGTCACTCTACCTAACTCTGATGGGTGGGTAGGAAGAGGAACCTCGGTGGTCGGTGCCGTAGATCGAGGTTGTGCCTCAACTACATACGAGATACCATCTTCAGATACATATGAAGGTGGACGAGCGCCAGACCGTGTACTGGGTCTTATTTCAGAAAGATCCACATTCTCGTTGCGCTGCCAAAACAGACGATCTGGATCAACACGCTGCAAACTGTTAGATCACAACTACAATTTGATACTCAAGGAATCAAAACTTACCACTGTCTCGCGCCAGCGGCCATAAGCAGGAGGAAGCGTTTTTGTCACTTCGCTGTCTCCGTCAATAGCCTCTTCATCCCGCGCGAGGACTACTGGAATAGGGACTGGAGGTACTGCATATCGCGGGCCGCGGTATCGAGGAGGTCGACTTGCCCGCAGAGCAGCCTCACGGTTGCCCTTTATTATTAGTAGGCAGAGCCTTATCAGTCCGTGGAAGAAGAAAGCGGCTGCAAAGAGGATGACGAGAATGAGCATGATGTTCATCTCACGCGTGTTGACTTTGTTAGTCATTGAGAGGCAGAGATCTACACTTGGTTAATGTCACATTCAGACATGAGAATCGCAATCGGACTCGTGACTTACAAACGGTAACGAGTATGATCAGAAACAGACCCGAGGTCATACATCTCAGGATCTGCGCCCGCATACGTCTGGATCGAACCCACGGTATACATCCCAGAAAGTACTTGGGATGTCGATGTTCACGGCTTCTGCGTGATCGATGATGATCACGATCTCTGTCATGGTGTTCTCTCCTCCTACTTTCCCTGCTAATAGGCGCACCTAGAATTTCGGAAAGATGCGCCTCCAAGGGATCAACGGAAGCGTTTTGTCGACGTCGTTGACCTCGAGTTTGTTGCGATTCTGAAGGAGTTGCGACGGGCTCTGGTCTTGTTGGTGATAAAGGCTCGGCGACAGGTAATAACGGTGCTGGAGAGGCAGTCGTATTGCGAATATCATCAGGTTGCGATGGGCCCCATCTTCGCAAGAAATTGGGTATAGCGAAACGTCGACCAGCATTCGGTCGATTCGAATTAGAGTCTTGGGACTTGACGCTCTCGATTTCGGCGAGCTGAGGTTGTCCAGTCATGGAAGCAGGTTCTCTGCGACTCAACAGCCGTGAAAGAGGCGCAACAATCGGGCGAGACTCTGAGGTACTAGGCTGACGCCGTCCAGCTTCGATATCGACATTGGCGTTGGCATTGGCAACGCCTTCATTCGAACTTCCACCTCGCTCCATGCGTGATCGTTGTATAAGATCAGCACGAAGCCTCTCCATGTCGGGATGGGCCAGAGGCATCTTTTCTCAGCGGGGACCGAGGGAAGTATATACGATCGATGGGTACCGTTATGTACGACTCAGGTAGAGCGACTAAGATGGCGCTATCTTGGATTTTTGACTAGGTAGCAAAAGTAGAAGAACATACGATTACACGCTCAACATGAAGAAGAGTTTTGTTGTACCATCTCGGGCACTACGTATTAGTATAGTAGAGAGGAATAAACACGCAGAAGGAAAATAAGAGGAAAAAGAAACGTTCAAGAAGCCTGTCTTGAACGCGAGATTGTGACTGCAAGCACACAGCAAGGGACGACGAAGACGGACGAGGAACAGCAAGTGACAAGAAAACCAATAAAAAAGAGGAGACAAGTCGATAAATCGCAGCCAATGCAGCCCCAGCTCAGCTTCGCTATGATCTAATTATTTAGCTAGTGGGCTCTCAAATGGGCAGATGCCCCGGCTGGAGGTTTGTTATTCACACAAGGATCCCTTTATTTGGCCCCTTGATTGACAAACGGCCCATGTCATGACAACCTAGGCTCAACCTATTCTGGTCTTAGTCTAGGTCAAGGCAACCTGCAGTATCCGTAGGGAACGGGTCCTCCGAAGGGACAAACTGTGTCAGGGATCTCACGATCCTCGACTTCAAGGGTGTTCGCTGTCGAAGCTTTGAGCTTATCAACACTTTGATGGGTGAACGGACGTAAACAACAGGGATTGAAACGCACACAGAGCAAATGCTCCTGCAGCTACATAGCGACATGTCGCTGTTTGCGGAAGAAACACCGGTTCAATTGGTCTCGGACGCATCTGCTAAGAAATTATCACGCAACACAGACAGTTGTTCTAGCTGAATGGATTGGCTATTGTGCGGTAGAAACGTGGGCTGTGGAGATCTACAAATTACTTACTCAGTCCGAGCACCCATCCAGGGGTAACCAGACCAACTGCAGTGTAGAACTAACCTGATGCGGCTATCTTTCTGACTCTGTCACTGTTCCTAAGCTTGGCCGTCTCGGGTTGAAGCGTATCTCCATTCTGCTTGGAGCGCCTCACAGCCAACCGAATTTGGTGCAGGGAGCACATGAAACTTCCCTCTTCAGGCTATTCGATCAAGTGGACGAAAAAGTCGCGAATATTGAACCAGTTCTGAAGAATGGGGTTGCACCGAACCCAATGGCCTCTGATTATGATTGGCAGGCGATGTGGCTCTGAAGCTTAATCGTGTTTGATCTTCAAGGGCATGACAGAGCTCTGCTTTATTCATTGACTATTTGCAGTTGTGAGGGATTGCTTCGAAACACTCTATGCGTGCCCCAGCTCGTGTCTCATGTTTGATGCAAGCCAGAACGCCTCCTTCACCCTTCCCAATGTTAATGTGAATATTGTTAAAACTATACAGCAATTGTATGCATCAATCCGCTTTTCTAGCCGTCGCCGTCACCGACTCCCTCAAGTTAAATATTACGCTCCCTGGCAATAATAGCCAAAGTCGCACAAGGCTCCCTGTCTCATCGTAATGATGACCCTTCAGCCTTGGTGGGATCAAACATTGGCCTGGGCAAGTCCCTGAAGGCGCAAAGTATTTCCCAATGGTCCTGATAAATGGTCGCGTGCATGTCCCGTATTGATATCGCCAGGGAGCTATGGTAGATTAGAATATCGGGTTACTGCTGACGCCGCTCATTTCAGCTCGCCGAGAAGCATGGTGCGGTCTGATGAAGCCGAAAGTACTGTATCTCGTTAGTTTACCGACTTGACATGGTGAGCGACTTGACTTACGAATAGGCTCCTTTCCTGGCGAGAACTCAGCACAGTTGACTGTGCCCTTGTGGCCTGGCAGCTTGTAGGCGAGCTTGCCAGTCTCGCTTGACCATACCATAACTGTGCCATCACCTGACGCTGCTGCAATTCTCTTGCCATCTGAATCCCAGCTTGCTCCCAGAAGGTTCTTCTCGATTCCCATAGTCGCGCCATCAAAGGTTCGGATGTGTCTTTCTGTAGGTGCGAAGGGTCGGATATCCCATGTTCGTACGGTAGAGTCCATAGCATATGAGACAAGCGATTGAGAGTCTGGCGAAACTCTCAACGAGGTAACGGTGTCGGAATGACCCAGCATGGAGTATATCACCGACTTCTTCCGCAAGTCCCACACTCGGATGTCGTTGTCGATACCGCCTGCGTATATCTCGTTGCCAGCCTCTGACACAGCAATCGCGGTAATGGGGAATTCGGTCTGGATGTAGTCGACGGCGTTCTTTGATCGAGGATCCCAGATTCCGATAGTTGAGTCGTCGCTACCACTGACCAGCAACTCTTCTCCTCGTCTGCTGATTCCCAAAGTGTTGATGACTTCCTCGTGTCCAACATATCTACGAATTCGCGTGCCTGACGTCAAATCCCAACTCGCGAGGTGCATATCCGCCGATGCACTGTATAAAATTTCCGAGTCGCGGGACCATTGCAGGTCCAAGATAGCACCCCGATGTCCGTTCAATATGCCATAGTTTTCGCAATCGCCGTAGGTTCTCCAGAGCACTATTCATGTCAGTTCCATTTCGCGCACAATCAGCCATTCACTACTTACTTATTGATCTATCCATGCCACCAGACGCAATCAAGTTGCCTGTAGGATCAAACTTTGCTGCAAAGATCTCGCCTGAGTGTCCTGACAGTTCCATAACAGGAGCTTGCAGCCCACTTGTTCGTGGTGCCTTCACAGGTTAGTAAAGTTATCTCCAAGCCCCAAACGACGTCTGAACTTACCGATTGCACCAAGGCATTGCTTGACGCGTTCAAACGCGCGACGGCGCCTGTGGAAGAGTTGACATTCTGTCGCTTCACGAGCGATTGGGAAGAGCCAGGATCATCGTCAGCGGGACGCTTTTCGGCAGACATTGTTAATTTTGGAGAGGACTAAAGAAAAGGTTGACCTGATGCGACTCTGCTTTTGTGAATGCGCCCGCTTTTTGTCAATTCGCAGAGCTATAAAATGAGCTTGGAGCTTGCTGCTGCTTCACTTTTAACGATGGTGGTGGACTTCATGCAAATCAAGCTCCCGAATAATTGGTAGTCGGGCCGGAATTGTTCCTGGCGTCGGCATTCCAACGCTCCGTCCACCGACTTCCCAGGGCGGTGTTGGCGCCATTGCTTCACCTCCCTGGTTGCGGCTAGCTACAGGACGTTGTACAGCTCTAGAGGTGCATTATAACTTTGTGCTGTTTTATCTGATATAGACTTAACTTATCAAACCTACCCACTTAGTTGCAAAGCTTGCTCGTCACATCCACGTTTGTCGCTTGTCTCACGTCCATTCCCCTCTCACAGCCGTAACGATGGCTTCTAACAAAGCGACTCGCTTGGGCGAGGAGTAAGTTCACCACGCAGCCATCTTGGTCGCAAACAGAATATTATTGCAACTGCTAACTCGAATTCAGGATTTGGAAGTACGAAATACCTACATGGTCCCGAGATCGAATGTTCCTCTAACCAGAACGACAGAACCCGAATCGACAAGGTCAACGCAGAGCTGGTCACTTTAACCTACGGAACTATTGTCGCACAACTCTGCAAAGACTACGAAAGTGATTATGCGGAGGTCAACAAACAGCTTGATAAGATGGGATACAACATTGGTCTACGGTTGATCGAAGACTATCTCGCTAAATCCAACACCATGAAGCGATGCGCCAACTTCCGCGAGACGGCCGAGATGATTTCTCGAGTATGAACAATCATCATATGATCTATGATATTGGCTGACAAGACGACAGGTTGGATTTAAGATCTTTCTCAACATCACTCCCCAGGTTGTGAACTGGACAAGCGAGAACGACCAATTCTCGCTGGTATTCGAAGAGAACCCCCTGGCCGACTTTGTTGAGCTCCCTGACGATGGGCGAGCGCAAGACCAACTCTGGTACTCGAACATCCTATGTGGAGTGCTACGAGGTGCACTTGAAATGGTGCAGATGCAAGTTGAGGCTCACTTTGTTAGCGATGTCTTGCGAGGCAATGATACCACAGAGATGAGGGTTTCGCTAATCCGATATATCGACGACGAACTGCCACCTGAGGATGACTGAGAGATTCAGAGGAATACCTAGTTACGAATGTGACGACGATTTGGCGCTTCGCCAAAAAAGCTACGGATGGCCATACGGTAACCTAGATATTGAGGGACAGCATATCTCCAAAAACAAAAAAGATTACCGACAGCATGCATGACGACATATCAACCAGGACGTTTGGTATGCAATGCAAACTCAGAAGGCATTTATCAATCTTGCGACAGTTGGCTAGAGATCATGCATGGTACGTGTAAATACCCATGGAGACGAGGACAGCTGTCAGCCACGTGCTAGGCTAGAAACGCACGATTAATAAAGATCACGCCAGACATCGGCGATTAACATGATAGATCGAATGGAGGATTGCTCTTTTCTTGAACTTTGAAACAGAAATTTATAGTACAATCAAGTGCGATCAAGTGTAGTTTATATCTCCTATCAAGGCCCCATGCTGATAGTCAGGGACGAGTTGGGATTGATAAAAGCTAACGTCAATCCCCACGAAATGGAACACGATCGATTGACAGTCATAGATGGAGTAAGGCGGGATCTTTTAGCGGAGGTACAAGCTTAGGCCAATGACGGAGACGCTCATGCCTGAGGCAAGCTTTGCCTGAGCTTGGCTCCCTTTTTTGTCTCCATATCATGCCTCAGGTCTCAAAACTGACCATTTTCAAGCCTTGGTCTGAAAATTACGCACCTTGGGCTGAATTTTACGTACCCTAGTGTAACGCGCCAAGGATGGGCGCGCCAGTCGTCCAGAAACCTTTCTATACCCAGACCAGGACCGCAGGGCGCGCGCCATTAGATCAGGGTCCAGTCGTTTTCCTGTGGGGTGACGCGACCCGACCTCGATCATTCGGGTCCGCTAACTCTCGAACCTTGAAGGAAAGCCCCTGAAGAGCATCCACTACAACTACGGCCCAAGCCGCTGGAGGTGCTGAGATGCGCTGGGCTTACTGAGCCTCACAGGGCATCGCATCTCAGTTTGGCGGCCCGGGTAGCCCTGTGGTAAATCCAGCCTCCCAATCCTGGTTAGAAGCGGCTTGTTGCCGTGCATGTTCCATGTGTATCAAACCAGTCTCGGTAGTTCTGGCCAAGTCGAAATGTCTCTGAACCAACTGATAGAACAATGGATGGGCCTGGCTTCGACGAGCTGTCATATTGCCTCGTGCTGAACATGAAGATCTGCCTGCTCTGTATCCATACCAGGTCGAGTTATATCTATAATTCTATACCCATGATCGACCGCCCCGACTTCTCTTAGCTGCAAGGAGGCAAGGCATCGCATCTTGGTGGATCTCTCCCCAGGTCCCAGAGCAACCTAAGCTTTGGCAGACGCCTGGCGGCCATTGAAATCCAGCGTTGTACTTTGGTCTTTTACCATTTTGGATCGACCTAAGGTTTGGCGTAGTTGTACCTAAATTGCATGCATCTAAACATCCATCGAGATGCATCACTGCAAATATTCAAGAAGCAGAAATGTATAAGATCTAGTTGGCGAGCATTAAGCAGGAAACGCTTTTGAAGGGGCACATTCAGTAACAGGTGATGATTATTCACAGATTCAATTGAGAGCATCTTATAGGGTCGGAAAAGGATAGAAGGGCTACAAGAACAAGAAAAGTTTCCCGTCCTCCCACTCATTATGGAACTGGACTCAACACCCACCGCCCAAACCAAGGACCGACCGACCACGTTTTTCACCCACAACTTCTGTCTTGCTCCTTTTCATTCTCACACCTCTTTCTCTTCTGTCAAACAAAGCATATCACTCCCCTTTGCTCGGCCTAGTGCCGCTTGATTCTGGAAACTTCGAGTCAGAGCAGCTGTCGCGTTTGATAAACGACAAGCGCAACCCAGGCAGACTCATCAGAGTCTGACGTTGGGCCTACTTTCAACTCCACGAACGGTATCATACTGTGGTTCCCGTCCTCCACTGTTCCCGTCCGTTTGGCATCTGAATCCCTTCCGTTTGCTGTCGGTACCTTTATTAACGGGTTCCTTACATATAATTGGGAGGTACCCGTTTTACCTTAAGGCGCGTTCCGTTGAATTTCCTAGGGTACTTATTATTTGCCCTGGTCCCCCGCCAGTCCTCGAGTACCCTCCCACCCCTGGCCAACCCCGGGCAGTCTCCGTCTGTGTGCTGTCTTCCTTTTTTTTTACGCTGAGAATCGAGCACTGAGCAACTGAGGAGGCCATTCACCTCGAGAGCACAAGCCCAGCGCCCACTTTCCACTCCCAGTTACCTCGACACTCCGCCAAATCCAACCTACACCAACCACACCATATTCATCCACCATACTTTCTATCTCTAACTCATCACCGCGACATCGACATCTGGTCGACTATCGCATCGCAAAGTATCGCATAATCGTTGCGTCTTTGCTTTGTTTTTCTTAATTACCTGCGACACACGTTCCCGCCCACTACCGACGCTTGACACGATCTTCCAATTCCCGCTACTTGGGGTTCGCCTCTGTTTCTCCTAGTCTCGTGGTTCTCGCGATTCTCGCCTCGTCCCCGTCCGACCGCGCGCCTGGCAGCTTGGACCGCGTCCACGTCTCCGTCGCTGGTGATCCCTTCACTCGCGCCTTTTGGATTTATTGCCTGTCACGTCCACGTCGGGAGGCTATCCAGCGCAGTTCCGCCTGGTGGCACGCCCCCGTGGCTACACGAGCCCCCGACTTGCTGCCGCTACGGCAGAGCCTCTAGGCCTCTCTCTGCTCTTACTACAGTATTAACATTTCAACGGCCATGAATCCAAACGTCAACATGGCCAGCATGAACCCCATGGGTGGCCCTGTTGGAGGTGCCCCCATGCCTATGATGAACAACGGCGCTGTCAACCCCCAGCAAGCTGCTGCCGCTGCTGCTGCCGCCGCCGCGTCCCGTCAACACCAGGCAAATGATAATCAGCGCAGCATCCTCAACACATATATTTACGAGTATTTTATTCGCATGGGAATGTACCAATGCGCACGATCCCTCCTCGAAAGCGATCAACAGGTCAATGTCCTTAAGGATGGCGCGAACCGTCGTCGCGACGAGAACGGCAATGTCATCAACGGCGTTGGCGATGACCCTATGGATACCGATTCCAAGGACGATATCGACTCCAAACTCCCCGAAGACTTGCCGCCGCCGAAGCTTCCCATGCCTGCGTCCGACACGTCTTTCCTTTACGAGTGGTTCTCACTGTTCTGGGACATTTACTACGCGCAGCGAGCTAAGAGCGGAAACAATACCATTAACCAATACGTCCAACACACTCAAGTAAGTCTATTTTCATTTTTTAACTATGCCGTACTGCCACCTTGGGCACGATCGTTCTGTGACCGCTTCCAGTCGATGGGAGATGGTGTCAGACTGACTGCTCTTGCCCCCTACATTTGGTAACCACTTTGGCTGGTGACCAATGCTGACCCTTGGTGGCAATGTAGCAACAATCCCGGCTAAAGCAGAATCAACAGCAGGAACTTCTGCGCCAAATGCGACCAGACATGACCCAGCAGCAGTATCAAATGATGCGAACCATGCAAAACGGCGGCATGGCCATGAACATGAAGCAGGGTAACCTTGCCCGTGCTGCCATGGCCAACAACCAAAACAAGTGAGCATCTTATTTCTCATTTTTTTGATAAGCCCTTCGCCTAACCGTGACATGCAGCCCTCAAATGATGCTACAACAAGCCAAGCAAAACCAGATGCAACGAGACCCTTCCGGCATGGATGGCCAAAACAGACCTTCATCGCCGGCTTCTGGGGAGAACGCTCCCTCGCCCTCCAAGCGACAGCGCATCGACGCGCCCTTCAACCCTAACCAGCCTGCTGGTATGATGGCTAATGGCCGCCAAATGCCTGCTGGACAGATGGCACCCAACACTGCCGCCGCGCAACAAATGCTGACTGCTAATGGCATCAACCCCCACACGCTACACCCTGCGCAATTGGCAAATTTTGCCAACGCTCCGCCCGCCGCCCAGCAAAAGTCGATCGCAACATACTCGCAGAACCTACAGCAACACCATGGTACCCAGATGGGAGGCAAACAGATGCCAAATGCTGTTCCTCAAGGCCAGGGATCGCCAATGATGGCACAGGGTCCTGATGGAACTGCTCTCAACGCATTCTACAACCCAGGGGAAATGGGCGGCCCAGGAGGCATCCGGCCGGGACCTGGCGGTCCCCAAAACGGAGGGGGAAGCAACCATGCCCTCCAAGACTATCAAATGCAGCTAATGCTTCTAGAGCAGCAGAACAAGAAGCGACTCATGATGGCCCGCCAAGAGCAGGACACAGTCGGCAACGGCATGCCCCGAGAAGGCCAGCCTGGGCCCGGTGGTCCCCCCGGACCCAACGGTCAGTTCCCGGATACATCACCTCAAGCTATGCGACCAGGTGCATCTCCCAACCCTGCTGAGCAGATGAAGCGTGGCACACCTCAGATGAACAACTCTGGTATTCCTTCACCGGTTCCCGAGGGTGGTCAATCCCGTGGCTCACCCAACCCGGCCATGAACTTCATGGGCAACAACATGGATCCTAACATGGCGCCTCATTTCTTCAAGGGGATGGAAGGCAACATGGGCGGCCAACCGCCTATGAACGGCGGCAACATGCGACCACCCAGCTCTCACCCTGGCCAGCCTTTCAATGGGCAGATGACACCACAGATGATGGCCGCCGCACGACAACAGCAGCAGCAAGGTCAACCAGGACAAGGACCACAGGGAAATCCCCAACAGTGGCAGCAAGGCCCTAACGGACAGATGGTACCTCAGCAGATGCAACAAAGTCCCCAGATTCAGAACACTCCCCAGCAACGATCGATGCCTCCTCCCCAGGCACCACCTGCTGGCGCAAATGGAGCCAACAGCCGGACAACGGCATCTCCTCAACAGGCGGCTGCCGCACCACCAACTCCCAGTCAAACCAATAAGGCCGCCCCCAAGAAGAAGGAGTCCAAGGCTGCTAAGGACAAGGTAAATATATCCCATGTATCACTATGGGCAACAAAAACTGACAAAAGTAGCGCGCTGCTGCCAACAAGAAGGCAAACCAGAATCTCAACAACGCCGGCGCAACTCCTTCTAACGACAACAACGATTCGCAGGATACTCCCGCTCCTGCGACACCTATTCAGAATGCCAACGCTGCCAACTTCAACAAGAATGGGCAGGCCAATGCCGGTCAAAACGGCCAGCAAACATCTGGACCAGCTAACGCCCCTGCTGCAACGACCGCACCTCCTCCAGCACCACCAGCTCCCCAGCACGACCCTAATCAGATGATGGGCATGGATAACAGCTTTGGCCCATTGGTACGTGTCAACTCTGTTCTGTTTTTCGAATTTATTACTGATACAATTTACAGTTTGATGGCGGTGGTATGGAGTTGGCCAACCCCCTCAACTCGGGTGACGTGCTCAACGACTTCGATTTCGACTCGTTCTTGCACGACCAAGATGGCGACAACTCGGCTTTTAACTTCACGGAAGCGTTCCCTATGGGTGACGAAATCGGGGCTGACTAGTGGTATCGACGCGAAGAGTTGAGTTGGTTGGCATTTACGCACACGAGCTTGGGCAGACTTAATCAGGCATCATTTGTCACGGCGTTTTGAGTGGAAACTATATCATGGTCAATCGGCGATCTGGTCCAGGAGGCAATTTCCCTCCTATGTGGTGGTATTAGGGGAAAAGAGCACTATTTGTTTTGGTTTATGTTACCGACGCTGGATGTGGTGTTCGACTGAAGCTGGTTTGACACGCACACCCGCACTACGACTTGGTATTTCCTTTGGAACCCCCCATGGTCTCACACGTCTCTTTTTCTCCTATCATTTTGTTGTTTTTACAGTTCGCTGTCTCTTCCTTTCGGGTACTATTATCACGGGTGCACGGTGGAAATCCTCGGTGAGCCGGGAGATGTTATTTAAAGATGGGGTGGAGGATGGCTGGAGCGGACGTCCATCTGTGTAAAGTTTCGAATTACTTATATGGTGTATCCCTAAGCTTATGGCGAAAAATCACATACCACGCTTGCGACTTTTCCTTTTCCTATGCGTTCAAAGACAGGACTTTACATTTTCCTTACTTCTTTTTGGTGGTTGTTTGCAAAATATGATGAGTATCGAGACCCGGCAAAAGATTAACGCATCAATCAAGTGATAGTTTTTGTCTTTAATGAGTTACAATAAAACGTATCTTTGTCCTACTTAACTTAATTACTGCTGTCAACTAGAAGACTTCCTTGTTTTTGCAAACCTATTAGATGCTGAGGTGTCATTAACAGCCGGTTCAGTGCATATTGCCTAGCAATTAGACTTTGAGCAGCGTTCCGTGCGTGTAACCTGTCCCTGTCTTGGGGCTCGAAACAGCCATTAGGTGAGAGTAGGAGGCGACTGTTACTCGGTGAATCTACGACAACCACAACCAGATCTTGGATAATACACATCGATGTATTCTGCAGCCTGGAGGTTACATTCTCTAATGCAATCGGTCATCCCATTATATGCTACAACTTGCTTGGACCATCTAAGTCATTGAACACGGGGACGGATGGCTGCATATAGCATCATGTGTTGACGACACCTCTCTAATTTACACTTAGTCATCCCGCATCCATCTTGAGATAAAGTTAAGTTTCGAGTCATAACATCATGAGTCTTGTTTTTGTATCCAGATATCTATTTACACGAATCTGCCGTACGAACATCTAACCATGGGTATAGACATAGAAGGGAGAACAAGACAAAGCTAACTGTAAACAGCAGCTTCCAAAGAGAATGAACCGTCGAGCGAAGCGATGAACCAGTGTCAAAGACGCTTAGAGGGTTGCTTTGCCCTCACGTGAGTGAGGGTGAGATGAACTGAAGAACGCCAGGCAGGGCTGGCAGAAGAAGGTATATATAGCAGAAGTTTGAAAGTTGCAGAGAGGATTTCAGCTACTTAAGTAACTAGTTTGTGGACTCGTAGACGGCGACGTAGGCGACCTCCATCATGTTCTTGTAGCCAGCTTCAGTGGCCTTGTTGGGGTTACCCTGAGGCTTCATATTAGTGCTCCGGTCTTCCAGATGCAAAGCAGAAGGGTAATACTTACAGGCCAGTTACCGCCTACGGCGACATTGAGGAGAACGTACATGGGGGAGTGAGCGAGAGTGCCCCATGTCCCTTCGTCGTTGAGAGTCGCGCCAGTGATGCTGTGGAAAGGTGTACCGTCCAGAAGCCAAGTGATCTTCTCCTCCTTCCAGCTACCAGCACGTCGGTCGATAACCACAGACCAGGCATGGAAGTCGTTATCGGGGATGGGAACTCGCTGGCCAAGGCCCTCAGGCTCGTTGCAAGGACCGCCGCCCTCATGTCCACAGTGAACAGTACCGAAGCCGGTCATATCACCGTTGACTCGCTCAAAGATGTCAATCTCTCCACATCGAGGCCATTCCGTTCCTTGGCGGAGGGCATCACCAAGCATCCAGAAGGCAGGCCACATGCCCTGCTTACGAGCTGAGGTGCCCATTCGAATGCTGGCCTCGACACGAAGAGCCTTGTTTGGGTCTGCGTGCCATGACTTCTTAGATTCGAGACGTCCAGAGGTCCACTCGCCCTTGCCATCCTTCCAGGGAACGAGTTGTAGGGTGTCTCCTCCCGAGAGCTGGATGTTCTTGTTAGAAGTGCTGTAAACCTGGATCTCGTTATTGGAGTTGATGTTGAGAGCCGTGTTCCAGTTGTCGTCCTTGGGAGTGCAACCCTGGCAACCAGTAAACTCGTCCTTCCAGAGGAGCTTCAGTCCAGGGCGGTTGGGGGCACTCATGGCAGAGGCCATGGAGGCCAGGCCGGCGAGAACGGGGAGAAAGTTGAGCATCGTGTAAGTCGAAGTGAAACGTGCAATCGAAACGAAGACAGGAAGTTGTCTTAGATACTGAGACTTCTAGGACGAATTTGAAGTCTTGGAAGAATTAGAACGAATGTCACAGCCGGGAAGTAGATAAAGGAATGTTATGCCTCCAGGGCTAAAGGAATGAAACCGGAGAAGGCGAAGAAGACTGTATATGTACAGCTCAAAAAGGAACGAAAGAAGCTTGAGATAATCGAATCTCGAAGCAAGGGCTCAGAAAGGAATGTGAGTAAAAAAAGAGAGAAAAAGCACAAAGAATGGCTGGACGTGTGGTGGAGAACAAGAAAGAGAGATCTATGCCACTGGCATATGGAATGTTCTATATATACGCTCTCTTGTCTATAATACCCAAGCGACCCGAGACAAGAAAGACTCCACTCCTTCTACGAAAACGAGATGCGAGGACCAGGAGACCCGGCATATTAAAGTCGTCGGGGCAGTTCCCCAAAGGGGTGTGGATATGAGACTGGAGAACATGGGGTAGATGATTTCTATGGATGAGTAGAGGGACACTGATTAGCATGAATCGCATAAACGGACAGGACAGGCTGAGAGAAGACCAGGATCTACGAGTTCCAAACATATGCAGCGGGTGATGTTCAGGCACGGGAGCAGGCTTAGTGGATGGCTTGACACAATGGACTCTCAGAGGCCGCAGCTAGACAGCGGCATAGACCAACTCTACAGGGGTATGAGAGACGCTACGGTCAGGAACAGACTTGTTCACTGCGGATTCGTCCTCTCTCTGGTTCTCGAGGAAGAGCTTTATCTTGCGCGAGGTCAAGCCTTGCCAACTTGGTCAGCTGCAGTATCAGAACCACCAACAACACCAAAGCTTCTGCTATACAACCAGACAACGCATTCCTCGTCTTTCTGACATCAACATCATGCCGCATGAAGCCATCAGCTTAAAAGAGACAGCGGATGTGGCGATGTTCAAGCCGGGGCTAATAACTAGTGTATCGGAAATAATACCAGGGGCAGCAATTATGGATTTTGCCCACTAACCAATGTTAACCCTGTATAGGACAGACCTAGCGATAGAGACTCGGAGATGAGCTAAATGACATGACTCTCTGTTGCTTTTCTTCAGCTGTTTAATAAAACGATACAATTACATACAGTCATGATGAGATGCTGAGCGCTTAATGGTGATGAGAGCGAATTGTCTCGAACCGAGAACATGGGTTCTGCTTGATTCTTGGCAGCAACTTGAAACAAAAGGGCAGAGAATCATTAACCAACGAGGTTAAGGCAGCCTACGCGGCTCAAGATAGGAGGTCAAGGTGTCAGGGATTAAGCATCCACTAAGAGCAGGGTCAGGCTTGGTATGGTCTGGGACATTCATTGGCATGATTTTGAGAGGAACAAAAGGAAGAAAAGATAATATAGCATTTACAAGTCTTCTCTTCTTGGAAGTTTCACTTGGTTTCTTGGTGGTTGAGTTAAGGTGGCGGCAGTATTTTTAGTAAGACCAGTAACTTATCATGCAGGGCTGTTTGTTCGTACCTTTTGATGTGACACTTCTCTTACTATTTTGAGCATGGCGCCATCGGGTTTCTGTTTCTTGCTACCCTAGGACAACGAGATTGAGTTTCCGCTATGGTAAATCATCAACAAGAACCTACGAACCGAAAGGTTAAATACTCAAGAGAAAGGCACTTCAAAGAATGAATCGTAGAGGCTGTGTGTAATTTTTCATCTGTTTATTAGGCTATGTTCGTAGGGTACTATGGAGACGCCAATTTGAATCCGACACCATGTGTTTCATGATTCTTGTAGTAATGAGGCCAACCACGATCCAAGAGCCGTCGATATGTGATCAATTAATAGACTGCCAAGCATCCTGGACTGACAGCTGAATCTGATTTCTCGCTCCACTGATCTGCCTTTTGCCTCGAATGTTGAGCTCCCCCATAGTCCAAACCCGCTGCCTGCTCGTCCTTCGTATTGATAATAGCTATATCTGTGCGAAGAGGATCCGACATTTTGGTTCTGCCGCCAAGCGACCCTTGATCAATGCTCAAAGACTGATCTTTCAGCTGTCATATCCGTGCATAGGACATAGATCGGCCTGAAACCAGCCAATTCAGCCCGGCTGTTTGGATAATCGTTGGACCTGAACTGCCAAAAGATAGCGCTGTCTTGTGTATCCGTAATTGTGCCTTTTCAAAATAGCTTCAGTCAGCTGACATTTGAATCGGTTCCAGATCCCCGAGCCGCTCGTTAAGTTGCACGATTGTCCTTTCAAAGACACGCGCCGCATCGAGCTGCATCATCATTTCATCGTCGTCTTCCACGCTACCCCATCCCTTAATTGCTGGAGACTCCATGTCCATGTCCGTATCTGTATCTGTGTCTCCCCCTTCATCCTCGTCCTCCTCGTCTTCTTCCGCAGGGTCCCTCATCACTTCAACCATCAACACGCGACATTGGTCAACCAGACTTCGGCATCTGATCATCTCGGTAGTTGTCATACCGCCGCGAAGTCCATTCTCGAAACCCGGTAGTGTCTCATGAGTTTCAACATCTTGACCTGAGAGAAGGCTAGCAAAACAGTGATCCAATTTGCGCAAAATGGCGAATGAAGCTTTCGGTGCTGGTGGGAAGCCCCGGACGTATCGAGTAAAGTCACTCGTGAGACGTAGCAAGAAGGGTATTTGTAATGTTGCTGCAAATGTTCGTTAATGACAAACTCGTATTGAGGTTCAGGGCAACCCACGAGTGCCTGAGCGCCATAATACGTTAATGACGCTATCCAAGTCTTTGCAGACCTCACCGAACCTCTTATATCCCACAACTGAATCATCTGGTTCAGCGTTGCCAAACTTCTTGACGTAGCGTCGTGTAGCTAACAACAGCTGCTCTTCAGCATATCTTCGAACCATAAACTCCTTGCTGGAGTTTGGCTTTAATGCTTTATTTCTTGGTGCAGGAAGACCTTGGATGTTATTTGCATAAGATGAGGCTGTTGATGGCGCGGGTGACGGAAGGCCACCAGATGTCGGCAAGAAACCTCCTGGTCCTGGTGATTCCATCTTGATTGAATATTTTTTCGCTATTCCGTAGTTGAAGAAGCGAATTGGCGGGTGAAACCGAAATAATGTCGTTGCTTATTCTCAAGTCGGGTCACTCTTATATGTAGTCCCTTCAAAAGTACTAATGTTGTTTATGTTAACGTCAAGACAGAGTTTCAGGCTGCGTTTATATGCTTTCAAGCTCAAGGTCGGTTGGGAATGCTGGCAGGGATGTAAGTATGGCTATACGATGATAAAGAATTGATTACATTGATTGATAACCCTGCGATAATGAAATGACAAAGGCAGTGAAGTCCTGGTGATACTCTGTCATGGTGGGGCAGCAAGTGCCACTCCCACTGGAGCTCACTTACCACCACTTTCGTCACTCTGGAAGCGCATATCATGTGACCTTATCCGCGCTATCAGAGAAAGCTTCAGTTAAGCTGTATCCGAAAATTTCCCTCGAAATCAACGACGACGTCAACAACCTCACTCACGCCGCGCATACGCATTTTTCGACTCACCAGGTCCCTACGAATTTCCACGCGAAGCCAATCTCAAATTCATCACAATGGCCCCCAAGCGCATCGTTGTTGAGCCTCGATCCCGCCGTGCTCCCAAGGGTGTTATCGGCTCCACCTATGACGCTCTTACCTCGTCCGAGAACGCCGCTGTCGTCCGCAGCATCGCTCTCTTTGGTGTATGTTCGGCCTCAATCTACTCTCGCATGAGAGGGAATCCAATGGAAGTGTGCTGATGAAGTGGAATAGGTTGTTGTGACATTCCTGTCCAGCTCTTGGGGCGAGATCCTTCTGCCTCCGTAAGTCGACACTGCGACTACCAGACCCTCAAGGAACATCGAGTTGACCTCTTGACAGCCAGTAAATGACGCCGCAACGATACGAGACCAGGGAATTTGAAAGGGAAGGATGTTCGTCAAAAGTTGGGAATGCGCCAACAACCGCCTCCCCTCTGTGCATTATTTAATCGAATCGCTTGTACATTAGTTGGAGTCAGTGTACGTTTTAGAAGATGGGATTTTAAGGTCAGCCTGTGCCTATAGAAAGGCATTATGATATGGGCTGCATAGAAATCGACATGATCAACAATCACGGACTGGACATGACACAACGTCTCTATTACTTCTTTCCAAAGCGACCGATTTTTGCCTATTTTCACTTAACTCAGCTGGAAATGCGCATGGTTATATGTGGGAGCGATGTTGATAGAGACGGATCGCGACTTCCCCATCAGTTCTCTGATGAGAAACGGGGCGCTCCTGCCATCTATGCCAGAGCCTAATGATATTCAGCTGCCACATTGCAGACTCATTTGTTGTTTCTACAATGTTATCCCAGGCAGAGTTCATTTCACATCCTTTCAGCAGACTTTGAAGGCATCACCACCAACACTTTCTCTTCGTTTTCAAGCATTACGGCGTGATCTATCTAACCAGTATTACCACTCCAATTCGAGGACGGATCTGGGGTTTTGTTTCCATTAGAACAACATGACCTCGTCGCTCTTATCTTCAAGTAACTCGCCGCGTAAGATTATATCTGAAAACTCGGACACTCGCAGCCCGGCTAGCAGTAGACTGGCTCAGCTTGTCTCAAAGTTCGAGTTCCTCGATGCTGTGGCCTCAGTTGGCACTTCGCCTCGTGTACCGCCAAACTCCAAACTTGTCACCGCCATTAGTCCCCCTTCTGTGGTCGGGTTGACTGCTCCGAAAACACCAAAGCGGAAGTCTCAAGAGTCGGCAATTACACGAGAGAGGAGCTCAATCGAGAGTCGTTTCTCGCCCGTTCGTTTTGCTACTTCAAATTTGGAGCCTGCCCTCACTCGTCGGGCACAAACCTTTGGAACTAAATCGCCTACAGTCCCGATCAAAAATGCTGATACAAAATCGAGGCAGAAGTCTGTTGCTGAGAGGAGGATGATGTTCGAGGCAGCAAGTGAGCAGCCCGGTAAGCATGGCGTTGGCTCGATCCCATTATGCATTTATTGACGAGGGACACAGAATCATCAACCCCCCCAGGAGGATCTTTGATCCCTAGGCCACCATTAAAATTGGCGCACTCCAAAAGCTGGCGATCGCTCAAGAGCAAATGGTCCGCCGCTCACTCTTCCACGGACAATGCTGCTGGTACCCCTGAGTCGACCGGCATCGAATTAACGACACCTTCGAAGCCACTCTCCCCGTCACCCCAAACTGTCCCTTCACCGCGGACTCTTCTCGCTTCTGACGATCTTTTTGGCACATGGAGATCGCCTTTGAATCGACCTGATGATTCGTGGGCGTCCTTCAAGCGAAGTTGCCCCGTGAAGGCTGCACCAGACGCAAGCCCAAGCTACATCCGATCTCAGTACACAGAGGCGTCGCCGCAAGTAGATCAGAGAGTATCAACACACGAGGCTAAATTCAATTCCATGCTGGAGAATGATCTTGCGGGAAGGAACCTCTCGATAGGGGAGAACCGAAACTATGGATGGATGGATCATGCTCGAAAAATGGCTTCTTCATTTTCCAACACAGTATCGGGCGGAACCTCAAGTCACCAAAACAAACCTGTTGGATCTCCTGGTGCCTTTGACCAGATCCCTATCAACAAGAATGACCTCATGTCTTTCAAATTGGCAGGCACAAGTAACACGGGTCGTTCGAAACTGCCACACTCCAAAATCTCAGATCTTCGAAAGAGGTTTGGCCAGTCAAAGGAACAGCCGTCGGTTGCATTTGCTTCCGCTGACAAGGAACGTCACGAATCGGCTCCGACAGAAACTGGGTCGCCAATTTCACCATGGAGAATCCCACTACTGAAGTCCTGTAGTTCTACAGAGTCGGAGGAATTGAAGATATCGACGCCTAGGTCTAAAAGCCACGCCCCTTACCGAAGTCACTCTTTCTTGAAATCACTTCACACTCCTGTCAGACGCCGGAACACCGAGAAGAATGACTCGCCTTTGCAACAAAAGATAAGTCTTTTCGAGTCGCTGGACCGCCATAATTCAGTTCCCGACCCTCTCCGCACGATTACTGACACACGCAAATCTCGTACCAACTCTGGTGAGCATGGGCGAAAGGACTCTACGATAGCCCCTCTTAGATCATTCCGAGGGAAGTTAAGGCGGATATCTACGTCCTGTCGAAGGACACCATCGGAATGGAGCACCACGAGCTCGAGAGACGTAGGTGACTCCGTTTTGAGAAGTTCTGATACCAGTCCGGTGGCGCAAGAAGAACAGGCTGCAACAGTAGCTGGCGAAGCATTGTCACCTCGCACCACTGATGTTATCCCGATTCAGCCTATTCTTAAACAAACATTTCTTACCAATGAGATTTCACCTCTAGTGCTAGAAAAGCCTTTGTCTTTCCCTCGAGCGCCCAGTGCCCGACCGGGCTTCAACATGGATGGCGAGGCTGGACTGGGTGTAGCGCCCCTTCCTTTGTTTGCACAACCTCAAAGACGGTTCTCTCGTACGAAGAATATCCTTGCTCGGGCTGCCAACCGACTTTCCCTTCCAGATGTTGAGAAAGAACTTGAGCTGATTGAACTCCTTGAGGACAATCTCAAGAGTGTTCCTGACGATAGCCTCCCCGTCTCGAAGGCACGTTGCTTGCTGGAACAACCCAAGCCAGTGAATGCGAAAGAGCTGAAACGACTTGTCAGTTTGTGTAAGGAGAAAGTCAGAAAGATTTCTGGTGGCCGTAGCGAATAGATAAATGCCTCATTGTACAAATGCTGTCAAGATAGACGAGTAAATCATTGGGTATGATATCTTGGTGCGACTCGGTCTTAGATGGTAGCTGTTATACAGTATACAAGTCATTCAGTCACATCGCACTCATCATTGTCTCATTTGCCACTGGCGAACGTCAGCTCGGGGTTGGGTTTTGACATCACAAATGGCGAAGACAGAATGGTTGTCAATTTGATGTATTCAGCGCTCAGTGCGCTTGGTTTGACTAGGTATCTTCTAACTAATAAAAGCAACACTATGGATATTATATCCTTGATTAGAAACCATGCGAGCCAGTAATAAAATGAACAATGAAAGTAAAATGCGAGGTATCTCGAGCGTCAACAGCATGGTTGGGGTATCAAGGCTCTTCGCTTGAGGAAAAATGAAATCAATGTGCAACTGAGGATTTGCCGGTACGCCGCGCTAGATGTTGTTTTTTTGGTTCTGAGCACTTTGCTCGAAACATGTAGAATGCTTAACTCCGGAAAGCGACTTTTGGTGAGTGGAAAGGGAACGTTGTGTTGTACACCGCTTAAAGGGGAGGCTGGATTCGCTCCTCGCGTTGAAGGAAGGCCCTGTCCACACGGACATGGTGATCAGTTTCGGCGTCTATCTTGGCAAGCTCTAAGTCTTGAGGGTTGATGTGCTCGCGAGATGATGTACCGGCCTCACAGCGGGCGTAGATCGAGACGTGAGGTCTGTCGGTGGTGCCAGTGCTGAAGCTGGGTGCTTTGAAGCCTGTGAAGGAGCTGGGCCCGCTGATGCCGTAGCGGGGTCCGCTTGAGGCACCGGATGAGTTGGCGCTGTTGGGAGCGCTGCCGGCGATGCGCTGGGCGGCGAGAGTGCCTAGTGGGAGAATCACGGCGACGGATGTGAGAGTGAGGGATGCTGACTCAAAATTTGCGAAGTGAGCCCATTCGAGTGAAGCGAAAATGACTGCAATCGGTTAGCTTTGTGATCTTTGAGATAGTGTAACCGATAGAGTACAAACCTGGAATGAACATCAAAATACCGTTGGTCATGACGAGAACTTCCATTGGGCTGAATGTCTTGTAGGACGGGAGGATACCTCGGTTTGAAATGAGATGCCAGATGAGCTTGATATTAAAGATAGCACACCACCATGAGATAGAGCCGACATTCATGATGACAGTCCACTTAATGAGCCAAAACAGGTGGTACGCCGGCTCCAACGTGAGAACTGCGTTGTTCTGAATGATGGTGTGTGCGAGCCTAACACTGATAGCCATGATAGACACAACGAGTGAGATCCCAGCAATGATGTACTTCCACACGTTGGGCCACAGTCGGACCATGGTCCACGCCTGGCTCATGAGCATTGACTCAATAGACACGACGAGACAGAAGGACATGGTGTTGCCGGCCACAGAGGGAGCGTAAGCGCTGCGAGGAATGCGACTGTGGTCGTCGCCCCAGAGAACGTAAAAGTCGAGAAATTGCGATGAGTAAAAGGTGCTAAGCAATAGCATTCGACAGGAGGCAAGGACAAGACTGGTTATCTGGAGAATCATGAAAGGCCTTCGGAACCTTTCCTTCGGGACCATGACGAGGATCACGACCAGCATGATGAGACAGGCGCCGAGTTGTGTAGCATAGTTGATAGTGGTGTTGACTATCATGCGATGGAACTCGTCAATGGCAACTAGAGGGATGCTGATTTCCGTTTTGCCATCGGGGGCGAAGAAGGTGACGTTCTGGGTGAACGGGTCAAAGGCTTCTTCAGACATGGTACCTGCTTATCGAAAGACAGTTGAAGAAGGCGATATAGAGAAGGTAAGTGAGGGTTGTTGGCGGCAGAACGACTACCGAATGGCAAGGAAATGACAGTTCAAGAAGCCGCAGCGAACGGAGATACCAGAGGTCTGAGCTCAAGATATATATGGTAGAAGACACGGGAACGGTTTGAGATGTTCTTGGTTTAACAAGCTGTGACAGGGGAAGATTGACGTTGGAAAGATGAGCAAGTGGCAACATGGTCAAGGGATCACAAGAAGAGTAAAGCCAAGATTAGTACAGGCGAGAACGGTCTTGAAGACAAGCACTAGTCTATCTAGTCGGGATATTGTCAGCGGTGGGAAGAATGTGAGTAAGTGAAGTGAGATAAATGCATTTCAAAGAAGGTATCACATCACATCAATCAACTAAGAATGCCAAGGACGGTGGGGAGAGGCTGGCCTTAGTATTGTTCTTGCATTTTGTGGCGTTTGAGGCTTAGTATTGTTCTTTGGCCCGCTAGGCTCGTTCGGATTGATTGCTGCTCAGGGATCGATCCCTGCATATCTTGACAGGTCGAGAGCCTCTGATGAGCTTACTCTAACGGCCATGGCAAATGCATACTGTATGGCTAAACAGATGATGGCTTCGCTTCTTTTCCCGGTTCCTGACTCCGTGCGCGCAAACTGTCGTAATGCAATGTGTATTTGAGACCAGGGGCCGTCCGCATTGGTCTCGATCGTCCAGACTATATCATCCTCCCGCGTGCCCCATCAGCCCAGATCGTTTTGGGACCTTTAAGCCGTGTTCATGGTTTCAAAATGTGAGATAGACTTCATGCGCCTCCAGCTAGCCGGTCGAACCGTCTTGATCGTCTGGTTTTGTTTCAAAAGCGAAGGATGTCGTAATACCCCTGCTCGGCCTGTTGCTTGTCAGATCTCGCCAAGTGCCTGACACTGCCCTGCATGCACAAACCCAGAGCCATACATGAACAATACCAAATCCACTCAGTTGGGCAAGGGAGCTGCGTCGTTAATCCTTTCCCGTGTTTGATCATGCGGCAAGACCCATCCCCTGTCCAATCTTTCGTACTAATGCCTTCTTTAAATACCACTCTCTAGCAAGGTGCCGTGTCATCTTGGCAAACACTGCAGGAGTGATGCGCCCGCGTTCAACAGCCCGGCCGAGCATAAATATAGCGTCACCGAGAGCTCGCTCTTCTGCCACTAGCGTGTAAAGCTGGTTTGCGACCACAGTAGGAGCTACGAGTAGCTCATCGACTTCCGGCACAGGGTGGCTCTTGGATCCCTCAATGACTGCATCCGCTTTATGAAGGGCATCGTGTAGAATATTAGAGTTCGACGTTAGCACGTTGGAAAGCTGCGTCAATTGGCCGCCTTCAGCTTGGAAAGCAGGTATCGCTGACAACATTGCTGTTCTTTGTGCTTGTAAGCCAGCCATGCTTGAATCGTTCTGCTGCCTGCTCCGCATTCTAATCGAGTACAGTGTCTGAGCCAACTGCCGTAAGAGCGCATCTTTCTCGGGATTGGGTGGGATCGGAGGTGCTGCTACTGTAGTATTGGGCAATGCTAGCTCTAAGGGCTCGTCAAGCAGATCCGGAGGTGGAGGTGGTTTCGCAGGACTTTGTTGTGGTGGAGCAGCTTGAGCCCATGTCGGCGGTTGTGGAGGTTGTTGATATTGCTGTTGCTGTAGTGGCATTTGCTGCCATTGTTGTTGAGATGAAGGCGTAAATGACTGTGTATCATTCATGTGTCTGGGTTGCGCCGCCATTGGCGGTCCAGCAGGAGGCATATTACGAGTCGGATACTGCTCTTGAGGACGAGGCATTCGCGGATCCTGCCCAGGCGGGCTCCTAACTTGGGGTGGTAGAGGGGGAGCTGAGTCGTAGCGTGACGTGCGATTAGACTGCACGGGAGACTGTCCCGGAATTGGAGGCAATGGTGGCCCAGTTTGTGGTCGATTTTGCGCAGGGGATGTATTCTGGGGGGCTTTTGGGGGTGGAGGAGGAGGACGCGGCTGTTCTGAAGAGTGCGGATCCTGTGTCGCAGGGCGTGAAGCCGGTCCCATACCAGGAGGCAGAGGCGGGACAGGAGGAGGTGTCGGGGTAGCTTGCACAGGAGGCGGTCGAGCTTGCTGCGGTTGTCTAGCCACAACTGGGGGTTCTTTTGCGAAGACATCGGTCAAGATATTCAGGAAGTCGCGAAGATTGGACTTCTACACATCTTGTCAGCAACTTGCATCACCTATAGTTGCGGCTTGGGGGTAACGTACATCCCAGTATTCGGCCCATCCAACTAGGTAAGGATGATATACGAGACCCTGCGGATCAATGTGCTGTCCTGGCCGTATCATCATCGTCTCGGTTGGTACAACGTAGATCATAGGCGGCTCTCGTGGGTATGCGTGTGGTACCCATATTGATAAGGGGAACCGGTATCTAGTTCCGCGAAAGTTGACGGGGAGCGTCCCTGAGAGATGCAGTAGTAAGGCATTGGCCCCATTCGAAAAAGCTGGCAAGGTCAATCAATATTCGAATGCGACAGAACAGGTTGAGGTTAAAGCGTGAGCTTGTCGATAGCTCGGATAGCTTTAATGGTCACGTACTGTGGACATCGGTTTTGGGCGACAAGGAGGAAAAGTGGTCTAGTGCTTGTGCGACATCATTATAAGCGCGGTTTACATCGTGATATTCCTATTGAGCGCGTCGATATTAGCCTTGGGCTTGGTGACAGACGACAAGCGGGGAATAGTGAGGAGAGATACGCACGCTGGTGAGGACGCTATAGAGCCAGTTCAGCACATGCTGTGGGACGGGCATTGTGTAGCTGACCCTGATATCGTGGGCCGATGTGCTGAAAGGTAAACAATGACGAAGGAAGAAGCTATTCCCATCCAATGTAGTTGACCTTGAAGGTCGTCGTAGCTTGCCCGGTTGGTGGTTCGTGCGTCCTTGACAACATCCACATGGAACCGACGTAATAGCGGTACGTACCATGCACCTTCCTAAAACGACCCGACCCGCGGATAGTGGGGGTGGGGGTTTTAAGTTCTTGAAGTTTGAAGACGCAATGCGATGTCTTGCATTTGCATTTGATGATCCGAAATTCCTACCTTGGAATCTGACCAAGCTCCTCATACCTAGACTAAAATAACCTGTGAGACAGCTTTTGTGGTGTAGTATCAATCGAGATAACTTCAATGGGCATTCGATCGAAATAAATGAGTCTGACGACGAAACCTGCAGGATTCAAAATGGACTTGCACAAATGCACCTTGTCTTGGTTTTTAATCGTTCAGCCTAAAAGACCATAGGCATAATGTGGATTGATGTCTTTCCTACCTACTATTAATGCAACTTGGTGGAAAATCAGACGAGATGGGGAACCTTGACCTCACCACACTTGTTTCTCTTTTACGCCGGAAATAATACTGAAGCATTTGTCTATAGGGTAGTGCAGTACGGACGGACCACTCAGAGACTCTTTCGCAACTAGACAATCTGCTGGTGTAGCATCAGATACAAACTTTAATAACTATCGTATAAATGGGTAACATGATAACTCGTTCTCAAATTTTATCTTTTAATGCATATTTGTAAGTTACAAATCAACACGCCGATGACGGAGCCATCAGACCACCCAACCCAGCCTCAAGTCCGTGGAGAAGCCGGCACCTCCGTAACCTCTTTGGCACCCTTGATTCCTCAACTGGAAGACCAGAGGATAGATAAAAAAAAACTTGGTAGGCGCGCTAATTAAAACAGCGCCGCACTTCCGTGGCGTCCAGATCGGTTCCATTTTTCTTCCCTCTTAACTGTCCACTCAACCGAATTAGCCAATCATGGCCTTTACTCAACCGTTTCGCCGTAAAGCTAGCACGAGAAAACATAGGAAGAGAGGAAGAGACGGAGAGTCATTTATAGAGGCGATAGTATGACAACAGTCTTTCCCCGGATTTTCTGCCAGGTCATTCTTTTTGTTCTTTCTCCATCAACTCCATTCTTCTTTCAACTACCGGTCTTGACTCTTTACTATCCCAGACTGTGAAAAGCCCGCCCCAGTGCGCTCTACTGAGTACCTATCTCCCGGAACGGCCCCACTCTGCCGTCCCTCCGGTTGCCGGAAGCCGGCTCCTCATATTCTCTCATCTCCTGATTCTTTACGTTTCATAAACAATTTCCCCCGTCTCACGCAACTCAGAAACTCATAGAGAAAAGAAGGAAAAGAACTACAACTACGATGCTTCCTTCCATTCCTGTGCTGGCTGAGTATGGCATCTCTCCTACCCACGGCTTCCTTCCGGACACTCTACCATTAACTCGCCTACCGGATCCTTACTACAACAAATGGGAGGCTATCGCCGCCAACCTGCAGGCCCTCATTCTCAGTCGCAGGTTGCGTGGTGTTATTGACAGACTACCAGTTCTCTCTACAATCGGCCTCGAACATGACGCCGAGTGGCGCCGCGCCTATTCGCTACTAGGCTTTATGGCCCACGGATACATCTGGGGAGGTGATTCACCATCAGACCGCCTACCAGCGTCTATCTCAGTTCCATTTCTGGAGATCTCAGAACACCTAGAAGTACCGCCAGTCGCCACTTATGCGGCTGTTTGTCTTTGGAACTTTAAACCGCTCTTCGTTGACGAGGACATTGATAACCTCGAGAACCTCGCCACTCTCAACACATACACCGGAGCCCTCGATGAATCATGGTTCTATCTTGTGTCGGTGGCTATTGAGGCTCGCGGAGCCCCAATTATTCCTCTTATGTTGACGGCTATCGCAGCTGCCCGCCATGGAGATACTGCGGCCGTCACTCGATGCCTGCGCACTTTCGCAGAGCGTCTAACAGATCTTACAAATATTCTCCAGAGAATGCATGAGAGTTGCGACCCAACTATCTTTTATCACCGTATTCGACCGTTCCTTGCTGGTAGTAAGAATATGGCGGAGGCTGGCCTCCCCAATGGTGTCATTTACGAAGATGGTTCTGGCGAGGAGAGTTACCGACAGTACAGTGGTGGTAGCAATGCTCAGAGCAGTTTGATACAGTTCTTTGACGTCATTCTCGGCATTGAACATCGTCCTACGGGAGAGTCTCGCGATCCATCATCTGATAGTGATCGCGGTCGCGCTTCGCACCGACACAACTTCATCATGGAGATGAGACGCTACATGCCCGGACCTCATGCTCGATTCCTCAATGATGTATCTAGCGTTGCAAACATCCGCGAGTATGTCGAGGAGAACAAATCCGATAAGCAATTATGTCTCGCATACGATGCATGCTTGGCTATGCTGAGTGCATTCCGAGATAAGCACATCAATATCGTCACCCGTTACATCATCAACCCGTCAAAGCAAGTTCGCGCTCGCAGTCGCTCAAGGAGCCCTGAAGTGACCCGTAACAAGGTCAACCTCGCCATCGCATCGCGCAAAAATAAGGATAACCAGAAGGGCACAGGTGGCACTGCATTGATTCCTTTCTTGAAACAAGCAAGGGATGAGACAGGCGAGCCTGCTGTTGAGGAGTGGACAAGACGCTTCATGAAGAGGAAGATGCACACCGAGGGTAAGAATGATTTCTTCCTTGGTAAGACTCTGCCAGACAATGTGAGCTTGACAGAAGATGTGGAGATCAAAGGTCTTGCTGGATCATGGACCATGGACGATGAGATCGGGGGTATCTGCTTATACTGAGTACCAGAAAAGTATTAAGAAATAGCTACGACTTGACGCATTTGTTAGACGGCCAATTGGCTGGGAGTATTTGGGAACTTGATGGCAGCGTATATTGCCTGTTATAGAATTCAACATAGGCATTTAGATATACATTCAAAGAAAATTTATTTCAATCTGATTTGCCAACACCCGTCAGGATATTGGCAGAGGCGCATGTCGCCGAAAACCAAGAAAAGGCACAAAATGATTGTGTGGATAAGTATGTCAATGTTTACAGTCAGTTCGTCACCGACATGAGGTTTCATAAGTATATACAGAGAAGGCTAGATATGTACAACACGGGCCGAACACCGGGTCCAGGATGCCATGTTCTACAATGACAAGCCTGCCCAAAAGAGAAGACCCCCTTCGAAAGACCTGCTACGGTCTCTCCTCCACATCCACATCAACCTCGTGGATCTACCACTTAGTTGGGGACACACTGAGAGTAGTAATCGTTCATCTTGACACACTTGCTTCCGGAAGCGCAAGGGAGGTTGCCATCGGGGTAGGCGGACTTGGAACCACCGCACTGGTAGTACATAGCGACAGCAGACTTCTGGGGAGCAGCCGGCTTGGTTGGCTTAGTGGCAGAGCAATCCTTGTGAGTCTTGGTTCCACCAACCTTTGAGGTTGACTTGGGCTTGTTGACAACCTTGGTGGGGTTCGCGGCGGCAGGCTTGGAGACAGCAGGCTTGGAAACAACAGGCTCGGAGGCGGGCTTAGTAGCAGCCGGCTTCTCAGAAGCCTTGGTAGAAGGCTTCTGAACAACAGGGACAGCCTGCTCGGTCTTCTGAGGCTGAGAAGCAGCAGTAGTCTTCTTACCACTGGGCTTAGCCTTGTTGGGTGTGGTGTTCCCACTGAAGGCAGGGAAGCTGGAATCGTCGTCACGCTTGCAACCACTAATAGCAAGGAGTTCCTTAGGGCACTGTACCTGCTCGAAGGTGAAGTCAGGGTTATCGGCGTTCTTGAACCAGTCAAATCGCCAGTGGCACCCATCCTTGAGCAGCTCGGGGAAGTTATCACATTCGCTTCGAGAGGAGATGCCGCCGTACTGGGCACCACCAAGGGCCTTTCCGAACTGAGAGGTGCATCCGTCGAAGATACCGACTCCACCGCCGGGCATCATAAGATCGAAGTGGTTGTCACCAAGATCGCCTCCAGTGTTGGTGGACTGGACAATCATCTTCTTGCCCTTCACTGGACCGGTCGTAAAGGTGAGACTGAGAGAGATAAAGTTAGCATGAAAACACGGGAAGATGTACCAGAGCGACTGAGACATACGCATAGCAAGCACAGCACCAGCTGGCCTCGGTGCCACCAGCAAGCTTAGTAGCAGTGAAACCATAGGCAAGATCGTCGTTGACGGCCCAAGGAGAGTAGTTGGTGCAAGCATAAGCAGAACCACCACCCTCACAACCGTTGACAGAGTTGGTGTTGGTGATGGGGTTGTCTTTGTTGTCACAAGTCAGAGCGGGAGCGTTGACTTTAGCCTTGCCGCTCCAAGAGCAAGAAGGCTTGCAACAGTCCCAGTATCGAGTAGAGTGGCCACTTCCAGAAGCAGCGCTCACGGCAAGAGGACCGACTAGGGCGAGGAGAGCGAAAGAACGCATGATGCAAGATATTGGTTTTGTTAAAGAGTGACTTTGTTTGAAAGAGAGTGTATATAAACTAAGGAATGAAGTGAAGGAATGTGAATGGAATGGAGTGCTTCAACGTCGAACACCAAAGCCATAGCTGTGAACTCCCATCTTATATATAGATCCCAAAGCCCTGATCCTTCATGGTTAAACCTTGCTGCTCCGTTACCTGCCAACAAATCCAAGATGTCATGAGCACATTCTTCCAAGTGGTCCGTTAGTTCAACCGATGTGCATGTACACTAGTGCAGGTACACCGAAAGGATCGTGTAAGTCAAGATGAAGACCAGATGGTGGTGCAATGTATCGAGCTAGTCAGCATATCGGGTCCGGAGTCAGATCTCCCACTAATAAGAGGCTTCAGATCTGGTGTGAGGAACATGGGACGGCAAGGCTGGACCGAACGAGCGAGAAATGAGGACGAGGAGATTTTGGTTTCAGGATTGGTTGTGGAGATTTGACAGCTTCTCGGCCGACTAATCCGAAATTGAGCAGGGATTCAGACGACTGAGATTGGAGATTGAACGATCGAGGAAAACGTTGAAGTTCTGGAAGTGGACAAGACCGATGCACGTTGTCGGTGGTTAATATGAACCACCGAATCCAACAGCCGGGTAACCGCGGATTACGAGATTAGTTGGAACTATTCTAGAATCCTTTCGTGGCTATGAGACCAAAGATCTCACTCAACACTTGGTGGTTTCCAGGACTAGTAGAGGACCAGGTCATGGATAGGTCTAGTTCTTTACGGTCGAGACTTTTCAAAGGCAAGCCGACTAATTCAGAACCTTTATTGAACTTCATTACAGATGCAGCTCTCATCAACCCATCCCTGACATGGATCCTTGTAGGAGAAGATTAGCGCTGGGTTGTCACTATAACCGCGGGCCGCATAAACCGTTAATACAGCTAGCCTCAGCATGTCACTCACTGCCGAATGGAACATAACGCGAATCGCCAAGATATGAAACAAATAGACTTCGGAATCGCGGATGTGACGGATCAACGGCAGATTCTGTTCTTACTGTGAAGCCGCGATGGCAACAAGTCTAGATAGGCCAGTGTCCCTTACATGACAAGCGTATGTACATGCGTAGGCTTCCCCCTATCTTATTTCCTCACACAGTAAGCACGTCGCCACGCACCTGCATCAAAGATTATGTGATGCTCGAGGGAATATGAGCTGATTTGCACATGGGTCGTGGATGCAGCACAGAGAAATTTAATGGACTGGGATGCTAATGAGCCTACAAAGTTTCTGCCTCAGGATGTTAGTCAAAGCTTCTAAACTTTCAAGTGCCACAAGCACCGCCGCACTTGGATTATTCATCAGCGTGGCGGAATGAACGACACACTAACGCTATCAAGATTAGTGCATTTCTGTCGCGTCTCGTCGCCTTAACCTCAGGCTCCTGAATGCTAAGTTAAGATTCATTGTCTAACAAATTCATCACCTCTCCACCCCTACTCGCACCTTGCGCATACCCCAACCTCACCTCATCTCCTGGCTAGAGATTGTTGTTGATCTGCCCAATCTATCGGCAGATGCTCACGGGGTGCTTCAGGTGCCAGGTCCGAAACTGACCGCCCTGCCTTCGCTGTTCTAGCTCCTTTGTCCTTCGCTGAATAACTTTCGACGCAGCTGCCTACCGGCGCATCTTTATCGACTCGATCAACAATTCCTTGTCGCAACACCTAATACAAACCGGATACCCCATTATATAAACTGCAGCGATTCAAACCGACATCATGGACGATTCTTACGAGAACGACTCCGACTACGATTATGGCTACGAAGAGGGTATCACCCCCGAGGATTGCTGGACTGTGATCTCGTCTTTCTTTGAGACAAAGGGTCTTGCATCGCAGCAGACCGACTCTTTTGATGAGTTCACACAAACTACTGTCCAGGATCTTGTCAACGAATACGCCAACATCTCTCTCGATCAGCACAATCCGCCTTCGCCCCCTGGAGTCTCGATCGCACTTCGCCGATATGAGATCAAGTTTGGCAGTGTCTTAGTTTCCCGTCCGTCTATCAGCGAGACGGACGGTACCGTTACTTCACTTCTGCCTTACGAGTGTCGTGACCGAAACCTGACCTATGCTTCACCGACTTACCTCAAGATTGATAAGAAGGTGTCCATTGCCATCGACAAGGAGATCCCTCTTAATGAGATGGACGAAGAGCAGCAGGTGGAGTATAGGCGAACCGGAATTCATCCTACCAAGCTCGTTTGGGAGGTTGAGGAGAGTGGTGAAAGTATGAAGGGTGGGGATGATCAATCAGACATGGTGTTTGTGGGTAAGATGCCTATCATGGTCAAATCCAGGATTTGCCACCTGAGTAGGCACTCGGACGAGGAACTGTTTACGCTTAACGAGTGTCCTTACGATCAAGGTGGTTACTTCGTTATCAACGGCAGTGAAAAGGTCCTGATCGCCCAGGAACGTTCTGCCGCCAATATCGTCCAGGTTTTCAAGAAAGCCCAGCCTAGCCCTTTCACCTACACTGCTGAGATTCGAAGTGCCCTCGAGAAGGGCTCACGTCTTATCTCCAGTCTTATGATGAAGCTGTATGGTAAGGGAGACTCTGCTCGTGGTGGCTTTGGTCAAACTATCCAGACTACTCTACCATTCGTCAAGGCCGATCTCCCCGTTGCCATCGTCTTCCGAGCTTTGGGTGTTGTTTCTGATGAGGATATTCTCAACCACATTTGCTATGACAGAAACGACAGTCAAATGTTGGAAATGCTTCGCCCTTGTATCGAGGAAGCCTTCTGTGTCCAGGACAGAGAAGTTGCTCTCGATTTCATCGGAAAGCGTGGAAACCGAGATCAGGCCAGTCTCGGACGTGAGAAGCGTGTTCGTGTCGCAAAGGACATTCTCCAGAAGGAGACACTACCCCATATCTCCCAATCAGAGGGTAGCGAGACCCGCAAGGCTTTCTTCCTGGGTTATATGGTGCACAAGCTTCTTCAGTGCGCGCTCGGCCGTCGTGAGCCCGATGACCGTGATCACTTTGGAAAGAAGCGACTTGATCTTGCTGGTCCCCTGTTGGCCAAGCTCTTCCGTGGTATCATAAGGCGAATGAACACTGAGCTTTCCAACTACCTCAAGCGTTGCGTTGAGTCCAACCGACATTTCAATCTGAACGTTGCCATCAAGCCAGGAACCCTGTCCAACGGTCTCAAGTACTCCCTGGCTACTGGTAACTGGGGAGATCAAAAGAAGGCTGCAAGCTCCACAGCTGGTGTCTCTCAGGTGTTGAACAGATATACATTTGCTTCCACTCTTTCACATTTACGACGTACCAACACGCCTATTGGTCGTGATGGTAAGCTTGCGAAGCCTCGACAGCTGCACAACACTCACTGGGGCTTGGTGTGCCCTGCCGAGACACCTGAAGGTCAGGCTTGTGGTCTGGTCAAGAACTTGTCGCTGATGTGCTACGTGAGTGTGGGTTCACCAGCCGAGCCTTTGATCGAGTTCATGATCAACAGAGGTATGGAAGTTGTTGAAGAATACGAACCAACAAGATATCCTCACGCAACCAAGGTTTTCGTCAACGGAAGTTGGGTCGGCGTCCACCCTGATCCCAGGCACTTGGTGAACTCCGTCCTGGACACACGACGAAAATCTTATGTCCAGTTCGAAGTTTCCCTTGTTCGTGACATCCGTGACCGTGAATTCAAGATTTTCTCTGATGCAGGCCGAGTCATGAGACCAGTCTTCACAGTGCAGCAAGAGGATGATTACGAAACCGGCATCAATAAGGGACAGCTAGTATTGACAAAGGAGCTCGTGAACAAGATTGCCCAGGAGCAAGCAGAGCCACCTGCTGATCCATCTGAGAAGATTGGATGGGAGGGCCTGATTCGCTCTGGAGCTGTGGAGTATCTCGACGCCGAGGAAGAAGAAACCGCAATGATTTGCATGACGCCTGAAGATCTCGAAATCTATCGTGAACAGAAGCAGGACGAGGTTAATCTTACAGAGGAAGAGAAGCGGGCCAAGCAAGAAGCAGAGAAGAGAGAGCAAGAGGAAGAACGCAACAAGCGTCTGAAGACTAAGGTCAACCCTACAACTCACATGTACACACACTGTGAGATTCATCCCAGTATGATTCTGGGTATTTGTGCCAGTATTATTCCCTTCCCCGATCACAACCAGGTATGTATCCCCATCCTCGATCAAGTTAAGCCTATCTAACGATTTACAGTCTCCTCGTAACACTTACCAATCTGCTATGGGTAAACAAGCTATGGGTTTCTTCTTGACAAATTACTCTCGACGTATGGATACTATGGCCAATATTCTCTACTATCCGCAAAAGCCTCTCGCCACCACCCGATCCATGGAGTTCCTCAAATTCCGTGAATTGCCAGCCGGTCAAAACGCCATTGTTGCTATTGCTTGTTATTCAGGATACAACCAGGAAGATTCCGTCATTATGAACCAGAGCAGTATTGATCGAGGCCTGTTCCGCAGTCTCTTCTTCCGATCATACTCGGATCAGGAGAAGAAGGTCGGTCTAAACTACACGGAAATCTTCGAGAAGCCCTTCCAACAAACGACGCTCCGAATGAAGCATGGAACATACGACAAGCTCGACGAGGATGGTATCGTGGCTCCTGGTGTGCGAGTGTCAGGTGAAGATATCATCATTGGCAAGACTGCTCCTATCGATCAGGAGAATCAAGATCTCGGTACCAGAACTCAGTCACACCAGCGCCGTGATATCTCTACACCTCTGCGAAGTACGGAGAACGGTATTGTTGATCAAGTCATCTTGACCGTCAACGCCGACAATGTCAAATACGTCAAGGTCCGAGTACGAACAACCAAGATTCCCCAGATTGGTGACAAGTTTGCTTCTCGTCACGGTCAAAAGGGTACAATCGGTGTAACTTACCGACAGGAGGATATGCCCTTCAGCAGAGAGGGTCTGACTCCCGATATTATTATCAACCCTCACGCCATTCCATCTCGAATGACAATTGCCCATTTGATTGAGTGTCTGCTAAGTAAAGTCTCAACGCTTGAGGGTATGGAGGGTGATGCGACGCCCTTCACCGATGTCACCGTCGATTCCGTGTCGGAACTTCTGAGAAAGCACGGCTACCAGTCTCGAGGCTTCGAGGTTATGTACAATGGACACACTGGACGTAAGCTCCGCGCCCAGGTCTTCTTTGGACCTACATACTACCAGCGACTTCGTCACATGGTGGACGACAAGATTCACGCTCGTGCACGTGGTCCCGTCCAGATTATGACCCGACAGCCTGTCGAAGGTCGTGCTCGAGATGGTGGTCTTCGATTCGGAGAAATGGAACGTGATTGCATGATTGCTCATGGTGCTGCTGCCTTCTTGAAGGAACGTTTGTTTGAGGTGTCTGATGCCTTCCGAGTCCATGTCTGTGAGATTTGTGGACTCATGACACCGATTGCGTAAGTTTACTACTCCCATGACAATGAATAACCGCTAACATATATTCCAGCAACCTTTCCAAGCAGTCGTTCGAGTGCCGACCTTGCAAGAACAAGACCAAGATCGCGCAGATCCACATTCCTTACGCCGCCAAGCTGCTCTTCCAGGAGTTACAGGCCATGAACATTGCCGCCAGAATGTTTACCAACCGATCCGGAGTTTCAATTCGTTAAATATCGATGGCATGAAAAATTGAAAAGACAGAAGAGGCAAAAAGAGGAGATATATCAAAACAAGCCTCGAATGGTGACCCTGGCAGACATAGGAAGCCTGCCAGCGCAACCTAATAACGCTTTGTAATGTAGAGAGGGGATTCATGTCCAGAGTTAGTATATCATCAGGGTCAGGATAGTAAAAACAATGAAACGCGTTGATGCAACCAAATTTGAATTGTGACCATGGTAGGTATCTTGTGGCTTTGAGAGGAGCGTATAGTAATGATACATTTATTTCTTGACGTTCGCCGTGGTGCTATCGATTTGGAAGACTTTTCTCCGCTGCTGCTATCGAGTCGTGCACTGTCTGCTCCCGCTTGTACTCTGCCTCCAGTTGTTTTTGCAAATCGAAGTCCAATTGTCTTTCTCGCTTGATTCTCTGCTGTTCCATATCGCGGACAACGCCTTCGTGCATGGCCTGATAAATCAGAATTAGCCTCACAGCTACATGGTGTTTGGGGTATATTGTAGGAGCTGGCTGGTGTGTAAGATCGACGTACCTCCCGCTCGAACTTTTGTTGGAAGTGCACAGCAAAGACTATGCCGACTGTGCCCAGCGAAGTGCCCAGCAGAGTGAGCTTAGATGCTCGAGACATTGTGTCGGTGTTTCGGGTCAGCCTTCGATAGTTTGTCGATGATCGATGCAATTATTCGGTTACTCCGATCCTAGGTTGTTCTGTAAGTGGTCGGGGGCTTTCGCAACTCGATAATTGGTACGGAACAATATACAGACAGAAAGAGAATGATCCAAATGCGAAAAGAAGGGACCTATCACGCCATGACGTGAAGACGCATGGCGGCTGGAACGCGGCTCCGACACGCGCTAAGCGCAACAGCTTCCACTGAAGGAGAGCCCACCGACCCAAAGGTACCTAGCGGGACCTGCGAATCAGCTGGCTCCAACAGCACCTGCCCAAGCTCAGACGTAATCCGCCGTCAACTGCTAGGTACCGTACCTTGCCTTGCCTTGCAGCCATTCGCAACTCCATCTTCAACTCCATTCATCGATACTTTACCATCGCATCACGACCCGGTCCTCGAACCTAGTCCCACGTCTTTCTCACACGACTGAAGATCGCTATAACGCCACGCCTTTTACATAACACGACATCATGGTTAGCTGCATCGCGACCATGAGCGAATGATGTTGGCTAACCCGCTTCTACAGTCTGCCCAGAACTCGGCCGGCATCCAGGAGCTTCTCAGAGTAGGATCTGCCTTGCGCTGGTGCTCCATACGATATCGTAGCTAATTAGCGTCATTTAGGCTGAGCAAGATGCTTCCAAGATTGTTCAAAAGGGTGAGTTCGATAACTCAACTACTCCCCGCCTTGTTTAGATCGCTAACTTGATGATGCACAGCCCGAGAATGTAAGCGCCATTTCCTTTTCGACCCGATGATCTGTCCGTCTAACTCCGAACGATAGACCGCACCAAGCGCGTCAGGGAAGCTCGCGATGAAGCCAAGCAAGAGATAGCCAACTACAAGGCCCAGAAGGAGGACGAATATAAGAAGTTCGAGGCCGAGGTATGATACTCTTGGTTGTTCAAATTACCAAGTCGCTGACGTCTGTCTAGCACAGCAAGGGCAACGAGCAGGCCGAGGCTGAAGCCAACAAGGAAGCCGACACTCAAATCAAGGGCATCCAGGAGGCTGGAAAGAAGGGTCAGGCTCAGGTCATTAAGAACCTCCTCAGCGCTGTTTTCGACGTCAACCCTGTCGCCCCTACCAAGTCGTCCTGAGCTGTGCCCCCGACGGTGTCACGATGTTAATAATAAAGGGCGTTCGCTCTACACTTCGGAAGACGATAGATTAGGTACGAGGAGGATTTGTTACAAGAGAGCAAGGCCATGCGTTCTATACTGGTCACCCTGCGGCGTTTCGTCCGCTGGACGCCTTTTTGATTATTAAGTTTACTGAACAAACTCGACTAGAGTACTCAACATGTCCCTCAGATCCTGGTTCTCCTCTGTTGTGTCCAGAGCATCCAACTGCTCCTTTAATGTACGCCCAATTGCTGAAACCTTTTCGTCTCGCTCGGCAAGCACTTGCTTGACCTTGCGTGATGCGCCGGTGTCTTCTGCTACCAACCAAGCCAAAACCGTATCAATCGTCTGTAGTGTAAAGAGACCAGCATCGATTCTTCGAGACAACCATTCCAGCTCAGCTGTTTCCCTATCATCTGCTGAAGTAACGGCCTTCTCGGCATCATTTTGCTGCTCTACCAAAGAAAGCCTAGCAACATAATCCCGGCGAAACTTGATGAGCTTTGTGATCTTCTCGTAATCCTTCTCCACGAACTTTGCTAGTGTTCGTATCCTTTCTGCCGAATTGGCGGGCAAGAGACGCAGCATCGAAGCGAATATCTCCACAAGATGCTCTGCTAGTCGGTGGTCCTGAGTCTTCATGAAGAGAGTAAAGAGTGACTTGAGTCCACCGGCCTCAACGATCTTTTGACAGACTTCGACGCCAGAGTTGCCGCCTGCGGCGTGGTTGATGAGCCGAAGAGCAGGTTGCTTGCTCTTCTTCCCCTCTTTGAGCATAATGAGACAGAGTTCTACACCCTCAGCCTCGATGAACTTTGTCTTTCCGGCAGCTTCGTCTGCCAAGCAAGTTAGACAGGCAAATATGTTCTCCATATACTCCTCCTCCTCGCCGCCCTTGTCTGGATCGCGTCTTCGGTAGGGGGCTGCGAGCTGAAGAAGGATATCCACTGCGTCAAGGCGTATTAATTGAGTTCGGTTGACGGTAGAAATTTGAGACAGAATTGCCAGAATCTCTGCAGCATATTGCTTGTTCTGAGTGACAAGGTCCTCCTTTCGTTGAATGCGCCGGAGGAGCCACTGTAGAAGCTTCTCGTCCTCACCCACGCGTTCAGCGACTGATTGTCGAGAACACAAGTTTTCAATCACTCCTAAAGCATGGTAAATACCATTGCGATCCGATTCGTCGTCTTCGTTCAGGCGAGAGAAGTTGGAGACAAGAAGGCCCAGAAGGTCAGCGTCCATCATGGCATCTACCAAGCCGTTCCACTGTTCTTCCTCTGCAGAAACGTCCTCGTCGGTCAACTCGCCCATAATCTCGATAGCGTCGATGGCAATGTCGGTGTTCTCATGCGCCAAAAGGCTGACTAGACTGGCGACACATCCTGTCTTGACGAATTCTGGGTATAGTTCAGGGTGTTCGGAGAGAAGAGAAAGGCCTTTGATATCAGCATCAAGATCGGCTTCGCTGCTAATAAACTTTGGGGGGTCGTCTTCGAATTTGGCGCGAAGCTCGGCGTTCTTGTTGATACGCTTCTCGAAATTGAGAGCGGTTTTCCGCAACCAAGCTGCGTCAATCTTTTCGGGCGCATTGCCGCCGTCAGCTTCGTCTACGTAGTCGAGGATCTCTGATTCTTGTTTCGTGATACCACCACCGAAGAAGCGGCCTTCGTCGTCGTCAGGAGGCAGCTCGGGGCCGAAATCGTCGTCTTCGGTGGGAGGAGGTGCTGGGCCAGCTTCCATATCTTCATCTTCGTCTTGCGCATCGTTGACTTGAGCATGGCGATTTGAGTCGCTAGTGTTAAATTTTGCGGATTTATAAATTTCATCTTGGGCCGTATAAGTAACACATCGCTTTGCGATCGAGGTTTGGCAAACTTACTTGGATCTCGAATAGGATCAAGCTTGCGCTTTCCTGAGATGCCGGAGCTCTAGAAGCTTGTTAGAAATTGAAATTGCAGGGCAAACGTAAACAACAAACTGACCTTGAAGATATCATCGACACTAGCCATGGCAGTAGTCGGTGGATTGAACGAATGAGAGGTCAAAATTGTTGTTTCCAACTTTTGATACCCAAATTCTTTCTTCGCGACTGGCGATACCTTGAAGCGACGCGCTGCTCAAACTGGTTATGATGAATGTTTGATGTTTGTTGCAGGCATTACATAAGGCTACCCACAAGCTAGAACTGAAACGAGACAGCGTGGAGACATGGAGCTTTGGAGTACCGCACAGTAACATCGCTTAGGACGCGAACTGCCTACCTACCTACCTAGGTACCTGCTAACTTCGGTAGCAGAAGAATTGTCCTATTAGTTTTAGGTCGCCAGAGTATATTAGCCCAAAGACCAGTCTAAGCCTGGATAAAGTGACCGAATTATTTCATCGCTCTCGCCGGTCAATTCCTCTGATACCCTGGCGACTGCTCGAAGACTCGAACTGCCATCAGCTGATACTGTGGAAATATTGGCCGAAGCGCCGGGGAAAGCAGGCGCACAGGGCAAGTGCCGGTCACTCTTTAGGCTGTCACAAATTGGAGACAGCAGGAACGCAATCCCTAGGTACCGATGCCTCAAACCACCAACCAGAACTCGAGATGCAGGTGCGGCTTCTCCCCTGACATGGATAAGTAAGTTTGGTTTATCGACCTACTTATGTAAATATGTTAAGTTTGCTGCTATGGGGTGACTGATCTGTTTCTGGAACCGACTTGAGTTCTTTAATGCTTCAACCTGGCTTCTACATCCCTTGCTTGACTCAGCCACGGCTTCAATGACTACGAATACCGACCAAAGGACACCGAAATGAGAATGCCATTTTGCACCCATACGCATTTACATCCTACAACTGTCCCGTGCATTGTCCAGTACAGTATCCGTACCTGAATACCAATCGCGCCGGAAGCGGACCTCGCTCCATCCCATTAGCTCGCGGGCCTTTTCTCCACGAACGCACCGCAGAACCCACGAGTTGGCACTTGAACTGTGCTGTTCCGCCCAGTGGAAAGGGCCCAGGCTTCCACTAACCCAACCTCCACTACCCTTAGCAGTCCCCTAAAATCGCCAGGACTGGTGTACAAGGGAAAGGGGGAAATTGTTGGCTTTTGGTTCGGATCCAGTAGCATCGCCGGATTGGTTTGGCTTGAAGTCAAAGAGATGCACGACGGTCAGATCTCATCCTCTAAAATCCACGACCATTACCGTCCGAGCGCGTCGTTGTCATCTAATTCTCCTCCAGCTGCAGTTGCAGTTGCTGTCTCGCCGCCTTGGGCTATACATGCGTACACAACCTCTAATAAACCCGCTTCCGTACCGACTAATTCTGGGCCTAATAATCACTACTATCGCGACCCGTCGAGATCTGCGAATTCACCATCTCTAAACGCCTATCATCATCACAAGCCCCCGGGACCCCGGCTTCCTCGAACTTCTTCACTTCTCCCACCGCCCCATATTGAGCCTTCACCAAGACCTGGGGCTTTCGAGAGTTCCGATCGCTTATCTCCCACTACTCCTGGGCACAGAGTCCCACACAACGCTGCCGACAGTTCGTGGTTATTAAATCGCCTGCCCTCTTCGACTGTATCGCCGAATTTCAGTCGTATTTCGGCGCTACCTCCCCACGTTAATCATCCGCGAATTGGTGGCCGCCCCAGTATCGATGCGACCACTTTCATTGACAACTCTCCACCGCCTTCCAAACCATCGCCTAGGAAACTCCAAAAGCACCGCCGCAACGTCTCCTCCGTTTCCAACGTTGACGGTTTTATATCGAATCCCCGAGAAGAGCGAAGTCAATTGCCACAATCTCTACCGTTGATTGTCGCATTATCGCCCTTGGAGCCACCCCAAGGTTTAGACGATTTTCTCAATATTAAAACTGAAGGGGCTGGCCCTGGCTCTGGTTTGGGTAAACCTGGGCGATCGACCGTCGCTCACCAGGAGGGACAGTCCCTGAAGCGTTCCAACACACCGGACTCTCCAGCCCAGTCCACGACATCTACACCAGCGAGCGGGCGTTCAATGGCTACTTACAGACCCAACATGCCTTACGACAAGGATCAAGAGGCATACCCGCCTCAAAGAGGTCATTCCAGGAATCGATCTGGTAAAGGGAGTACAGACAAAGGACGCGGATCCAAACCGCCGTCACAAAAGGCTATGCTACACCGTGCGTTACAAAAGGCAAATACAGCGGTACAGTTGGATAATGCACAAAACTTTAAGGGGGCACGGGAAGCCTATGCAGAAGCCTGTGATCTCCTGCAGCAAGTATTGCAAAAGACGACCGCCGATGAGGATAAGCGCAAGCTTGAAGCAATTGTAGGGATGCTACCCAGAGAAACAAAGCACGATAACTGACATTATACTTTAGCGACGCACTTACACCAGCCGAATCGACGAATTGGACCAGATGGCCCCTTGGCAAGAAGAAGAAACCAAAGCTCTGCCAGCCCGACCCGAAAGTCTAGCTCAGCGCTCCGAGACCGAATCTATGTTACAGTTAGACGACGATGACGATGACCCCGACGAAGCCACTGTCTTTGACACCGCGACTGCGACTTCAACGAGAATAAACAACCATAGTCCGCAACCCCGAGTGGTCAACTCCCCGCCCCGAGATGAAGATGCTAGTTCTAAGAGACGAAGCGTGCAAAACAAACCGAAGCCTATTGTTACAACTCTTACCCCCGAGCCAGGTCTCCTCCAATCGTCCTTCTCGCGATCACCTGTGCGCCTCCGAACTCCTGAACATCTACTCCCACAGCGATCTGCAGACCCGTATATGCCAGCCCCTTTATCTCCGAGGCGCGCTCCATCGCCATTCAAACCTGAAGTCGACGACATGAACGAGCCCATACGATCTGACTTTTCCATGCATCATGATCAACTGGTTGACTCAATGCCCGAACGCAGCGTGCCACACACACATTTCCGCGACGACAGCATGAACTCTTGGCTAGATCCCATCGACGAATCAGGAGGGTCAACTTCATCTTCCGTTCACTCACGAACTTCGTCACTTGGTTTCAGAAGGAAACATATTCGAAATGTTAGCGGGGAGACTGAGGCCGAATTTGATACCGCATTAGATGCAGCCATTGAAGCGGCATATAACGACGGATACGAGCCGATGAGTCCAACGGATAATGGACAAATGATGCCAACGGAGGGAGGAGAGGACGTGGTAGCCAATGCCATGCGCAGAGTTGAACTGGCTCGCCAACGAGTTCGGGAAACAGAGCAGGAGCTTTATGATATGGAGAGAGACTCACGAGCTCAACAGCAATATCAGCCCTCTTACACTGAGTATGAGGAAACTAACGACTTTTATAACGACAACTCTTCAGATGAGGAAGAGAGAATCCTGGACGAGATTGCTCGAGACTATGGTCTTGAGTCGTACAGACATCGCCCTGCACCTCCAAGGGAATCCGACTCTAGTGGCGTGACTTCACGTACCTGGCATAGTTCACAGGGCTCAAATCCTCCGACAGGAGCTACTTCACTGTCAACTGTCACAGAACTACCACCTCCTTTCACGAATATCGCACAGGGCCCGGCTGCGCCTCCTCCAACAGGATCTCTTCCCGAATTACCCCAACGACCAGGGTCGTCCGCGCAAAGCGTGCGCAATAGGAGACTATCAGGACAGAATCCGAAACAGCTTAAAATTGAGACATCTAAGCTCGCTCTTCCTATTCAGCATGCTGGTGATTCAGGACAGACCAAATCGGCTCAGGCTGGTATCCAGGGATCGGATACTCAAACAGACATCGATGCGAAAGCGACGGGTACAACTTATAGGCCATCTTCGCCTCCGTTATTCGAGGCCAGTCCAACAGATACAACGGCAGCTAGACCCACAGCATCACCATATGGCCACCTAGGCTCAGAAAAGGGCGACGATGATGTTACTGGCTCGCCAAATACACGCAAACTGAGGAAGAACTTCTCGTCATCCAGCCTGAGAAGTATGAAAAGCCGCAATATGTCTTTAACGCATCTCGAAGAGAGCTCAGATATGTCTCCTGGAACTCCTGGAAGCAATCCTTTTGGATCTCTTAATGCACCATCGGTTCCGGCACTGCCTACGCCTCTGGCAGCCTCCTTTCGCGAACGATCAGAAACGAACGCAGCCGGGCTTTCTCTCTTTGACGACTTCTTCCACTCTCCGACAAGCCCAGGCTCACCTAATCCCCTTTATCCGGATGCTCCTGCTCCCTTGGAACCATGTCCTACCGATTTCATGCTGCGGCCGTTCTGGCTGATGCGGTGCCTTTACCAAACCCTCGCTCATCCAAAGGGTGGCTACATCAGTAGCAAACTTTTCGTCTCCCGGGATGTTTGGAGAGTGAAAGGAGTGAAGCTGAAGAATATTGAGGATAAGGTGGCCAATTGCGATTTCCTTACAGCTGCTTTGCTTAAAATTGCCAGAGTGGATACCTATGATGCTGATGCCGTTCTGGAAGAGATGCAGTCCCTGGAAGGCATCTTAGAACAGGTTCAGACGGCGTTGACCCGCAAGCTTGGCAATGAAGTGGGTGTGCAGGGATCGGGAACTCTTTTCAAGGACGCATCTACCGGTGATGGCGATACGACCACGGGTGTGCCACGTTCGGCCAGCGTTTCTGGGAAATCGTCGTTTTCATGGCGGCGCTTGCGTTCCAAGAACTCGGCGGTCGGACTTGGCGGCGCATATGCAAGCAGAGGAGCAGAGACGAATAAGGAGATACCCAGTCTCGCCAGTCTACCAATGACACCAAATCCAACAAACCGGCCAACGAAGCGGGATCTGGCACAGGTCCAATTCACGGGCCCTAACGCGATGTATATGAGCTCATTGGCGCGCCTGTTTGATGCAGCCCAAGCTATTGGTACGTCCACTTTTCCTGGCGAGACTCAACAAATTACTGACCATTGTCAAGATCAAATAGCCAGACAAGTAGAAGACCCCGGATTGCGGCATGCCGATAAGACCCAAGTTGGGCTTGAGCTTTGCACTAGACACGCCGCTGAATTCTTTGGGTTTTATGTGTGCCGATTCGTTCTGGCAGACTTGGGACTGTTGCTCGACAAATATCTTAAGCGCGGCAGTGAATGGGTTCTTACTTGATGTGAAATGAAAGAGATGGATGACTGGGAATCGGTAGTTATGATGCATGGACAGGCAGGCAATGGTGCCTTCGTTTTTTATTCGGCGAACTACTTAGATGTATTCCGCATGTCGGGAAAGGCACGATACCCAAGCGATCTATATGTTTCACTTTGAAGCACGTTTGTTCTCAATGTATAAGATGTGATGGATGGCATATGCCTTGATGTAGGCAAAGGAATGCATTTCTTCAACGACCAAACATTTAATTGGTAAAGGAACTAGACTGTATATACGGAGCAAAGTATTTATGATACTCACACAATGATCTAAAGCAGCAGGTATGTTGCTTCTTTCGAAGTTCTGATCTGCTAGAACTGGGTGTTCAGCATCTCAAAGCTTCTCTCAGTGGCTAAGAATGGTATAGCGCGGGGAATCGCAGCAGCTGTAGTCAGGTACGTACCTCCACTACGCCCGAGGATTTCGTCCATCATGGACAAATCTTTTGTATGCAACCTCATCTACCCGACCAGCTCGTTCCACTCAAACGACTTCTCAGCCATTGAAGTGGCTCGACTATTCTCTACCACCTTTTTGGCCCAATGTGCCCGAGAAAAGTCTAGATGAGCCTGGCTTGGAGCGCTGGCCGTGCCTGGAGTCGGCAATGCCTCTCGCAAGCTAGACCATCATGGCCCGTATGCCACAACAGAATACTGCTGCGTAGCGCACCACACCTTGTCCCAGCCTTTCGCGCATATGCTTCCTCGAATACGAAACCGACACCAGCTGACCTCGAAGCCCGAATCGCTGCAATTCCGATCGAGAGATACCGAAACTTTTGTATCGTTGCGCATATCGATCATGGAAAAAGTACCCTGAGCGATAGATTGTTGGAGTATACTGGGACTATATCGGCGAGCGACGCGAACAAACAAATTTTGGATAAACTAGATGTCGAGCGAGAGCGAGGCATCACTGTCAAGGCACAGACATGTACCATGATTCACAATTACAAAGGCCAAGATTACCTGCTTCACTTGGTCGATACGCCTGGCCACGTCGATTTCAGAGCAGAGGTTACAAGATCATATGCCAGCTGTGGCGGTGCACTGCTTCTTGTAGATGCATCACAAGGGATCCAGGCACAGACTGTGTCGAACTTTCACCTCGCATTTGCGCAGGATCTTGCGCTGGTGCCAGTCGTGAACAAGATCGATATGCCTGCGGCTGATGTTCCTCGTGTACTTCAGCAGATGGAAGATACCTTCGAGTTGGATCCTAAGAGCGCCGTTCTACTAAGCGCTAAGACAGGCAAGGGCGTGCCAGATGTTTTGCCTGCTGTCATTGAGAGGATACCTCATCCCGTGGGCAATGAGAAAAGGCCACTGAGGATGATGTTGGTGGATTCTTGGTACGACAACTTCCGTGGAGTCGTACTCTTGGTTAGACTTTTTGATGGCACAATCAAAGCTGGCGATAATGTCATCTCCATGGGTACGGGTATGAAGTACACTGTTGGCCAAGTAGGCATCCAATACCCTCACGCCATCCCACAAAAGAGCCTCAGCGCTGGCCAAGTCGGCTACGTTTTCTTCAACCCAGGCATGAAGAGGATTCAAGATGCAAAGCTTGGTGACACGTTCACCTTCCTCGGCTGTGAAGACCAGGTCGAACCCTACCCAGGATTCGAAGAGCCCAAACCTATGGTCTTCGTCGCTGCATTCCCCACTGATCAGAGCGACTATGGTCGCCTCGCCGACAGCATCAATCAGCTGGTGCTAAACGACCGTAGCGTGACTTTGCAGAAGGACCACTCCGAGGCACTCGGGGCGGGTTGGCGTTTGGGATTTCTGGGGAGCTTGCACTGCTCTGTGTTTCAGGATCGTTTGAGACAGGAACACGGACGAAGTGTCATCCTAACGGAACCAACAGTACCGTCCAAAATCATCTGGCCCGACGGAACGGAGGAGATTGTACAGAACCCAGCGCTGTTTCCGGAGACCAGCAATCCGAAAGTCAAACAGTCTCAGCTGTTTGAGCCGTGAGTTTCTTTTTGTGAATTTTGGGGCCATTGAAAATCATGCTAACCGGTGTGCAGTTATGTAACAGCTACCATTACTATGCCGGAGGAGTACCTAGGCCGTGTAATTGAGTTGTGCGAGGCCAACCGTGGTGAACAGAAGAGCCTTGAGTTCTTTCACACGACACAGGTTATTCTGCAGTACCATATTCCAACGGCCCAACTGGTAGACGACCTTTTTGGAAAGCTCAAGAGCATCACGTATGTTCCCCCCATGCCTCGTTTCGAATGTCACTAACAGATTGCTATAGCAAGGGATATGCTACACTGGACTATGAAGATGCAGGCTGGCAACAGAGCAGCTTGGTCAAGATCCAACTTCTGGTGAACAGACAACCTGTTGATGCTATTTGTAAGGTTGTGCATACATCTCAGGTTGATCGTCTCGGAAAACAATGGGTGACCAAGTTCAAAGAGCATGTTGACCGACAACATTTTGGTAAGTCGAGTCCTACTCACATTCCCTTCATCCTCTTTTCGAAGGACCATGAGATCAGTGCTAACATGTATTCCAGAGGTTGTCATCCAAGCCACTGCGGGTAACCGCATCGTAGCACGAGAAACCATTAAGCCGTTCCGCAAGGATGTGCTCGCCAAGCTCCATGCTGCTGATGTGTCACGAAGAAGGAAGTTGTTGGAGAAACAAAAGGAGGGAAGAAAAAGGCTGCGTGCCGTGGGTAACGTCGTCATCGACCAGTCAGCTTTCCAAAGTTTCATGTCGAGATGATGGAGTAATCGAACAGCATTGGATATAGCGTGTACCAATATTGTAACATCACGATCGTATGATAGCTATTCAAGATAAAGAAAGATATATAATTATGCAAAAGAGAGTATATTCTTGGCTCGTAAGATCCTGAAACTACAGCTGTTGTATCTACATATCAAAATCATTCTACAGATATGAAACTAGCCAAGTCAACGACAAGCTGAACGTCAAGCAGCACTGGGATCAGTTTCAGGATCCTCCTCGGGTAGATCACCCCCAAGAGCAACAGGATCCTTCCAAGAGAGTCCCAGACCACCGGCAAGAGTCCTCTCCTGCTGCGTGATTCTCAACTCACCCTCAGCGCCCCTCTCGGACTCGAAGTTGAATACGCGGTAGTCACTATTAAAGAACCAATATCCAGTAACACCTAACCTAAGAAACCCAGAGTGGGATACCACGAATACGAACTTCTCGGGTCGCTTGTGGAGATCCTCCAAAGCACGTTTTCCACGAGCGAGGATGGACTTCTTGGTATATGCGTACCGCCGACCAGCAGGAGATCTCTTGTCCGGCCAGACGGCGTCAACAGTAGAGAAGTTGACTTGGGGAAAGTCTTTTGCGACGGAAGATACTTGACTTCCTGTATCGCAAGCCTTATCCGAGTTTTCTACCCGAGTAATAAGTAAGATTTGTAACAGTTTGGTGAATAGACATAAAACTACCTTGCCAGTCCGCATTGCCTTCGATTTTCACACCTTGCTCGATAAGCCAGTTAAGAGACAGCATGGCTGTCTGCAAAGTACGACGCATGGGACTCACGACGATAGCAATTTCGTCGGGTTTCTCTACGTCTTTGGAGAAGGTTGCAATGAGGTTTTCTCGCAGCTTGGCGCATTGTGCCTCGCCATCACCTGTAAGCGGGGGGTCTGGGATGGTGTAGTCCTGTGGTGAGTGTCAGTAACCAATTGCATGGAATCCGATTGGGAAAGACTTATGAGTTAGGTTATGCAGTGCCTGGGCGTGGCGGATGAGGATGACGGTTGGAGACATGGCTTTTGACTGAGTGGGCGGTGAATATCGTGGGTTGTTGTTGTGGTTACCTAGATTTGGGGTGGTTGAAGTCATCCGAGTTACATAATCTACGGGAGTGGATTTAATAAAAGTCAGGAATTAATTAAGCAGTTGTCACTTAAATAGAAGATGTTTCATTACCCGATAGTTGTACATAAACCCAATGGCGTTAATAAATGCCAACCATTCTAGTATACTACGAAAAACGAATAATTTATGACTTAGGAGGCGCCTCTAAGGACATCGCATTGTCCGATCTTGATCACTGAATGGTCCCGGGTAGTCCGCCATCTCTCTAGTAACTAAAGGCTAAGGGCAACGCTATCATGGATAATTACACAAATTCTGTGTATATCTATATTATTCTATATTAACGAGAGTATCATGTACGTCCATTACGTCCATTAGCTGCAGCTTATTCGCTCAAAGCCACATAAAAAAACCGACCAAGCCCCTAACATGAATGGCTTCATTTTCCTCCTCCTCTTTGTCTAAATGCTGTCTATGTGCGTCTCACGTGTAAATGCTTGAGGTCATTAAATATTAAAAATGCCAATCTCTAGATCGCCAAAAGAGCGGCGACGCCAATCATTATTCCCACGACGGGAGCTCCTGTTGGAGCGGCGGCGTTGTCCGTTGATGTGGACGACGCCCCTGCTGCTGCTGCTTGGCCAGCCGAGGATGCAGCTTCGACCAACGACGTCACCACTGCGCTGGGCAGGCCTGTGGCAGTGGAAATAGTATCCTCAGCTTCCGACACGATGGTCTTGGAGACAACCATCGTTGTCGCCTCGGTCTCGGATGCCATTGTCGTTGTGATCGTTGTCTCTTGTGTCGTGGAAGCCTTGGCTGTTGAGCTGGACTCGGCGGTTCCCTCAGCAGCACCACCAGCCTTCTTGACGCGTTCCTTGACCCAATCGGCAACTTCGTCCGTGAAAACGTCGAAGTAGTTGAGGTGTGTCTTTACGTCCTTGCCCTGCGCGCAAATAGGATCTGTCTTGACACAATACGCCTGCAAGACATCACCGTAGCTCGCCAAGTTGGCAAGCTGATCGGCGGGGCGGGGAAAGAGACCGTTATTGTCAGCGCCTGTGAGGACATTGTACGGTTGTCCCGCTGTGTGTCGAGTATCGCCGAATATCATAGCTGCGACGACTAAAAACAGGATTTTGTCAGTCACGTCACGGATCAAAACGGTGGTGGTGGTAGTAGTGGAAAACGCATTGGGCAGGGTACGGCTTTCTTGACTTACTGCTGCTACCGGGTCTTGACTTGGAGCTCAAGCCCGCAATCTTGTCCTCGACACAATCCTGGAAGAAAACACCTCCTCCACCACCGAGAATGTCACCTACAACCTGTCCGCCCTGCGAGTATCCGCTGACGACCAGTTTGGAGTCTGGACATCTCTTGTTGTAGGCTGTGATCTGCTTCTTGCCGTTGACGACACCCTCGGTAACTGAGTCGCAGAAGGGGGCTTCTAGGGGGTTGTTGAAGAGAATGTCCTCGTAATCGCAGCTCTTGTATCCATCGCAAATGGCTTCGGCCAATTTGCCCTGTCGACCTGGGTAGGGCTCATTGTTTCCCTTTGCGAGGAAGACGTGGACGTCTTTGCATTCGGAAGCTCGGATGCCAATTGAGTGAGCGTCTGCAGCGGCGGCAGTGGCGAGAAGAAAAAGCAATGAAGATATTTGCTGCATTGTGAAGTTCGTGAAATCGATGGAATAAAGGGAGGAAAATAACGAAAGATTGTTCCCAGAACAAGGACTCGTACGTCTTTTTTAACGATCGACTTCCTTCTCTCCAAGGCAGCGCAAACGCTCGTATAAGATCTGCGACTCACTTCACAACTTTCGTCACTGACCCAAAACAGAGACGAGAAACAAGAGACGAGACCCGTTTCATGCTGGGATCCCCTGGGAGCGCCCCAGGTTTTTTTTATGTTGGCCCGCAATAGAAGTGGAAATTCCTTGGGTTCGGGCTCGAAGGTTCCGATAGCGAGTCTGGACAGTATTAAACGCTACGGCGGAGTAGCTAATTTCACTAATCTGAGCACTTCAGCGTGCTCAGCAGATGGGTCACGGGGGGCTCTTTAGGCTGTGAACGGGGGAATTGCCTGATTTGGGAATCTTCAGCATCGTCTGCTTATCATACCCGCCAAAAGATCTACAACAAAAAAGTCATCCAACTACCAATCTTGGCCTCTCTAGCCTCTCTGGGCCTCAAGCTCTTTTAGCTTCCTTCCCTTCTGAGAATTTGTATGATCCGCCTGTCTTACCGTACCCATATCCTTATCTTACCTAATTTACCTGATCTGCCTGGCTGCTGTTTAATGAGCATGTCCTCGGTTATCAGCACCCTTGAAGTGAGGGTTGAAGTCGTACGTTTGATGCCTCTCATCCTCTTCCCAGACCAATTGCCCTTTTTCTGAGTGAATCCTAAAATGCGACTCTCTCAATCGCTGAGCCATCTCGGGAGTCAGGTTCTCAGTATCCTTCTCAGCGTACACTAGGGCTTTGTTACGGCCCTTGAAGCATTCGTTCGAACTGTCGCCATGGTTGTTTTCAGGCTCGTAATTGGGGAATGACTGTAGTCGGTCAAGTAATGACCGATGTAACACTGCGCCGCGGGGAATGTCACGGTATGAACCCATGTTCGGGGGGAAAGTGACGGGTTTCCAGCCGAGAAGCTTGACGTTTTCCTTTGTCGCGTCGTCCAATTCCCAGCGAGTGAGAAAAGGGAGCCATTCTGTCCATGGATGTTAGCGATTGTCATGCATCATTGAGTAAAATGAGTGATGCGTGCAAAATGAAGGTACTTACCCATAAACTTCCACATGAGGACCTTGAAGAAAGCAGTTCCGTATCCAAAAGCAAGGGTGTCATGCATGAACCCGTGGGTCGCCTCCATACGCCTCTGGGGATCCTTCATCATCTGCTCAAAGGGTTCAAGGCTGTGGCACCAATGAACTTGAGCACCCGCGTCTTTCTCTCCGCACTTCTTGACCTCGCGAATCATCCATTCCAAAGGAATGTCACTCATCTGCAGCCAGTCATTGTTGAGATCTGTGCTGGCCTTGTCAGCCTTCCAAGTCTTGATGGCGTTCTTGAAGCGGCCCCAGAGAGACATCTTCTTGACTTCAGGCTTGGGCTGATCAGAACCGTTTTCGTGAACGAGGTTCTGCTGGGAGGAGCAGAGTAATGGCTGCTTAGTCTTGGTATCAGACTGTTCTTCTACCAAGACGGGCCAGCCACCGCCGACATCGCCGTGGTTACCAGGGAACCAGACTTCTTTGATGTCTTCCTCTGCGGCTGTCTTATGGCTATGGATGGCAGCTCTGATATCCTGCGCAAGAAGAGCAGGCTTGAACTTGACACGACGCTCATCAACAGCCACCGCATGACGGACGTGGTGTGCTGTGCCAGTCACAGGGACAGGCATACGAGCCTTACGCTCCAGAACAGCGACCGAAGCAACGCAGTCCCAGATTCCGAGGAAGAATACCTTGATATTCTCCTCATCACCATGGTCGTCCGTCTCTTTGCGACAGAATGTCTGGCTGAATGCTTCAATCTCATTGGAAGCGTCTCTAGTCTCGTCACTGACATCAGCGGGAGCCTGGCCTGGCAGCCGAATCTCATCGGCGTGAGACTGAGACCCTTCGCCATCATGCTCGTGGCCATGAGAACATTGGGCTACTTCACTGTCATGGATCTCTCCTTGCAAGTGACGTTGGTAGAGACGGAATGCAAAAGGAACCATTTCCTCATTACCCTTACAGAGAAGGCCAACTTTGTTGACCATTCTGGCGAGGAACTTGGCAGTGTAGGCACCTCGACTGAAGCCAAAGACATAGATCTTTGCTCCCTATAAATTCTTAGTATAATTACAAAGGCAAAGAAGGAGAAAATAGAACCCACAGGCTCATAGTATCGCATGAGAAAGCGGTAGCCAGCCATGACATGGGCATCAAACGTAGTTCCGAAGCCCTGGTCAATGGTTTTTGAAATATTGCTACCAATTTCACCAACAAAAGTCTTGTTCACAGACTTTTCATTGATGTCGTAGGTACCAATACCGGCTGAAAAATGTTAGCAAGTGGTCAGGTGTAGTCAAAGGCTGAGTATCTCACTTTGATAGTAGTGGAACTGGTTTGGATGATTACGATCCAACTTCCGCAGAATCTTGACTACGTTGGTATCCGCATTGGAACCACTGAATGTGTTTCCCGTGCCATCGAAACACAGAATGAGCTTCTTAGGCTCCGAAGAGTCAAACGTCTCAGCGTGAGGCATTGTGAATATCGGAAGAAGAATATGAATAGAAAGGCGAGGAAACGACAAAACCTAGGTTTGGGGGACCAGAACAGCTTTCTTTATGCGGAAGACAGCCAACCCCCTCTACCAGATCACAGTCTTATCCAAACCACCAATTATCGTTGCTTTTTCCCAATCTATGTCCCCCCCCTTGTTGAGTGGTGGCTTCACCGTGAGTTGCGGCATGTGAATTTGGTGTAGCCTCAGTATGTACTGATGACGTGGAAACGACAAAGTGTACAGGTGAATACAAATGAACCCCTCTTGTTGACTTGTTCAAAGTCTCGTTTCCTTAGATTCATGGTCGGCCCAGCCGCTCAAGACAATGTAGTTATGTAGGGCGACTAAATCGGAGAATATTGATTTGTCAACCCAACCACGCATGTCTCAGCAAGCCACACATCGATAAAACTTGCTCTTTTCATAGTCGAAGGTGACTGGGAGAAGAAGGAGATCAGCAACTTGAACTTTCACTCTGAATTCCTCGCTCTCTGGACGGCCGAGAATGTTTGTGAGACCTTGTGTCGTGTCCTGTTACGAGCAGTTGCAGTTTGTGTTTCAGCAAGCCACAATTCCAGACTTGCATCGAGCTGCATTGTAACTCAATTTCTTGCTGGTCTTGTCAGAAGCGGGGAGGGGACATGCATGCATCCGATGGCTCTGTAAAAGGTCGGTGACGGTAACACAGCGTCTTCAGCAGTTGGTTTTCTTGGACCCTGATGTTTCTGGTCCATCGAGATTGATCGTGGCTAGTCACGGCCCAGAAGCTTTGAAATTGAAGGCCTCGTTTCTTGGCTCTGGCTCTTCGTTTTGTAGCTATTTCTCGAGAACTGGGTTATCCGTTAATACTCAGCAAAATATAGCTGTCTGACGTTGACCTGCAGGACTGACCCATCCAAACTCACCGGTATTCACTTTGCTTTTCTAAAACTCGAGAAACTTTTCTCGACGGCAAGCATAGCACATGTAATATTGGGCCGCGGCCAATCGCCTAAGCTCGATAACAAATCACAATCTGGGCATGAACTGTAGGTCTCACAACCCCTCAATTCAATTTCAGCTCCGTACACAGCAGGATGGGTTGCTCAGACAAGGGCCGGCGACTGCTATTTGCCGTGACGGGCCGTGTCTCCTGAAGCCCAGTGATATGATGCGTTATGATATGATCGACGGTTGGTGTTGCACGGCCGAGAAGAGGGGTCCCTTTGCTAAAAGACGCCAGTAAGCAATATATGAGACATTGTCTGGCATCGGCATATCGGACTGACCAATTGAGTGACATCGGTATTTAATGGCCCCGCGCTTGTTAACCGGAACGGACCGTCTGCATTGGCCAGTTGCTAAATGTCGCCAGAGTTGATACAAGGAACCCAATCTGCACACTAAGATCGGAATGTGATGTGATGCGCGTAGGGTTGATTTGGGCCCATTCCGATCTGCAATTGACAAAGGGAACAAGACCCCACCCAGTCAATACTGGACATCGCCGAGCCAATACGCAAACCAAATCTTCAAAAGTTCTCATACGCGACTGAACGAGTTCCAAGTTCAGACAGTATCTGCAGAGCTGAGCCCCCATCTGCAAAGCCGACACTTAAGTGCTTATCTCACATGCAATCGTCGTCGTCACCGCCAAAGCAACATCCCTCGGGTTGCTCAACTGGATAGATCTCGCATCCATCTCGAGGTACTACGAGCAACATCGTGTAAGACATGATGTTCTCGACCCCTCTCCTTGTAGCTTCATCCCGCCGAGATAGCTCGTGGACGAATCAGGTCGAAAGATGTGCCTGAATTCTTGCTCCTTGTTTTCTCTTTCGCCGCCACTCAGCTGTTAACTCTCCTCGATGATGGATTGCATTGGCCGAGCAAAGCACATGCATATTCAGGTTCCGTTGCACAGATGGCCCTTGATCAACATACGCCACTGACTTCAAGGCCTCAATGAGGGGACTCGAGTCTGTCTGTACATGGCGTAGTTGCTGCTCGTGAGAAAATGGCTAATAACAAGTCCCCTATAAAAGGCGGAAGGATGGATTGTCAGTAAGAAGGCAGGAACCCATTCTTCATCCCCTTCACTCTTCTATTTCTCAAGCCAGTGTGGTCTTGGTGCTTCATTATGTCGTTCAATGAAAAGTTTCAGGCTGGAGAGTCCTACAAGGACACCTCCAAGGAGGACCCTTCAGGTCTTCTCGATAACCCTGAGAAGCTCGTTGCGGATCTGATCAAGGACTATGCTGGTGTCCGGAGCCAAGCCAGCCCCGCCGATCTCTTGGCCCTTGTCAAACAGCTCCTCCAGAAGGGTCAGCCTCTTGATGACAAGAAGGGGTAAGTCTTTTGAACTCGATTCAATTGCCATGTAACTAACCATTTCAGAACAACTGAGATGCTTATTGGCATCCTCACCGCCCTTCCTCGTACTTCCAAGGCTCGCACAGCTCTTACAAACAAGCTCATCGACACTCTCTGGAACAACCTCCAGCACCCCCCACTGAGCTACGTTGGTGGCGACGTCAAGTATGAAGTCGCCAACTCGGACAAGCCAGAGCATAAGGATCACTGCAAGGTATACGATACCATTGAGTTCAAGGTGCCAGGCACCGATGTTACCCTCCGAGAGCAAGTCCCTCAAGCACCCGATGGTCTACACCAGTACCGCATGCCTGATGGAAGCTTCAACAACATTCTTGAGCCGAACTTGGGCAGAGCTGGTACTCCTTATGCCAAGTCAGTCAGATCTGAGAAGCGTCTCCATGGTGTCAAGCCCGACCCTGGTCTGCTCTTTGATCTCCTCATGGCTCGTGGTGAAGGCGACTTCAAAGAGAACCCAGCTGGTATCTCCTCCATGCTTTTCTACCACGCTGCCATCATTATCCATGACATCTTCCGCACAAACCGCACAGATATGAACAAGTCTGACACATCGTCGTACCTTGATCTTGCACCCTTGTATGGTTCATCTCTCAAGGATCAGCTTGAGATCCGTACCATGAAAGAGGGTAAACTCAAGCCTGATACTTTCCATGAGAAGCGTCTCCTGGGCCAACCCGCTGGTGTAAATGTGATGCTTGTCCTCTACAGTCGTTTCCACAACTATGTTGCCGACATCCTGCTCAAGATCAACGAGAACGGACGTTTCTCGCTATCAACACCCCCCAATGCCTCTGAAGAAGACAGGGCCAAGGCAATTGCCAAGCAGGACCACGACCTCTTCAACGTGGCTCGACTCATCACGGGTGGCCTGTACATCAACATCTGTCTTCATGACTACCTTCGAGCCATCACCAACACACACCACTCCGCCAGTGACTGGACTTTGGACCCTCGTGTTGCTATTGATAAGCAGTTTGACGGCGATGGTGTCCCTCGAGGTGTTGGAAACCAAGTCAGCGTCGAGTTTAATCTCCTCTACCGCTTCCACTCATGTATCTCCCAAAGGGATGAGCGTTGGATCAACGACTTCTTCCTTAAGCTCTTCCCAGGGCGCAAGGCCGAAGATCTTCAGGATGTCAGTTGGACTGAACTTGGTCAGGCTCTTCTAACCTTTGAAGCCAACACTCCCAAGGATCCCAGTGTCCGAACCTTTGACGGCCTCGACCGTCAGGCTGATGGTACGTTCAAGGATGAAGACCTTGTTCGCATCCTCAAGACAGCTATGGACGACCCTGCAGGCTGCTTCGGTGCTCGCATGGTTCCCAAGGCCCTCAAGGTTGTTGAAGTCCTTGGTATCATCCAGGGCCGAAAGTGGCAATGTGCTTCTCTCAATGAGTTCCGTGAGTTCTTCGGACTCAAGCGATACAATCAGTTCAGCGACATCAACTCAGATCCCGAGATTGCAAACATTCTTGAGAAGCTGTACACTGATCCTGACATGGTTGAACTTTATCCCGGTCTCATGGTTGAGGACGTTAAGCCCCAGCGTAACCCTGGATCTGGTATTATGCCAACCTACTCAGTTGGTCGGGCTGTCCTTTCTGACGCCATCACACTCGTGCGATCAGACAGGTTCAACACCATTGATTACACGGTGTCCAACCTCACGGCATGGGGTTACAACGAGGTCCAGCAGGACTACAAGACTCTCGGTGGTTCGATGCTGTACAAGCTCATCCAGCGTGGTGTCCCCAACTGGTTCCCATACAACTCAGTTGCTGTCATGCAACCCATGTACACTAAGATCGCTAACGAGAAGATCGCTAAGGAGATTGGCACCCTTGACCAGTTTTCAACGGCTGATCCCAAGCCACCGGCCAAGGTCGCTGTGACGATATCCAATGAAACCATCAAGAAGGTACTCAGCAACACACAGCAATACACTGTGCCCTGGCTCAAGCCTTTGAACGACCTTTTCCCAGGCAAGAAAGATTATGGCTTTTTCATGCTCGCTGGAGATGAACAGAAGAACTACCAACACCGAGCCGACTGGCAAAAGGCAATGAAGAAGGTTCCCAATCTCCATGATGCTGTCCACTCATTCATTGAGCGTGAGGGTGCCAAACTCATCAAGAAGGAGACCTTCACTTTCAAGAAGGGTCTAGACCAGATCGACATCATCCGTGATGTTGCAGTTCCTCTCAACGCACAGCTTCTCTCAGACATGTTCTACTTTGACATGCGTACCGAAGAGAACCCTGATGGAGAACTGGGTGCTGCTGAACTGTACCGCAGCCTTCTTGACATCCGAATTTGGGGCGTTAACAACAATGATCCCGCTCAGGCATGGAATCGCCGACGTCGTGCACAGGAGGGTGTCAAGAAGATATACGACTCGACCAAGAAGCTTGTTGCTGAGGTCGATATTGGACGTCCTCGGGGTATTGGCCTGGTTTCTGCCGTTACTAACAGAATCGGCGCCAAGTCGTATCTCAAGAAGGATTCGCTACGCTCTTGTGGTCTCAAACTTGTCGAGGAGCTTCTTGCACAGGGCAATTCGATTGACCATGTCACTGACAACCTCTGGCTCACCGCTTTTGGTGGTATTGGTGTTCCTGTTACAACTGTAAGTTTGTGTGTCTAGGTGTGGTGCAATGTACTGATGGTGGTATAGTTCTACGAAGTTTTGTCATTCTTCTTACTTCCCGAGAACAAGTCCATTTGGACCGAAGTCCAAGCTATTGCACAGAAGGGTGATGAAGCAACACTTCACGCCTATGTCGCTGAAGCTCAGCGCATGACCAGCTCTCAGCGCAACGTTCGCGTGTCCAAGGCATCGGGTGAAGTCGATGGTCAATCCATCACTCCCGGCACAGCCGTCGTTCTTATGCTTGTAAGTCATACCACACAATTCACCCCTCAACAGATGTCTAACAACTCAACAGGGCGAGGCCGGACGCAACGCCAAGGAGATTCCGGACGCGGGCAAGTTCAACGCTCAGCGCAAGGCCCAGGATGTTTCAGCTTTCAGCTATGGCCAACACGAGTGCCTTGCCAAGGACCTCGCCCTTGCCTTTGTTACCGGTCTTATCAAGCTTGTTGCTGATCTCAAGGAACTTCGACCCGCGCCTGGTCAGATGGGAACGGTCAAGACCATCCGTGTCGGTACCGAGAAGGCTTATCTCAACGACAGTTGGTCGTACCTTGGATTTGATGCTAGCAGTAAGTTTTTTGACGTCTCGACTGAGAGAATATGCTAACATTGTGATAGCTTGGAAGGTTCATTTCAACGGGCATGGAAAGGGTAACTTTGAGGGTGACAGGGTCCCGACAAAGAGCACCCCTATCCAAGAATACTACTCCCTGCTACAGAAGCGCAAGGATGAGATTTTGGGTCGATAGTGAACCATAGCAATTTTCTCCTCGAAGAGATAGTGGTATCGTCTAAATTGAACGAGTTTGAAGCTACCTTCAGATCGGTGACAGAAGAACTGTCCTCTAAGTCTTAGGCTACTAAAATAAAGTAGCCTAAGGGATGGCCTAATCTGATATAAGGCGACAAAATTGTTTCGTCTCTTATGCTCTCGGCGACCAATTCTTCTGATACTCTGATGGCTGAATTGTCTCTACCCATCTAGTGTAGATGAGATAGGCTCAAGAACCTTTCTTGCCGCCTTGGTGATGGTCAAACAGAGCGGTAGCTCATCTGTAGACGAACAGGCCGATTGATACGTGGGCGGGCAATCTGGTGCCATTGGAAGCGTATGCCATCTCGTCTGTCGATCTTCCAGCCGCTCGATAAACGAGATGAAGGAGTTATCTCGATGCTCCCGCATCCCAAAGATCTCTGACCTGACTGCACTGTACATCAGACGCTTCCACTGCTCTGGTGGAACTTCAATCGGCACGGAGAGCGACTCATCGGTAGTATGCGAGTGGGTATCAAGAACCACTCTTAATTTCTCTTCCTTGTCATTCGCTTCTATGGTTTTGGCATCAATTGACTTAATGAATCTGACGTAGGACTCAGCGATGCAGACGCATAGGATACCCAGTATGCCGGCGTTCTGAAGGACTGACGAGTAGCGCAGTGGGCATTTCTGGCAGTCTAGAACATCTGCTGCACGCTCGAATGTATTCCGAAGAAGAGCAAGATCATCCGGTACCTTAAGCTCTGTACGAACTCCCAGTCTGTTGAGAAGTAAATAGAGAATTGAAAGGCATGCGCACGAGTCGTTGATGTCCGTTTGGGTAAGGATATCACTGTGGGTATGTGCTCTGTGGATGCATCAGTATAAGCGATCTTCTTGGTACACGGAACTCACGGCATATTGCTCTCGTAATCTACCACGTATGGCGGTATACAGGCACCAAGTCCCTCATGGCGACTGCATTCGTTTTCCTCGATAACATGGGTTGTAGTTGTCGTTCGCGCGGGCGATACTGCTGATGACAGCTGGGGCTCTTCCAAATGCATCGGGCTAGAGTCTTCACGGGTATTTTGACGAGTCTTTGGTCTCCCGGCACGTTTCTGGATCGAATAGACGCATTTCCGCTTTGTAGCGACACACTTTGAGCACACTGGAATTTCACCCGAGCAACGGACCTTTCTCGTCCCTGGAAAGTACAGAGCATTTTTGAGTCGAGTACAAGGTAAAAGCAGAGTATAGCTACTTACTACAAGGTTCGCACGAGGCTCTGGAGCGACCAGCATTGGAGCTTCTATTGGGAGTCGTTGGTGAGAGCATCGTAGCAAAGGCAATTGATGATGAGGCAGACTTCGGATGAATTATTGCTCTTGCTGAAGGAATGTTCCTGAAGTAATGTTCCGACGACACGAAATGCTCCGCACCGCTTGGAGCCTAACAGACGAAATAATTTAGTCATTTAATGCCAGCCTATACCATCATTTAGGCTACTTTATTTTGGCACTCCAATGGATCCTTAAGTAGACCGCCAAAAGAAAACCACAAATTGCTCCGCTATCGCTAACGTTAGTGGCTTCCCAACAATCAGTCCCATCTAAAAAAGAAATTTCTTGCCTTTTAATAAGATGGCCGAGGTTATTGCTTTCGGACGATTCTTGACGGATGATTTAGTGGCTATGTTCGGTTGAGGCTCAATCATTATCTATTGACGTTATATAAGAATTCTTTCCAGTCATCGATCCCCATCATATTACCTACCAGACCAAAAGACAATGGCCTACCCAAGCCACTCGTCAACAAAGGATGAAGAACTCAAGACTTCCAGCAAAGAGGTCGGTACGGGAGACAATGCGAGTAGCTCAGACGAAGAGCCAAACCAATTGGCCATGGAGAGTGACTACGATGACTCTGACATGAGAATTGAGAGAGACGACGGCATCTCTCGAGTAGAGACAGGGAAAGAGAAGCAATTGCAGGATGGTCGCTCAGCTTTGGATCGCGTATTGAGTCGAACTTCGGCCGCAGACAAAGACCCTGGACCCCCTCCAGATGGCGGATTTTGGGCATGGGCGTCCGGTAAGTGCTGTGCTTTTACTCCCAGATTAAGCCAATTCCAACACTGACCTTGTTAGCTATTGCTGGACATATTATGATGCTGAACTCATGGTATGAACCATATTGAACATCCTCTTGGAGGGATCAGCAATACTGACGGATAACAGGGGATACAACAGCTCGTTTGGCGTCTTCCAGACCTACTACACCACCCATCTCCCCAATCCTGCAAGCCAGATCTCCTGGATTGGCTCCGTCCAGATCTCCGCCCTATTCTTTATCGGTACCTTCGCCGGACGCTTGACTGACGCCGGATACTTTCGTGCTACCTTTGCTGCGGGCACGTTCCTGACCCTCCTGGGTGTCTTCATGACTTCACTCAGCACAACTTTCTGGCAACTCCTCCTCGCGCAAGGCCTATGCACTGGACTCGGCAATGGTCTCATGTTTACTCCCAGTCTCGCTGTCGTTTCGACGTATTTTAAGAGACGTCGAGCCCTGGCTTTTGGCATCACCGCCACCGGAAGTGCCACAGGTGGATTAATATTCCCTTCAATGGCAAGACAGCTTCTTGATAGAATTGGGATTGCATGGACGGTGAGGGCGATGGGCTTGGTACAACTGGTAACCTTGATCTTGGCGAATTTGCTCTTGAGGCCCAGGATACCACCGAGAAAGTCGGGTCCCTGGGTTGACTTTGCGTCCTTCAAAGAGAAAGGGTACCTGTTTTTCGCCATTGGGATCTTCTTCGTAAGTTCATCGTCTAACATGAAAGACAAACACTTGCTAATTGGATCAGACTTTCTGGGGTACCTTTTTCCCGTTCTACTACCTTGCTTCCTTTGCAGTTTCGCAATTGGACAAGCCCCTGGAATACTCGGACGCCTTGAACCTTTTGCTCGTCGTCAACGGTGTGGGAATTATCGGCCGCTCACTTCCCAACGCGATTGCACATCATTTCGGAAGCATTACATGCCTCGTACCCGTGACGCTCATCTCTGCAGTCTGCCTCTTCTCTTGGCCCGGTGTGTCCACATTGGGAGGGCTGTACGCCTGGGCTAGCATCTATGGAATTGTTGCTGGAGCATCTATGAGCCTGTTCCCACCGGCTTTGTCGGATCTGACGACTGACGTAAGTAAAACGGGTGTCCGAATGGGCATGATCTTCACGACTAATAGCATCGCGACTCTTACTGGGCCACCGATTGCTGGGATCATTATCAGGCAGGCCGGGGGCCATTACCTTGGTGCACAAATATTTGCTGGCGCATCTCTCTTCCTGGGAAGCTTGTTTATATTCATGGCAAAGCGCTCATGCTGATTGAGGAGTACGGGAGGATATGGAAGTGCGTGTTAACAAACGTAGGTGATGATATAACGGAGTTAGTCTAGAGTAGCACAAATGTAATCAAGACGTTTGGTAGAATCGCGGCCTCTAAATCATGAACTCGAATACAATGACCCTCCTCCGCCATGTATTGATGCAGCCTTTCCTGGAAGCCTGGAGCCGCTGTCTTGCTACTGTATATGTGACAATACAGAGAGATTCTCCGAGTAATCATCCTGTCGGCTAGGATTTTAGCTTTACCAAAAGGCTTAGCTTTAAGACCTTGTAGAAACCAAGGGGTAAAGAGGTATTTATCATGCCTCCATTAAACCTTACCCAAAGTTTGTCTTGATTTGACAGGCATATAAATACCAAGAGCGTCCACTCCCAAGCAGACAATAACCTTCAACTCTCATCAACACCCATTCTTCTAATTCATCGGCATTCAACGCGCGCATATTGCCAACAAATGATATCCTCCCGCTTTAATTGAACCACGCATTTCCCTATCTTGACGCGTGCCCTATATCTGGACAATGAGTTCCTTCTTCGATTCATTGCGCAAATGTCTGTGGCCATCAGGACCATCGTATGATCTCTTATCCGACTCTGAGTCAGAGCAGCAAGGTCAGTACCTTCCCCATGCTCATCACACAGTCTCTAAGAGTTTACCTATAGGCACTGCTCCTTCCTGCCAGTACACAGTCGATCCATCTATGGCTAGATTCGGCATTGAAGGTCGCTCCCCGACTTCCTGGCAAGTCTTGTTCCACTTCGCCTCCGATTGTGTCGATATGAGGGAAGGAATACCCAGCAGTGAGCCGAATCCAGACTGGTGCGCTGATCTTGACATCATCACGACAGACATCGTTGGATTGATGCGGGAAGGACTGTACGTGTCTCAGGATACTGTGAAGGTGCAAGACAACCATGTTAGATGGGAAAAACACCCAACAGATCAGACAAAATGGATGTGGTACCGTCACTACACTCTCGTGCATCCCAAGTGGTCAGGTCGACTGGTGGTGCGGACTACGATCTTTGGACTCGCCTCAGAATTTCGACTGGAACATCTTTCCGCGGATAGAGTTTACAAAGCCCGTGCTCAAGCTAAGGCCGGATTTGATAACTGTGTCTACTGGTACGAGGCACGCAACAGGCATTCTGCCAGAATGAACTTCATCCTGGATGATGAGCCCCTGCCAGGTTTGTGGCCGTGGCCGAAGAAGGAGCCTGACGGTCAAGAGGAAGACTGGGAGAAAGTACAGTAGATCAACCTGCCTATCTAGTAGCATGTAGACGGTCGTCGACTTCCTCGAATAGCTTCAAGACCACAGCAGTGCACCTTCCAATTGTGCCAGTGAATCAAGTACATAATCTCTTTGATACCCGTCTTCTCCGTCTCTTTTCTTTTCCTTTTCTCCAATGTGCCCAAAATGTCAATTTCGTAAGTCTTTATCCTATCTTCTACGCTGATTCACTGCTTTCCCGTCTTTGACTGATTCACTGCCATCCCGTCTTTCACTCTGATTCATGAAAACTAACTTGATCAGTTACCAACTATTTTTCCGCGAGTTTACCCACCGCGGTGGCCACCGCCAAGTCAGCCAGGGCCAAACAGCCCATCAATCAAACCACCAGCCCACGCTATGTTCCCCCTCCCCCTCCTCCGACAGGCCGTCTTCTACCACCGGGTCTCAAGGGATGTCCCAACGACCCGAGGCGGCAAACCTGGCGCCCCCGACAAGTTCGTAAGTTCACACTATCTCTTATCGAGTAGACTATGATTAACCTTCATTCCCTTTTGGCAGTGGCACAAACCAAGGGGCGCCGAGGGACGGATATAGCGTGGGCTGGCATGGGCTGTTTGGCTACTACTGGCTGATGGCGTTGGCAACCGTGGTGGTGCTCTACAAAATGATTATGGGGACATTATAATTTTCAAGTATAATTATAATATAAATACTGCAGCGTCAGCCACAACCAATATTTTCATCTCGTGCCAACAATGTTCTTGTTTGTTATGCTAGGCCTCTGTCCATTCATATTTACCTGTCAAGTAGGTAACAGAAGAAATGTCCTCTAAGGCTTAGACTACCAAAATAAGGTAGCCTAAGTGCCAATCTTAACTGGCATAAGGGTAACTAAATCATTTCATCTTTTATGCTTGACGCGGCCAATTCTTCTGATACCCTGACGCCTGTCTAAAGCTTAGCGGGTTTGTCGTCTGGTCTCAGTAGCCGCGCTAAGCGCTAGCCGCCAACCTGAATAGTATCATGCTTACTTCATGTCACAGGACCAGCCACGCCATCAGCTTCAAACTCCGCCCCTCTTTGGCCTCCGTTTTCCTAAAACCAGTAATCACTCGATTGTGTGTCTACCGCTCGGAATTGGCTCTATATAGGTTACTTATGCCTTCATTGTCGAATACAGAGCGTAGCCAGCGATGGCCTACGCCTCTCAAACGAGTACATGGCTGGTTCACTGCCGGAACGACCGGGACGAATCATCACCAACGCGAACTCTACCCTCTAAACTTTTGGCTCAGTACTCTCGCTCTATTCTTGGTGGGACTTGGTTCTAGGCTTCTTACTTATCCTTGGCCGAATCTATTGGAGACTTCCGTGTGTCGATATTACTACGAACAAGATGGATATCACGGGGAGCCTTCACCCGAGTTCTGCGCGGATGAGAGGGTAATCAGGCATTGGGTATCTTTGGTCCGATTGATGCAGCTCTTGTCACCACTTGCTGGTTAGAGAAAAATAAGTCCTTGCTGCTTGTACGCATTCTAACGGGTTCTAGCTATTGTGGCTCAGATTCCGATGGGAATCCTCGTGGATAAGGGACGAAGACGTCTGGCCTTCATACTCAACATTACCAGCACTGTTTTGTACTGGGGCTCCATTGTGATATTTGGTATTGCCTTGTTTATTGTGCACCTTTCGCCGTACCAGACTAACTGTTGCAGGATTTGTGCGAGTCTTCCCTCTGTGGTGCTTCTATATTTCACCTGTTTTTTTGCTTGTCGGCGGTGGCTCTTGGGCGACGAGCAGTCTTGTCTATGCTGTTATAAACAATACCGTGAGACCAGAACAGAGGTACAGCTCGAATACTCTTGGATTTGAAAGAAGAATACTAAATAGATGTCAGAACCACCGCCTTTTCGTTTCTGGAGGGACTTTCGGGACTTTCTGGTCTCGTAGGGCCACTCCTCTACAACGAAACTATGCGTCCCCACCTCTGGGTTTCATACATACTTGCTCTGATTTTATACTCACTAGCTCTGGTCCCAACGTTGTACCTCACGCGTGACGATAACCTAGGAATGGATAACGAGGCAAGGGAAGACGAAATACCGGAAGAAACGGAGCCACTGCTCAGTGCTGGTAACCATTCCGCTCGCGAAGCTATTCTCTCGAACCGGAGTGGCGAAAGGAGCCTTGCTCCGAGACTCAACATCTTCATCATATGCTTTGCGTGTTTCTTCAGTTTCCATATTTCCAGGGGATCTATCAGCTACACCTTTGTTTGGGTTTGGCTATCGTTTGGTCACGATGCGATTTTCGTATGTTTCAAACCCATTGCAACTCTACGGTACCTACTAAGACTCCATAGACCGAATTATTCACTTACATACGAGCCATTGTGCTCTTCTTCCTTCTACTTATCGTCCTCCCGTTGGCCAGTTCACGATTAGACAAGACCTGGCGAGTTGCAAAGAGAGATCTTATTCTTTCCTCAACTTGGATAGCTTTCTGTGCAGTCGGGACTCTAATCATCTTGGTGGCGCCGAACCTGGCGGTCGCTATCATCGGTTTCATCATTGCCACTTTAGGCTACGCCATGCCTATCCCTCTTCGGTCATTCCTTGCTTCTCACTTTGAGAAGAATTTCTCCGGGCGACTCTTTGCAGGTATTGGTGTAGTGGAGAATGTTGGTTGGCTTATCGATTTGTCTCTGATGCAGACAAATTATTATACCGAGGGTGCACCCTATGTTATCTCACTGGTATGTAATAACCTGGACCCTTTGAAATTATAGGATCACGAGACAGGCTGACATGAGGCTAGGTTACGTACGCGGTTATGCTTGTATTGCTTATCAGGCTAGCTATTAAGATCTGATGCTACAGAGGAATGATACGGTACATCCACTAACCGGAGCTCCATAGCCTCAATTTGGAATCAAACGATAAACAGAGGATGGATAAGGATATAAGTGCCCTTGGATTTCTTCATTCACCATTAAGCCAAGGGGCGGTCAAGATGTTGCTGGACTGTTCTTTTCTCTTGATCAAGCTGGGACATTATTCAACTAATGCCTGGAATGTTTCTATATATTGACGACAAATGATTATGTTTCCTATGTTATTTTTCTATGTTTAATGGTAGCTTATCCTTACATAGCAAGATGTATCCCTGACCTCCGATCCTACATAGTAGCATCACCGACTCCCTTATCCGCAGGGTATCAGAAGGATTGACCTCCGTAAGCATAAGAGACGAAATGGTTTGGCCACCATCGACGAGTTTAGACTAGCACCTAGGTTAATTTGTTATGGCGGCCCTACGTCTTGGAGGATAATCCTTCTATTATCTGCCTGTTTCTGTAAGCCTCGGCGCCATGATGCCCCAAACGTGTAACTTTGTCAAGAAAATTCCCAAATCTCATTATCGCTAGCGAAGAAGAAGAGTATATTTGGCAAGATTTGGCTCAGGTGATTCCATTTTAGCTCCGAGACTACTACGGTAGAGTACCTAGACATAAACAATCTTCGTAATAGTAGGTCTGGCCGCCTCAACAGTGACAGCTGAAGCTCCCGCACAAGAACAAGCAGTAAGATACCTCGGCTCTCCGGAGCAGGCGCTTGCATAAGTAGGAATGGACTTGGTCACATAGACAGTGCTAGGACAGTTAGCATGAATGCCCACAGCGGCTGGAGTACTAGTTACTTACCTAGCCTCAGGAGTGGTGGTCACTTTGAGGTAAGCTTCACACTCAGCCTTGTAAGAGGCAACGACTGCTGGGCCGCGGTGACCAGGGACAACGGCGCGAGCACAATTATCACCGCATTGACCGGTTCGTTCTTGGAGTTCTCTGGGGATGTTGATTGCCAGGACTGGGGCGATGAGAGCGGTGATGAGAGTGAACTTCATGATGAAGGTATTGCTTGAGTTGTGCAAAGAGAGGAGTTGGGCTTGGAGGAATGCTCACGGATGCCAGGTTGCTCTGCTGAACAGGAACTCCAACAGTTCTTTATAGATAATCCATGTCCAGCCGAAGTTCAGCTCCGCTCTACAAAACCACATCCCCTGAATAATATCCCATCTAGACCCATACTCAATTCTAACGGTCTGGTATGTTTAAGCTCAAGCCAAGAGTCTGTCGCCTCTTTTTCTCAGCCTTGCATGCTTTTCTCGAATAGCGCAACGGTTAGCCAATCTAAACGCCACAGACCCAACCGTCAAAGGGGCACCAGCTGTTACCAGCACGATCTAGATCCCAAAAGTCAAAGAACAGATCCGATAAGGCAATAGTATAACAGTCCAGGTACAAGATCGGGCAATGTTTGTTACAGCGCATGACAGCTTTGGTTAGAGGCGTTGTGAAATTGTGGAAATTAGAGGGAGGCTATTTGAAGTCTTGGTCCACGGGTTCCGGATTTGGACGATGAGTGGATTCAGGGTCTTGTCAATCAGAGCTGAGAGGTCAAATGAGGCAAAGCCGTCAAAAGAGGATCTTGAAAGGGGGAGAGTCATTGATGGGGGCGTCTTGTCAGGTACGTTACTTCAATTGAGTAAGGTGCATAATGAGGCTGCGTGGAGGGTCGTCAGGAAGCTGAAGGACTTGGTAGCGCATTTCTTCAATGCCAGAAGAATTGGCCGCCGAAACATGAGGAACGAAATAAGTTAATCACTTTATACAAACTTAGAATAGCTCTTAGGCTACTTTATTATGGTAGCCTAAGCCTTGAGGACATTGCTTCTGTTACCCACCTGTGGGAGACAGTGGAAGTCGGATGGGAGCTGGAGAATGTATCACAGGAAGCTAGTTCAATAACGAAAGCATCAATTACTGTATTTGATGGAGATCATACAAAAAGAATAGGTAATCTACCTATCCAGGGTATGTAAAACTACGAGAAGTTTCAAGACGATGTTCCGCTTCACGGAACATCCGAGACTTGACTGTGCAGTGGGGAATGATTGAGTCAATCAATCTCCCCCACCCAGTCGGTTTGACAATCTGCTCATGAGGACCTTGCGGTTTTTGTCAAGCAATCATACCTATCCTCAACTACATATCCATACCATCACGAATGCGCAAAAAGTTGGCATATCGCTCTAAAGTCCAGCGTCGCGACGCCTTACCCCAGATGGCCATGGGAAGAGAAGTCAAAATAACGACAAAGCTCAGAACACCAAGCTCAACAAAGGTGTTTTGCAAGCCGGTATCAAGCCAGTAGCTACACACGAAGGTGAAAATGGTGGCGATGGAGTTATTAATAACAGCCACGCCTACCATGCCCTCTAGGACCATGTCCGGGTAGCTATCGGCGAGGTAAGTGATGCTCAGATCACCTGCGCAGCCGTACCCGAAGCCGATAAAGCCCAGGGCGACGTAAGGAACGGGCCAGTCCCAGTGCTGAGCTGATCCGATACCAAATAACCACATACCCAAGGGAAAGATGATGACGCAAAGGACCATGAGGTAGAGACGGTACTCAGCTTCCATGACACCCTTATTGCGCTTCGCCATCCAGAGAATGAACTTGTCGCTGCAGTATCCACCGTAGAAACAGCCAATCACACTTCCAATCAAAGTCGGAATGTTCATGTTGGCGACAGCTGAGTCGCTATAGTTGTAAGGTTCTCTGACCCAGTAATCCTCCTCGACAGTAAGGTAGAATGACAGCGCGATGTTCTGCATTCCCCACTGCAGACCAGCGTACCAAACTGCGGGAAAAGAAAAGATACGCATAGTATGCCACAGGCGGTGGACATACTGCTTCAAACCCAATCCGCGCAAGTTGGACGCCGGTGTGATGAGGGCAATGCGCTGCCAGTATGACTTCTTGCGCGCGAACGAATCAGAGAGTCTGTTGCGCTCAACCTCTTCGCGGCGTCGCGCAGAAGCATCGCGCGCAATCTCTGCTTCCTCGTCGATAGGCGGATTGACGCCCTTCTCTGTTGCGTCTTTCGTAATTACTTGGTCACCATGGTGCACAGGAATTGGGTCAGGGACGCCTTCAACATTGCCTCGGACAACGCCGCGCTCCTCAACTCGCTCGAGGTCAATATAGCGACTGCGCTCGAAAGCTGTCTCCTCAAGACCAAAGTAGAAAAGAAGCAGGGTAAACCCCGAGGCAATAGCACCCATGTGACCAATCCAGCGCCACCCAACATGCTCAGCCAGATAGCCTCCAATCAGAGGTCCAACATAAGTACCGACTGTTGTCGCAAGGGTATACATACCCAGCGAAGTACCGTTCTGGTGCTCGAACCAGATATCTAGCAGAGAAAGCTGCACAACTGCCTCAGCGACGGATTCAGAAGCCCCAACAAAAAGCTGAGACCAAACTGTATCCGCCGTATTGGTCAAATGCCCAAACCAGATATTGCCAATAAGACCCCATACTGTCCCTACCAAGTATAGAATGCGGCGTCCGTAAAGATGGGTCGCAGGTGAACTCAGAAGTGTCCAGTATCCAATTGCAACGAAGAGAACGCCTGCGCCGGTGTTGAACACATCGTAGCTAATGCCATATTTCTCGTTTACACCAGTACTGGCAGCGCCGGCGACATTCGAGGTAGCAGCAGTCAAAGCAACGATGTAACACACCAGAAACGAGTGCCAGATCTTGCGCGCAAGACTCCAGTTCAATGGATCGTTGGGAGACTTTGTCGGAGACGGAACGAGAATGACATCGCCGTGTTTTTCGACACCGGTATCGTTGGAGGCGACGCTTGCCCTTTCGTCTGTAAATAGACGGCGTGTGCCCGGAAGGACTTCATCAAGGTCGCGAGCAGACGGAACGGCCATCCGCGTCGATTTGCAGTGGTGGATATAGGTGGAGTTTTGTATTTATCGTCTAGGGCAAACGGCTCCTCGGAGCCGCATTCACTCGCGTTAGGGAGGATAGGTATGGGTTTGTAGGATATCGATCGAGAGTCAGCAAGACATTGTCCAATATGTTAATAAGTCTGTAGATCAGAGTAATAGCAGCAGCGGAGGGGGGAGGGGAAGACTTTTCCCTTTTATACTACCATCACTCAACTACGCCCGCGATCTCCATATTATCTTTCTGACCTATGTTCTTGCCCCCCACCCAGGTTCGCGAACAAAACCCTTGTCGGGCCGCAATGGGGACAACGGAGCGATCCCCCAAAAGGCAGAGCGTCTTACAATTGTGGTACGTTTGTACGGGTTTAAGCTGTTGATGTCATGGTACGGGTCTTGCGGGTGAAGGTGTGCAAGACGGCACACCACTTCCGTTGTGGGAGATAAGGTCGCGTGCATGGACATTGGACGATTGATGATCCCTGGGGCGACTTTTGACAGTCGATAACGGCCTCTCCGCTATTAGATTAGGCGAATTCTGTTATGTTGCGTTGTTGCTCATAGGCTTTGACATGGGGGTAAGAGGGAGATATTGAGGCTTGTTTCGCCGCGTTGGTGTCGCGAGGAATGTTTCGATGCGCCGCCATTAACAAACAGGGTTAGCTGATAGCTTAGTCACCCAATCATCGATGATCCGGGAATAAGCCCAAACGGCTGTACATCACAGTAATATCAGCGCCGTCGAATTACCACATTCAACTTTAGAAACCCCTTGATCCAAAGTATTTCCTCTATTGTTGTCTGCAGGTGTTCATGATGCAATTGTTGTGTCGTTTAATTAGCGCACAGAAGGATGTAAAATGTCGCATGGTCAAAGCCGTCCAGCCCCAGGTCAAGGGCCAGGGTTATCGCAGCCCAACGGACGGGTATTCAAGGAAAGTATCATGATCCTGATATCTTCAGAAAGAAATTTTAATTCCAGAATTACATGATGCGTGAGCTTGGATTTTATTTCGTATTCTTCGTCAAATATTGCTGTGGTATCAAAAATGTCCTGTTTTCCCATGATCCCATCCGCAGGCTGTCAGAAGAATTGGCCGTCATAAGCATAAGAGACGAAATAGTTTAGTCATCTTATGCCAATTTAGACTAGCATTTAGGCTACTTTATTTTAGTAGCCTAAGCCTTAAGAACATTTCTTCTGTTACCCACCCAGCACATCTCAGCCAAATTTAGACCATCAAAAAGTCCACATTCAAATCTTTGAGCTTCTGCACCCAGTTCATATACCCGTCGTCTTGGGTTTGGTTCTTCCATAGGATCTGCAATGTATCGATCGCAGAGTATAGAAATCCCCATGGACATATTGCTGCTACCATCTTTAATCGATCCATAACCCAGGCGCGGGACTCCGGAGTCGTTGCCGTCGTTCCATAAATAAAGGTGGGCCATCCTGTCGCTTTGAAGTTTGGATCCTCGTCGGGTAACGGTAGGAGCGTCTCGTAAAGATCCTGGATGAGACTTTGACAAACTTGGTCTGGCATCCTGGTGCGCAACGCAGGCGATGACTGGATGATGTAGAGGCACGTTGCCAGTCTATGCGCGGAACCAGTACGGCAACTGCTCCAGAGAGCTACTTCATTTGAATCAGGCACTCTGTCCTTTGCCCACTGGAGTACGTCGAGACGTTGTGCACGATCCAACAGGTTGGTGAATTCAACCAGGGCTTCTTGGCCGGAGACGCGCCCTTGTGATTCGGAATGTAGTAGCTGTGCCGTCTCCCGAAGAATGTCCAGAACCTCTGGAGGACAACAGAAGAATGAGTTATTTGTCCTGGAGAGTGTCGACTTAACTTGACTTGGAGAAAAAGACGCCGCTTGCGTGCCTGGTGTTGACGGATTGAAGGATAAACTCAGAGTGCAATATCTATGATCGGAAGAGTCAGCCACTAGTCTACCATGAATCCGAATACTCTCCACTTACACATAGCAATCCGCTACTATGTAGTCTCGTAATGTTGTGTCGAAACTAGCATATGGCTCCATCATATTCAAAAGCTTCTTCGCGCCCTCAAGATGAGGCCGCCAACTTTGCCAACCCGATTCGATAAGCTCCGAGTTGATAAGGAACAAAACAGTAGCAAGAATCACATCGGCTCCAATAGTGTCAATATTGCGTAGTGCTTCGGGCATCATTTGTAATCCTTTTTGTTTGGCAACGAGAGCGTCCATAAGCAATTTCTTCGGCGCCTCTTTTCTTGTATATGAGTCTGGACCTAGCCAGGGTCTTGACAAATTACACATGTGAGCCGCAGATACTGCAATGATGATTTGTTGTAAGAAGGCATGTTCATTTGTGAGTTGTAAAAGGTTAAGATATGGATTTCTGTTGCTTTTGGTTTGTTCATCACCGACAAGATCCAGGCTGACTCGATTTGAAACTGAGTTAAGGGTTAGCATGCTAAAAGACTGGCGTCTCAAGTGAAGTCATACAATAATTCAAATACCACCGTTGCGAATGCGTCATATCTTGAAATAAAGGATCAACCAATGTCCATGGTGAGCCTGACGATGTTGGTGATGGAGGTGAAGGAGGAGACCATGGTTGCGTTTTATCTTGAAGGACGAGTTGATTTTCTTGAGGCGACGCTAAACCCCATGCACCGGATTCGACGGTTGGTGTATCGAGAGAGTCCGTTTGCATATCGGGAGATATCTCAGTGACTTCTGCTTCACCTTGCTTCGGCAGACGACACACGGAAGCACTGGAGCTTTGTCCGGCTAGCTTCCCTCGTGTGGCAACTGAGCCGGTCCATAGGAACAGACGGCCATAGCCTAAGCACTCAACCCCCCTAGAAACGCATTTGGTGCAATGAGGAATAGACTTGTCGCAGCGTAATCGAGCCCGACGACAACTATGGCAGGCTTTCTTAGCCAGAGGGGCGTTACTAGCAGTGATAGTCTCGCTGTCGGGGGGTGAGGATGACATCGGATATATGAGATGAATGCGAGTTTCAATTGAGGCCTTGCTCCCCTGTGCTTATTAAGGCAACCAAGGTTCGGAGGCGATTCGGATTTATGCAAGGGAGCGTGTATCAAGTCAAAAAGCAGTTGTTGATCATGCGCAGAGTCTTGTTGGCAAAAATGGGTATACTTTTGTTGACCTTGGAATCCTGGCTCTCGGTTTGTAAGATGTTTGGTAGACTTTCGAAACTCGCAATTCCAGGCTACGGAATGTCGAGGAATTGAGGTTGAGGAGTTGATGCCTGAGTGCCAAGGCCTCAATCTCGGCATAAGCGGAGACTTGTCTAGGCATAACCGCGAAAAAGATCTGGAACACTAAATGATGACCTACCCAAAGGAGCTAAGTAGCGGTATATTCTTTGTCTTCAGTACAAACCCCAGCGTATGAATGGATGTCAATACGTAAGTGAAATAAAGCAAAATATTGACGAGCTGGGGTCTTAGACTCGCTACTGTTTCAATATTCTATTATCAGGTTGGTAATTTCTCTTTGCCAAATTTGTTGTCCCAGATGTACGGGTGTATAACGGCTCGTGATTAGATATACACACTTGTTTCCAGCCCAAAATTCACACACTCGTCAATTGCTGCAGTTTGTACGAGAAGCGCATGGGATGAAGTTGTTCAGGGGATTGAAAATGTTGATTTATTGAGTTTACCTTTGCCGATCTAGTATCTCCTAAATCTATAATAAATAGTCTAATAAAACAGAAGAAGTCCCATTGCTCATTGGTATGCTAACAAGAGCAGTATCACCGCTATGGATGCTGTGAATGTTGCCCTACCCTGAATAACTAACATTTTTGATCACCATTGCAACCCGAGTCGCTATTAGTCCCAGAATCATACATATATCTCCCAAAAACAAATTGTTCAACATCAGTGATATCCTTCCTGAATTCCTTTGGAACCGTTCGACGGAAGTAAACCCTCTTCGCCCATTTGTATAACTCGGCCCCAGCAAAGAAAATACCAACAGCGATAAAGACAACGGCCCACTCCCAATCAATGGGGCTATGCATGAATACCACACGGTTGATCACGGGAATGTACAACGTAGGTGGGATAAGAACAAAGCTGAGAGTGACAGACCAGAACAGGAAAGGGTTCTTCCAAAGTCGTCTTGTCCAGGCTTTGAAACTACCGCCGTCTTCAAAGATTTCTGCGAAGAAGGAACGGCGAAAGTCAACTAGTTGCCAGGCGAAGAGAAGGAAGTCCCAGGTCATGACCGTGAAAGCTGTCGACCGGGCCGAGAAGACCGTTTCGCAGGATTCGGAGTATGTGCTGTTGCAGTCGTGGCCGAGACCTTGATTGTTGAAACCGAAGAGGATGATGACAGAGGAACCGAGAATACTGATTAGCATCATGATACCGTAGGCTCCGAGGTCAACAAGGAATTCGGGAGTGAAAACGCCGTATTTGAGCTGCGCCTTTGGTTAGCTTGATTATCAAAATGGTCCATGGGGCTACTTACACTCTGAGGTGGCCGGCGGAGAATATCAGGACTAGCTTGCTCAAACCCAAGACCAGTCTCCGTAAAGGCTCCAGCGACAAGTAACATCCAGATAATTTCCACAGGAGTCATAAGAAAGACAGATACGCCACTTTCATCCTTGAATGCCAGCCCAGCAAGAAGAGAGATAACAAATGCGACATTGGCTGCGAGTACATGAAGAATGAATTTTTGAACATTATCAAAGATTCGACGTCCTTCCTCGACTGCATTGAGAATAGAAGCAAAGTTGTCGTCCGACAGAATGATATCAGCGGAGTCTTTAGCGACATCTGACCCATTGAGACCCATTGCGATACCAACGTCTGCGCGCTTTAAGCTAGGACTGTCGTTGACGCCATCGCCGGTCATGGCAACATAGGCGCCACGGCGGTGCAAAGCCTCGATCATACGAACTTTTGTTGTAGGTGAGCAACGAGCAACAACACGAGGTAGCTCGGGCAAAGCGTCAAGTTCAGCGTCGGAGAGATGGTCGAAATCGTGAGCTGCCATGACCATAGCTTGGGCGACATCGGCACGTATCATCTGCATCCTTTCGGGCGAAGGAATGATACACACATCGGCGGCGATGGCCCGAGCAGTTTCAGGATGATCACCGGTGAGCATGTGCACGATAATGCCAGCTTTCTGGCATTTCTGAACACTGTCACGGGTTTCAGGACGGGGAGGGTCGTAGATACCGATAAGGCCTCGGAAAACAAGATCTTTCTCGAAATCGGCTCGGTTCATCGCGGAAGATAGGTCCTCGGGTAGGTCGGTGACTGGTGATCGGCTGGCAAGAGCGAGGACGCGAAGGCCGAGACGAGCAAATGCTTCCATATTCTGCAGAATGGACTCATGAGCTGCGGTATCAAGTAATACAATTTCTCCAGAGACGTCCATAGAGACGCAGCTACTAAGGACACGTTCAACTGCACCCTTAGTGAAGATGTGTCTCTCATTGGTAGCTGTATCTTGGAAGATGACGGACATCTTCTTGACATCTGAATCGAATGGGAATTCGGCGAGCTGCTTCCATCGCGGATCAGGACCAGATAACAGAGACATGCGATTCCAGTTGAAGCGAGTCACAAAAACCTGAATAGCAATTTCTGTTGGATCACCCTGCACTCGCCATTCCTCAGGGCCGCCGTCCTTGCTACCTTTCTCAACGATAGCCACATTGGCGAGAGAGGCTATGTCTAGATAGTGCTGGAGGCCTTTGTTGGCTTTACGTTCTTCCAAGGGGTCGATTGAGTGAGATTTTGACTCCCCTCCTGGAGCAGGCAGTTCGGAGGGTTGAACGGGAGTGCAATTGATGTCGCCGAGCGTAGGGTTATAGGGTTCATTCGTGGAAGCGACAGAGTACGTCCCTTGTCCTGGAACCCAGGCCATTCGGACAACCATCTTTCCTTGGGTAAGCGTACCGGTCTTGTCGGAGCAGATATCTAGTCCAATGTTAGTCACAATCACAGAAGGTTCGTGGATTGATACTTACTGGTCACTCCACCAAGAGCCTCCAGACTCTGCATATTGCTGACAACAACCTTTCGATCCGCCATCTGTTTGGTTCCGGCAGCCATAGTAATAGTTAACACTAATATTAAGGAAACCGGGAGGGTTCCCACAGCTGTCGCAACAGCATAGATGATGACATCCTTTCGGGGGTCAAATTTATTGGCTGCCAAGACGATGATAGCGCACAAGACGGCAAAGGCGAAAACGTAAAGGAATAGCTTGGACAGCTTTCGTTGCAGCGGAGTTCCAACGTTGAGGCCAAGAAACTCGCCAATGATATCAGAGGTTGTCAGAAGCCATTTGGTAGCATAAGCGCCAAATGAACTTCTGCCGTTCTCGTCTTTCTTGACCTCTCGCTTCTTCCGTCCAGTGTCTTTGATGGCAGCTGCGATAACTCCAATCTCGGTATGTGATCCAGTTGCAAATACAACGCCCTTTCCACGACCTTTTGTCACAGTGGTGGAACTGTAGCAGACATTGAGTCGATCACCAGGCCCAGTATCGTCATCGAACGCCATCGCTGGGTTCTTCCGTACAGGCACTGATTCTCCCGTGAGTGAAGCCTCGTTGGATTCGAAGTTGGAAACCTCCAGAAGCCTGATGTCAGCAGGCACAGAGTCGCCCATCTTGAGGTTGATAATATCGCCAGGTACGATCTCGCTGGTTTGAATCGTGATGGTCTGTCGATCTCGGAAGACGTTCGCTGTAGGTTGACTGAGTGATTTTAAAGAGTGTACTGTTCGAGCCGCTTGAAGATCTTGGAAAAAGCCGATTACGATATTGAGGAGGATGATAATACCTAGGGCACCGCCTTCTATCCAAGCTTTGATGCCGAAACTGGCGGCCAAAGCAAGGATCAACACCTATGGAAGTCAGTCGACGCCATATACACAACACCATTCCATCTTACCAAGGTCATGCAATTGCAAATCTGAGCAATGAAGATCTTGATGGGTTTAATGCCCTCTTCCTCGCCAAGGTCATTGGCGCCATACTCGACAAGTCTCCGAGACGCCTCAGCAGCGGTCAATCCAGTGTCTGGGTTCGTGCTGAGCTCTTGGATCACGGTCGGCGCGGAAAGAGCATGTGCTGGACGCGGCAAAGGCTTGTTGGACTGCCCAGAGATATGATTCTCCATGTTTGGAGGTAATTCCTTAGGCGACATGGTAGACTGCAAGGCGCAAGGGAACCCGAAGCTGCCAAGCGTTGCGTTGGCGTGACGGTTGAAGGTTGAATTCTGTTTTGGGTAAATTCTAATTAGACAACTATTCGTTATAAAGCTGCGTACTCAAACTTAAACCGCAAGAGGCTCAAATCATCACCAGTAGTGCTCGCTAAAAAAAAAAAGGCACAAGAGGACATCGACATCATATTGGCCTTTTATAAAAAGTGCTGGGTCCCCGACACAACACAGGTCTCGGAAATACATAATTTGACCAGAGTCATATGGGGATGCCAAGAACCATCATACGGCCGTCAGCTAAACCGAGTGAAGCAATTCTTGCCGTCCTGTACTTCGCTTCCTGGGAAATGGGGCTCGGCTTGAAGAACCGACGCAGACAGATGCAAACAAGAGCGGAAGTCTTGGCAGCTGCGGAGCCCGAAAATCCCATTCCTCCGCTGTTACTCTTTACCCTCTGTGTCCGCAATCCCATGTTCCGAATTTAAGTCTTGATATCCCGGTTCGAAGTCTTAATTTCCGAGTGAATGTCGTGCTAAACAGTCATCAAGCTCGAAATTGATCCACGTGGGTCTAAGCTTAATCGGTGAACCAAACATTAGCGTAGTAAGTAATGCTCTTATTGGCTGGAAGCCGATGGTGAATGTGGAAGACATCCATCGAAACGTTCTCTATGGGTTACCGAAAAGGGTATTTGACAGCGAGCAGGCGTTGACTAAAAGATTGACATTTAAGCTTATCCGAAAAGAGGACCTGTGCTTTTTCATAGCGCATGCGTAGACAAACAAGACGACGGTTAAGGTTGAAGGAATTGGCTTTAAGCGTTAATAGTGGATGTTTGGAGTTTTTTTGTCTTTCCAATCGGTGGATCTAATCTTCTATACAATTTGCTCTTTTCCATTGTACTGTTCACAATGTCAAAGACTGCTCTTTCTTTTCGCGAAGGTGCATTAAGAACCGCTTACTTACATTACGTCATTGTACCTCAAGAACCCATGATGCTCTTTCCCAGGTTGCTGCAGCTGACCCTTTGTGCTTAATAATACAGAAATGTCAACCTCACGCCCTTCGTGGTTGTTACTTAGGGAAAATATTTTTGTTGGCGTTTTGGCAAGCGATGTGTTATAATTCTTATCTCAGTACCCTTTGAACCCGAATCGCTCAAGGTTGCACATTTCAAATTACACTTTTTGAAACTGAACTACCTGTGCTGTTGGCATCGTCGCCATGGTCAACCTTCCATCACCTTTCAGGGAGATCGATCGTGTACAACTGACATTCGATCGTCCTACAGACATCGAACCACTATCGCGTATCACAGAATCTTTCAACAGCAAGGTTAAGCTATGGATAGCTCGAGAAGACCGAAATTCTGGTCTTGCATTCTCTGGAAATAAAGTCCGTAAGCTTGAGTATGTGCTGGCAGATGCTCTGGCCCAAGGAGCAGACACTATTGTCACTACAGGCGGCATCCAGTCGAATCATATGTGTCAGACTTCGGCTGCTGCAGCTCGACTTGGCTTTCAAGTAGGTTTAAGTTATCCCGTCATGATGAACTTGGATTGACTGTTTCAAAAGGTTGCTCTCTATCCTGAAGATCGAGTGGCCTCCGATGACAAGGAGTATAGATATCTCGGTAACATCCAAGCCAACGGCATCCTCGGTGCCGAAACCTTTCCCGCAGACACTTCTGAATCTACTGTCATGGAAACTCTCAAAAGCCGCGAGAGAAAGCCATATTTCATTCCTCCCGGTGCTAGTTCTCATCCTCTCGGAGGCCTAGGCTATGCTCGATGGGTATTTGATCTTCTAGAACAGGAAAAGAAACTCGATGTAACCTTTGATGCAATCACCCTCGTTGCCGGATCCTGCTCAACGCTCGGAGGTATACTTGCAGGACTCAAGCTTGCACAAAAGGAGAAAATGCCAGGTTCCAAGAAACGGCTCATCGGGATTTCAGTCTTGCGTGAGACGGAGCAGGATGTCAAGGATCTAGTGCTCCAGATAGCCAGGACCACCGCATCAAAGATAGGAGTTCCTTTGGATGATATCACTGCAGATGACTTTGAAGTCCATACTGCTTACTTAGGGGAAGGATATGGGAAGCTTAATGAGTCAACGGCCGATGCGATGAAGAAGCTGGCCAGGATGGAGGGAATATTGACTGATCCTGTGTATACGGGTAAGGCGTTCACAGGATTGCTTGATATCATCGACAAGGGAGAATTGAATGGCGATAATGTTCTGTTTCTCCATACTGGAGGTCAGAATGTCCTCTCGGCGTACCCACGCCTCAGATAACCATTTGCTCGGGCCTATTTAATATTTAATCTTGTCAGGGTGGGAAACAATGAATTGGAACAGTGTAAGGAAAGGTGTTGTACGTTCAGGATAAGCTTTTCAACGGATTCCACATTGTCGATCATACTGCAGTCCAGTGACAAGCCTACCAAAATCGACATCTGTTGTTGGTTATAATCAAACGATAATCTTGTATTTCGTCGGTGGTCAAATGTGTGCCTTTGCGTTCTTCTTTCTTCTTCTTTTTCGATATACAACTACACAATATACTTTCAAAGCAATAAGTGCAATATATGTTCTTAGAACTCATTATCATTAGACGGCATCTACAGGAATTATGTAGCCGCTACAATCTACATCTATCTAGCCTTCAAAGCACAGTCCCATATCTTTGACCAAATCCTCAGCCCGGATAACTATACCACCTGTCTTCACATCCTCGACCCCAAAACCAAGAAACATTTCATCACCAATGAATCCATGGTATTTCTGTTCTCTACTCTTCCAGCTCATCGATGTAACATAAAACATATCCGAGGTCGATTTCTCAGGATATTGCTTTCTGCCATGAATCCAGATCGGTTTCTGGGATATTGCGTGAATTTCAAAAGGAGCCCGTTGTTTGAAAAGCATGACATAGGGCTCGTAGACGCTGTGGTAGTTGAAGTATGACTTGTGCTGGAAGATCACCATGACAAAAGTGTTTTCGTCGTTGGGAACACACATGGGCTCGTCACGACGACACATGGTGAGCAAAAGAGAGTTGGTCGCTTGATGGATGGATTCAAGATCAGAGGTGAGTTTGGGCAAATACTTGGCGAGACACTGCTCATCGCCTATCGCAGCAGGTGCCAGATCAGGACCAGCTGAGCCATCAGGGCTAATTTGAGAAAACACTCTTTTGGGAGTAATGTCATAGTGGGTGTACATGTTGCCGCTGGTATCCCAGAACAGGAAAAAGTTCTTCTCCATCGTACTCCATGGCGCGGGTCGCTGAAGCTCAGTGCCGAGTCTGAACTCGCTCAGATTGGACATGTCGCCTCGCCAGTTGACCAACGTGCGGAGGTCTTGCACAAACTGACCAATACAAGTAAAGAACGAGGTCGATCCGTATGTTGTGTAGGGCTTCTCAGGACCGTAGAAGACGCGTGCATCATGAGGACCCAAACTCATATGAAGATACGCCATCTCTCCATTGCAATTATTTCCTCCCACCGTTGAAGTGACTGGAAGAGTTACCGGCGTGTGGAGACAGGTAAGGGCATCATCTTTGAACGCAGCGTCGCAGACAAGCTCCGCGAACCACAGTGTGTTGCCGCCTTCTTGTAGCCATTGGGCCACGACGATCCATGTATTGTCGAGGGTTGGGTGGGGAATGATATTCGGATTGAGAGCTGTAAAGTCTCCGAATTGTATCTCAAAGAACTTCTTGTCTTTTGTAGAAAGCGAGAAGATTTCATTGTGTGTTAGGCTTATATCCTTCGGGATGATGCCTTCTGCAAACTGGTTGTTGTCTGGCTGGGTCTCCGGTGTTGGCTGGGGACTTGACGTAGGTGCCGACTCCTCAATATCTAGAGGTTCTTGTTTGTCTTTGGAAGACTTCTTGAGCTGTGAAGGAACCCATTCTTGAACCTGAGATGGAAACCCGACGGGGTCAAGATAGAGTTTCAGAGCAAAGATAATGAGAAGAAAGACTGGAACGACAAAGAGAACCAGTTTTCGCGAGTCTCGGATGAGCATCTTGGAAATGGGAACCTGCAGATGCAACGCATGCAGAAACAAGAGAATATCGGAACCAAGTATGACGAGGTCGAGGTGCCACTGAACGAAGTCTGTTAGATGCTTTGGACCATATTGCTATCTGCGTATGATAATCGACTATTCCCTATTTGAGCCACACTCCGAACAACGAGCAGGGGGCGCAAGATTGAGAGAGCATCCTTTAGCCGAGGAGGAGTTGAAGCTGAGATGGGATCAATTCATGTGGAGTTAATGGTAAGCTGTAATCGCGGGGGAAACGTCACTGATCAATTGACCGAACCAATTACTGGCATTATTCCACTAGTCTTTGATCCATTAAGATTTCAGCTAAACAATCCCTCCAAATGAATGAAAGCTGCCTTGGCAGGTTGAAATTGTGACATTCAATTCGACGTCGACACAAGAATCATATGCATGCCGAGGCTTTTTCTCGTCTGGTCAGGTTTAGTTAGTCCTGCGGGGTTTGCCGCTAGTTAATGTTGGTCAACGGCGCATGTTCCTGAACAGGGGCAACTTTGGGAGGGTTGCAGATCTTAATTGGGGTAGAGTAGCTTTTTGCGGCGTAGGCAAGAGGTTGGGACTTTGGAAGATGCGGACGAATACGAGTGAGAGTAACGTTGTATAGTTGCAGCTGAATCTGGACTCAGAACATGTGACATGATTCTGAGATTAGAGATGTAAATCAAGATGTCAAGATCGATCCCGTTCAGCTGTAAGTAAGCAGCTGAGGAGCCAGACACGGGAATGCAAGGCCAAGGCACAAATGTTACCAAAATTAAGCTTGAATTGTTCTGCATCAACATCATTATACTATCCGTATTAAGCTCTCGCCTGCTTGCTAATTGGATCACCCAAAGCCTTCCTATAGAACCAAGCTGCAAACTTGACACTGGGCGTGTCAATAAACCGAGTAATCACATGAGCTAGTCCAAATGTCAAAGGAACGAGAATCAACTGAGGCACCAGAAAAGCCATCTCGAATCCTTTTGGCCCAGAAGTTGACAAGGGCAGTTTGTTCGCCCAGTGAGGAATATTCTTCATCATGTCGTCGTTTTGCCATCCTGCTGCCATGTATAATCTCTCTCCAACAACCCAGAGAACGGGACCATGAACGAGATATAAGGCGAAGGATATATGGCCGAGGTATTGGCAGAATCTCGTCTCGAAGAAGCTTTTGAGCCAGAAGATTCGAGGGATGGAAGCCACCAGAAAGACAGCAGCGTAGAATAGATAGAACCATTTGTAGTCAAAAACAGCTTGCGGCTTAAACCACGAAAGGTAGTAAAAGCCTCTGTTCTTGGCGAGTTGCTCCAGATTTCGGTTCTCCGAAGGCACGCCGCCCAAAAAGAGGCTGAAGACCAATAAATGGTAAAAAATGAACTCTTTGATTGGTCCAAGACGTGCCATCCACCGAGGAAGATCGCCCTTGTTTGCAAGAAGGTCCAAGTCGCATAGAAGCATACCGGACATGAACATGGCGTAGAAAGATCCGTCAGAGATGTACATGAAGTAAAAGATGAGCCCAAGCTCACACCACAGACGAGCGTTTTTCGAACATCGCGAGAATGCCATCTGCGCTGTGAAGACAACGACTGAGCCTTTGAACTCAATAGGTATAGACCACAAGTGTTTGTTATACGACAACCATGGCTCACCACCTTCTTTGAAGACGAAACTGAAGTTCTTGAACTCGTAGTAAAACACCCACATCTCATCATACCAGCACTTCTGCTTGGTCATGATACGAACCCACACGCCAAATATGTGTAGATACGTGATGTAGATGATCATAGTGAGGATGAGGGGGAGAAACAAGCGGATCCAACGACGGAAGAAGGATGAGGCAAGAACATCGCCTAGTTGGATGTACTCTCCCGCTTGGATCAGACTCATCGGCTTGAGAGATAGCACATAGCCTGAGATGACGAAAAAGGTTGACACGGCATAATGGCCGCCTGCAAAGAAGTGCCGTATACCAGGGAATGTGGCAAAGTAGTATTTTCCTCCATATCCAAAGGCGTTCTCAAAAAGGCCATCTTGATCAATGATGCCGTGTGCCCATAACTGGTGATGGTGGACATACACCAAGAGAGCTGCAAAACCACGAAGGCCGTCCAAATAGGCCGTTGGGCGAAGGTTTTCCAATGGAGGTTTTGATCTTGCGCGTATAAAGTTTTGAACGCTGCTGAAGGCTTGTTTTATCTTGCTGCCTGTCTGAGCTGGTTTCCAGTATGAGGAATATGTTTTGCTGAGGGACCATTCTGAAGAGGAGGAGTCGGATTTGACTTCATCCCAGTCATCGCTGTCAAGTAAACCACTTGTTCGAGGAGACATTGTGAGCAGTCACTGGCAGTCTGACACGCTCAGCACTTGAATGAAGTAATTGATGGATGAAGTTGAAGATGTATGATTGATGCAAAGTAGTCTAGGTAGGACACTCATTTGCAGTGCCGTATGCAACTTGAAGAAATGCAGAAGGTCAAAAGCCGAGGACGAGAATCAACAAGACAAGCATGTGGGAAAAAGTGACGAGGGGACGATGCATGTTGGAAGCAGGGTTCTTTGGGCCAAGACCCACGGACTTTTGAACTGCAGTATACAGCTCAAAGAACATGATGATCTTATTGCGGCATGGGGGAAATCTCGATGGAACTGTAGTACTGGCGTGATGAGAGAATGGGATAGGTCAAATTCGCAAGGGTCCAGACTAGAATCCTACCGTAAAAGCACCCACTGAACACGGGAAAGTCGGCAGTAATCGAACCAATTCTCTCGATTCGTATTGGCTGGGAAGTCTGGGGTTGGTCAAAAGCTTGTTCGTTGCAGTGCGGGGATCAATTGGATCAAGTGCAGGGGGTTGATTATATCCGAGGGATCACAAGCCAAGATAACCGTTTTACTCTTCAGAAATGGGTGTGAAGGATATTGTTTAGTGACATTTCTGCAAGGCACAACAAAAGCCACAATGATGATGAGTTACCAATTAAAGCTTCTACACACGTGCACTTCTATACTCACTCACTGCAATCTCACCACCGCCCTGTGCCGCATCACGAACCCTGTCCAGACTCAGTGGGTTCGCTCTTCCTTACGGCACAATAATCCCCGTAGTCTCTCGCCATTACCCCATACGTGCTCACCCTCCACGATGTGCAACGCACGGAGGACATACCCTTCTTGGAAGTTGTCAACTTGAGCTAACAACCATCCCCTGCTGCGGTACATTTCGAGTCCAACAGTCACATCACATGGGAACAGTGACAGGCATTGATAAGGAAAGCTCTTCATATGCGGGAAAGGATTGGCTGCCTGGTCAGGGTTTCTAAGAAGTTGCGTTTAGCCAAGATTTGGGCTACTTCAGCTCCGTTGTGCATTTTCTCTTCTCCTCAGAAGCTGTCTCTTGTGTGAATCACTTTCTGTCATGGAGAGTGGCCCTCGACGAACTATCCCATCAAACCTACGTATTCCTCCTCAATCCACCACCGAGTGGACTGTAACAAACAAATCCAACTCTGTTACGCACATCAAAATGGGCTCTCCCCTGGGCTCTCCGAGGCTGGCAGTTTCAACCGCCAAGTTTCGAAACAGAGTCCCCGCCCAAATGCAGAGATGCCTCCCCCTCTACATCTGCTGTGTAATCCTCCTATTCATCATCCTCAACTTCGACATCTTCTACTCCATACCCAGCCCACTCACGGCCTTCCGAACAGAAAAGGCACCACTCGTAACCAGAACACGTTTCAGCACGTTTCCGCAGAAGATTTGGCAGACGTGGAAGGTCGATCCGCTCAACTTTGAGGATCGTGACTTGATCACATCCAGGACATGGGTTAACAAGAACCCGGGTATGCGATACGAAGTTTTGACGGACGATAATGAGCTTGCATTTGTGGAAGAGCATTTTGGGGCGGGAAGTCCGATAAATAGGCCTGATATCGTCAAGTTTTACAAGAGTATCAACTTGCATATCATCAAGGCCGATTTGTTGAGATATATGATTATGTACGCCCAGGGTGGTGTCTACGCAGATATCGATGTTGAGGCGTTGAAGCCGGTGCATCGTTTTATTCCTGAGAGATATGACGAGAGAGATATCGACTTGATTGTCGGTGTTGAGATCGACCAGCCCGAGTTCAGCAATCATCCAATCCTGGGCAAGAAGTCAAAGTCCTTCTGCCAATGGACCATCATCGCCAAACCTCACCAGCCCGTTATGCTCCATCTCATCGAGCACATCATGGCCTGGTTAAAGGAAGAGTCCAAGAAACAAAAGGTTGCTCTTGGAGATATTGAGCTCACCTTCGACCAAGTCATCAGCGGCACCGGTCCCTCTGCCTTCACCCACGCATTGCTAGAGCAAATGAGGCAGAACCACCGCGGTGGAAAGGTCACGTGGGATCTCTTCCACGGTATCGACGAATCTAAAGTCGTCGGTCGAGTTCTTGTACTCAACGTTGAAGCTTTCTGCGCGGGACAAGGGCACTCTGACTCTGGAAACCATGATTCCCGCGGTGCTTTGGTCAAGCATCACTACCACGCCTCCAATTGGCCAAGCAAGCATCCTCGCTATAGTCATCCAGCATATGGACAGGTTGAGGATTGCAATTGGAATGTCGAGTGTGTAAGATTATGGGATGAGAATGTTGCCGAGTATGAGAAACTGTCTGAGGAGGAAAAGCAGGTCAAGATAGAGCAGGCAAAGAAACCCGATATCGGAATCTGAATGACATTATATATGAATACCATGTTTGATTTTGGAGTGGTCTGGTTGGCGTTTAGTTGTTTGATTTAGATATCCTGCAATAGTACGAAACATTGTAGTCAAGAAATGTGCATGGAAGTGACACATGTAATTGTGTATCAGCCTCTTGGCAGTTGTATCTCCAACTACCGAAACTCTATTCTTCCATGACGAATGCTTCTATCAAGAAGTCTATATAGAGATATTCGACCCTCAATTGCTTGATCAGACTGCAAGTCAGAGACCTGGCATCCCTGTCTTGGCGCCAATCCGCGGACCGCGGCCCCGGGAGGCGAACTTGGACCAATTCAGCCCGTTTAAATCCAACCCCGCGTCTCATGACATTCCGCCGACATCCTCGGCCCATCTTTTCTGTCTTACATCTTTCACCATCTCCAAAACATCATGTCTTCAGAAGTAAAGCCAGTTATTATCGTCGGCGCAGGTCTAGCCGGCCTCGTCGCAGCCTTCGAGCTTTCAGAGCGTAAAATCCCGGTGCTTCTTATCGACCAAGAAAATGAACAAAACCTCGGCGGCCAGGCCTTTTGGTCTCTTGGGGGTGTATTTATGGTTGATTCCTCGTATCAAAGACGAATGGGAATCAAAGATTCTCGTGAGTTGGCAATGAGAGATTGGTTTGGATCCGCGAGGTTTGATCGTGAAGAGGAGGATCATTGGCCTAGGAAGTGGGCCAAGGCGTTTGTGGACTTTGCGACAGATGAAATGGAGGATTATGTTAAAGCGAGAGGATTAGGTTTCTTGTATAATGTTGGCTGGGCGGAGAGGGGAGATGGGAGTGCCAGTGGACATGGGAATTCTGTTCCTAGATTCCATGTTAGCTGGGGAACGGGACCGGAAGTTGTGAGGGTCTTTGCCGATCCTGTCAAGAAAGCTGCTGAGAAGGGCATCGTAACGTTCAAGTTCAGACACGCCGTTGATGAATTGATCGTTGATGAATCAGGTCGAGCTGTTGGAGTCAGAGGTCGCATTCTGGAAGATGATGATGCTGCCCGTGGTATCAAGTCTTCACGCATCGAGAAAGACAAGTTTGAAATTTACGGGTCAGCAGTTGTTGTTTCTTCGGGCGGTATCGGAGGAAACGTCGAAGCTGTCAAGGAAGCATGGCCTATCGACAGATTGGGTCCCAAAGTGCCAGAGACCTTCGTTGTTGGCGTCCCAGCACATGTTGACGGACGCATGATTGGGATTTCGGAGGCTGCTGGCGCCAATGTTATCAACCGTGATCGTATGTGGCACTACACGGAGGGTCTTCAGAACTGGAATCCCATCTGGCCTGGCCACGGCATTCGAGTGCTCCCAGCTCCTTCATCTCTCTGGCTCGACGCAACTGGTAAACGACTACCACCTTTCCTTTACCCAGGCTCGGATACCCTCGCAACACTCAAGTATATCTGCAGCACAGGCTACGACTACACCTGGTTCATCCTCGACCAAAGCATCATCGCTCGCGAATTCGCCCTCTCAGGCTCAGAGCAGAACCCTGATGTCACAGGGAAGAGCATCTGGATGCTCCTCACCCGCGTGTTCGGCAAGAAAGGTACCGTTCCTGTTCAAAACTTCCAGAAGCACGGCAAAGACTTTGTCGTCCGCGATAATCTAGAAGATTTAGTCGTCGGAATGAACGAACTCGCCAAAGCCCGCAACGGACCCCTGCTCGAATTCGATGCCATTAAAGAAGTCGTCGAAGCAAGAGACAGCCAGATGAATAACCCCTACTCCAAAGACGGCCAAGCAATGCTCATTAACAACGCACGAACATACTGGCCCGACAGACGTAGCCGTGTTGCCCCGCCTCATCGTCTTCTCGACAAGGCTCATGGACCTTTAATCGCAGTGCAGATGAATCTTCTGACGCGAAAGACGCTTGGTGGTATTGAGACAAATCTGGATAGCAATGTTATGAGAGCCGATGGGACCCTGTTCCCTGGCTTGTATGCTGCTGGTGAGGTTGCGGGTTTTGGAGGAGGTGGTGTTCATGGGTATAGCTCGCTTGAGGGGACGTTTGTGGGAGGGTGCATTTTCTCTGGACGAGCTGCTGGCAGGGCTCTTGTTCGTGAGATCTTGGGTGAGGATGGTTCTCAGGTTGACGGGAAGCCGATCAACTCTCGACTTTAGATATCTTCAGTTTCTAGTTACTGGTTGGTTTAGATTGTTTGAGGCTATTTAGCGAAGGAATCAGACAGTGGCTCTTTGTATTAAGATGCAACGTCGGCATGAAATTCTTATCCGTTTTCTTATCGTACCTCATAACTGTGATTCGCAAAGCATACCTTTTTGATCATTTCGAAACGGACATCTCACATCAGTCACCCCCACCATCTCATCTTACTGACTGTATCTCACCATGATGAGCCTCTCAGATATTGAAATGTTGGTCGATATCTGTCTCGTACAAGCTCGACATGTCATCAAACATTTCTCTGAAATGTTGATAAAACTGTAGGGTAAGACTCGCTAAGCTTTCCTGATTTGTCGGGCCAACAAAACCGAGGCACTGGTCAAAAAACGCCCTACCCGTAGCCAAGCCCCGGTAGTGGGCGCCTATAAACTCCACTGTAACGCAAACCCCTGACGCTGATTGAGGCTCCATGACTGGAGCTGGGGGCTGTCGGCGCCTAAACCGCCCTTTTCAGCTTAGAGTCCTGAGAAGCCCAGTAGATTACAAAAGTGGTAATTAATCTTTGACCGTCGGGTTGTCCAGCGATGTTGATGACCTGCTTCATGGCAAAAGTCTGCTACGGATCTCGCCTTTTACTAAAAACCCAGACCTATGTAAGCACTTGTCCATCAATGTCTGCTTCCTCGCCAATAACCATAGCCACTATCTTAGCTTCAATTTCCCATCTCACTTCTTAGTGTCTGTTCACCATTAGCCCGTCAGCCCGTGATATTAATAATTGTAAAGGATTCAAGCTAGTATAAGGAAGCGGGACTGATGGACATAACTTGGCTGTTTCACTGGATGGATTATACCAGCTCAACGCTAACACAGACTATGAACAGGGATCTTCGCCTGCTGAGGCTGAGTGCTTTTGAGAGAAGATGAAACAGTAGACTTGCTTCTTAGGCAGAGGAAGAGTGCAGCTTTTCTCTCTTCCTTCCCTTCTTTTTGTCCCGTCCCTTGAGCGTTGTTTGAGTGATAAACAAACGGCCTCGGAGTCCAGCGCCCTGGAAGATCACGAATATCTTATCCCGTTGGATATATGTGCTATCTATACCGACACAATGCACGCTCTTCTACCGCTCACCGTTCTTCTGAGCAGTTTCGCCACCAGAGCCGCTGCTGATACCAGCTTCATCACTCCGGGAGGATCTGGTACCTCGGGATGGAAGAACAACCCATCTTATGATGTCGACGAGAGCATGAACGTGGAATGGCAGACGGATCTGGAGATGACGAATCTTCTTCTCTGGCAGGACTATCCTTCTGCTGGTGGCGGCACCCAGTTCTTCATTGGATTGAAAGGTACGCGCTTCAAGTGGCTGCTCGGTGATAGTAAACTAACCTTTGATGCCTAGAAAACACGACATCGACAAGCTTCATCTGGCAGGTCAGCTTCAATGGCTTCTCAACTGAGGTCAAGGATGGTGAAGATGCTGTCTTCCACTTCTCCCTCTTCAAGTCCGGCACAAACGATATCGTTGCGAACAGCCAAACCTTCAACGTCACTGTCCCCAAAGATGTAACGACCACGAGCGCAGCCACGACCGTTGCACCAAGCCCTACACCTACCAACGACGCCACCGAAACCACAACAGATGCCTCTGCCGAGACAACAACAGACGCTGCTTCCTCTGAAGATAAGGGCATCTCGACCGGTGCCGTCGCTGGTATTGCGGTCGGTGCGACATTAGGAGGCATCGCTGTCCTAGGAGGTATTGGATTCCTTCTTTGGAGACACTTCCGTAAGGGCGCTGGTTCTACCGTGGCGGCGGGAGGTTACGCCCCTCCTAGCGAGATGCCTACTGGACCTCAACACCAACCTGTGCAGGAATATTATAAACCTCCTGATCAGCAAGCACCTGCTGAGATGGCTGGTCAGCCGTGGATTCATCCTCAGCAAGGTTACAACCAGGGACCTGGTGGCCTTCACGAGGCACCTTAAAGGCTTGATAAATGGGCCTATTCAGTGACGGGATGAGACATGTTCTGTATAGAAGGGACGTTTTTGCATGTTGGATACCAAAGCACGGAGTTGATTGCATTCAGCTATATACCTTTCTTGTAGTTACCCATTTCTTTCAATGATATGAATATTTAATCTTTCATCTGCTCTTTGTGATTCAAACATGGTATCTATAATCAGGAAGTGGTGGAGAAATCACTTATAGATGCCCTGCTGGGATGTAGTTCATCCATAATCCGATTATGAGGCTTAGCACACAAACAGGGCTGTGTTGGTTCAATGCACGATATATAAATTAGGAAACCCGTAAGCCGTTTACACAGACCAAGGACCCGGTTCAGTATGCCCACTTCCTTTGCCCTTGCTCGATGCCTTCCAAGCCTTATCCTTTCCCATCTTTCTCTATGTCTTCCTCGATCGTTGATGATGCTGTCACCAGAAATATCTTAGGCAAATATGTTCAGCAATTGATGATTTAGACAATTGGTTTCTAAATATGGTTAATTCTTTGGAAAGCTATACATTGTGCAAATTATCTGCAGTTCACTTTCTTCTTGGCAACAGTGGACCAACTTCCGTCAACACTCAGCCGCTGATAAGCCAACTGTTCAACGTGAGTACCACCAAAAGACAAGACAAATGATCCTGTATGCTCATCAGCCTTTACTGAAGTAGCGATGGTATTTCCAGGCAAAGCAACAACTCTATTCGTCCCTTCAAGAATATCAAAAGCTGCCCCGGGCTTGGACGTCACCTTGACATGGAATTGGCAGCCTCCTTTCTTCTTGGCGCTTCGAACATCCATATGGATAGGATACGTATTCTTAGGAAGAGGTTGATCAAGAGATGTAAGGTCCATGCTCATAGCATCGTCGGAGCCAAAGTAGATACATGACTCATCGAGAGTCATGCGGGTCGTGTAAATGGATCGATCTCGCTCAGTGCTGTTTCGCGCATGATGTACGTAGAAGAGCTCTGAACCCGGTGGTGTCTTGAGGGTTACATCTTGGGCACCAACCTTTTTGTTATGCTTGGCGGGGGAAGCGACAATGCTGCCGTGACCAGTTGAATAGATGGGAATTTCAGCATCAGGCTTCTGCGAGAGGATAGGATTGTTCGCGGATTTGCGGAATGGTCCGAAGGGAGACTTGGACGTAGCGAAGCCTACACCGTAGTTGGAGGCTTCGTAGTTGTTGGCGCTGTACGTGAGTAGATAAACAGGCTTGCCGTCTTTTCCAGGTCTTGTGATCGTGGTGCTGCCTTCAGCCCAGCGACGATCCTTCTTAGTGCCGTTGTTTTTCTCATAATCGTCGACATGGTAGTTCTCCCACTCTTGAGGATCAGCACCATATGAAATAACAGTCTTCCAACCATCTTTGCGCGGAGGCGAACCAATTTCGCCAGTGCCATTGTAAGAAGTGATGTTTTGGGGAAGAGGTGGTGCATCTTTGGCATGGATGTCCTTTTGGGATGATATGATTTCGGGCATGGTAGAAGCTTCAGGGTCATCCCACCATTCTCGTTCCATTTCCACGACGATGATGTTGGATTCTTCAATGTACTTGCCCAACTTCTTATCCCAGTTCCAGTTTCGATACGCATTTCGAGAAAGGTACAGATAGATCTTGCCATCTTTATCAAAGAAGATGTTAACGTCGATGGTGGGGATGTAGGTACCCTTGGGTGCTCTTTTACCCTCCTCAAGACTCTGCGGGGGACGCATCTGCTTCTCATCCATGATAAGATTAACATCATGATAGTCTGGATCGAAAGGATAATAATCGATTGGTTTCGGCTCGATCTCCCTGAAAGGACCCGTTGGCGATTTTGAAACTGCAACACCAATCTTGCTCGGCTCCTCAAACTCCTCGTACCGGAAGTAATCCTTGGCCAGATCCTCCCTCAACCGTCCAGCGAAGAAGAAAAAGTACCAGCCCGTCTTCTCATTGTAATAAGTCTCAGGAGCCCAGTACCAATCGCGTGCCCAGCAAGCTTGACCGCCTTCAATGCGGTTCATGTCATCATCGTAGCATGCTTTTAGGACGCCGCCGGGATGCTTGTGCCATGTTGACAGATCGGGACTGCTATAGATGGCGAAGAGACTTCCTGGATCTGCGCCTTCGGTTGAGTACGCAAAGTATTGGCCTGTTTTAGAGTCGTAAATCACATGCGGGTCTGCGCCGGGATGGTTGGCTGAGTTGTGGAATTGGGGAGGTTTGGGATGTTTGGAGGCTAGTGATGATGCGCCGAGACAGGCAATGCCTACGAGGATACTGAGAAGCTGCATTTTGACAGCGATCAAAGCAACCCCTTGAGAAAACGGAGAAAAGAGAGAAGGGGCGACAATCGTTATTGCCGATGAACTTTTAAACTATTTTACATTGACGACATTCTTGTTTCCCCTCATTACACTAACCGCACCAGTGAACGGAGGAGTCTGATCCTGGGCTTCCTCGGTGTAACACAAAGCGAGGTCAAAATTACAACGATCTGAAGTTATCGCCAGCCTCCCAATTGCACTTTAGATGTGGTTATAAACCGTTGAAGAGCCTCAATTAAAGAAGATCATCATCTGTAGCCAAAAAGCCTTTTTTTCAGCCCCAAACACCAGGTTGATCGAGCAATGAATCCACATTCCAGCAGCATCTCAAGCATGACGTTGATCTTCCCCACATTGGAGTTGGAATAGCCTAAATCTTGCCCCACGCAGCCAAGATTACCGTTCTTTTTCACGAGTCAAGTTTCCTTGGAAGTTAAATACTGTATTCCAATATAGGTAAGGTAACGTCGTATTGTCAAATGGCTTGTTGGTAATACTTCGGGATTATTGTCGCCGTTATGCCTCGTGGCTGTTGCCCAGTTGAGGTCGGTTGGAACTCAAACTATCACATTCCGATCATCAGAGAATCCCAGGATGAAAGGTCTTGTTTACTCGGATGGCCGGGGAACGGGCTTAAATCTATCAAGGTTAAGCTGACAGGCTTTCTGAAGAGTTGCAAGATCTGCTATGACTTGACTCGGCTTTTCGATGCGTGAAGATGACCTCGTACACAGTCTTGATGACCCATGAAATATTCTGAACGCACTCGTCAGCAGTCTTCAGTTTCTGAAGCAGACAGAGTCTTAGATGCTTTCGGCTATCAGATCCAACTGACTCACAAGTTTCACTTGGGTATCAGGTTTTCAACAATATGATCTTGAATGTCTTGACCACCAGGCAAACAACCATCCCTTAGCAGCCAAGATGGCAAACCCAGAATCTTCCGACAAAGCCTCCTTCAACACGATCCTTGGAATGAAGACCCGGAAAGTTTTCAACGCATAGCCATAACCTCAGCCGCAGTTCAAGCCTACCGCGTAAATGTATTCGTCACTCGATCAACCACCCAAGATCTATAGTACGTACCTGAAGTACCGCGGGCCCTCCCGCATTCCAAACATGAGCCTGTCCTCGTAAGTGAGTCAATCAACTGACGAGATGCTTGCGTGCTGAACACCCAATGGTGAAACCAAACGTCTTAACGAAAACGAATAACGAATAAAACGACTCTAGGACCTGCGTGTCTCAACCTTGGCAGCTCCCGGCTGGTATGGATCTGCAAAACTGTATCGAACCATCACTATAACAGAGTCCGCATCAGGTATCGTGTCAGTTGTCGTTCGCAAACCTTCAATTCCCAAAACCAAAACCTGATTCGTCGGTGATACGCTTTCAGGTAGTAGCTGACGAGTCACACAGTTTTACTGGCCTATTCCTGCGTCCTCTCTTGGCTTCTTCTGAGTTTAATGTAGTATTTGCCTTGTACCAGCCGCCCGAAACCAACAACGCTTACTTTTCTATGATGCTTTGTTTGCAGCAAGCGGTTGGGCTGAGTCGTATGATCTCGGAGCAGAACCAGGAAATCGCTCATTGTTATGGATAGGGGGTGTGTGTGTTGAATGGAGGGGAATTATAAAGGAAGCTGAGATAACTTGTGAAATTTGAAGAAGCACAACTCAATTCGAGTAAAGACTAAGAAAACAAGATGAGTTCATTTCAGATCTTGTCGCTTCTTGCAGCTGCTACTTCCGTTGTAGCCCTCGCTGGAACCCCCAATGTCTACGCTGGAAGCCGTCGAGGTTCTTGCTACGGTGAAGCTTCGGCCGATGACACTTGCTGCTACCTCTCTCCAGCCAGACTTTTGCAGACTCAAGTCTGGGACACACGACCAGTTTCTGGGCCTTTTGGTAAGTCTAGACCCCAACCACATAAAACGTCCACGACTAACATGTCCAGATTCATGGACCATTCACGGCCTCTGGCCCATCCATAACAATGGCTCCATCCCAACCAGCTGTGATACCAACCGCACATACACAAACATCACACAAATTCTGCACCACGCTGGAGCCGAAAGCACCATTGATGAGATGAACAAGGTCTGGGAGTCTGCTGACGGTGATAATGAGAAGTTCTGGCAGGACCAATGGGTCTCCCACGGCACATGTTTCAGCAGCCTCAACCGCGAATGCTACGGCCGTCACTACGAAGAAGCCGAAGAAGCAGTTCCCTATTTCCAAAAAGCTGTTTCAATCTTCAAACGTCTCCCAACATATGATTGGCTGCGCGACGCTGGTATCATCCCTTCTTATTCCATGTTCTACCACCTCTCAGATATTCAAGCTGCCCTAGAGCAACAGCATGGTTCTCGCGTATCACTTCGCTGCGCAGGACAACGACTTCATCAAATTGGGTATCACTTCAACGTTACAGGCACACTGCAGGATGGATACTTTACTGATTCGGGTGCTATTGGTGATTGGGATGATTGTCCTGAGTTAGTGCTTTATGAGCCCAAAGGAGAGACCAAGAAGGCGGTTTTTAAGTTTGAGACGTTTCATCCACATACCGCTACGGATGTGGAGGATTTGTAGGATGGCTCGGGAAGGGAGTTGAGTTTGTAATAGTGTAGCTTGGCTTAGTTTATAACCTTTTAATAAATTCTATCTTGTCACATACCTGACTTTGAATTCCCATAGTGGTGCCCGATCATGATTGGATATCCAAGTTGCCTCTTAACGCCCACAACCCGCAACCTAAAGTTTCCGGATCCGCGCGGATAGGTCTCGGATATAACGTCAGGAGGTGCTGAAAGAGATAAGATAATCTAATCGATTCAAGCTCTGTAGTAAATGGCAGTTCACCAGCGTACCCCAGGCTTAACCAAAACACCATGCACCATGTACAATGCCGAACCACCTGCACTCAGCTAATACATAATACACGTATAGACCACAATCCACCAGTCGGAACATTTCTCAACCATTCGTTTCATGAACAAAGCTTACGAGGCACAAACATCCTTGCACGCAAAATACGCCACTTGAGCCAGAGCTCGAGCCATTATCCCTGCTCGAATTATCCAAGGAGTGAGCGCTCCACTGCAAGAATCATGGAAAATTCTCCACCCTGACGAGTTTCGGAAACATTGCTTCAATTTCCTTGAAACAAAGGAATTCGTGTAGCTGGGTATAAAAACTGGAGGATCTTCTCAGCTAAGACTTCTTCCCCTATAGTATTGTTCTAAGCCTCTTGCCAAGATTCCTAATATTTTATCTCGATAACTTCAAAATGTATCCTCTCGCTACTTTCACATCTCTCGTCGCCATTGCTGGCGCTGTTAGTGCTACTCTTGAGCCTGCCAAGAGCAACACCAAGGGCCAATACCCAAAGAGCCCGGCATGCTCTCGTAAGACATCTGACATACTAAAACTCTTTCTAAACTAACCAGAGTGACACAGCTTCTAAGACCTCCAACGCCATCCAGGCTGCTGAGTGCGCCTATAACACACGCGTCTCCGGCAAGCAGACCTTTGCTATTTTCAAAGTCGATCACCAGTACGACCAGAACAACGGTGCTCCCTACGGCACTTGTGAGGCTTATGAATGTGATGCTCCTGCTTCTGGAGACATGACGGCCGATGAGGACTACTGGACTTTCTTCTGGAAGTAAGTAACTTCCTTCCTGATTTGCTTTTTCTCTCTTCTTTATGTTCACTGCTAACGTTCTATAGCAACAACGGCCAGTCTTCTGGTGTTGGTACTACTTGCATCAAGGATCCTAACGATGGTACTTGTGGCTGTGAGAACTCAGATGGTACTTTCATTCCTGGCGGAAAGAACTGCGTTTAGGGGATGGCGAAAGTTAGACATGCTTCTTGGATATAAAATTCTTTTCCGTACATAACAGAGCTGTATAGCACGACATAAACTCGGCGTATTGACGTGATCGATGGTGTCCTTTTTTTGCCACGAAATCTGCCCGCAGGCTTGACTGTTTTCAGATAATTTGCCAAGCACCAAATCTGCTAACCAGGAAGTAAGGCCTAATACATCGTGTCTCCGAGCTCGCCTACCAGGCTACCATTCTTGGTGTCGTTCTTTCTTTTGGAGTCATGAGCCAGGAAATATCGGCAACTCTAAACTTAATACTTTGACTCGGACTTTCGTAGCGTAAAATGCCTCTATCCAATCTCTGGGGGTCATCCTCAATTTGCCTTCAGCAATGTTAAGAATAGCTGGAGTGCTACTGATGATATTTCATTGGCCAAACCATGTCACTAATTTTCGGTAACAAATCCGAAAAGCCTTAGTACTACTCCTTACAAGAAGATTAAAAGAAGCCGGCTAGGCGGGCTGCTAGGCTGCTTCACACACGATCGACAATGCGATATGGATGCCCGTTTGAGACATTCTAACTTGATAGCGGTATGAAGATCTTGAGCCTAACGCTTACCAAAACTCTGAGTGTACTGTAAGGACCCTACAAAAACCTGTCGTTTCGCCTCCTGGACTAGTTGCAGCCACGATAGCGTCGTTTCATCGGTAGTCGACTGCACCGGCTCCAGCTAGGGCGTCGATCATGCACCTCAAATTTGCGGGGAAGTGAAGGTCTCGAACAAGATTGGACTGTTGGTTGGTTGGCAGATTCTGTTGATAAGATTGGAATGAATAATGTCGAGTTTCGGGTGGGAGGAGATGAGGAAGAGAGGCTGTTCTTATGGGAAGGATAAGACGGCACATATATCCTCTCGTCCATGTCTCTGATTCTGATTCACTTTTGAGATATGATAGAAACGATCCACGTAAAGCTCGGCTTAGCTTGATGAATTCGAGCCGCTTGGCCTGTGCCACCTGTCATGGTGGACTTAACATGCACCTAATGCCTAGTTAGACCAGGTGACAAGGCCCCATGAAGCTCAAGTTACCTTGGGATCGTCACTAGTCTCAGCTCTGGATGCCTCAGGGGAGTCCACTCAATATGGAGACATTACTCACGGCACGAGCCGCACCCGAATTGGGACGAATTAGTGGATGAGACCTACCGAGTCAGCTAAATCAGGATGAGTATGCACTGCGCAGAAATGATTTGGTGGTAAAGAAGCAAGGAAATGTGTGTTGATCTCAATGAAGCTGCAACTCGGCGGTCTGCTATACCGAGGAGAAGCGAATTGTGGCTTGAGACTATGAACCAACAGGGAGGTCATGGCGGCCCATTGCCGACAGCGACCCGGCAATCATTGGAGGCACCAATACAGTAATCTCAAGCTCGCCCTGAATCGTGGCAGAAGCAATGCCAGCTCATTGAGGTTTTCTTTTGCGCTTGTGATTAATACAAAGCGGTGAGAATGGTAAAAGCTAAAAGAAAGAGGCTACCCATAAAGCCTTCTGGAAGACCACGACGGAATATCACCTGCAGAGTTTCTATACCCAAACAAATCAAGAAACACCAAAATGAAATGCGCAACACTCTCTAAACATTGGGCTGAAATCGTAAATGTCACTCCAAACTCTTCTTGACTCAGTCGCAAAGCCTCAGCCTCACCAGTGCCAAGACAGTTGGTCACCCAATCCGAGTTACCGCCGTGTAGATCGAGAGGCCACAAACCGGGATCAATTGGCTCCCTTGCGTTGTCTAGTGGTGCAGATCTCATGTGATTGATCAATTGGGATAGAAATTGCAAAGGAAAAAGAAACTCTGCTAGGGGCACGTACTGATTGACTGACTGACTGACTGTTGGTTCTGTAACGGTTGATAGGCGGCACTTGATGAAGGTTGCCGGCGCGGGGAAAGGGGCCCGAAGTGCAGGGAATCTAAGTTTGATGATGTCCAGTATCTATACTTTATCTAGACCTTGATAGCGTATAATCTAAAAGTACACAGTACCTTGGCTTGTGCAATGATGCAGCAGGCATAAGGAGGCTTGCAGTCTACTTCCAATCATTGGCCCTTCGCTACATCTCCAGTCCGCGCGTGCCCTACAGTAAAAACAGTATAGAGAATCTGCAATCTGAGACCCCAGCACGTTGCTTTTTACCCCCCAGAACCATGACGCCGTGTTTTTCTAGTGTTAGATTAATCCCTCCGTAGTAATTCCCATCCTTTTCTTATGCACCTCCCACCCCAAAACATGGAAAACATCTTCCGAGATTCCTTCACCCAAATGTTAGCACAAAAGCTCACGACATGTCGGCATGATAACCCTCCTTTCTCCCCACTACAAAGCTCAGGAGGTTACTAGAGGTGATCTGGTCATCGCCTCTACAGCGCTGGGTTTTACCATCGGCTTTGGCTGGCTTACCGTCTGGAAGGCCTGCAGGCAGTCTTTCCAGATATATCAGCGCCATGGGAGGCGCGTGTTCAGAAATGCGTATATTATAATGGTCTGGTTGGAGTTATTAGTTTGTACGATATTTGCGGTCATCTGTATGTTGCATTTACTCGACGTTATACCCCCAAGGTGAGTCTTTCTTCCATAAACACCACGTACATACTGACTCACAATTCTAGCTTTGCTTTCTATTTTACTATTCGTAAGTAACATCCCGACACAGTATAGGATATCGCTAACTTCTTGCAGTCACTACGTGGGCTCTTCAGGTACGAATACCGCCGCCATATCTCGAACTTCCCAATTAACTGTCTCAGGTCCAATTCCTCCTCCAGATCATCGTCAATCGCTGTGGTATCCTCCTCACCCATTCAAAAAGAGCCTACCGCCTAAAGATCATCGTGGGAGTCCTCATAACCGCCGTTAATATTTCCGTCTATTGCATCTGGATTCCAGCGCGTCTTCAAATATCAGACCGATACGTCCATATCAACGAGTGGTGGGACCGATGCGAAAAAGTCATCTATCTCATCGTCGATGCATGCTTGAACTTTTACTTCATACACATTGTTCGAGTGAATCTGATTATACATGGGTTGACAAAGTATAAGAGGTTGACACATTTTAATATGTTCATCATTGGGTTTTCACTGAGCATGGATGTTCTTATCATCGCTATGATGAGTTTGAGAAATACCTTTGTGTAGGTCCTCGTATTTATGTCATCCCACTATGAAGCATACTGACTTTAGACAGATATATGCAATTTCATCCCCTGGCATATATTGTAAAACTACACATCGAAATGTCCATGGCCGACCTTATCGGCAAGATCGCCCGCGATAAACATTGCGGTATCATAGCAGATGGCACTTTTAGCAGCACGATCAGCGACGGAACATATCATTTGGAACCTCGTCGTACAGAAGATAGTCAGACGATACTGACAGGACACGAAGATCACAGCAGCATATCGAAACCCAGACGAATGCTTCGATCGTATTCGAGACGTGCTGGAGAATTCGAAAGGGAGTTACCAGAACCTTGACCCTGGACATATAAAACTACATTTTTAATAAAAACATTTCAAAGTTATGAAAAGCTTTATCCTGGCCATATTTCTCGTAGTCGGAGCCCTCGTTGTCTTGTGGTTCTCGAGTATATATCAAATCATCGTGGAAGTATTAATCGTAGTGCTTATGAAGACCTGCTCAGTCAAACTCAATCTCCGATTGTATCTTTGTAGTGTCATACGGTTGTTTATCTGGACTATACTGGTAGACATCCTACTTAATCCCATAATGGTGAGTTCTAGTGCTTTGCAGACCGTAAATGGGAAAGGAGTCTTGGAGTTGTCAGCGTACAGTTTGAGCTATAACATCATGGAGAACATCTGACTATTATCTGTTGGTCGGCCGGGATGGTCTATCTGGGAGGCAAAAAGAACATCAGATGCCTGCCAGTCAGACTGACAAAAGAAGGGCCTGACCGGGGATTGAACCCGGGACCTCTCGCAAACTTTAGTCCTCTTGTGAGAACTGAGATGTCACTCCCGAAGCAAGAATCATACCGCTAGACCATCAGGCCAGATACTAGATCCTAAAGGTATTACTGCGGCGAAAAACAACATACTATATGATTTTCATTCACGGATATTTGAGCATGTTAAACTGCCTTGGACCTTTGTCAATGCTATACCTCCATCTTAATCTCATCGATAGTTGAGGCAACTCATATGACAGTCTAAGCTCCATGCTGGGTCACAACAGTAGCTACAAGTGAACGGTGAAAAAGAACCACTTTGAATATCAACATGTTGCTGGATATAAACTATGAGCATGCTATATACAACTATTATCACGGCCTGGTTTTGCAGGGCCATCCACAAAACTAACCCTTGGAAGAGAGATTGGCAATGTCTCTAGCATCTTCTCCTTTCACTTAGTCTTTCTTCTTACCAATCCTGGGCAAGCACAACCATAAGCCCAACAGCGCACTCAAGAAGGCAAGGATGATAGGTTGAAGAGTCTTGACACCCTTGGCTTGAGCAATAGCACCGACAGCAAAAGGCAAAATCGCCGCTCCACTACCTCCAAAAGCCGCGGCAAATCCAATAGTACTGACATGCAAGTGCTTCGGGAGCATCTTAGTAGTAGCAACCACAACAGCAGGGAATAAGGGCCCCAAGAAGAAACCTTGGAAAGCTACCGTGATGGCAGAAACGTAGAAGCTTGGTACCAGCCAGAATATCAACTGCATAGCCATAGCAGCAGGCAGATATAAAGACACTGCAACCTTGACACCAAGTCGCGGCGTGACGAAGCCCAAGATGGCTCGGCCAACTGCAAGACCTAGCCAAAAGCCCATGGAAGTCATACCTGCCGGGTAGTTCTCAGCCTTTCGCACGCGGATCATAAATTGGACGATCCAGCCACCGACAGAAACCTCGACGCCAACATAACACAGAAGGAATGCGGCGCAAAGCCAGGTCACACGAGCGAAGGGAAGTTTAAATAGAGCTTCTTTCATGCCTTGGTTGTCTTCATTACTTGCGTCTATGGTCTGGCGATAGACTTCTGGGCCATTGGTCCAGAAAGCCCAGGAACAAGTGATGAGCTCAATAACGGCCAGGCCGATCTATTGCAGTTAGCAGTCAGCTCACAGATATCGAGGCTCAGCTTACCATAACATAGTAAAAGGTATACCAGGGCAGGTCAGCCTTCGCTATCATGTTCGTAGCAATCAATGGACTAATGACACCACCAACGCCATAGAAAGCATGCAGGAAGCCGAGCGTCTCGTTGGCTTTGTCTAGGTTACCCACCCAGGCATTCCAAGCTGCATCGCTAATCCCGTTGCCAAACCCAGCAAGTGCATATGCAAGGACTAGGACAGGGTATGGAGGGTGGATGGCGATGATGATGTATGCAATGATATGACATAGACCACAAGTAATGCCAATACCTCGCTGACCAATTCGTCTGTGCAGGGTATTATTAAGGACAGCTGCGAAGATGTATCCGACAAAAGGAGATAGGAAAACGAGAGATACTACGATGTAGCTCAGGTTATAGTACTCCTCCAGCTGATTAATTGTTAGCTCGGGTGCATATTCTAGCAAGGTAGCAGTGCACATACATATGGGATCAAAGCCTGAGATGATGTTAGCTAATGAGAGAACAAAATTGGTAGAACGACTTACACCGTAGGCAGCATCATTGGCACCCGACGTCAAAAGACTCCAAAACGTGGCGCCAGTCTTGAACATATTCTCACGGGGGTACTTCCAGCTCTCAGCAATTTCCACTGGAGCTGTCTGTGCCGTCATACTCTCCAGGCCATTACCGCTACCATCTGAGAAATCTCCACCAGGGTGAGAACCAAGCCTCCGGGATTCATCAAAAAATTCTGAGCCTCTAGAAGACTCCCGAGCAGCGGCGACAGGGGGCTCATTAATTGCGCGAGACGTCAGCTCATACGAGCCAATGGTGGCTGTAGAGGATGCAGTCATAGTGGAGGATGCGATGTGACGAATGCTGACAAGAATGCGTCAGGAACGGAAACTTAGTATAAAATTAGGTGTGACAATTTTTAAACAGAAACATGAGAACAAAGAAGCTGAAACTAAAACTTTGAGAAACAGGAAACATGCATCTTTTAAAAGTTGGAAATAATTGACGAAATGCTGTGGATCTATGGTCCCAGTCCGGATAATCATTCAACACGAACGCTTGATCGACAAAATCCCCGCGGAGAAGTTGAAAGTATAACCAGAAATGGAATAGATACACAGGAACAGCGACGGTTCGACGGTCCGTCATGGAAGAGCTTCGGTTAGACTGACTACCTGGAAAATCATGACAATTATTTTCTCCATTGCTCGGTCGAATTACGATGCCGCGTATATGTAGCCCAGCAAGGTAGGTCCGTACGGAGCTGAGCACAAAGAGTCAGCATCCTTCTCCTCTCACATGCATAGCATCCATAGCATAGCAACCATCATCATATAAGCGGCATCAGCAGTGCATCGGTATCGGCATCGGCTGTGGCCAAGCTTTTACGACGCGTGGTAATTTAGGTACAAGAGGCGGAGGCCGGGGGGGCTTAGTCTTAGGCTTAGATCCACTGTCCGTCACATCACAGTCAGCATGGACAAGACAGAATACCGGTAAGAAAGAGTCCAGACCTCTGTTGGCGTCGGCTATTGGACTCTGTGGCTTTTTGCGTTCCCTCAGCTGCTTGGCCCACAATCCAATCACGATGATGCCAGCCCTACAGGAACCCGCGATGCTACCCAGAACCACAACTCAGCCCAGACGGTGCGATTGCAGAGATGGGTTTAGTGCTGAATATTTGCAAGGCTGATGCCGACGGGTAAATCTCTGAAGGTTCAGCAAGGGTCTTTTTTCTTTTCTTCTTCACTCTTCCTCTCTGCTTTTTCTCTCCAACTGTCGCTGCTCAACCATCTGCGATACGACACTTATTCAGTAGTCGTCCCTCCTCTAACGCGACAAGCTCAGGGTCCCAGCTGTTAAGCTCAGGACACTGCGGGGTACTAAGGGCCCTACTGAACGGGCCCTAGCGCTCTCCAGCACCAGTTAGTTACTGTCTGCCCGATCGTCCCGTCACCATGGAACTGAGGGATTACCCCCACCGCGATTCAACATCACCACCCGAGAATTGGGAGCCCACGAGCCCTTCGATTGCTAGGAAGCCCATAGGCGCCATCAAACAATCTCCCTCGCCGTATACCTCTCCCGATTACTCCGCGACCTCCTTCGCCCAGCGCGCGACAGCCAATGCACCGTTTCTGCACCGACAGAATACAACCGACACAGCATACTATGGCGCTTCGACGCCGCTAGGAATATGGGAGCCCGCCATACCTCATACGCCGGGTTCCGGACGACCGCAGGCTTATAGAGAGGACAGTCAAGCATCACTGTTGATAGGCGGCGATGGTCAAAGAAACATTCCTCAAAATATGCCTCCGGGCGCTGGGCCCCCTCCAGCGACCCCTCCGCACACTCCCAAGTTCTGGCATTGGTGGATTCATGAGTGGAAGCCATCATGGAGCATGTACATTCTTGTCTTGTCGGGAATCGCTTTCGCCATAGGCCACCACTTTTACTACCAAGGCCTCCACGGCGAAGTTGCAAATGATCAACAGGGCAAGTTTCGATATGGCGCCCTTCTGGCTTTTTTGTCGAAAGCATGTTTTCTCAACGCCGTCGTCCTCGCTTTTCGCCAACGCGTCCTGATGATGATCCGTCGCAAGATGCTTACCCTTGCTACGCTCGACTCGCTTTTCGCAGCATCCGAAGATTTGACGGCTCTTCTTAACTGGGAAGCCTGGGTGAATGCAAAGTTCGCTATGGCCTTGACCATTTTTATTTGGACGTCGCCTCTGATCGTTATCTTCACATCCTATACTCTTACAGTCAAGTCGCAGCGAAAGGAGGAGGTAACAACTTGTGCAAACATTCGCACCTTGAACTTCACACACGAGGAATACATTTACTGGAGAGACCCAGTTAGGGTTGCTGGATACTTCGAGACGTCTGCGTCCGTCTGGAACTCGACCGCACCAGGAGGCGCAAATCTCACCAAAGACGACCCCAACGAATTTGACTATTTCACCGCCAACAGCCAACAATTCGAGTCCATTGCGCTCAAAACGGCATACGCCCAACAAGCCATAATGCGCTCGAAAGCCCCAGAAGAAATTTGCGGCACAGGCTGGAACTGCTCCTACACCATTAAGTTTACTGGTCCGGGATATAAGTGTACAACGCTGGCTTCAGCGGTGAATGAAGACGTCAAGAAGCTCGGCGATGCAACGTGCCCCTTTAATACAACCGTTTTGGCGCCATTAGGAAACCTCACATACTATGCAATGCTTGACCGAGGAGATTATGAGAATCCGCAAATCATTGCCGAGCCCGGTGGAAGGCCCAAGCAGAAACCGCCGTATCCCAAGAACCTGGGCGTCTTCCGAACTGAGCCCATCATGTGGTTTGGCTATGCTGAGGTTGATGACAGAGATAAACCTCAGCCCCCGGAGCCATACGTAGGTGACTGGTTCAAGGCTTACACACCTACCATCATTGGGTGTGAGCACTACCAAACCAACTACACGGTTCGATTGAACTACACTGGCGGCGTTCAGTCTCACAATGTGACGGAGCGCAAGTTTCTCAAGAAGGTGATTGACACAACCTTCTTACCTGGGAAAAAGGATCCCGACAAAAGGCTCAAGGATCGAACCATGGCGGAACCCGAGGAAAATTACGTGTACCCTCGGGACATCGAGAAGTACCGGTTAACAGCTGCATATCATGCTATAGGATCCCAGCTACGTAAAATTTTGAACGGCACAACCACGATGCCGCATTTCAACGTCAATAGTAAGGTCCTCCAGACGAGACTTGTCGACCGCCTCAATTACCTTCCCGTCAAGAACTTTCCCCTCGAGGTTCAGAAGTTCTACGAGGAGATCTTGATCTCATTTCTATCTGATCCACAGATGTCTGCTGTTTCATGGGCTGCCAAACCTTCCGATTACTCTGGCACGGTCAAAAGTCGCACAGTAAACAATGGCAAGAGCTTGGATTATCCTTGTGTGAGATGGCAAGAAAGGAATTGCTTCTTTTATAATTATGCGCAACTGTGGGCTGTGTATGCGCTCTCTATGGGTATCACAATCCTCGCGGTCGCATCAGGTGTGGCGGCAATGGAGGAGAACGCCGTCATGCGAAGTCTGAGCTTCTCTGCTATTCTCGCCGCATCGAGGGCGTCCAGCCTTGATAAGCTGCGATGGGAACAAGAAGCCGAGCTCAAGAGTCGCAAGATCGGATTTGGAATCGTGGCAGATCCTAGTGGTGAGAGGACATACTCTTTCGGCGTTGAAGGCGATGTCAGTCAAGAAAAGACCGCAATGGCTACGGGACGGTCACCGGGTCTCTCGGTGAGGGGTTGGGGCGACGCAACAGCTCGCAGAATGAGTTATGCTATGTTGAACAAAAAGGACAGACAGGAAAATGACCCTTGAATGAGTGTTGGAGCATCGATGGCGTGGCGGAGCATTGGGCGGGCATCATGAAGCACAATTGGTTCTGAGCGGACAGCGTTTGAGATTTACTGGAACATTTACCCACCATTTATGTATACTCATATTTAATTCATGAAGATATGATGGCATTTATTCTACAGTCAAAGTTCACTATTGGCGCGTGAAACACCGAGGCTGGTTCGATGATGCTCCGAGGCCGTACTCGCTAATTAGAGGCCAAGTCTCTAGTGGAGCTACCCAGGTGAGCTCAGCGCAGCTCAACTGAACTGTTCTGCCTGAGCTTGGTTGCGTAACGCAATTGGAACCGTGTCCGTTTCTCAGCTTCAACTACGCCCATAATGTCTGTCCACGCAGCAGTCGACCTCTCGGACGCCGCTTTAGGTGGTTCAATTCGAATAAAAGACGAACACTTCATCGACGCCTACGGACGCGTCATCTTCCTCCGTGGACTCAACCTCTCAGGCGCCTCTAAACTGCCTACTGAGCCAAATGGTCTGTCCCACCTAGATCATGATTTCTACGAAAGCCACCGCATCGTCACATTTGTAGGGCGACCTTTCCCACTTGAAGATGCTCCGCTACATTTTAGACGGCTTCAAGCTTGGGGTACGCCCTTTGTGAGGTTGCTCGTAACCTGGGAATCCCTGGGCCATGCGGGGCCTGATCCAGAGACGGATCTGGATCTTGAGTACATCGCCTACCTGCGCCAATTGATTGAGATGATGCCGCAGTATGGTATTAAGTGCTTTATATGCGCACATCAAGATGTTTGGAGTCGGTACAGTGGAGGTAGTGGTGCGCCTGGCTGGACGTTTGAGGTGGTCGGCCTAGACATTGAGTCTTTCACCGATACAGGCGCCGCATATGTTCACAGCCAGGATGAGAAGAAGCGCGCAAGTGAGCCTGTCAATCCTAAAGAGCCTGGAGGTCCTTTTCTTTGGCCTTCGGGTTACCAGAAGCTTGCCGCGTCTACAATGGCGACCGTTTTCTGGGCAGGCGATGCTTTGGCCCCCAACCTTAAATGTTATCGCAAGCCAGGCGACGTTGAGCAGGTATCGGTACAGACTTTGCTTCAAAACGCCTGCGTTGAAGCTTTTGGACGGCTTGCGGACGAAGTAGGCCATCTCGAAGCATGCATGGGCTTTGAGCCTATGAACGAGCCTCACCGCGGCCTTGTTAATCTTCACCATTTCCACGGCTGGAACTACGATACTGATTTACATATCGGCCACTGTCCCTCTCTTGCGCAGTCACTCGCTCTCGGAAGTGGCTACGCGCAAGAAGTCAATTACTGGGTCAAGTCATGGCCCTGGCCAACTCGTGCTTCCCACAAGTCTCGTATTGACCCCAAAGGTCGCTCCGCATGGCTGTCGCTCGATGGGAAGCCAATTGGCAATGGACGAGGCCTTGGTGAGTGCGTCTGGCATGCTCACGGTGTTTGGGAGTGGGATGACAAGAAGAAGATCGCCCGTATTCGCGATAACGATTACTTTGAGGTTGACCATCGCCCTGGGCAAGAGGGAAAGCCAATTGAGTGGTACAACGACTGCTATGCGCCTTTCCTGCAGAAGTTCTCGGAGCGCGTGGCGCGCAAGACACCTCGAACGATGAGCTTCATCGAGCCCATTCCCAACGAGTTCATGCCGCCATGGCCCACGGAGGATCCCGATAATAAGAAATGGCGTCGGCAAAATTACTCTGAGAAGACGGTTATTGTATCACCGCGCCCTAACAATTTGGTGTATGCGCCGCACTTTTACGATCTTAACGTTCTGTTCAACAAGTGCCATTCATGGATGAGCGTCAATGTGCAAGGCCTTTCGCGAGGCATGATTCCTCTCAATGCGCTTTATTTCGGCGCCAAAGGTCTGAGAAGCAATTACAAGAGACAATTGGGCAATATTGTCAAGTATGGAATAGAATCGCTGGGTAAAGTTCCCATGGTCATTGGCGAGATTGGCGTCTCGTATGATATCAACAATGCAGAGGCCTTCCGCACAGGATGTTACGACAAGCAACGCGATTTGATGAATGGTCTCATCTCTGCCATGGAAGACAACAAACTCAACTACACCCTGTGGAACTTCAACCCTGCCAACAGAGTTGCGTATGGTGACGGATGGAACAAGGAAGATTTCTCCGTCATCAACGGCGACGATATCATCGACAACGGTCCTATAAAGCCCGACTATCGAAATGAAGCACATGAGAACGACGAGCTTTACAAGGGTGGTCGTGTTCTCGACGTCATCATTCGTCCTTACGCCGTGAAGACAGCAGGTCTTCCCAAAAAGTCAAACTGGAACCACAAAACGCTGCGCTTCCAATACTCATGGACCAGTACAGTTACAAAGGATTCCACTGACGAAAAAGCTCATTTGACCGAGATTTTTATCCCGGCGTATCACTATGACAGGTACGAGCTTCGTATCCAAGGTACAAATGCGGAGTGGACGTATGACAAGCCGCGTCAGACGTTGTACGTGCGTAGTCCTTCGCATGGGGAGCACAGCATTACTGTTAGCATTGAGAACGAGGCTCAGCGTGTTCTTGAGAGAGCTCAGAGGAAGAGAGAGTTATATCCTCCTGGATTCCCGATGAATCTGGTGTCTGCTGCTACTGAGGATGCTTTGGATGATGTTGATTGGTCTGTGGCAATGAATCTTTGGCCTATTATTGCGGCTGTTTTGGTTGCTCTCCTGGCAAGATTCCTTTATCTGTTGTGGCAAGGTTAAAATCTAAGTTGATTCAATCTTATGAAAGACAGTATAGAACTGGTTGGTATGTTGGGTTTTCATGGAAGTGTGTGAAAAGATTGGACTATTGGGTTTGATTGAGTAAATAGATAGAAGTCCTGGATGATACAGTCAGTGTTCATGTTATTGGATCTAGGTTTTGAAATAATTAAACGATCATCTCTCATTATTGAATCGTCATTTGTAGCTTAACTAAGCTTATAAGTAGAATAACATGCTAACACTCCAAAGTCCAAATGTATCATGAACTTATCATCGCCAAACTAGAAACAAACAATGTTTATTCCGCATCCAACGGGCATCTGGGTGCGGTGTTGTTTACCTGGATTCCACCTCGCTTCTTCTCCTTACTATCATGGAAAGGAAGAGCCCATCCGCCTTCTGTTTCTGGTGTAGAAAGCCATAGTCGAAGAAGATGTCTTCGGGGTGTAGGAGGGTTGTGATCTTAACATTGTTAGCATCTCTTGATTACCACAACCGGAGGGGAGGTATCTTACCTGTGTATGCTGTTCTAGCGTGGAGCAAGTGGGTATTGCTCACAAACTGAATATCCCCAACCTCAAGAATCATGTGCAGTGCCAACTTCTGGCACGTCTCCTCCAACACAGTAATAGCACGCTTCTGCTCCTCGCTCAGAGCAGGAATGAGCCCCTGGTCAGAGAACCTCGTGAGAGATCGCACAAAATACGGATCCCACTTGCAGTAAACACGTCCCTGACCTCCATTCTCAAGGTAAAATATCGATGTGCGAATCCACTCTTCTTCGCCAACAGACGTCTCTCCCTTGCGATCAAAGTACCAGATAGGCTGTGTAAGCAACTCTGCTACATCAGGATTGTTTTTCTGGAGATCATTCCAGACATTGTGGATGCTGACGATATCGCTCTCTCCACCTTCTCTTGCGCGGTGTACGCACAGAAGACCGACGATATCGGAATCATCGGCGTGGAAGAACTGTCGTGCTGTTGTACGATAGATGCGCACTCTGTCAATTTGTGTAGCGTCGTCGCCTACGTCTTTGACGTGGCCAAGGACGTGGCCTAGACCGTTTTGTGAGACGAAGTAGCCGATGTATGTGCCGAGACCCATGTATGCTACTGCGTTCTTGAGGGGGCTCCATTGGTTTGCTGGGAAGCGTTTAAAGAGAATGAATCCTTTTCCGTTGAGGAGGTCTTCTCTGAGTGTTTGGAGGACTTTTCCTAGGTTTGGGAGAGGGAAGTTGGACTGAAGGTGTTAGTGAAAGATCGGTGATAGGATGAAGTTGATTTTTGTACCTTTGAGATGCCAGTGAGTGGTGTACCGCTTGCAATAAAAGCATCGGCAGTATCACTGAGTTCCTGTATCTCCTCATCCGTGAAAGGGTGAGTCCATCTTTCAGGCTTGTTCTCGTAGTCTTCTTTCTTCCATAATGTAGGCCCTGTAATCTCCGTTGGGAACTCAGAGTAGGGTTTTAGAGCGTCGTAAAGAGGGGGATGTTGACCTGATGTACGAATGCCATCAGGGAAAATAGAGCGAGGAGCTTCAGCGTTTTTGGCCTGTGGTAGAGTGACCTGAGAGGTCTCGTCGATAAGAGCACCTGGAGCCATTTTGGTGGTGATGTGCTAGTATAAGTGAATGAGAAGACGTTATAGAATTATTTTGATTTAATTAATAAAACTCAAAAGTGGTAAATTCATGTTATATATATCTCACTCCCCAGCTTTGTCATACTCTCCCCGCATCACAGTATGACGCCTTATTCCAACGCGTGTCTTAGTCGATCTGGGGTATGGATCGAATTGCGTGCTCAAGGCACAATATCACGGAGTGCCACTGCCACCACCTTCACGAAATAGGCTAACAAACCAAAACGCCAAACCGACCAATTAGAGATGCCAATTGATTATGGCGTTATTTGTTAAAATGGAAGCTGTCTAACATTGACCTGTCGCCAAGTGGTTCGAGAAGCAGATGATTGTCTGGGATATTTCTTGAAGCGGATGATAGTGTGATTGCACCATTGCACGAGTGAATAACAAAGGCCACGTTGTTGAAATTGGAGATTCCACGTTCGTTACTACTTGCGTCTCTCTCAGTAAAAAGGCCTCTGTTGAGTAAGTATCATAAGAAGGCCCTTCTGCAACTATGCGGCGACTGTGACGTATTGACTTTGGAACTTCTTCTTCACGTTGCGCGAAAACACCCACCACTGTCCCAATGTGCCCATTGCCCAGGATATTTGAGTGAACTTATCGCAGAGAGCACGCACACTCTTTTCACAACCTTTTCCAGAAGATTGAAGAAACTAGTCATTAGTAAACAAGGTAGGCGAATTCACCATTATTTATAGCTTTACTATTGATGTAATGTCAACTGCCTCACAGAAATACTAAGCCATAACATCCAATGCCAGCTAACAACAGGGTAGGTACAACGTTTCAGCGGGTCTCATTAATCAGAACAATCCAATCAGTGATCATAATAAGTACAGTCTGTCCAATCATATCGCTACGCTGAAAGCTGCAAGTCTAGCTGTGTCTACAAACCTTGCTGACTGGGCAATATTGTGTCACTAATGAGTACGAGTAAACCGGACAAGCCTAACTTGACCTTGCACAATACCAGTCTGAACTGCAAGCCTAGGTGTCATATAGCCCGAAGAGCTTCGATCGAAACGGATGCATAGAAGTATCGTTGATATACGTGTCAGCTGGAATCACGAGTGTTGATAAGAGATTACGATGCAGCAAAGATAAGAATGTTGATGCTGAGATAGTGGCACAGATAACCAAGATAGGCGACCGCCGCGACCCGCTCTAGCTATGGAGTACATAGAATGCCATAAAAGACCTCATCAAGCTTTGCTCAGACATGAATATTTTCTCAAAACTGTATCGCAACATTGAACGCAATGGCATCTCAAATAACCATCACGCCCATCTCCACATCCACCGAGTCGTCCATCGACTTCGGCGCGATCGTCTCAAACATCGACATTGAAAACATCACCGGTAAGATAAAACATGAGTCATAGTGAACAATTAAAGCATCAAATAGTGGGAGAATACCCGTGAAATCGGTAACCTCCTCTGGTAAGGCATACAACTCTGCTTTGATGATCAACCACTGACTTTTCCCAGATGCCGACTTTGACGTAATCCGTGAAGCCCTCTTCACCCATCAAGTCCTTGTCTTCAAAAACCAAAGCCACGTATCTCCCAAAGCTCAGTACGAAATCACTCAACGTTTCGATCCTGAAGCTGCAGGCTCGTATGGCCATGGGAAGACTATCGATGCGAAGCGCTCTATTCTTCATCCCGATCTCAAGACCATTCCTCATCAACCGCAAGTCCAAGTTATCGGCAACGGTTTTGTGGAAGAGTATGAAGGTCTGAAGAATATCCGGCTCAGACATCCTCATCACCGGACGTTCCACGCTACTACCATCCCTGATGAGAAAGACCTGGACTTTACACGGTTCTACAGATGGCACATTGACGCTGCTCTGTATGGCCTTGCTCCTCCGGTCGCTACATCCCTCCTTGCCGTTCGTGTTCCGGGAGGCCGCAAGCAAACTCTGGTCTATGACGATGGTTCAGACGAGCAAATGGCTGTGCCACTTGGTACAACAGCCTTTGTGTCTGGTTACGCCATGTACGACCGACTCTCGCCTGCGGATAAGGAGTTTGTGCGCAGTACGAGAGTGGAATATGCTCCGCATCCGTACGTATGGATGAGTGGTGCAAAGTCCCGCTCCGATGCCCTGGGCTTGGTGTCTGAAGGAAAAGAGATTCCGCTTGACAAGCTCCCTCCTATTGAAGAAGACAAGATCCAAATTCTTCCTATGTGCTGGCGTAACCCTGTTACAGGCCGTTTAGCTCTTCAAGTCCACCCCTCAGCTGTGCGAAAGCTACATCTTGCTGATGGCACGGTTATCGACGATCTTGCTGAGGTGCGAGAGCGGGTGCATGATCTTCAACGACCTGGCATTTCTCCTGAGAGGGTGTATCCTCATGATTGGGAGCAAGGAGATTTTGTTCTTTTCCACAACCGGGGATTGATTCATTCCGTGGTTGGAGCCTTTGCTGAGGATGAGGTGAGGTTGTTTAGGCAGTGTAATATTGCCGGTAGCAAGTTGCCTGAAGGACCGCTCCCTGCTGTGGCTGCGTAGCTTGATAAAAGAGAAGGCTAGCTAAATGATAATGGGCTGAAGGAGAGATGTTCTTCTTTTTCTTGTCCTGATACTTTATCCACTAATAGATCGTCCCATCCACATTTTTATCTCTGCAATACCATCCCTGAATAAATAGTCCGCATACATCTCATGAAATCCCAACATAAACTGCGGGCTCAAAGGTTTGTTTACGATGGGATTGCATGTTATGTGCTGAAAATGAATCTGGACCGTTTGCTTTTTGCATTCATCTGATTTCGATCTTACGACAGAAAATCTGTGGACTCCAGCAAATTCCACGCTGTCACTACCAAAGCCAAAGTCGACGTAGCTCTCGCTTTGTTTCGTCGAGCCTTTCGAGGTGCTTGGATCGACAATGTGTGAATCGAGGACTTGAAAGGCGCCAAATAGTACTGAGTTGAGAGGAAGGATTGCTATTTCTGGTATATCCTTCAAGCGCCGCAGCATGCTTCTCGGAACAGGTGCTTCGTCTGTTTCTAGTTAATATCCTGGGCCCATCAATGAGCATAGGTATACTTACTTGAAAATCGAGCGAGATCAAGCCCAGCTGCTTGCAAGACCAACCGTTCAGGTCTAAACACGGCACCCCCAAAGAAACCCTTGACAAACTTGGCCAACAAAACTTCATCAGACACATCTTGATGCTCAGCGGGAATATCGAGTGTGATCCATCGCCAGTCAGAGTGATACACATGCTTTCTCGCGTTGATAATCTCCCTAGCAGACCTGGAGTTTTTCAAAGTCTCTGGAATATCTGTCGATCGAGTAATCAGATTTTTGTCGACTAGTGAAACGCGTTGGGAGACTGTGAAGCTGTAGACGCCGCCTGCGGTGACTGCAGCCACGAAGGATGTTGTGAGTATTTTGCGAAATGCCATGGTGAGGATATATTCAATTGCCAACTAATCAAGGCTATCTGGTAAACTACATGACTTTTATACTCATCATGTAAATTGACTCATCAGGTAAAAGACAATTAACCGTGAATCCTTCAGGTCAAAGTGTAGACCAGGTGACTTAGACGAATCCGGTTCTACCCGCGTAAGCTGAACAGCTCATGTTTGCGAATAGCTTCCGCTTCGCTTCCGCTCGAGTCGGCGACGAGTTCATCCGATCGCAAGCCACAATTCATATTCGGATTTTTTGACTCACTCCGTCTTGACCGATTCGGAAGGAGGGAATTTAATTAGTACTGGATCATGAATGAGTGTACAGTGGACTACGGCACCATTCCGTCCAGCTGAAAATATTATTTGGCCTTTCACTAAGAGAAGACAATAAGAGCTATTGCAATCTTATCATAAGATTCATCGCCAATAGAATCATCAAAGTAATACGCCCAACGCTAGCAAAACTCCCAAAGCCAATCTGAATGTATCTCCATGTTATAACCTTACGTATTAAGCCAACACACAGCCGCACCCAACCACCTGTAAAATCGTCATAGCCCATTCGTGAGTCGCGCTTGAGAATCTCTTTCGTCTTCTGTTATCGTATTGTGGTTTATTCTCATCTTGCTGCATCTTCAGCACCTGGGTTGCGTGGCCTTGTTGGTCTCGCATTGTGCTGTTTTGTAAGATTGTATGGGTGGATTCTAGGTATAGCTTTGAAGTATGAATGAGTAAATCATACCAAGACATCCTACAGGTGAGAATACTTACAAGTACTAGAAACAAGTTCTAGCAAGCTATAGAGAATTGATCTGTGTTGAGAGGATAGAAATAAAGGGTCCAGCCAAGGAAGCTTGGGTTCAGTTTAAGCTTATAATCAAGCAAAAGGGGGCTTAGCATCTTGCGATGTAACGAATTTGATTGGATTCAGCTCCTGTCAGCCTTATGGTGTGGCACGATACCCTGTTTATTTTGATATGACGTTGTGGTGAGACGGTGATCTTTGAAGGATTCGGACTCTAGCTGACATCACTCTTAAGAGTCAAGACTGCATGATCCTTCAATAGTATTCTGGTTTTAAACGAAAGCATAAACTAAGCCATTCTAATTGCGGTCAAAGAACTTAGTTCTGTACTCCAAAGATGGAATATAGAATATGAGAAAGAAAGAGAGAAAGATAGGGAGAGAGAAACACCATCAGACTAATCAACAGCTACCAGCCAATACTCAGAACTGACGCTTCTGCGTCCCACACTTCTTGAGGCACTGATCAACCTTCATACCCGCCTGCTTCGAGATCCCCTCCCTGAACTTGTCAATATCTTCCCCTGCAATTACCTCCCCGAAAGTATTGACCAGGGCCTCATCTTTCACAGAAAACAGTCCTGCTGCAACACCCGCAAAGCCCGCGTCCTCAGACGAGAAGGCAGCCAACGCCACGGTAGGGTCGCAGTCGGTGTTGATCTGGTAGTGCATGGTGCCCTGGTAGAAGACTGTCGCTTCGCCGGCGCCGATCTCGTTGCGGATCACGCGGGGCTTGTTCTGGCTGTCGAGGACGAAGCTTTCGGGGACAGCTTCGGTGTAGACCTGGCCGGAGACTACGGCGAAAAGTTCGGCGGCACGAGGGTGGGTGTGAATTGTGATCATGGAGCAGCCTAAAGACTCAGTACTAGGCTATTAACCATATGAAGGATGCATACCTGGGATCTCGGCAAGGGCAAGACTGAGACCGGCTCCGGTGAGAGCAGGGAAGGTCTTGCTGTTGGCAATACCAAGTGGGGTGCTGTTAAAGCTGAAGAGAAAATCCTTGTCCTCGGGAAGAAGCTTGTAGCGATCAATCACACTATTTATCTGTTAGAGCTATCTTGAGCAGATGTTTGGGAGCGTACTTACCTGTCGGCCTGGTTCAGCTTAGTAGTCAGGCTGACCTCAGAAGAATTGTCCTTTACCTGAGGAGCTGCAGTCGCAAGAGGCGAGCAGGCCAGGAAGGCAGTAATGACAGAGAGCTTGGCATGAGAAAGCATGGTTGCGAAGTTGTAATTGAGTTCTTTGCAATGTTGCGAAGGTAGTAGTTGTGATGAGTAGTAGATCTGGTTGAGTGAAAGCTGTTGAGCGATGAGTTGCTTGTTTGAACGACAACCACGAGATCATAGACTGACTTATATACTCAATCGTTCACATAAAAAGCAGCTTCGTACTCATCTAAAATGATGGAACTCATCCCTTCAAGGCGTATCAGCTGTGTAGATGACAAAACGAGGCTCTGAGCCACAGTCGGCATCCGCCCTATACGCAGCATCGCGCATGCAGTCTAAGAGCGGTCCGCAACTCAATCTAGGAACTTGAATAAGCACAAGATCTCGGCGTCAGCAGTAAATCTCCGGAAGCACATTCTAACAGCTTATTCGAAGCCTTGGTGGAGTCAATTGGCGTATTCATAGCGCTGGTGAGAAATACCCTGGCTGCGGTAGCGTATTCCGGCGTATTTGAGCGTATTCGCTGACGGTCAATTGACGGCAGCACTAGTCACGAATAATTAAGCATGAGATCGTAGCACAAAGCAGCTTAGAAGATAGTTCTCTCATTCATTGATCACAAATATATGAGCTCTAGTGCAGTCGTGGAGAACTGACTTGGAAGTCTCGGGCACAATCCTGTTTCCCAGAGTTGACCACGAATACCTGAAAGAGTCATCTATAACATCTGCGGTCCGGCGAAGGGGTCTGATATCAATAATAACTCTGACTGACCATCGTATTACAATTCATGCAATTTATTCATTACTCAAACCAGTCTATAAGAAAGGATGGGCAGAATCGTTGACAAGACATGACCTGGCCTCTATATAATAAGACAAGATGTTATTACATGCATACCGCAACGCAATAAAAGAAACAGATGAACATAGTCACAGATTACATGGAAGCATGCCTCAAATGCTTCCCCCCGACATACCCCTCCGCCGTATCAACAAACAACTTCCTCCCCTTAACCCACGACACCATAAACGAGAATAACTTCCAATTCCCAATTTGCCCTGTCGCATACTTCTTTCCTAACGCCACAAATATCATCTTTTTAGTCTCAGGCTCGTACTTCTTTACATCAGTCTGTCCTGTAAGAACTGCGTCTAAGGCTGTCGCGAGGTGGATGATTTGGTTGTCCGTAATGGTCAATTGCTTGGGATCAATGTTGCCCACGTCGCCGATGGCCCAGATGTTGTTTGTGCCGACGACCCGCATCTTTTCGTCGAGATTGATGTTCCCTTGTGAGTCTAGGAATGAAGGTGGAATGAAGGATGTGTTGAGTTTGATGCCATGGAGAGGTAGGTAGAGGTCTGTCTTGAGGATCGTTCCTGTTGACAAGAGTAGTTCCGTTTCCTTACCATTTGCAGTCTTCTTCGCTTCGTTGACGCGTGACTTATAGATGAGCCTGACTCCAAGCGTCTTGAGATCTTTCTCAATGGATGTTCGAACAGAGTCTAGTGCCCCTTCAAGAGGTCGATCGCCACTGATGATGAGGGTAATATCCTTGGATGAACCATATCTCGCGGCCAACTCTCCAGCAACTTCGCTTCCCGTTGCGCCAGCACCAGCAACAACAATTGATTTGGCATTCCCGACTTGATCCTTAAGTTCTTTCCAAGCTGACATAGTCTCTTGATGTGTCCCAATAGGTTTCAATGGCAGACCACTAGCCAGACATGACCCTGTCGCGATAACAAGCTCGTCATAATTGATCTCCCTCCCAGAGCTATCATTGCAGATAACACGAACACTGTTCAAATCCGGATGGATCCCATATGCTCTCCCAAGGACAAACTCAAAGTTCTTCGTAGAATACTGGTCAAAGCCAGGCTCGATGGGTAAGAAGAGTTGTTGATCAGGAATAGCATCAGGTATGATGCCCCGAGTAGCTGCGACGTTCCAGAAGAAGTGAGAGTTTGGTGAGACGAGGATGACTTTGAGGGATGGGATCTTGGGAAGGGTATATTTGAGGAGTTTGTGAGCGAGTGGAAGGCCTGCCCAGCCTGCGCCGAGGACTACCACTGTTTTTGACATGTTGAAGATGTGAGGAATGAGAATAGTGTTACTTACAGTAGGTACCTTTCGCTTTTGTCTATCTTACTTATACACAATATAAATGCTCGGTGTCGGTGCTGGAGTTGTGCTTATTCTTGAGACTGGTCTATTGGAAGATACAATAGTAATCACCCATCTTTGGTGTAAGCACTGGTATTCCTGTTAGCGACGTCGGTCCGTCCACTCGCACTCGGGGGAGCAACGTCCGGCGACAGGGATCTTGTCCGAACGCCGTGTCCGTGGTCGATCCCCGATCGGCCGCATGCCTTCTCCTCAACGACCTGATAAGCTGATTATACAGTAATAAGCCTCATTCAACTCAGCTCAACTACATTTCAGTTCAAGCACCGATATCATATTCCAGCTGAATTGTAGCCTCTTTCCTGTTGCAGCCTACTAGACCTTCATAGTCGGAGCTTATAACCCCCGATGGACCGATCATCATCAACCTCCCAAAATGATACCGGCCTCAAAATCTGGAGCTGTGTAATCTGTCGCCGTCGGAAAATCCGGTGCGATAGAAAAGACCCATGTTCCAATTGCATCAAAAACAATATAGAATGTCACTTCCCAGTAACTGGCCGGATTCCCCGCCGCTCTCGCCTGCCTCCGGACTCAAAAACACCAGCGCAGAAGCAATCAGAATTACTCGGCCGTCTCCGCCGTCTCGAATCAGTCGTTACAGAGCTTGCGGCGCAGGTAGAAGATGAAAATGGGGCCAAGATGATGATGGGTCAGCGAACTGTGGATGCTGCTGGTACAGACTCTTCTTGGGCTACGTCATCTGTTCAACTGACTGACTCGGCTGAGGGACAAGAAGAGGTAGAAGAAAATGAGGATTTTGGAAGACTTGTCGTTGACAAAGACGGGGGACTTCACGTTGGGAATCGATTTTGGACGGTATTCTGCTCAGAGGTAACTAGCTTCACTCTCCCTTGTCCACCCAAAACATCTCACTAACAATTATAGGTCGACAATATTCTTCAAGCTGTTCACGACGTAGCAGACTACTCAGACGACTCAATCATGACTGAACCATCTACAAACGGAGAACCAGCACCTCTTAGCCATCTAGGCTTTGTCTTTGGGAGTGCAGAATTCGCCAAAGCTCTCGATGGTCTTAACCCCATGCCTTCTCAGATGCTGTTCATCTGGCAGACCTATGTCGAGAATGTTGATCCCTTCATCAAGATCTTACATATTCCGACCGTAGAAAAGGTCATCAAGGAACTGAAGGGAAACTTCAGTTCGTGCGGGACTACTACAGAAGCTTTGTTGTTTGCCATCTCACTTGCGGCGATCACGTCTATGGATGAGGAAACGGTGTCGTTCAACTTCAACACGCCCAAGGGTCAGCTTTTACAACGATATCAATTCGGTACAGAGCAGGCTCTTGCACGCGCCAACTTTTTATCGACCAAGGACATCACTGTTATTCAAGCGCTGGTCATATATCTATCTTTGCTGCCCAACATCGGCGCTCAAGATAAAGTCTTCCCTTTGACAGGGTTGGTTCTAAGATTAGCGAAGGGGGCGGGTCTTCATCGCGAGGATGACGAGAACCAGTACAACCAGCTTCACAGAGAAACTAGACGTCGCCTGTGGTGGCAGATCTGCTTCATCGACTCAGCCAGTCGACGACCGGATGCTTCTGACTTGTCCATCTCACCCGCATCTTTCAGCACAGGACTCCCCATTAACTTAAATGACATCGATCTAGACGGTTCAACAGCACAGATCCCAAACCCAGACCAAGGCTCAACAGGTGTAACTCTTTGCCTTATCCGTTGCGAGCTATGGTATCTCACACAAGCAATTCGGGCAGATAAGACAAGCTCCATCGAAACACGTCTCGGTCTCTACAACGCCTTGAAGGAAAAAGTTGAGAAGACATATTTCCAACACCTCCAGCAAGACCTAGCATGGGACTCTTTTATCAGAACAATGGCAAAGCTCTTCTTCGCCAAAGTTGAGCTCGTCATCCGTCGCCAATCAAGAGATCAAGCACCAACAGATGAACTCCTCCGCCCGTCCATTGAGGTCATCCGCTGTGTGCAACTCCTCAAGTCAGAGCCTTCATGGGCGAAATGGAGATGGCAGTTGCAGGGTCAGATGCCATGGCATGCGATGGGTGTTTTCCTGCGTCAAGTCTCCAACCATTCCTGGACGCACGAACTTGAAGATGCATGGGCTGCTACCGCTGCGTTAAAAGATAGAGCGACGAAGGACATGAGGACAGGATATCTATGGAAATCGCTCATGGACTTATACGCAGAGGCAGAAAGGCATCGTGAGAGAGAACTGAAGCGTCAAGGCGATAAGGCACAGCATACACTCCAACGAGGCGATCGTGTCAACTCGGACGTACAACAGATGCTCGACAACGCGGGCAAAGAATCATCTGAGATACCAGTTAACCATCCCCTCATCGATACATCGACGTTTGACTCATCACTTCACATTTCTCCACCAGCAGACAACGGTGCTTTGTCCGTGGAACGACTGTCAACTGCATTGGGTACTGCGTCCGATGATCTTCCTTCTTGGGAGCAGTCAGGTGGGGGTATGGATCTTGGACAGGGTGACTCCTTTGGGAAGATTAACATGAACGGAGATGGTGACGGGGTTGATTGGGAGGCTTTGATGGATCTTGATGAGACTTGGAACTGGGATTTTCTGTAGTGGGCGTTGCATACTACAGAGAGATGAGAACATATGTTGAGATAGAATAGACACTCATGGTCTGGAAATCCTGGTGATCTTCTCAGTCCTTGTGGTTTAGAGGCAGAGATCGTTGTTGGGCATGATAGAACTCGGCCCTGGTATGGGAAGCAACAGTACTATCTTTAGTTAAAGATTGGATATACGACTATGTTTCTTTTGTTTAATAGATAGAAAAGAGAATACCTCTGAATAGCCCCAAAAAGGATATGATGGCTTGGTTGTTTGTCTCTAAACTGTAGTTTTTAGAACAGTAAATACTGAACAAACTATGCGCGTTAAAGCTTTATACTTCCAACTTCTCCCACCTGTACCATCAATGACAAAAGCGCATGCCTTTTTCCAATATGAGAAAGTGTTTACTATTACAGGAGGTAACTAAAGCGTGGGTTTTGAGCCCCACAAGACATTGTACCAGCAAGGGCTACAGCATACTTGACCTCAGGTTCACAGGACACTTACACTACTATCCATATTCACTTACAAGGACTACATGGATGTGATATGCAAGCAATGAAAGGCATCACTAACGCAACCCCTTCTACCAAGATCCAGGCAAGGTCAAGTTCCTCCACTGGGACCAGTACGGCGTCTATCGCGTCTCGCGAGGAACCAGAACCGCCAAAGGTCTAGAATCAATGGTGGAAATTCACTACGTAGCCACACTCGTCTGCTCATAACAAAACCTCGTATAGCAGCTGCCGACCAACCGACTAGACGAGCATCGTGACGGACCAGGGGTCTCCCACTAAAAGGATCAACCTCGAGGGCTCTCCAGATCGCGTGCTCAACTACGCCCGCGCAGTCGCCGGCGGTAGAGAAACGAGGGCATCGTCGGCGTAGCGCAGAACCCGCTCGTACGAGGTGACCATGTGGTTCTTCGTACACGAAGCTTTACGCCGTGTTATCCCCGGACGTTGACAGCGGGACGTATGACATTCCGTGGGAACGAATGCATGCGGTCTGATGACGAGTGTCTATTCATGCATGCTATGCGGTCTGTCTAAGAAAGACGGCGGGTTAATTACGAGAGACGCTGTGGGACTGGCGTGAGGAATTTCGTATAAACAATAGAAGTATCCAGAACTCGGCCGAGAAGCCGAGTAATACGAGGTTGGAGATGAAAGCGGCCGCCTAGCGAGTGTCTACTGTACTGTAGCTATGCTTCTACCTGAATAGAGTGTAGAATTAGGTGACGAAAGAGCATTGAACCATCATGATCAATCGTGACGAATAAAGCAAGACACCACGCGTTGCTGCAGTCTTCTGGAATGCTGCAGGCGCCTCACCCGGTCTCCCTGCGAACATTCACAACTCAATGATATTCCCGTAGAAACAACATGATACGCACAATGTTTCTCCCTCAGTAGTCGTCACTGTGTCTCTCGCTTCCGCCGTTGGTGGTTGCGCCAGATCTTGTTGGTCCTCCAATCACAAGCCGCAGATATTTCTAGATGCCGCAAACGGTGGCGACGCGAGCCAAATAAAGACACGAACCTTTTTATAGAGGGTCAGGGATATTTCTTAGTGGTCAAAATGCATGCAAGCCACACAAGTTGCCAGGGCGAAGCAGAAGCAGCAGCAGAACTGCCACAGAGTTGACAGCACTGCACTGTACCTTGACAGGACGTATCCGTAGAACAGAGTGGTTGTATCAATTACGTATATTCGCATATGCTTCTGTTGAGGATCATCACTATACACGGCATAGAGGTAGCGCCATCTGTCTTTGACCCCCATGCCTGCCAAGTCTACAGATGGTGCAGATGCAGATTAGGTGCTTTTCTCATTCTGACAGGGAAAGGAAGGCGAAAAAATTGGAAAAAGCAGTGAACAAGTTTCACAACAACGGCTGCCAATTTGGCTCCCCCTTGCTAGTTAATTCCTCTCAAAGATCAACTTCCTCTTTCGTTATCACACCGAGTTTTCTAAGAACCTAAGCGCGGATAAGGATAAGGCTATGTTCCATTGGCCACACACATCTAATATAAAAAGGGGTGACGGGTAAATTGGGGCGGACCGTTGTTTAATGAACAGGGACGGAAATGATTTAGCGCAGACAAGAGGTCATCTCAAGTTTCTGGTTGTATCACCTTGTTTACCGAGACACTCTGTGACAAAGATCTTCAAGACTCAAACAGAATCGACAGTTTAAGCTCAAGAAAGACCCAATAACCTTGTCCGATAAGCTTGTAACTGTATAATATTGGGTCGCTTCTCCTGAATATCATTGCGTAAGATGGAAGGATTCGTGGAATTGCTCCAGATCTGCGCAAGTAAGGAAGCAGCAGCAATAATCGGACGTTTTTCTGTGCCGTTAATGAATTGTAGCCTTAGTCCTACGGTCGTAGTAAAATGCCTCTATCGGCGTACAAGGCGAGAGGACTCATGACATTAGGCTATACAAATTCTAGCTTGGACCATTTCTTGGTGGTTGAGCCCCTTATTTCGAATGATGGGTAGGACTATTGGCTTGTCTTCTCCATCTTGACGCTGTAGTTTGATGGTGAAGAAGTAGCCAAGCGGATCCAAGGTCTTGGTAAGAATCGCTGGAAACAATAAAACATATCATGGAGATTGATGATGCGTTCTTGACCGCACCCAGGTTTCGAGTACGATATAAATAATGAAACAGTCCAAGCTCCAAAGTCTCTGACAGCATCATCATTTTGGATCGATGTACGGATAGCAAAGCACTGTCTTTAATTGAAGTTTCTCAGCCTTGGTAGTCCGGATTCCGACTAAAGAGCTTGGCGATGGATCCTGGGTCTTGTCTTTCATCTCTAGTGTGGCTTGTCGATATGATATGAGAGCCACATGTTCTTTTTAGATTCTGTCTCAAGCCTCCGACGCGGTTTGTGTCACTTTCCAAGTGGGAGTGGGGTGATTGGAAAGCAACTATTACAATAACTAGAAACAAGTTACAAGGCGAAGCAAAACGCGAGGCGAGGAAAGCACTCGAGATATAGTATTGATCAATTCCTGGCTTGATCGCGATGGTGCGAACTGGCATAAGCCCTGTACCGACCGTAGCGCCATCCAAGGTTTGACAGGTCCAAACTCTCCTGCAGGCTATACCAAGCTTTTTCTGTGGCAGCCCGCCTCCTACGCTTGCCCAGCCCCTGAAGCCCTCTCGACGGGTCCCCCGTGGGCCCTGAGCCAAGAGCCAACGCCCCCTTGAACCTTCCATCGCAGCGCAATAGCCAAGGTTTTCCAACAACGATTCTCGATCTTTTTATCCTTTCTATTGTTCCCCAATGTTGGGATTCTGATTATCGCTTTTGGCTTAAATGTCCGGAAACTAGACTATTGAAGCCACCTGCGTCTAGAGTATCAGAAAGGAGAGCGGGCGGGTGGCTGGCGCAAACCGCTAAAGATTAGATAGTTAGGTACAGTACCGACTGGAGATCCATGATAGGACAAATAATCATAAAGGATTGGATGAGGCGTATTTTCATATGCAATCATTTCCTTTTCTTACGCTGCTTCCCGCTCTCTTGCATCCAAACGACAGACTTTTTGGCTCCTTTTGACTTCCACTGTTCGCCAATCCAGTCCAGACTCTCCTCCAGTACCACTGGAGCCCCGCTTGCGCGTCACATTTAGTACTGTGACCCCCTATTATCCATCCTTTATTCCTACCTTATCCTCATAATTCTTCGTGTCTTATTCCCCCCTCTTGGTTCCTGGTTCTTGGTCCTGTCCAACCTTACCTTTTCCCCATCCATCCCTCCTTCCCCCTCGCAGTAGGCACAGGCAAGGCAAAAAAATATCTCTTGGCTCATCTTTTCTGTCGCCGCTTTGAAACGAACTTCCGACTTTCAATCTTCCTCTCCATCCTTTCCCGCCGGTCGAGGGCTGTGATGCTTTGATATTTCTCTCCTTCAACATCCATCAATCAAGCTCAATCGTTCGTTCAATCTCACAAAGCAAAGTTCAAAAAGGAAACAACCAAATAATTCACAACGATGGCCGTCGCTCTACCTCGGCGATTTTATTCGCTGCTCTGGGTTGCCGTTCTTCTTGCGCTCGTCGTCTTCTTTGTCTTCCTCCGCGAAGATACCTGGTCATCAATTCCTCGACCTCCTAACGGCTGGAAGATTCCTTTCACCACCGATGATGGCGTCCTCTCCTCATGGATGGGCAACACCAAGAAGGCACCCGCGAAGAACCCCGACGACCCTCTGCGCATTATGCTCGTAGAGTCCTCCGGTACTCACGACGAAGTCGCCGCTGCCCTCATGCACGCCTTCGGTGGCCAGGAAGGCTCCCAACTCGATGTCTTCTTCGCCAACCAGCGATTCCGCATGCAGGACATCATGGGCAACTTCAGCCTTCCCGCCAACATCACCATCAACAAGTGGGATAAGTTTGCCAGCGCCGTCAAAGAGAACCCCCCTCACATTCTCGTATCCACGACCTGCGAGTTTGATCTCGACCGCGGCGCCGAGCCTATCGTCAACCTCCTCAAGACCGCCAGCACCCACCTGTTCTGCACGATCCACCACGCCGATCGATGGGCCCAGGGCAAGTACGTCCAGGCTGTTCGAAGCTTTGCTGAGCATGAGCGCGTCGACTTTGTCGGTCTGAGCCAGCACACCGTTGACTTCTTCCTCAACGACACCATCCCCAAGTGGCACACGGCTGCTAACCTCACCACCCGAGTTATTCCCCCGGTCTTCCCTGTTCAGATCCCCGATCCTGATCTGCAGCCTGGTATTTCTCTGTCTCTTCAGGGCGATTACTCTTCTGGGCGACGTGACTACAACGGCATCTTCAACCATCTCGGCAGCGTCGTTCGAAAGGCCGGTGAGCAGTCCGAAGGCCATACCGCTCAGAACGTCAGCCTTCATGTTATCGGACACGGCACTCCTCCCCCTGTTCCTGACCAAGTCAAGAACCAGGTCTTCTTCGACGAGGGTCTCTCGTACCCCGACTTCTACACCCTTCTTTCCAAGTCGTTCGCGCTCCTCCCTGCGTTCGCCTCTAATACATACTTCGACCGTAAGGCCTCTTCCACTATTCCCGCCTCTCTGATCGCCGGTGCTCCCATCGTTGCGTCAGAGGAGCTTCTCAAGGCCTACTCTTACCTGCCTCGCGAGGTTACATGGGTTGCTAAGCCCGGTGAGGGCGAGATGGACGTTATCGAGCGAGTAATTGACGACCGAGACGGCTTTCTTAAGCGAAGACAAGCCGTGAGGGATCTTGCCAAGAACCTCATGGAGCAGAACCATGCCAACACCAAGGCCTGGATTGAGGAAGCATTTGAGAGATACGAGAAGAACTAAGGAAAGGGTAAACGCGCAAATAGACATGATTTTACTGGGGATTTCTGCTATCTTGTTTTTAACTGTACAATTACGCGGCACCATTTCACATGATCGGGAATCAAGGATGAGCGGCTCTATGATTCGAGAGTTTTTATTTTATTACCACCCATGCATGAACAAACAACATTCTTAATATACGGTTTCTTAAGTACATTAAAAAGAAAAAGAAAGCAAAAAATACAACTATGAAATACCACTTGAACCCCAGATCTTTTCCCGCATTCCAGTGATGTCAGACTAAGTGTCTTGATTTATTTTATGTGTCGGGTGGCTGGCGGGAGTCTCTAAAACCATGCTCCCGCAGGCCGCATTCTTCTTTCTCCCTTGCGTGATGCCATCGGATGCGGCAGTTTGGATGTGGAAGAGAGAAATCGCGCATCATTAATTATTCCAGAATTCCCATTACGACGCCACCAATGGAGGGTCGGAGTTCGGAGCAAACAACAAACTCTAAAAACTTCTGGTCTGAGCGCCTTGGTCAGTGCTATTCTTCAACGGGCAACGTCACGACGCGAAGCTGAAATTAAAACATCTTTATGTGTATTTTTATTTGCAAGTATCTCCCTCGTTGCGCACTGCTGAGGGAGAAAGGGCTAAACTAGATACACCCCAGAATGCATAGTAAATCGTCTCTATGTCTAAGGTATATAGAAGCTGTGAAAATAGTATGCCAAAAACCTTGTCATCCAAACACCTGTCATGATAAAGCCGCCATACCCAAAAGCGAGAAAAGGAAAATATAAGGAGATGGTATATGTGTGTTCGTGGTTATATAAAGCGGAGGAACCTTTTATGACTTGACGTCCTTGGCTTCCTTGTTATCCGCCATTTCGGCGCGACCCTCCTCTTCGCGAGGAAGGAGTTGGTAGGTGCCGGCAGCCTTCTTGGACTGTTGGTATCGGTCGCGGGCCCAGCCGTAGATAGCGCTTCCAGTAAGAATAAGAGCCATGCTGCCCGCGCGGTCGGCAGTGAGAAGTTCGCCGAGGAGAACAACGGCCAGAGAGCTCTGGGCGACACCTCGGGCGGCGGTGACGATCATGTGGGTGGTCGGGCTGGTAACCTCGATTTGCATGAATGTGGCGATGGTAAGGAGGAAAGCCGAAACACCGGTCAAACAGGCGGAGCTGAGGAATTGGCGGGCAATATCTATGGACTCAACGGTGAAGAGGTTGCTCATAGTGGTCATCTCGCCCGATAGAGGGAAGAGAGGGATGTAGAAGAGGACGGCCATGCAGTTAGACATCCAGACCATCTGCCACATACCCTCCTGGCTCTTACCGAGGAAGCGCTTAACAACAACGGATTCGACGGCGGTGGTAAAACTAGAGCCAACACCGAGCAGAACACCCTTGCCTGAAGTGAGCATCTGGCTGTAGTCGGCCAACATACCAGTTCCGAATCCAGCCATGACCATGGCGCAGCCGACGAGAGAGATGGGAGGGTAGTAAGGACGAGGTCGGAGAACCAACAGCGACAGGAAGAGAGTGAATGGCAAGAGGAGACCACGGGCGATTTGGTAGACGGAGGCGTTAACTGAAGCAAGACAGTATGTCTTAGCCAAGATACCGATGAGACGAGCGACCGTGAGAGGTAGCAGTGCAATCCAAGCCTTGGGTGTTTGTCAGTAAGAATGACCTTCAAATCGAAGGTATTGCGAGACGACATACATTAAGAGGTCGGTACAGCTTGACCCATCCTGTGGCTACACCAATGACAGTGAGTAACAAGACCTGTATCGTTGTCTGCAGCGCAAGCAATGTGACGGGAGCCTCAACGCCATTGAGCGCCGACTTGGAAAGAATAGTGCTCCAGATAGCGCATGATGAATGGAAGAGTACCACCAGGGCGACTCTCATTCGTGAAGGCGGGGGTCGGTTCTCGACTTGGGGTTGTTCGGCGGCAGCCATTGTGACGAGCTATTATGTTATGTCGACAAGATATGTTGGGTAGAATGCAAACTGATTGAATAGATTGGATACGAGAGACAAGAAAAAGAGTTGAAGAGTGTATAAACAAGAAACAACAAGTTCAAAAGTGGGTAAACGAATGTCTGAAGCTGCTTTAGGCGAAGCTTCCAAGGGTCTATTCGTGGTCTCTATTCGGACAACGAAAGCATGCAAAGAACAAGGACAAGAAAAGAAACTCTTTCAGAGAGGGGAGGTTAAACTATGTGTGTTGGATGGGTGAGCCGGAGGTTTTGTTGATCGATCCCGCTGCACAGTAGTCTATTTCCGAGCCAAGACGAGACAGGCCCCGAGATGCAGATGCAATACAATGCAGAGAACACGGAGTGGTGGGAAAGGGAAGTGGGCAGCCAATTGCCCATGGGTGTAAAGTGAAAAGGGGGTTTACTATGGATCGGACGCGTTAGCATGGCAGGGAACATGAGGAGACTGGAGACCCGAAATCTGGCGCCACGCCTTTTAGCCTTCACCCTTCGTTGCTTCAATCTTGGCTTCTTCGGAGTCTATCCAGTAACAATCCTCAAGGGTCATGTCTTTCCCTGTCATTGAATCTCCATCCGGTCCCTGGGGCCCCCAGTTTCCCAGCTTTTCCTTGAATCACAACCGAAGTACCGCCATCGCCCAGCGAGGGGCCCTGGAAATTTGGCAATGATGAGCGTTGAGTCCAGTGCTGTGACTTGGTCATAGTAGGTATCGTTATGGCCGATATTTCGTGTAAGAATGCGGCTGTGACAAGACAAAGTGGATGAGGTGAGAAGAGGCGTCTGGAGATGGCGATGGAATCTCTCTAGCGTAGCGCTTATTTTTTGCAGATGAGGGGTGTATCTATCCATGTCCAGTCCACGAAAGAAAATATGCAATGAGCGGGGTTTAATACAATAGTGACGTAGCACCTCCACCCTCCCCACGCTGAGAATACAGGCGTTGATCAAACTACATTACCGCTATGGACCGCTTCTAACTTGCCCTGTAGCGGGTAACTTCCCTGCGGCCAGAGGCCATTCGCTGATAACCACCCCTTACTAAAACTCAAACAAATAAGCCAATTTTTAAGTCTATGTGCTTTTAGGGTGTTTTGTTTAATTGCCGCTGCAACCACCAGGACAGCGGTTCTTTTCGATTCAGTCAACTCGGCTCTTTTTATGGTTTCGCGAGTAATGTATAGAGCCTGAAACGAGCAGTCAGTTCACTGAGTTTCTGTACAGAAGCGCATACAAAGCACCGACGTACAGATGAAGCCAAGAGGTTTTTCGCAAGCGAGCTCAAGGCCAAGGCCAAGAATCAAGGTTTCGATGCAGCTATGCATAAACCTTCTCACTCTTTCTGGCGTTGCGTCCAATTTCCATCTTCCTTCTCTTAATGGCAGAGATAGTCTATCCTCCGCGTGATAATACATTAAAGTCGCCTTAGTGGCCAGGTCCCCGAGGCAGGATCACCACTGAGTGTTTCAGCTTTCAAGGGACGATCCAAGCAAGCAGGTGGGTAACAGATAAATTGGCCTCTAAGGCTTAGGGCGTCAAAATGAAGTGTCCTGTATGCTAGTCTAACAAGGAACAAAGTGACCAGATCATTTCGTCCTCTAGATTCTCGGCGGCCAAATCTTCTGATACCGGATAACCTCACGGGTAAGGTCTTAGTTTCCGGCACATGTTGCCTCCGTCCTTCCTTTTTCTCAATTTCTACGACTTGCCAGTAAGCGGCGAAACAACAAGGCTGGCAAGCTGACTGTCTATCAATCAGGCAATCAGGGTTACGCTATTGTGTTGCGTCGCGTCGTGTTGCGTTGCATTATCATAATCCTGTAGCCCCGATTTAAAAGCAGCCCGTCTTGAACAAAAGACCAGGAAAAGTGGACAGCGCTTTGATGAAGATGGGCAATCGTCTCCGCCAAAGCTGATTATGTGAAACCTGAGTAAGGGCTTTAAAAATCCCAGGAGGGCAAATGCTTGGCAACAAATGGTAGGTCCAAGGTACAGTACTTGTCTCAATCATGTTTGCGAATATTGGGTCCGGATGTGGCCGTCAAAGTAAAACTTGGGCTTTGAAAACCTCGAAAAAGTGACGTGATCATTGTTTTGTGTTATTTTTGTTCATTGCATTTGTTTCGCCTGGTCTTGTATTGTATTTCTTTTATACAGTTTCGTATCATTGATCCATCGTCCTATGGATACGTATGTGTGTGTATGTATGGATGCTATGTTTCCTTTTTACTCTGTCATCAAGCTTTTTTCCCCTGGCAGGTAGACATGACGGTAATAGAGACGAAAAATCTAAGATGCGGTGACGAAATTAACAATAGATGGTAGCGCCATGCAAGGTATCCCCTGTCCCTTTCCCCGTTCAGTGCTCCATATACCCATGTAATGAGTCGAACCATGCAATAGCCATGTCCTATCATGACAAGAAAAGATGAGGCAACATGTGGCCTCGAGATAACAGTCTATGCCCTCGACTTAGGTTGGGACGACCGTTTAATGCAAAACAAAACACCAATGGTAATAATAGTAAAAACACGCCAATGCCAGCTAGTAAAACATAAATCTGGTTTCAGAAACCAGCTCGTCATGATGAGCTGTCGGCGCCAGCCTCAACTTTGGGAGTAGGCACGGGTGTTGCAGCAGAATCAACAGCTCTATCCTCAACAGCCCTGAGACCGTCCTTGACCTCCTGCTCGAAGTACATGCGGGCTACGTCAAAGGCAGAGTCAATGCTCTTGGTGATCTTGGTGCATTCGCAGTCGCGCGTCCAAGTGTTGTGGAAGTTGAGGTTCTTGCCCAACTTACTATCCATCAACACGTGAGGGACGCCGATAACAGTAGAGAGAATGTGACCGTGAAGACGATCAGTGATAACGAAATGGGCCGATCCGAGGAGTTCAAAGCCGGCAACCGATTTGGCCCAAGCACGCTGGTTCTTGCCCTCCTCGCGGTCGCCATCGTCGTCGATTTCAGGTGTCGTGGTGAACTTCCAATCCACTTTGTTGTATGTCACGTTGCCGATGCTGCCACCGAGGTCGATCTTGCCCTCGCCAAACTCGATGTTGCCAGAGTCACCCTCGGAAATCTCGGCGTCCTTTCGGGCTAGAATGAGAATGTCGTGGCTAAATAAAATTAGCTTATATCTAAAGTTTGGATAAAGATAAACTTACGTCTTCTTGGTGTTGTGTCGGAAGTCAGAGCGGTTACCCCACATGAAAGCAATATCGGGAACAAGGTCGCTTTGGATACCCTCAGTCTCACCAAAGTTGTCCATGAGCCAGTCGTAGCTGGGCTTGTCACGAGCAGCCAATTGCAAGTCGTGGTGTTGGGTGAAAGCCTCGCGAGTCTGGTTGATCTTGTCGGGCTTGGTCATGAAGATACTCTGGGGGAAAGCTCGGATAGAGATGTTCTTGAAGTTCTTAATCATGTTCATTCGCGAAGGTTGATCCTCCCAGTAATAATCGTTGAAGTTACCACCACCAGCCATGATGATACCAGAGTGAGGGCGGTGCTCCTCAAGCTTTCTGCGGAACTTTTCGATGTCACAATCCTTGTACATGAAGCTGTATCACGTTAGTATCATTGATGTTGTTCAACGTGAGACAGGCAGATCTTACCGGCAGGCTTCCATAGTCTCGATACCAAGGATGCTCAGCAGAATCTGCTGTGCAGACCAAATGGCAGCATCACCCTTGTTTTCCGTCTCGAGGTAACCCCAGATGTTGGCGTAGCGAATTCCCTTTAGTCTCTTCTGGTAGGCGTGGATGAGGCGCTGCTGAAGGTCGTTGACGAGATTCTCGCAGCCAGGTGTAGGGGCTCTGGTCAAATCGTAGGAGACGTCGGTGTTAGGGTCCTTCGCATCCTCGGCGTCCTCCTCGCCGGCTCCGACGGCGCCAGCAGCGTCTGTAGGCTTTGAGGGTTCGTCAATAGTGGCATTCTCGCCTTTCGAAGGCCAATGCCAGTCTGTGCTTGGTAGATGGTCCTTGAAGCTCTCGGGACCTTGGTACGAGACCAATATAGCAAAGACAAAGAGTACAGCAACCACGGCTAGCGCGATGCGTGCGAGGCGGTTCATAGCTGGAAGCATGATGAACTCATAGAATGTAGTAGAGTTAAGGTTAAAGTTAGGTTAATGAGCGTAACACCCGGATATCTCTATCACGGGATGGTAGGGAAAGAGCAGAAACAAGGGAAGATGGAGGGAGGGTAAAACAATGATGAAATGGAAGAGAAGAGAGAGAGAAGGTCAAGTTAAAGACAGCATCTCGAAACGTCCTTCGGCCTCAGATAAAAAAGAATGGACTGGATGTGACCCCCCATCACAATCCTAGTCAATCTCCTGGCTTAGTACATCTTCTTAGGTACGCTACAGCACAGTACAGTGACAACACAGTACTGCCGTCGTCCCTAGGTAGAGTCCTCCACTCGGGCGATTCGATGGATGCGCTCAAAGTACGCCACGCGCGTCCGCCGCACCCATGAAAGTGTCTTGGCAAGGATTGGATATCGACACTCTGTGCCTGAGCCAGAGCTTGAACTGCCAATCGCTGTAGCCCCTTTCATTCTATTCATGTACTTATCCACACCTTCCACCTTGGAATCTTCGGTGGGTGAGCTTTGACGTATGTAGACACCCTTCGCCAACCCACTATCCCCGACCACCCTCCGGTAGCGGGGATATGCACATAAGCATCACATTCACTTAATGGCTCTTACGCGGCGCCAGGAAAACAGTGGGTAGGTCCCTTCCCTTACTGGGATATTTGCTTAGTCGAATTGAATATGGCCAAGTGAGCCAAGAATTGACAGAAGCCCCCTTTTTCCTCACTCCCATTGCATCGATTGATTGCCTTGGCTTGCACCGCACAGTACCGTCGCAGTTGTACACCCTTCTCTGTCTTTTTCTTTTTTATCCTCTGCTTTATCCTATCCACTTGACTTGGCATATCCACGCTGGCCCTCTGGCAATTGACCGGATCGATTTAATCTGGTAACCGGGCTTTCATTTCTTGTCCTGCGCAATCGCTTATCATTGTATTCCCTTCTTGAAATTCGTCACTTTCTTGTCACGACTTGAATAACGTTGAACGACTCGCTGCCGTTCGTCCACTCTTTACGATCTCTCCGTTTGCGACCGATTCCACGACGTAGCCATGGCCAACCAGAACAAGAAGAATGACGACTTCGTAATGACCAACATGTCTGAAGGTGCCAACGAGAACAACATTGGCGACGGTGAGAAGGAGAACGACTCCCTTGTTGGACGCGGCCCTGGCACCAATGCGCTCCCCGCGCAGCCTGGAGGCTTCATGGCCAAGGTTGAGAACAGCGGTCCTTTCTCTATTCTTGCCTACTGTCTCTCCTCCATTTCCATGACCGTCGTCAACAAGTATGTCGTTTCTGGCACTTCATGGAACTTGACTTTCTTCTATCTTGCGGTCCAGGTAAGTTTTCACTGTGCCCCGCGTTTCAGGAATAGGGTCTAATTTCGTGTCCTAACTTTAGTCAATTGTCTGTATCGCCGCCATCACAGCATGCAAGCAGTTCGGTTTGATCAAGTCCCTCGCTCCTCTGGAGATGGACCGCATCAAGAAGTGTAGGTTCCAATTCCTGCCCGTAATGGAGGGGCAATGGCTAATACGACATCGTCAGGGTACCCCATTTCGCTCGTCCTTGTTGGTATGATTTACACAAGTACCAAGGCCCTGCAGTATCTCTCGGTGCCTGTCTACACCATCTTCAAGAACTTGACTATCATTGCCATTGCTTATGGTGAGGTTCTCTGGTTCGGTGGCTCCGTCACCCCTATTGCTCTTAGCTCTTTCGGTCTCATGGTACTCAGCTCCGTTGTTGCTGCTTGGGCTGATATCCGTGCTGCTATTTCCGGTGATTATAGTGCCACCACTGGTGATGAGGATGCGCTTGCGACCTTGAATGCCGGTTACTTCTGGATGGCCATGAACGTCATTTGCTCTGCCTCTTACGTCCTGGGCATGCGCAAGGTCATTCACAAGATGAACTTCAAGGATTGGGACAGTATGTATACATGTCATGGCAACTCCAGCTAGAGAAGCCTTTTCTCATGAGACATTCGCTAACATGTTAACAGCCATGTACTACAACAACCTTCTCACCATCCCTGTCCTTGTCTTCTTCTCGCTCGTGACTGAGGACTGGTCCAGCGCCAACTTGGCTAAGAACTTCCCTGAGGATACTCGCAACCGCATGATGGTCGGTATTATCTACTCTGGTCTTGCCGCCATCTTCATCTCTTACTGTTCCGCTTGGTGCATCCGCGTCACCTCCTCCACCACCTATTCCATGGTCGGTGCTCTCAACAAGCTGCCTATCGCCGTCTCCGGTCTCATCTTCTTCGCCGCCCCTGTCACCGTCGGATCCGTCTCTGCCATCTTCATCGGTTTTGTTTCCGGTATTGTGTACGCCTGGGCCAAGGTCAAGGAGAACGAGGCCAAGAAGAATGCTCTTCCCACGGCCGAGAACTCAAAGTAAACTTGATATTGGACGTAGCGGCCAATTGGAGTTTACTTCCTACGCATGCCAAAAAGCAATTTAGCTATTCTGCCATAATCTTGGCCAATCTTTCATTCTGGTCTTGCAGGACCAGAAAACGACAATTATGTGCCTTTCCATGGCGCTTGAACGACAAACGTAATGTAGACATTTTTTGTATAACGTCGAGAGCAGCAGCTCGCAATTTTGATGGGGTTTTAAGGTGTCATTTAAAAGCGTTTATAGACCTGATTCAATACAAAGTTAATCTTGAAAATATCTTCATAACTTGTGATCTGTAACTCGGCCATCATGACGAATGATGGGAATTGAACAATAAGCAAGCTCAACTCCATGACGTCTGCTATCAATCGAACATAGTATCAGCCCTGTCGTTTAGTTTACAAGGGCCATTGGTTAACGTTCGGCGGCGTGTTCTGGGCCTAGATCTCACATGGCATGGCATGTTGCACAAAAGAAAGCTGCATAAGTCCAACGTTACATCCCATGCATAGAGTTTCTTTGCTAACACTCGTGTACTCCGATCCCGTAAACAATCCCAAGTCTCTGGTTGTCAACTCATCAGTAACAATCCATTTACGAGAGTGATAAAGCCTGTGACTCAAGGTATGCACCGAACCTTTATCTCGTCTTCCAGAACAATCGCATATATCTCGTATACAAAGCCCTGCGGTTCAACTTCCATTCAGCCGCAAGCTTCTCACTCTCAGCCCCGTTTTAAGAATATCGATAGTCACACAACATTCTTGGATGCAAAGCTGACATTCCAGCTGTGAAGGCGCATTTCTAGAGGCTTCACAAATCACACCCCCTTTCCAAAACGCACAGCCAATATGGCGCCACCACTCGTAGGAAGCAAAAAACAAAACTCCGTTTTGAACCGGAAAGCGGAAATAGCAAGGAGGGTTTACCCGCTACCGATGGGTCGGTTTGGTGCGAGTTCCTGAGTCAGTTGTTTAGCGGTTGGACCCTGAGATGAGAATTAGTCTCAGCTCTAGGTAAAGATGCAATTTCGATGTGTTCTTATCAAGTATAACTGGTATCCGCAGTTTCTTCACTTATCGCATAGCCTCGCGGTACACCGGTAGGCTAATGTAGTGGCTAGAATGGGACTTCAGTTGAGATGGTGAAGCAAGCTAGGGGAGCGCTATCCAGGATTCTCATCGGGGAAAGCAAGCCTCTTCTTATTTCTCATTCATCCCCGATACACAATGACGTCTCGGCGCAGAGCCCCCGAGTAAAGAACCGGGAGGCGCTCTGGGGAAGGGGTCTAAAATGTGCTTTCATCTAGTAGACTTGGCATGAAGGTTATGAGATCTCGAGTTCACAAAAAGGGGAGACAATTAGTCGGGTTCACAAATTTCAACAGGATGTGTAAGGTCCAATTCCAAAACGTTCTCATTTTATCTATCAAATCAATAACGTAGATTTCATTATACGCCGTGCCAAATGCCGTTCAATCAATAGCAGATTCCTCCTTGGAACCTGTCTAAACTTTTCCATCCTAGTCGTTTCTCCCAGAGAATAAACTCCCGCGTGCAAGGACGCAATCTATACGCTGATCGTCCTGAAGACACTGAACTCCTCTCCTGTGGCGACCAAGCTTCCGGTGATCTGGGGGTGCCAGTGCACCTCCTTGGCGTCCTTGAGGTAGTGCACGAAGAGCAGCTGGGGCGGCACATCCTTGACGCCGGCTGTGTCCTTGCTCTCCTCGTCGTCCAGCTCGACAGCCAGATCCCACAGGGTGACGGTGTTATCGCCAGCGGCAACGGCAACGATGGAGTCGTCGGTGGGATGCCACTCGATACTGGTGATTTGCTCCTTGTGGAAGTTGAAGCTGGCAATGGGCTGAGGGCTATCTGAGCTGGCCTTCCACTGTCGGAGATCCCAGACGGCCCATGTACCGTTGTCGTCACCGGAGGCGAGGAGGTGGTTTTGCTGGCGCGACCAGGACATGACGTTGACGTCAACGGGGGAGACCTGCATGGTGAGAGCAGGCTTGCGGGACTTGGTTCGGACGTCCCAGACTCGGACAGTGCCGTCACTGGAAGCAGAGGCAAAGACATTGGCCTCAGATGGTGACCATTGCAACTCCTCGACACTGTTTGTGTGGCCCTGAAGGGCTCGGTTGTCAGTGACCCAGCCGCCTCCGTCGGTGCGTGTTGTCACGTAGATAAGACCATCGTTGTCACCAGTGATGAGCTTGCCGTTGGGGTTAAGGGGAGACCAGTCCAGAGCATAACCCTCACTCTTGTGTGCGCGGATAGTAGAGACGGGCTTGTTCTGCTGGGCGGAGATGGTGGTACCAGGGTTGTCAAAAGAAGCAAGGTGAGGAGTAATGTCGTGGATGAAGACGTCGCTGGACTCGGTCATAGTAGCAGTGAGAGTTGTTCCAGGTCGTCCAGCCTCCTGGCTGGGCATCTGGTGGGCGCGGATACGGTTGGTAGTAGAGTTGAGAGGGATGGACTTGCTCTCCAGGATAGGATCAGAATCCTCATCGTCGTCGTCCTCAGAGTCGGAACCCTCGTCGCCGCGGTCCATCTTGCTCAGACCACTGAACTTCATAACCATGATCTGGTTATCGGAGGCCTTGGCATTCTCGGCCTGGGTACCAGAAACAGTGTACATAGTGGCAGGGTAGGCCTTTCGGTTGTCGCCAAGACTGTCGCGAACAATGTCGAAGGACAGGCATGGCCAGGGTGTGCTAAGGTTGTGCAGCATCTCGTATGTAGACAGATCGGGAGCGAGGGTCTGGCCGGGCTCGAGTTTGCTTCGTCCGACGATGAAGGTTCCTTGATCTTGATCAACTTCCATAGCGTCTGCAATTCCTCATTAGACCATATCCTTAAATTCAGAGTCAGTATATAACTCACCCTTCTCCTCGGCCTCGCGCTCAGCATCAGGTCGTCCATCAACACCAGCCTCAAGAATCTCATCTTCACTCTCAAACTCGTCCTCGAACTCATCTTCGAACTCGCCCATCTCCTTGGTGTTCTCGTCAATGTCCATCTTCTCAGGGCGATCTCCGCCCTTGAGCGCATCGCCGTGATCGGCTTCGGCTGTTCGCTTCGACATGATTTCGGGTTGGTTGTTGAATTATTACTTGTGGTGATCTACACACTTTGAAACCACGAAAAGACTGAATTTTTGCTATCGCCGTCTTTATTTGGTGCCCCTCCATGGCACCAGGAAAAAAATAAATTGGAGACCAAGGGACCCCGCCATGACGCGGGGCTGTAGCCGATGATTTACCGGCGCAGAGTTTAAGCATGGCTGGTGTGCGATGGATTGAACTGATTGACAAGACAGTTATATCCTGATGATTATTTTTTCATGAACATAATTCAAGTTCTGGTATTGGTAGCAACTTGGTGTATTTGTTGTTTCGTTCCAAACCCCCTAAGATCTTGTGTGTCTAAAGCCAGTCAGCCTTGATTTAATGTCAAGTTTCAACGTGATACCCTGTAGACTATCGGACTGCTGATAAATTCATGCGCCGCCCCATCCACCAATTCGGTCGTATTCGCAGATCCGGAACTATTGATTCCAAATGGTTTGACACGCATTGAATACATGCATCATCCCCTTGCCTCGGCTTTAACTCCATTTTGACTCAGGTGGCATCTTGACACTGCTTTTGTAAGCATCTAATTGAGATTCCATTCACTCACTGCACCGGCACTCGGGGAAACGACCCCACGCACGTCACCCACGCCCTCCGAAATTTCTCAATTTGACTGATTGTGCCATACAGCCTGGCTCGTTCATCACCTACCGACTCCCGCTTCCGGGCACAGTAATCAATTAATCGCCAACTTGGCTGGAGCTTCTAGAAATTCTAATCATCCATTGTCCACTTATATATAAACGTATCCACTCCTCCACCGTGACAGTAGATCCAAACTCGCATTGTTTTCTACCCCTCCATCGAAATAGTTATATAAACCGAATCCCCCACCAAAACCCCTCAACTTCTCATCAACACCAAACAAAATTTCAACTTAACAAACCTTCACAATGGCCTCTCCCGCAGACTCCCCCGTTCACAACATCACCTCCAAGGCTCAGTTCGACGAGCTCGTCAAGACCACCCCTTACGTCGCTCTCCAGGCCCACGCCTCGTGGTGCGGTCCCTGCAAGGCCATCTCCCCCATCTTCAACAAGCAGGCCGTCGAGCACAAGTCCGACAAGTTCGCTTTTGCCAAGTTCGACACCGACGATGTTCCCGACCTTGCCTTTGAGCTCGGCATCCGCTCCATTCCCGCCTTCTTCTTCTTCGAGAACGGCGACAAGGACAGCGACCTGCTGGGTGCCGTTCCTCCCAAGCTGACCGCCGCCATCGGCGGCTACGCCGCGAAGGCCAAGGGCGGCGCTGAGGAGAAGCCTGCCGATGAGAACACTCTTAAGACCGACGAGAACTTCTAAATCAGAATTTCCACTCCAAAGAACGAAAACATTACAAGCAACGGCGTTAGAAAGCGCAGGTTCGCAAGGATACCCCTAGAAACGAGGCACGTCAGACGGGCAACAAACATCATCGCAATTGCACGAATCATCATGGCCTCGGATAATGGCTATGGGTCTGCATGGGCATACGATTTGAGCGGGATGGCCTGCACGGTTAGCTACAAATAGATCTCATTACTTCATTGCGCATGTCACTATGAAAAGGTGCTCTTCGTGTTTTTGTCCTTCTGACTGATATTTTCACATTGTATAAAAGGGTTCCGACAAGTAAATGTTCGCTGTGGCTTGCTGAACGCCGTGTAATGCGAGAACTCAACTCTCGCTTTGCTATGATCTCGGATCTCATGCCTTCATCATACTCCTGCTTCTCAAGAATCCTCCCATCAACCACCTTTTTCGATCCTCCTCCTGTCAGATTCCTGTTATTCATCTTCAAGATAAAGAAAAGCCAAGTGTGTTATGGTACATGTTGTAAACGCAAATACTCCATCAGACGCCTTTCCAAATGGTATACGGCCGAGGCGTGGAAAAAAAAAAAACAGCCAAAAAAAAGAAAGAAAAAAAAAAACTCCAACTCCTTCGTATGCTGCTGAGAGAGATCAGCTCCGAATCACCTTCTAATATTGCGACTAAACAACAGAGTTCGTCGATTCATCGCTAATACGGCCGACGCCAGAGTCCACCCGTTTCTTAGTCGGGGTGACCTGGTCATGCGTGTCGACTTCCTCCTCAAATCCAGTTTTGTTATCGCTTTGCACCGATAACCTCGATGTCAGCCTGGGGCCGGCTGACTTGCGTCGGTTAGCTATTTCTTCGCGAGTTGGCTTCGAGTCATTGACGCCCATGCTCATTCTTGGGGACGATCGATCCCTGACGCTGAGAAAGTCGCTGCCTGAGCGAGTATGACCCGGGTTTGGAGATGCATTGGGGCTTGACAACGCAGAGGAGTGTCGGAGACTCTGACGGGAACTTCTCCATCGGCTTAAATTCCAAAAGCTGCCCTCCCGATCGTTCAGGCCATCGGAGTCTGATGCGCTGATGAGACTGAAGCTTGGCGTTGGCGGACTCGTGATACTGTTTCTATCCCGGTCTTGCGATGCCCTGATTGTGGTACGGTGCGACATGCCACTGCCAGCAGGACTTGTCGGGGTTGGACGAGTGATCGGACTCGCTGCGTAAGGTTGTTTTCGAGATTCTGCAGCCAGATTCGCAGCTGAATTGACAGGTGATTGAGTCGGCTTATTGGGGGACATAGACCGTTCGCTTCGTGCTGGTGTGTTTAGACTGGGTCGGCCACCATCGATATCTTGCCGCCAACTGTTAATTCTGTCGGAAGCGTGCTGGAGTTGAATAGGATTAGGACCTGGAATGGTAAGAGAACCACGTCTTGATTGCACACGACTGCTTGCACTCGTTCTGGTCATAACACTTCCGCTTCTTCCGACGCCAGACAAACGATTCGACAACCTAGAACCTGACTCCCACAGTCCCTGCTGCCTCTTCTTATGGGCGCAGTCCTGCCGGAACACCTTGATCTTGCCGGTTCTGTCAGTTGTAATAATGATGTTTCCGTCAACATGCCTGGCCCGCTCGACATATGCAGGCGTTTCCTCTGGGCGTTTGCTGCTGTGTAGCGAGTCACCGTGTTCCTCCTCGGAAGGGGCTGACTGACTTGCTGTGCTCTCCTCCAAACTTCGCAAAGTCACGGGTGGTGGGTTGCATAGGTCGTAAATAGGATCACCCGACGCGCTTAGTAGCTGTCGACTCTTCGCAGGTGCCATCAAAGCCGTGGTGACGACTTCGGGGTGGGCGTCGAATGATTCATAGGGTTGTTTATCCTTTATCTCATCCTGGGAACCAAGTTTCCAGATGTAAGCTTTGCGATCCTCACTTCCACAGATGATGTAGTTGGCGTCGTCACTGAAGCGTGCATTGATCTGACTTGACTGGTTCTCCAGTCCCTTATACTTGACCTGAATCACCTTGTCATTCAGATTGTAGATTCGAACTCGCGAATCGTTAGAGGTGACGAGAACTTTGACTTGTCCAGCGTCAGGCCCTTCGGGTATGGTCATAGTTCGGATGCCTGTGATCTTGCTTCCTTTGGCATTCTTACCCCTCGAGGATCGAACATGAATTTGATACTTGAGCTTCAATCCCTCGGTTGTGTAAAAAGTGCACAAGCCGCTGAGCACGCCACAAATAGCTATGGTGCCATCGGGAGAGAATGCTACAGCAGTGATGAACTCGCCTACTGACGTCTGGAAAGCCACGTTCTTATCTGGAATACTCCATAACCGTAGTTGCGCATCCAGCGATCCTGCAAGAAAGAATCGATCATCTGTAGGGTGAAAGGCGATCGAAGTAACCAGATCCTTGTGGACAAAAGTGCATAAGCAGTCATTTCTGCTCATATGCCACAACTTGACTGTTTTGTCCATCGAAGACGAAAGTAGGAAGTTGTTCTTGCTCCAGCTCAAGGCGAGCACCTCGCCCGTATGTTCCTTGAACTCCCGTACAGGTTTGGTACGGAAGACTGGAGCACTGAGCTTCTCGCCATCAGCACCGTTCTGTGCTTCTTCTTCCTCATGTGCCTTGCGTTCCTCGGGGGTCGAAATAACGGCAAAAACTCGCACGATCTGGTCCTTCCCAGCAACGGCCAAGTATCGTCCATCCAAGCTAAACTCTGCCGCCCAAATTGCATCACCACCTCTGAGTATCTTGCTTCCAACTGCTGTCGCTACCGCTCGGCCGTGCGTGTTTTGGTGCTTGTGTTCGGAGGCTGTAAGTTCTTGTGCGAGGAACAAATGGTTGTATTCTCTTTCTTTCTTGTTGTGCGCCTTGACTCGAATGTATCGGGGAGGCTCCTTGTGTAGTGGGATGTATCCGCCGCCTGCACCAACGACGGAAGTGAGAGCCCGGGCATAAGTTCCATCGGTTCGTAATTCACCCAACTCGGAGTCGGAGTCGTGCACGTCGTCATCTTTCCTCCAACTTCCACGCATTCCCAGTCGGCTAAGGAAAGATACACCTTTCCTTCGATCCTTGCTAGAATCTTGAGGAGTACCGGGAAGATTGCCGAGTTCAGAGCTTTGCCTCTGATTGTTGTCACTTTCCGATCGGCCTTGGCTTCTTAGTCTTTGCGCAATAGTAGGCTCTCCAGTGTTGCTGTTAGTTCGCAGGTATATTTGCTGGCCATCCGTGTTAGTCGTGACCTAGCCACACCCCAACCACATATTCAATGGTCGCAAATACTAACCGTGCTTAAGGGGTCAAGCCCAGCATTAGGAGGAGGGCTTGGCTGAATCGATTTAAACGATGGTCTCTTGTCTTTTGTTTCTTTTGCATTCTGTGAGCCGGACAGAGATGGTTGTGTAGTCGAGAGCCTGCTCGATGGGAGGTCTAGTGAAGTACCAGCACCTTTGACTAATCGTAAGCTTACAGAGTAATATAGTAGCATGTATAGGCAGCTTGATATTGGCCAGTAGACTAGAACCTGAGGTGCATATGAAGCTCCTATTGCAATAAGTCCCTGCATAAGCCGGACTAGAGCAGACATGCGCCTCGGTATTCTTATAGTAGGGTACTGTGACTTGGCCATAGGACCAGATGGAGGGGCATGGGTAAGAAGAAATATATATAAAAGACGTACCTTGTGAATCGGAACGAGCAGCGAGGCTCTGGCGGCGCACTTGAGGCTCAGATTCGGGAAGGGTGGAAAGGGCTGAAGAGTCGCGTCGTCTAGACAGACCACCCTCACCCCGGACAGTAGAAAATGACTTGAAGGCCGACATCTTCCATAATGCGTGGGCAACCAGTCCCTAGAGATTTTTTTCGCTCTTTTTGCAAAAGATAGACCGGATTGCGCGGGCGGTCGGCCACGCGCAAGTTGTGGGAGGAGTCCAGTCCGTCCCCGACTCCGAGCAAAATGCAAGTCTGGACTGGGTGGTCTTGGCTGACTGACGGACTTGAGAGATGGAGACTCGTGGGGGTGTGAACGAGGTGGGCGTGGCGGAGACCGGGGTTCACGAGCTCCCAGATCGAATCCGAAAGGTCCGAGAGCGAGGTACGAGAGGAGGGAGCGAGTGATGAGGCTTGCTTCAAGGCAGATCTCGTTCTTGTACTTTAAAAGAGGTACTGAAAAGTACAGCAAAGATACCAAACTTGACTTGGTGTGTTGTTAATGAGGCCCTTGGTGGATATTTGTCTCCTGTCTCCTATTCGCATGAGAAGGACAGGACTAATATGCAAATGATGTTAGTTTGTATCCAGCTGAGTGAGGGTCCAATTCCAGGCGTGTCAGACAAGTAAGTAGTGGTGGATTATGACAGGACAGTGGTTCAAGGGAGACAACGACAAAAAGAGAGGCAATGCTTTGCGAAGGAATGTGAGTTTTAGGATGTTGTGTGTCCTTTTTTACTTTTGGATGTCGAAGATAAAATAACTCAACAATTTCAAGAAAAGAACCAGGTGCAAAGTGTAGCAGGGCAACCAGAAATTATTCTTTGCATTGGCTTTCTTGAAACCAGCTTAAGCGAAAACGAAGGCACTGGCGGGGTTGGTGGTCGGGTCTGGTGGGATGGTGGATGCGACTGGCGCTGTAGTGCGCTGGGGGACAGCCCCCGGGGCGCTGCACAGCAACCGGAGTCCCCTAAGGACGGATGGAACTTACAGCGTAGTGGGCCGACAGGAGCTGTAGGCTTGACCAGGACGGTAATAGTGTTGGATATTTCTCTTTGTGGCGCGTGATATAAGAATAGGTAGGTAAGGGGGAAAGGAGTGGAAAGGGGCATCCAAAGAAAGAGGCTACGAATAAGAAAGGGGAAAGAGCCTTATGCTAGAGCTGAGAATAGGATGGCAAAAAAAGATGAGACTCCTGTGGATGGATGAGCAGCTGATGCGTTGTATGAGAGAAAGGATCCAATGGAGAGATGGATGTCAGCAGCTACCTCACCCAAGCTCGGGTATAGAAGAAACAGGTAAGCACCGAATTTGGTCTGGACTGCGCCGTTACTGCCAATGTGAATCGAGAGAATTGAGCGAAACAAGAACAAGACCACTGAGAGAAGAGAGACCACTTTGTCTTGTACTGTAATTGTATCACACCTTTCCCGGCTGCCGGCTTTGTTTGTCTGGTCTGGGGTTATGGCAAGGGCATTGGATGGGACCCAAATGAGGTAAGACAAGACTCAAGCGCGAAGATCTGGGAAGTGAGAGCATCAAATCAGGATCCTCTCTAGGTAGGTAGGCTGTTCATAGGGCAGAGAGCCGATTTGGCAGGTGGTGGCTTTCACCAGGACAACTCTCTAGCGTAATTCTGGACTGGGCTATGTCAAGCAGCGATTGCATTGATGGCAGTGTTTCTACGTAACAAAGTGGTAATGGCAATTAATCGCAGACTACAGTGCTAAGGCTGAATGATCAACGGGCAAGCTTTAGGTGGGATGGCCTCTGCCACAGTTGACTCTCCAGTCGAATGTGAGTCCGCGGCTTGGTGCTGTACTGGAGTGGCTCACCGCACAAACCCATCTTGGCATGAACACAGGGTACAGTACAGTATGGAGTACATGAGATGCAAGGTGTAGTAGAGACCTGCGAATGAGACAATGATATCCAGACCGCAAGAACTGGGAGATAACAAGTAAATAATTGTGGCGTGTTTCAGAAGCTTATCATGACAATGTCTCGGATTTAAACGAATTGGTGATATCTTGGAATGCTATTCTCATCATGAGATCCAATAAATGGCAAAAGCAAGTCATGAGGAACCGTCTTGAGGTGCATCCGCGTATTCGGAACAGAGAATATGCACTTACACTTACACCAACACGTGTTACGGGCGGGTAAATGGGCATTCTAACTTTTGGCATATTGAACTAAATTTCGGTCAAGACCTAATTCACTTGTCATCTTTTAACGTCCTGTCATGGTCGGCCTCAAGCAATGGAGAGGGAAACTCACTACACTGTGCTGTAAGAGCACCTGCGTCATCATGCCATATGTCGCTGGTCATCTACCTAATAAAATCAAGAACATCATTTAAAAGAAAACGCATCCTTGACACCTGCTGATCTGACGTCGTACATCTCGATAGTGCAAGGCACCCGAATTCTCGTACGGCTTTGAGAGAAAACAAAAAACAGCGAGACCCTGGTCAGTACCGGAAAGTCAACTACGTATGCCGAGCATATGAAATGTACCAGTGAGTCTCTCGCGCATTTGTCTCACTTTAGATGCATGCATGCAGGTAATTATTCCATAATTCCCTCGTTCAAGGTAAGGATTTTGCTATGGAACCCGATGTTACATGGACAGTACGTGTGCGTAAATTTCGCCAAGAAGATGATGTACCTGTTGTACGTACGTCCGTGGATCATCTGGTGCCGGTCTTCCAGTGGTGAAAGTGAGGGTATTGCCAAGACCGCTGTACCTAGGCCTACTAAATGAATGGTGTCGAGTCAAGAAATCGTTCCATTTTGTGTCCATATAATTAAAACAAACACCTCAAAAACCAAACTCCGCAAAAGTTTGGGTGTAAGTTAAAGAGACACCGAGTTGGGTTACATGGGTTACATTAAACCTCCGCCGTCCGCGGATTTTACTGTACTGCGGTCTTTTTTTATAGTTCAATCAATAAATGTCTGATTACTCCACATTCTGCACTTCCAGACAGAGTTCTCGAACATCCATGGATTTAATGCATCGGACATCTGTGGAGCATCGTCTAAAGTCTGAATATCCACCCACAAACTCAAACCAATCCCGTGCCTCTTTATTCAAACGGACTGCTCCCAAAACCCCGTCGGGTCGGTCATACTCAACCACCGACCCCGAACAACGACATCATCGTCGATTTATCCTTGTAGACTGACTCAAAGACAACGACAACGACAAGATCTAGTCACGATATTCAGAGCAACTACCGGCCTATCAGACAACTACCGCCAAGGTACATACACAGTACACTGCCGGGACACACCTGGTATTTGCGATTTTACTGTCAAACCTACCGTTGAGCCTCAAGCTCTGCCCGTCTTGGCTTTTTCTATTCGAAGTGGTCAGCCAAAGTCAGCGCCAGTCCAGCCTTACTGGTCTTAGCTCTTAGCCGCACAACATCGTCTTAGGCCGACTTTAGATTTGGGTTTTGGGTACCTATCAGTGTATCGCTATCATAGTCATCATCAACTCAACTACCATCCTTTGTCATCATCGAGGGAGACAGCTTCAGAAGCAGACAGAACGGGCCAACTCTTGTTTATCGCAGTCTTAGACTCACCGAGGTCCGAGGCTTGAGATCCATTTTCACATTTCAGCTTCCAAGCCACAGAAGCACAAGCAAAGATGAAATTAGTCTCGCGCAAGGTCCCAAAGACCCTCGAAGATGAGACCGTCTCTCTTCTTCCCGAGGATCCCGAAGATATGGTAAGCAAACCGTCCCCCTTGTTCCTTGCGACTCTCAAACTTTGGCTTCTGGCGAAGCTGAACCTTAGACCCTGTTCCTCTCTCTATCGTTACCCCTCCCCCACCATCGTTGTCACACCCTCGTCTCATCCCATCTCAATTTACAGGATGCTGCATCTACAGCACTCACCTTATCCCACATGTCTTTCTTCCCTTGAGCCGTTATCTGTTCCGGATCCCACCGATCTTCACCGCTTGTGACTTTGAGACAAGACGCTAACATTATTGATAGTGGCATGCATACAACCTCATCCTACCAAGCGATATCATCCACGCTCATGCCATCCGCAAAGTAACCACAACTTCAAACACGGGAAGTACGGCCTCTGAGCGTGTTCACACGGAATTGGCTATCAAGGTCAAATCCACCTTCTTTGACCCCATTATCTCATCACTCCGCGTCTCTGGCACTGTCGTTGCGGAGAATCCCTATGTTACCCTAGGCTCTCATCATACACTTGACCTCGAGGTCAACCGCCCATTTACCATTATCAAGCCAGAAGGATGGGACTCTGTCTCAAGAGCTGCTCTCCAGGAGACTCTGTCCGATGACAAGGGTGGTGCCATGGCAGCTGTGGTTATGCAAGAAGGACTTGCCAACATCTGTCTAATCACACCGTTCCGAACCGTCCTCAAGGTTCGGGTTGAGAGTGTGATCCCCAAGAAGCGCGATCTTGCATCAGATCAAGATGCAGGCATGCGTCGCTTCTACGAAAAGACATTATCAACTCTTCTCCGAACAATGGACTTTACAGAGCCACGACCACTGCTGATCGCCAGTCCGGGCTTTGTCGCCGGGGATTTCAAGCAGTATATCACCAACAAGGGGCGCGATAAAGCAGACAAGTTACTTACAGCTCTGGCAAAGCAGGCCACAGTGATTCACTCCAACTCTGGTCATGTCCACAGTTTGAACGAAGTCCTTAAGAGCCCAGAAGTCCTTTCCAAAATGAAAGACATGAAGTTCGCCCGTGAGACACAATACGTCGATCAGTTATTCGATAGGCTCAAGTTGGACGACGGACGTGCGTGGTACGGTACCTCTGTCGTCGAGAAGGCTGTCAAGGAAGGTGCCGTAGGGCCAGGCGGCGGTGTCCTGCTGATCAACAACTCATTGTTCCGAAGTGAGGATCTTGCCCTTCGAAAGAAGTACGTCGCTTTGGTCGAAAAGGTACAGAACGATGGCGGCGAGGCGAGAGTTCTGAGCAGTGATCATGAGAGTGGTCAACGCTTGAGCATGCTAGGTGATATCGCGGCCATCCTCAACTATCCTATGCTAGGCCTTGACGAAGACGAAGAAGACAGCGAGGAAGAGGAGGAGAAAGAACTTCAACTTCCCAGCATGGCGGATAATGTTATATAAGGGAATGATGATGCAAAAAGTTATATAGAAATGAGATATGAATTGATTCATATCATGTCTGTTCAGGTGACGTTACCCTGTACATTTGGAGTTGGATAACGTTGTTTTAGATACCTACCTTCCGATACCATAGACTTGTTATCATATGTACTACGAATTGATCATTTGCCTTTACCTTGGTTTCTTGAAACTGTTTATGAATATTTATCCTGCCGATATAACCGTAGAGTTGTTGTTCAAAGACAATTTCGTCGGTGCCGAATCGCCCATACAGCCCCCACAATTTCGCATTTAAACCCGAAGTCCGAATCAATCAATGAAGCCAACACAAGATCATCGCAATAAACTCACAGTTTAGACATAGTTTATCAATCTACATCAATTACAGGGATACGGAATTCGCGTCTGGTTTCGGAACTCCGAGCATGCTCAAAAAGAGATCGTAAATAAAACACCGTTGACGTCTTGGGCCAACTGCGTATAAGTGAATCATCATTGCGGCATCTGCCCCTCACTGCTTTCAACATCAACAACATCATACAAAAACCGCATGTCTTTCAGAATGGCTTCCAAACTCGCTCTCAGCTCTACCAAGAAGCTCAATTCCGGCTACGAGATTCCTCTTCTCGGTTATGGAGTAAGTTGTCCACTCAATCCTCCATTGTAGGCTCCCGTACTAACACTGGTGCCTAGGTCTACCAGATGTAAGTCTGCGTAATGCCTCGGAAACATGATGCACTGACCACGTAATTCAGCCAGAAGGATCAAGCAACTGAAGTTTGCAAGAAAGCACTTGAGATAGGATACCGTCATGTAAGCAGCCCAAGCTCAATGTGGTTCACAGCTGATACTTCTAGATCGACTCTGCGTCAGGATATCACAACCAGGGCCCTAGCGCAGCGAGTATCCAGGCATCTGGTCTTCCTCGCGAAGAAGTCTTCTTCACCACCAAGATCTTCACCAGGCAATTCCCTCTCAACTACGAAAATGCCCACAAGCAGGTAGACATCGCTCTCGACGAGACCAAGCTCGATTATATTGATCTTGTTCTCATTCACGCCCCATACGGTGGATCCGATGCCCGAAAGGGTGCCTGGAAAGCCCTCGTCGAGTGCGTTGAAGCCGGAAAGGTGCGCTCACTGGGGGTTTCCAACTACGGTGTTCATCATCTAGACGAATTGGAGGCATACATCAAGGAGCTTGAGAAGGAGCGCGGAGGAGCGGGCAAGGGAGGAGTCATCTCTGTCGGCCAGTGGGAAGTGCATCCTTGGATGACCCGACCCGACATCGTCAAATGGTGTCAAGAACGTAACATTGCAGTCGAAGCTTACTGCCCCATCGTGCGTGGTCAGCGATTTGACGACCCTAAAGTCAAAGCACTTGCAGACAAGTATGGCAAGACGCCTGCACAGATTCTGCTTCGATGGAGCTTGCAGAGAGGCTGTGTACCTCTTGTGAAGAGTGTTACACCCTCTAGAATCTTGGAGAATACTCAACTGTATGATTTTGAGCTTACGGAGGAGGAAGTGAAGGATTTGGCCACCGATGAGTACAGCCCTTGTGCTTGGGACCCGACCGTTGAGCCTCTTGAGAAGTAAACATCAATTAGTACAGCACAAACGACACCTAAAACCAGATAGAGTTCTCAACCAATTGCTATGTCGAAATCTTAACTGAACCTTAAAATGAATTTGGAGCTATATAAGAAGAAGTGGTTGTCTCGATGTTATTGTTGACGGACCCACGTGATCACGTTTCCACTTCGCGTCAGTCCCTCATCCCCGCGCGTTCCTTTCACTATGGAGCCTCAATCACTATCACCAATCCCTCAGCCCATCGCGCAAACTGGGCCAGATGTCGTTCCCAACACCGGAATGGCCCAAAGAACCTTTACGCTCATCCCGAAATTCCCGGGCCGGGATGAGTCAACAGACAAGCCGCCTCCACGGCCTATGACGTCGAAACAGGTCCGGAACGCATACAAAGCCGCAAATAAGGGGCCGAAACTCACGAGAGCGGAGCAATGGAAATTGGAAAAAGCAGAACAGGAACGGATAAAGAAGGAGTTTGAGCGGGAAAAGGCAGCGGCTAAGGCCAAGGTTGCGCGGGATAAGAAGAAGGAGAAGGAATTGGCAGAGAAGAAAGAGAAGCAAAAGAAGAGATTGCCAATTGTTAACGTTCGACCGAGTCAAGAGACAATTTCTTGGTTCGTGAGAGGTAATGGATCTACGAAAAAGAGGGATGCGCAAGGAAAAGAAGTCGAGAAGGCCGATGCGACGACCAACGAGGATAACGACAGAATGGACGAAACCACAAGCGCAAACGATCATGAAATGGAACAACCTGCTACGAAGCTACAGAAATTGGATGTTATACAAGAATATGAGGATGAGGAAGAATTCGATTTCGGAGATGTTGGAATGGAAGCAAGACCTCAAATTCAACCACCGACTTCCCCAGAATCACCGAGAATCGAGGCGGTACCACAAGAAGGACCAAAAGAAGACAATATGGCAGGAATTACGAAGGAAGTCACAGCAGTTGTTGAGCCTCAACCACCACCACCAAGACACTTGATACCAGAAATCGAACTGGAAGGGATGGACGACGAATTGGACGAGGATTTCGAAGAGGACCTTGCGCTCGGTATATTGGAAGACATCGAGGCAGCTATGGAAACGCCAAAACCCAATACAAGCTATGCTCCTGGACCAGCCCCTGAACCCTCATTCAAACCAGACTCTGCAGTACCAGCACCGCCAGTTGATAACATCAAAACGTCAGCGCCAAATCGGTACGCAGAGGATCTAGGCCTACATCGCCCGGCTTCACCAACGTTTGTCAAACCACCTCTTCCAAAGGATTATCCACGGCACCAAGAAGCACGATCTTCTTCCCCACCGCATCAGGAACCACCCATGAGCACGCAGACCATCCTGTACAACTTGGACGACTTCTTCCCCTCTTCCTCCCAGCAAGCACGCGAGCTTGAGGAAGATCTAGATGATGATGACTTGATGCCGTCTGTAGCCTTAAACCTTGAACCGATTGCGGAAGATGAGGAGGAAAAATTTGAGGATGCGGGACTTGAAAAGTCCCCTGAACAACCACGGCTACCAGTACTCGATCCTGCCTCTGATTCACCTCCACCGCCACCTAGACGCTTCTTTACTTCGTCGGGCTCGCATGAACGAATGTGTCTCGCTCTTCAGAGAAGTCGGCGCACAGCAGCGCTAGAACAGATTCAACAACGTGAAAGATCGAGAATACAGGCTGGTATGGCGCAGCGTGCTCAAGCCGAGAGTCGCAAAGTCGTCAAACCGCCTGAAGCGACCAGAATACCACCTGTGATTTCCAAACCTCCCACACAATCTGGCCTACACAGTCGACCTCCAAAACCCCCGATTCAGAAATCACACGTGTTGCACGAGAAACCTCACACTAACACACCCCCTCCGCCAAAGCGTATAGAAACACCAAAACAACCTCAACAGCCACCTTCTGAAACAACACATACATCACACAACAACATGCACACCACAAAGCATGCAGAACCACCAAAACAAACACCACCAGCACCTCCACTACAGGAAAACAAGGAGAATCAGAAGCCACCACCACTGGAGTCTTTTGCGCTTAGTGCTTCGCAAGAGTCATATGGCGGAGATTGGGTAGACGATATTGCACTAGAACTCATGATTTGACGAGAAGAACGGTTTGGATGATTACTACTGATGGAGAAGAATAACGACAATGGGAAATAGCATGCATGATACAGAATAATGGTCGTGGTGTAAGATGCTCCATGAGATTTTGGCGTTTAGGAAACTTACCAGAGGCAAACACTGGATTGTTGGCATATCACCCCCTTTTCGGGTGTGGGTGGCAGAACATGTTTTTGATACATCACATAGCGACGGCGTTTAGAATACAACTTCCTTATCAAACATGTCATACCTTAGCCGGAGAATTAGAATTTCTATTCATGACCAATTCGCTGTCTATTTCACGGTCAAGCACGAAATTTCGCCACCGGTTTAAAAAGCGAAGTCCCAGTAGCCCCAAGTTCGCCACAACTAGACCTCCAAAAAGAATATGCCTTGTGGTATACAGTCCTAAACGCCGATGCTATGCTCGCAGAATTCCTTTTCATTATTCATGGATTCGTAGCCCCAAGTCTCCAACGCACAAGCAAGGTATTGATCAGCCAGTTGATTTAGAGGAAAATTCCGACCCACTCCGTTTTAGCAGACACTTTGGAGTCACAATCGTCAACAGCACACCGGAGGTCGTTAGCTGCAACATGCGGCGGCCTTCCGTCTGGAGATCGGAAGCCTACACCGTCACGATTCGTTTTGGTGGGTTTTCTATTTTCAAAGCAATCGGCACAGTAGACCTGTATCTCGTTAGTTTCTGTTAGGGATATAGATAGGTCTGAAAACTTACATGTCCGCACTTCTTTAGAGCCCAGAAGTGATGCTCTCCAGGTGCTCGTTTGCGCTTCCCTTTCGCAGTACCAACCGAGCTCTGTGTTACAGTCCCCGTGGGGTCGTAGGCAAGTTCCTCGTTACAAGCCGGGCAGATAACCACGCTTTCAGATTCCTTCTCGGGTTCAGTACAGGTGTTGCGGGTGAAGCCTTCTCGGGCCGGCGGAGGCGTATCCATGCGTGGCTTGGGGCTAGGTGGGCGAGCGAAAGCATTGCGTGAAATGTCAAGGTTAGGCGGGTTGAATCCAGCACCACCCACACCCAGGATACCGGCCAGTCTCCTTAACGGGCCAAATGTAAAACCCTGAATTGGTCCAATAGCTGGTTGTTGGCTTAGGAATTCCAGCTCAATAAGCTCGTCGGATCTAGCAAACATACGCCCAGCATGGGGATAATGCCGTGAAGGTCGCTCTTCTTCGGGAGAGTCCAAAGTAAGGTCAATGACGTTTTCCGATCGACCAACAAATGTCCCATCCGTTCGCGCCAGCTGAGGCGGCGATATACGTTGCGAGTTCGTTCTTCGGGGGTTTCTCGTATTTTGTGACGTTTGTACCGATGGGGCTCTCGCTCGTGATTGTACTGGCGAATCCGGTTCCTCTGTAAGATCGATGACGGGTGCTGGCTGGGGCAGTTCCGGTGCCAGTATATTGCGTAGATGATGATCGGAATGCGGTTGAGGCGCTCTGCTTCGGCGAGATCTTATCGGGCGTCCCGCATTAGGGCGAGCGGTTTGGCGCGATCGGGGACGGGGAGGAGGAAACGCTGGAGGTGCCGAAGGGTTCGGGAGGAACAAAGACGGCTCGGCAGCATTGTGAGGTCTGCTTGGGGTGATGTCTAATTCTATCAACTCCTGATCCCCGAGTTCGAACAAGTCGTCACTGCTGGTAGCCATGTTGGTGGAAATGGAGGGTTTCGTATCGGAAATATCGAGGTATGTACGGCGGTATTTGTTAAATGCAGTGAATGGCCTGCTATATGCCGTTCACGAAGCATCCACGAGGCAACAGGTGCAGAGCACGGTGTATCGCAAGTGAAGAGCGGCGCGAAATGCGAATTCAAGGAGTGGTGGCGATGAGCTCGAGGGTTGAGTTATCCAGGTGCCCTTTTCCAGCAGACGCAGAATCTATCATTTGTGATATATACTTCTGTGTATAGTAATCGTAATCATCTGTACCGCGTCGCGAGAGGCGTCAAAGTGGTCAGGGTGCTGTGTTGGTAAGCATTAAAGTTAGGTCCCTGTTGCTGGTAAAAAGGAAGTTGAAATTGAATGTCTGCCGTTCGATATGGAATTGATTCGACGCTGCCACCTACCCATGTGACGACCGGACTTAGCGCGCAGCGACCCTGCACTGGGGGCGATTACCCCACTAAGGACAACTAACTGCAGGCGTTAAGGCTTCTGTACAGGGGGGCAATGACGCCTAGGCTCCACTTTGGGCCATTCATGTTTTGACGGGACTGGAGGCTCTGACGGCGAACTGCATTCGTTTGTTGACTTCCAGTACGAGTCCGACAGTAAACAGTGAATCATGCTATCCAAATAAACAAAACCCTTAATTATCAATTTTCAAACACCTTCTGTGCTTTGCTTTGACCCAGTTCGCAGGCCTTTATAAATACAGGAATACCAGGGAATCATCCAGCCATCTCCTTTCAATACGTAGTTTCGTCTAAATCCACCAATGTCTATTCCTTTGAACCAAGTATGCTGACCACACCCTCACCGTTAATTGTCACGAGCTGCTTAGCAGACTCTCCCCATCGAACCGAGACCGAAGGCGTGGAGCTCTTCAAGGGCTCGCTCCACTTCTTGGTGGACTTCGTGAATTGTTGCACTGTCACGCCAGCTGCACCACCAGTGGCGAGGAACTGGCCACTGTAGTCCCAAGCCAGAGATTGCACAGGTCCACCGGTCTCGAGAATCTTGGCGACAGCAGCATCTCCCTCCTTTCGTAGGTCGAAGATGGTAACCATGGTCTGTCCCTTGGCTGTGGCAGCGAACCAGTAGCCGTTCTCGGAGAAGCTGAGGGCCTGAATAGGGGCACCGAGGCTAAAAGAAGCAGCTTGCTCGAGGGTGTTGGTCATGAAAAGCTTAATTTCGCCAGAGGTGGTGCCGGCGGCGAAGAGGTGACCGTCAGGGTGGAAAGCGCAAGAGGTGAGAGCTGAGATGATGTTAGCAAACCATGAATTCAGAATGAGCTAGAAAGAACTTACCAGCATCGGTGTAAGCACGAGCAGCGCACTTCTGTCCAACCAAGTCGTAGAACACAATGCTCTTATCAGTACCGACAGAGGCCAGGATCTCGCCGCTGGGGTGCAGGCTCAGTGCTGTAGCAGCACCAGCATGCTCGCTCAAGGAAGCAACCTGGTTACCATCCTCGAAGATCTTAACGCTTCCCTGTCCAGTCGCAAAGACAACGCGGTTCTCAGCCCAGGCAGCATCTGTAACAGGCTCCTCCACGGAGATAGACACCTCGACCTTATCCTCGGTAGTGGAGTAGATAACGGCTTGACCCTTAAGACCTCCGATAGCTGCGTTGGCGCCTCCAACGCTAAGAGCGGTGGCATCAGGAACAGGTAGGGAGTGCGTAGTCGCGCTTTCGAAAGCTGAGATCTCTTCGCCGGTGGCCCAGCCTTCGGGGACGGGACGCTTCTTGCGACCCTTTGATAGTCTAAATCCAGAGTTAGTTGACCGCCATGGTTTCGTAGTCGTAGATTGATCACATACGTCTGATGAGTCTCGTCCACCTTCTCAGTAAGCTCCTGTGGCAGCTTCTCCACGCTATCAACTTGCATCTGATCGCCATCGACAGCACCTCCAGTAACAGTGACCTTGCTCAAAGCATCTCTAGCCTCGTCTCGCTCCCTCGTGAGTCGTGCAATAACTCGGACAGCAGCATCGTGCTGGTACAGCGCTGTGGCAAGTTCTTCCCTGGTGCGCGCGAGCTGCTCCTTGATGTTATATGTCTCGAGGGCCAGCGCGTCCCATTCGTTCTGGAAGGTCGCGAGGAGGGCTGGGATAGATGTGAGGGTAGGAGGACGCGGTCGGACGATACGCGACGAGTGGATAGGGAGGAGATCATCTGTGGTCAGAGCCTCGCCAGAATCAGGCTCGGTGGCATGTTCGTTGATATATTGTTCGATAAGGCGCTTCTCGTAGACAACACCTGAGACGAGTTAGTTGCGCGTTGATGTTATTGATGATACAACATACCGGACTTCTTAGACACGACGGGCTCTTGAGGAGCCTCTCCAGAAACTGTCAAGAGATTAGCGCACTGTTATTGAGAGATAGCAAGCTTGGGCAACTTACTTCCACAAAGCATGGCGACTGCGATTTTGAGCTCGTGGAGCTTTCAATTGCTTGTCGTCAGGTAAAGCGCAATTCGTCGTCTCGAAGCTCTGTTGCGACGACAATCGCCTAGTCGAGATTTTGCCGGTGCACTGACCAGAGCTTGGAATCACGGGGTGATAAGATAAGGTTCCGTCATATCGGTATCTTATCAGCCATCGTCTTCATGCATGTCTTGACGCGGGGAGCACCGGTAATAGCAGTTTCGCATGTCTCCGTAGTCCGATAATAGAGCGATGCAGTGTCGATAGTGATCTCCTAATTCTTCTTGATTTGGTTTATATACTTACAAGTGAACATCAAGTACTTCGTGATAATTGGCTATCAAACCACCAACTTCAACACCTATCATGGCTCTCCCTACACCAAAAGAGCTTTGTACAGCAGATGAATCTGAACAGATTAAGACTTTGGACCTCTTATTCGAACCAAGTCCAGCAATTCACTCAACTCTCATCCCAGTCGTAAAAGACTCAGAATACAGATCATATCCAGAGCTGATCGATGCCTGTAAGGCCCGTCTTGTTTCACTCGCATCCTCCAGCTCCACGACCAATCCAGATGAGACTCTTCTTTCCATTCTCGGGTCTCACCCCCGTCTGGGGGCTAAGAAAGTCGAGTCTGCACAGTCAGCAGCTGAACAAGCCAACTTGCAAGGACAGGGCGAGGAGTTGGCCAAGTTGAATCAGGAGTATGAAGCGAAATTCCCGGGGCTACGCTATGTCGTCTTTGTGAATGGGCGAGGAAGACCCGAAATCATGGAGAACATGAGAGCTAGAATCTTGAGAGGAGACTATGCCAAGGAAGTCGATGAGGCGTTACAGGTACGGGTTGTTCATGTCCTTGAGTTTCTGCTACTAACTTGAAATGCAGGCAATGTGCGATATCGCAAAAGATAGAGCTTCCAAACTAGGCGCAAAGCTGTAAATGAGACGAGTATTATCAGAGACAACAGACTTCGCATCTCTTATGTATGTGATACCAAGAGGTCTGGTGGTTGACTACAATAGAATAAGCTATATGATCTTTTATGATACCCAAGCCCAGAGCAAGAGTGCTTACTATGTCGCTATATATAAACATGAACAATGGCAACTCGCTGCCCCATGCCATACTTGTATAATTTACATGTTTTGTGATATGGTCCCAAAGAAGTGACACTGAATAGGTGCATCACTATCTTGACATCCAACATATACCATCAAGTTCATCCAGATATTCCTCATACGATCTATCGTCCTCCTCGCTGGTGCTTTCGCCATTCTGCCCAAACACAACGCTGAAGTCAGAGTATACACTATCCTGATCGTCACCGATGTCGTTCCAATCGTCGTCTGCTGGGTGCATGTATGCGAAACTATCCTCTTCTAGATCATCTAGAGGAGGTAACGATACTGTTGGCCGTAGCTCTGGGGATCGTATGGGAAATAGTCGCGGGGATGTGCGCTTCTTTGTTGCGGCTACGTCGCCAACTGGGAGGGGAAGTGCTGCTGGTTTGGATAACCGACAGGATGTAGGCTTGGAGTGTTGGAATGGCTTGTGAGCCTGTTGGTTTGGTTGTGGTTTTGTTGATGAGATGACGCCTTGAGGCCCAGCCAGCCCAGTACCTGTTGGTGAGATTCTAAGGGATCGACTCGTTGCCGAATCTTGCAGCATTGGAGGTTTCCAATTGGGCTTGCTGGTAGCTTTCGATGTGATAGCCGCCATTTCCTGCTCATGATTCCGTGCAGGCTGTTCCTGACTCAGTCTCTTTCTTATACAATTCATGATTGAGAACCGCAGAAAGGATGTTGCATGAAGGTGTGCAATCCTTCGAGTCATGTCCACAGACGTAGCCATCTTCAAGAACCGTTTGTCACCAGCCTCCTGGCCCTCCCTGTTGAGAATGTGTGTTGCAGGCTGTGAGTAGGGTTGTGAAAGACGGCTTGTGATGAGATCGGCTCGCAGTCGGCGCTTCTTGACACTTAGATCACCCGTATTGAAGCCTTCGACGTCGGAGATACAGCGTCGTCGTTTGACCCCTTGAGGAGGGGGTGGTTTTTGTTGAAACTGGAGATTCAATGGACTGGACTTCCTCTTGGCTTCGTCCAACGAAGGGAAAGAGAAGCGTGGCGAGGCTTCAGGTCTCGGTTGTGGTGTCCAATCTTTCACCGCCGCCGGTCTCTGCTGTGTGCTATCGTTATTTTCTGACTTCTTAACAGTTAGGCACCTCGAATGTCCCATCAATGCCTCGAACAAGGGGTCCGGGCTAGGACATCGTGGTACTTGATTCAAGTCATCCGAGCTAAGGTCGAGCGGGGATATAGCTAGATCATCGTGACAACCGCCCGTTGTATGGCGACGCCACTGCTCAAGCAAATTGATTGAGCTCTTGGTATTAGCCTCTACCTCCATAACCACAGCTTTCGCTTTGTAGGAGGGGAGGAAGAAGCTCCGCGTGCTGTCAAAGCTGCCTCGTTCGATCCATCCGCTTTAACAACTTTACGTGAAGATCCACGTCGATGGAAGAAGGTCTCTGTGTAGGAAAGGAGAAGATAAAACCTATGGCGAATCCAAGTTTGCGATGTCGAAAAAGTTGATCAGTAATAATTCGAGTTGGTTGTTGTATCCCGGGTCGGAGGTGATGGTCCACAATGTGTATAGGACCTGATCTCAAGAGTTCAACCTGACCAGCAACTCGCCCTACAACAAATTCGCAGCAACTTCACCAGACCAATGCCATTCGTCTAAGCCAATCCTCCCAAGTCCGTCTTCTTCCCTCCTCAATATATCAGAGCTTCAAAGCTGGGGCTGGGAGTAACTGGCGTGATGCTCAGCAAGCGAAAGTGGGGAGCCTAAGCCGCGACCGAAGCTAGGCGAGATGCCCGGGAAGTAAGATGAGATGAGATGAGCAAGCCGGTTCTTTAGGCAAATATGCTCGGTATAGAACACAATCTAGAAGGAAGAGATAAAAGATAAGAAGTAAGAAAACCCAAAATAAGAAAGAGGAGGAGTCGTAGTCGTAGTCGAAGAGGGGAAGAAGAGGTGGTCGTCTTAGTCGGGAGATTCTTCAGGCCAGGCCAAGCAAGAGTAACCAAATAGCGTAGTGCGTAAATCATTACATTTCAGTAGTCTCCTGCAGCAAGGATCACGCTGAACCAATTCGATGGAAAATCCGGGGCGAAACAACATGTACCTTGTACTCGGGCACCCCAGACTTTTGGTGGTGACAAGACTTCATTTCTGCTGTACAAGCCATACCTATCCGTAGACCGAGCACAAAAGACGCGGCATCAGCTAGATCTGCACTTTCATAGCCTGTCATCCAGGCTTTCACGAGAAACACCATCATCATCCATCATACAGAGAAGAACCAAGACAAGCAAGATCCATGAACATCCGGGGTAAGCCACCCGGGGAGCTTCCAGAGGTTGCACAGCATGTTTTCATAGGCCACAAAGCATAGGCCGGGGATCCCCGCCCTGGGGTCAGTCAGGCGGTTGAATCAAGCGTTCAAGGATTAGGTACAGGGGGTGAATTGCTTTTTCTTTGGCTGAGACCCAGCAGAAAGGGGGGGCCAGGGGTGTCCAAGGGAGGAAAGCCGAGAGATTTGATGTACGGATATGTATATGTAAACGTGAGGTGTCATACAAATTCGAACTTGTTAGTCGTGATGCATGGAATCCTCAATGAAGCGAACCTAGCGAAGAGCTTTGACAACCCTTGGTCAGATCATCTTCTGTCAGTCTTAGGACCTGCTTAAAGCAGTTGAGTAAGCTCTTGGAGAGAATTGATAGGTAAAGTAATTGTTACCTTTTCCCCGTGTATTACTTCAGTGGAAGACTATCTCGTGACTAATTCAACCCTCGTGACAAGCCCAGCCACCAAACAACTCATCGTATCCTCCACTACCGTGCAATTTGTATGACATTGGATGGTCCGTCGTCGTAATAGTAATGATCAGACACAGAGTCTAGACTGTGCGCCTCATGTCTTGCTGAAACCACTCCATTGGTAAATCTGCAGATCCAAGACTATCATTTCCTCGGCCAGCATTTGCTCGGTCTCCGACTCTGTAAATCTGGGGGATCAGCTGTAGGGCTTAGCAAATGGCGGTCGCTGTTGCTGGGGTCAAGATGAGTGATCACATCTCAAAGACCTAATGCACGCGCGTACATACTGTACTGTACTTGTGCCGTAGCATTCGTTTATGTGTGTATTCCCAACTTCATGCTGAGAGCAAACATGTTAATCTCAGATGCTACGTTGCCCGATTCCGCCACCGATACTTGAAGCAATCACCCATTGTATGGTGTCAAGCGCTACATTCCAAAACTGGAAATACAAACATCAATTCAAAGTCACCTGAACTATCCACTGGTAATAAACGATTTGTTTCACCCGACGCCATCCGAACCTCTGCCTTTTGCTTGGGCCCCGTTGCATCCTTAAGTCAAACCCCAGTAACTCCAACATGCCTCGCCTGCGTAAACCAGCTAATGAACGTATCATGCCATACTCTTGTACACACGTATCGTAAATTCGTCTCAAACGGGCCTTGTTTTAAGGTCAAAAATATCATTCTTCCAGCCTCCCTGCTCATATTCGAAGAGCCTCTGTTCCGCATCCCTGCCTTCCTCCTCCCACAGCTGGACCAAACTTCCAGGAGCGTAGCGCCCTTGGAATACGCCTGAACCTGGCTTGACACCGACACGGGCGTCGATATCAGGATCAGGCGCTGGAACGAGACGTGCCGCAACAGCTCGGATGAATGTCAAGAGGTCCTTAGGGTCCGCAATGCGGGTGGCCCGAAGGCGTTCCCGTGCATAGAGCATTTCTCTGTTCAGGAAATGCAGACCCTCTGCAATGGCTGCAGCAATTTTGACTTCAAGAGCCTTGCGAACTATGGGTCGAACGAATGGCTTCAAGATCCAAGCCAGGCACGCAAACTTGGACTTGCTGAGTGTGTAGTTGAGATGGTGGATGCGCACCTTAACATCGCGCAGAGATACGATTTGTTCCATGCGATCTTTACCAATTTCCAGGTCAAGAGTGATATCAACACCACGTTTGTCGAGGTGAAAGCCGGCGATACCTTCGTCGACCATTCGAAGAAGACCAGAGTGCAGACGGAACCAGTATCCCAAGTCGTCAGCCGCGATGGAGAGACCAGACACAGTGACCTTCATCATTGATGTCATGGTAGATTGGGTTCCAAAACGTGCTTTCTTTACTTGGACATCGTTGTAGCTTGAGACGTTGAGCTGGAAAGGCAAGAATGAGCTGGCATTGACTGTTCGACCAGGCTCAAGGATAAGATTCTCGAGCAAAAGATCAATAGCAGGGGCCGACACTTCGACACGGGGGATGGGTATGTACTGGATAGCTTGGATTAGGAGAGGAACAAAAATATTGATGGTGTCGGTGACCAGATCACTGTTAGCGTACTCCCCAGCAGGGGACAGGAGAAGCGCAATTCTCTCGGTCGTGTGGATGAGCTTCTTGATGTCCTGGTCATCCAGGACTGATCGAAAAGCAGCATAAAGGTTGGACAACAAGGCATCGAGATCATCACGAATGGATGACTTGGCAGTCAGTTCGTTGGACTTCTTGCGCAATGTTTGGAATCTCTCCTCGATGTTATCGAAAAAGTCAGGATCGCTAAGCATGTCTTGCACCATGTTGCCGATCTGCTTCACGAGCTCGTCAAAGTTTGGGTCGGTCTTTCCATCATCGACGACAGCTTCGAAGGACTTCTTGACATTATCCCAATGTTCACGCTTGCCGAGAGAAGTGACGAACAGCCAAAAGTTGTGGACGGCCTTGTCAGCTTCGGCATTGGGTTGGGTGTCCTCCTCAATTGCTTCAACTGTCGCGGTAGCGGCATGTGAGTAGGCAAGAAGATAACGTCGGATAAGCAGTGAAATGGTCGAAACAGACTCCTTATAGTCTGTTCGCTTTCGAAGGTTCAAGACGGTGTTCTTGAGACGCTTGACAAGTGCATCACCTTCATCTCCTTTGACGTGCTCCTTGATGCTCTGTGCTGCTCCATCGGCTACCTCAATAGCACTATCTTTGACAGTTTCACCAACATCTGCAATTTCATTCTTAAGCTCTTGGTCGGAAGGAGCAGCAGGTGATTTCTCATTGCCATTTGTATGCTTGAGGGCCTCTTCCTCCTCTTTTGAAGGTTTGATAGCCTCTCCTGCTTGCTTGGAGACATCGGACAAGGTGAAGGCGGTATCTCGTAGTACCTCTCTTCCCACAGTACTGAGATCAGACAGAAAGACTCGAAAATCGGCGTTGGTCAGGAGAAGAGAGCCGATAGTCTGCAGGCTCTTGTAGGTAGCCACAGCATCTGCTCGGACCTTGGCTCTGGCAGCCCGCTGCTCGATGTGTGCGACATCAACATCCAGACGTGCCTTGGTGAGGTACCAGATAAAGTCCTGAATTTGATCCTTGCTGTTCTTGTGCTGCAACACCTCGATGAACTGGGTGATCCATAGCTTGATGCTTCTGACAAGAGCTCGTCCCGAAGGGCTCAATTCCTGTCTTTCTGGGTTCAAAATTTGGGCGGAGAGAAGAGCTCGCAGATGGATAATGAGTTGCTCGTTGCTCGGCATGTAACCCTTAGCTATAGCGCGTAGCATTTGATATGTATGGAGCTTCTCATGCAGTCGCGTCTGCAAGCTAGTGTCGTCATTGTAACGCGGCAGCAGAGGCTGGCGCTCTGCTTCTTCGGAGTCTTTACAAATGCCAAAACATGACAGCATTTTGAAAGCTGCAGGCTTTAATTGCCTGTGAACGAGTTCTGGATGTTGTTTTTCAGTGGAATTCTTCTTGAGGTGGTTGCTGGCATGATAAAGAAGAGGTTCATATCTTCTGAAAATAATGGTGATGGCTGTATAAGCCATAACGACGTCATGACTCCGCCGGAGATTCTGGTCCTAGGCTAGTGCTAGGTGAGGCAGGCACCTCTAACTTGGGCTTGAGGCAACCACAACCCCCTGTAAAACACGGAAGATAACAACTTCGAGCCTGGTGATTGGTCAAAGCTACTCGGTATTTCGCGATCATGATGCTTTTGTAGACGCATCGATGATGAGCGGGCTTGACTATGGGAATGTGCCTGCAGCAAAAATGCGTTCAGATAACATCATGAAGCATGCTTGACAATGGAATGCATACTTGAGAAGATTGTTGATCTGTGAATAAATAGCTGATGAATTGCCACCGCATCTCACGATACTCAGTCCGTCAAGTTTATGCTATCCATTCCATTTGCTAGGAACGCTGACTTTAAGAGCCAACAGATCATCTGTAGATGAGGCGATGCAGAAGGAGTCAAAATATTCTTTCCATCGTATTATTGATAATTGCAATTGACTTTGATTTTAGCATTTCTATTCAACGAAAATATGTATCAGATGTTGTCGGCGACGAGCTATCATCAGAATAGTCCGCGGTTACGGACTATGGTCGGTGGACCTCGGCATCGTCAGCCGGCACGGAGTTGTTAGCATTCAACGTCCAGTTGTACGACTTTCACAATTACAATGCCAATATCAATGAAACACGAACTATAGCAAAGTGCAAAGAGTGTCATGAATGATTAAGAGAACACAATACATGTTCATTGTGAAAATCTCTCAAGCAGTATCTACTAGCTCCTTGCTCCGGATATAACCATCAATGGCCGTGCCAAAAGAATGGAAGCGGCTATCCTTCCAAGAAGCTTTGGAACTACACCGACTTCCAGACCCAACTTCAACGATACAAGCCACTCAGAGGTTTATGAGCCGCCAGCCGGCTTGGACTCCTGGCCAGGAGCTTCCATGGGACGCTGCCGGCATTCCAAAGCCCAAAATCACCAGAGGGGCTTATGGAGCTGTCGTATACACACAAGCGGCTCTCGCAGCGACTCGTATAGTCGAACAAGAAGATGAAATTGAGAACGAGGAGAATAGAAGGGGCATTCATGTGCGTTAAACCCGCGCTCAGAACGATCAAGAACTTACGCTCTTTAGTCCATCCATGCAGTGTTCACCAACCCTGGGCTTTCAGATCGCCCTTTCATCCTCGATGTATCAGAGATCCATTCAAGCCGTTCATTTTCTACCCGCATGGTTCATGCTCGGCAGTCAACGCATTCCTCAACCAATTCATTGGGACCATTCCCTGTATCAGATTCCGAAGCGCCTCTGGCTAGCCCTTGCTTAACGAGCATCATCACTTTCAAACGATCAGTCCCGAGTATCAACGAAGTCCAAGGAATTCCGCCTCACGAGCGATTCGGAGCGATTCTTTCGTCAAGAAGGCCTGATGAATGGGACCCATGTCCTCAAGCAGACGTTGACGCCTTGAAAGCCAAGTTTCCGAATGAAGGCCACGGAGCATTCCCTATTCTGGACATGTACAAAGTTGATATGTCCACCTTCAACGCCGATAAAACAATACCAGAGCGGAGAGAACTGATATACTATCGCTTACTAAAGCCTCTTCCTAAAGAAGACGCTAACGCACATATTCTATGCCACGCATTCGAAGCGGATCGTAACAGTCTATTCATGCTCGGCAATCATCTTGGCTACGGCCACGATCTAGGTATTGCTGCAAGTCTAAGCTACTCGTTCTATGTACATGTCAACGCTGAAGACGCTGTTATGGAAGGTGATGGGTGGTGGATACAAGAAGTCTCCTGGCCGCGCTTCAGCGCTGGTAGAGGCGCAATGGAGAGTTTGATATGGAGCCCAAGGGGTAAGCATGTCGCGACTGGCTACCAGGATGGCATTATACTGCCGATGACAACGAAACCAGGTAGAGACACGAAGTTGTAGAGCCGGCGAGGTGGCGGTTGATCAATTTCGGACCATCCTCAAGAAGAAGACTTGAGTTCTTCTATAATAGGTAGACAAAGTTGCTGTCTCATAGACGATACATGGCCATACATTTGACAATGCTTGGGGTTCCTCTATCCAGAATCAGTACCTGATTGAAATGCTAATATTACCCCATACATTCTCCTTTAACCGAGCCTTCCAGAAAGGATCGTCTGTGATTCACAAAAGACAAAGTGGGAAGGACCCGCCTCGAAGCTGCCTGCTTTCCAAGTCTCAGTCCCCTTCACATCATCCATTAATCGTCGCAATCATCTTCTTCGAATCGAGTTTAACATCATCTGAGCCCACCTAGCTTCGAAAATTCATTGAACAAATTTGATCCTTCATTCAGGCCCTGGCTGAAAGATCGTCTCATCAAAATCCACAACAGGACAATTGCTCTTACTCCTCGCAATAGGGGAAGGAACCGAGAAAGGCAAGGCATATTCATATTCTGGGAGTTAAGAATGTAACTTGGAGCTATTCTGATGTTCTTTGTTCAGGTTTCAGAATACTGAATTTCTGTGATGCTATATGCGTTCACACAAGTCTTCTCTTCAACAAACTCCCCAACAACAACAAGCAACATCAGTTCAAAAACGGGTTCGGATACAAGTCTCAAGTTTCCCAACTCAGAGCATACCTACCGACTTAGGCGCTTTAATTCGTGCACGAAGCTATTGTGCCGTCCGCGCGCCGTTTGTTCGTAGCTAGTGACGTCCCTGGACGGGTGTCACTATCGCTCGAGCGCGAACTCACACATACTTCATATCTTCAAACCTTTGTTGTGTAATCTTCAAATAGCAAGGCATCACACTTTTTACTCACCGAACGTATCCTTCTACAAATACGCCGTCAGCAAGAAAAGGTACATATTTACTACATCCTCCCCCTTTCCTACTAACCAGTCGAACAGTGGCAGGCTAGGCAACCATTAGAATATACTGCTTTTATTCCAGTAATCTCTCTATATGTTTCAGTAACTCATACTGAATCACTGGCGGTAAGTGTTCGATCTGCCTGTCCCAGAAGCTAGCTGCCTTGCACTGCCAATTTTCACCACCGAAATCTAATATTTACCAGGTGCACCGCTAAAGCTTTCTAACGTTTTCCACTTTCCACCTCAAAACAATCTTCACATCTCTTTCCCAAGATTTATCCATTCTCATACATCTTCACTATCAACCTCTTCCACTCCGTGCGGTACTTCATAGCCCTCTATTAGATTATCACCATACTGCTCGCCGCGAGTGGCCTACCCCTGATAGCTAACGACTAAAGCTTTTGGTAAGTTGACTCCATTCTTTCTACCACTTTATCTCTATGTTTTTACTGTGGTGCATCTATTGAACTATACTGATAGTTACTCCCTAAAAGGCACCTCAAGCACCTTAGCCCTGCCCCCCTTTCCTACATTGCGAGATACGCGGTTACTGCACCATTGCCCTACTACCTAGTGTCTCTCTCGAAATGTCAGACTCTTCGGAGCCTCGGGCTCAACATGGACCTGTCACATCCGAAGCTCTGAACCAGATGCTAAAGACACCATGTGATGAAGTCTTTGCGTTCAGTTCTGATGGTGAGACCTACACCGCGCCCAAGTGTCTCATCGGCACCCCGGTACGAAAGATCACAGAGACTGAAGACTATTGGAAGTCGGGATGGCTTTCACTGGAAACGTTCCTAGCTCAAGAAAAGAACGAAGAAAAGGCTAAAGCTGAAGCCCACGGACAACTCATTCGGGACCCCTCAAACAAGAATGCCAAAAAGATGCATAAGATCCATACAGACAACGTGTCCAAACATCGCAAGATCAGGGAGATTTTCGGGAAAAACTCATCTTATCATCCGAACCAGCTCGTTAGCAAGCACCATCTGCCCGCAGAGGGACTTTGCAGCAAAGAGATCATGTACAAACTCGCGTGCAAAATCTCTGACTGTCAGATCCTTCGCGACAAAGGAGAACTCATCATGGATCCGTTCGATTTTATTCGATGGAGAGTCTGGCTGCAACTTCGCTCCCAACTCAACTTCGCCGCACAGAGCGGTCGAGACTACGTAAAACCAATCCTATCACAAATCTTTGAGGACTGTGAAACGGCTATGTCACGCCCATACAAGGATCCACTGCTTCGCGCAGCTATTATCAGGTCGGCCGGTTACCAGAACCGCCTAAACAGCTACGGCACTGTTGCCAACAAAGGCAAAGGCATCGACAGAGGCACAAAGGCTGTTGCTGGAAGCAAGGGAATCGACAGCAAAGTCGTTCGCAACAAAGTTGCCGTTTCCTCTCGGGTTGAGAAGACGCGAAAGAGACCTGCTCAGCCCAGCACCTACCAAGGTGTTAATGGCTTCCGCGCTCAGCAGAGAGCCCGGCAAGCCTCTGAGAACGATGACTAGAAGAACTGAGTGTAATATCCATCACGAAGCGATCGGATGTGAGTAACTTTCAAACAATCGACTTTCTCGTCAGCTAACTTTTCTTTCTAGACCTTTCTTTCGTCACACTCATATTTTGCATGGACGGGGCTCGACGAACTGGCCAGCTCACAAATCCTGCCGTTCAGCTGCAGGATATACATAGATTACGGTTCAGGAAGGAAGAATAACAGCCAGTATATCGATACATGGCTCATGGCACACGAAGCAAGTTCGTGCATCTATTGGACTTTATACACTTTTGGCAGACTATGTGCAGCGACTATTCCCTCCTGTCATTTTACTGCGCCTGCGGTAAACGTACATACATTGGCAAGTATGGGCTTATGGCGCAGGAATGGCGTAGCAAATAGTGTTGATTTAGCTTTCAATGGGATGGGATTTTCTCTTTTTAAGTCAGATACATGTGTCTTTAACATGACCTATGTCGAGGGCTGTGATGTTCCGATGCATTTCGTTTATACGTCACAAGTAAACGATTTTACGCTCCCCATCGAACAATCGTGAACTTATAGTCCATGAATTGATTTCATGAAAATTGAAATATACTAAACATAGAATTGTTAATGTAGAACTTGTGCAACTTCATTTGGGTCTGATATTCTTGCTGCCAGTGCCATCATATACCTACTAAGATTACGACCGGGTATTCTGGCTGTATCGGGTACATCGGAACAAAGCCGTGAGGTCTTATGATACGTGTGTGATATACTTAAACGATCTCGGATTTTCGCCGAGAATAAGTCTTCAACTCCTGCTGGAAACTATTTGATCAAATGTTTGCTCTGTATTTAAGGACAAACATTCTCTATCCAGGCACGTGCAACTGCGGTTTCTTTAGTCCACGTCGTTCATTTGTACTAGCAGCCGTCGACTATAAACTTACATCCATCATCAAACAAACGGGTCAGGTAGAGCTTCACCCACTACACAAAATCTACAACAACTACTAAATTGAAGGTAGATATGAGTCTACGCCAAGTAGCTGTCAAGGCTAGTCGAGCTCGCTTTGCGAGTCAGTTCCCATGGGTGACTTCACCATTCATCATTGGTGCACCGATGCGCGTTATGTCAGGACCACATCTCGCTTTCGAGATCTCAAAAGCTGGGGGTCTGGGGTTCATTGGTCCTGGAGCAAAGCCTGAAGATACATCTAGAGACCTCGCTACGGTGCGTGAGTTACTACGCAGTTCACCTCCCACAGCACTACCATCCACATTTCCATCAGACTTTCTCCCTGTCGGCGTTGGCTTCCAGCTATGGAACGGGGATTTACCTTCAGCTGTCCAAGCTGTCAGAGAACATAAACCTTGCGCGGCGTGGCTATTTGCGCCTCGTCGGGGTCAAGAGGAGTTGGACGAGTGGACTTTTCAGATACGGGAAGCCTACCCTGACATCCAAGTCTGGATCCAAGTTGGTACTGTCCAAGAAAGTGTTGAAATTGCTATGAGCGGACATCACCCTGATGCCCTCGTGATTCAAGGCGCAGAAGCAGGTGGTCACGGTCGAGCGATAGACGGCCTAGGCATAATGGCCTTATTCCCCGAAATTGCAGACCAAGTCCAAGACTGCGACATATCTCTTTTCGCAGCAGGAGGCATCGCAGACGGTCGTGGCGTCACAGCAGCCCTCTCCCTCGGCGCAACAGGCGTAGTAATGGGCACACGATTCCTAGCCGCCACCGAAGCCCGCATCAGTAAAGGCTACCAACAAGAAGTCGTGCGCGCCACAGACGGAGCAAAGTGTACTACAAGGACCATGCTTTATAACCACCTTCGCGGCACGATGGGTTGGCCGGAGCAGTACAGTCCTCGTGGAATCGTTAACCAGAGTTTTCATGATCATCAGGCAGGAGTTGGTTTTGAGGAGCTTAAAAGGAGGCATGATGAGGCTGTGAAGTCTGGAGATGAGGGATGGGGACCGGAGGGAAGGTTGGCGACGTATGCGGGTGCGGCGGTTGGGCTTGTGCATGACGTGCGTGATGCTGGGGATATTGTAAGGGGAGTGCAGGATGAGGCCAAAGAGATTATAGCGGATCTTGCGAGAAACTCTATGTAGTCGCTGAAACTTCTTTGCTTATTTTCAGAAGTATTCGTGTAGGTGAAGCAAATGAAGAAGCAGTGTAAAAGACAAGAAAGGTCTGTTCATTTATGCCATGCCGTCTGAGATCATACATATACTCTTCCGTAGCATTTCTTTACACATTCACATGCACAAATGGGATATATGGTTCTAAAACTTACAGTATCTCTCAAATGATTGGATGGAAAGCCAGGTTGATGAAGGAATTGTTGTACGTAGTCATTATCCCTCTACAGTCTCGGCATATGCTTGATCCGCACACCTTAAGCCATCGAATTATACAGACTGGTAATTGTCTAAGACTTCTTAGATCGTACCTAGATTGATCGCGAAAGAAGAATACATGTCTTCTAGAATCAAAATACACCTTCTCTTCTAACATGCAAAATCTAGAGAGCGCTGTATTTTGAATTTTACTCGTCTACCCAAGCCAATCATCATTACAGATATTGAGTAAACATGACCATGGGTAGTCTATCTTAAGAGGTATATACATGAACCTGAAATAATGACGGTCTTTGCTATGCTGAGAGTAATTCGTTCTACGACTTACACAACACTCAAGCGACATGGGCATGGACGGAGCCGATGCATGGTGATATTAGGCCCATTATTACCAATCATTCACTTCCAAAATTCACCTTAATTTGAGCATGTCAGCCGTTAACTTGAAAATATATGCCATCAATAAGTGTTCACTGAATTGAACCTGGGTAAGTTAGGACGGATGAAGACGGCATTGTTGTATGACTAAACAATTGATGATACATGCTAGGAATATATTCAGAGGCTTAAGAATGATCAATTGCGCGTTTCTCATTCCATCCAAGCTATAATGTCTCTTTTAGAGGGTGATTGCGACGAGTTTGGAGCTCTTGAAGCTATTGATGACGATTCCGAGATTCGCCTTTGGTGATGGTCCAAGAGCCAAGGTCTAGAGCCGGAGCTTTGGAAGATCACGTGGTTGAGATTACAGCAACTTCAATTGGTCAATTCACTTGCCCGGATGGGTCCAAGATCCAACTTCGACCCAAATCAGCCCATTCCTCACAAATCCCTCGACAACACCTCTACCTCTCTCTCAGCCCATCCCCGAGTCATCCTCATTGCCAGGCGCAAACCTGACCCGATAAACAACAATGTTCCTGCAACGCTCCGCCATCACCGCGGCTCGCCGCGTCGCCGCCCGACCTGCTGTCGCTCGCACCTTTGCTACCTCCATCGCTCGCCGTACGCATTTCTATTTTGCTTTCCGGACCCCACAGCCAATGGCGTTCGTCGTATGATGGCTGACTAGTGTTTTTGCTCTGACTACAGGTGATGCCGCCAACCGCCCTGCCACCCCCAACGAGCAGGCCGCTGCTCTCGCTGGCACCGCCGAGAAGAAGGTTGGCTCTTACAAGGTCCTGAAGGGTACGTCCAATTCGACAATGCCGCCGTCGACGAGCCTCAATGGCGCCCCGTAACCTCGGTCGATGCACCGTGACGTGAACGTGCAACATTCGCTGACGAAGCTTCCTCACATACAGAGGTCCAGACTGAGGAGGATCTCTTCGGTCCTGGTGCCGCCCCCGGTACCGTCCCCACCGATCTCGAGCAGTCCACCGGTCTCGAGCGTCTGGAGATTCTCGGTAAGATGGAGGGTGTCGACATCTTCGACATGCGCCCTCTTGATGCCACCCGCCTTGGAACGATGAAGGACCCCATCATGGTCCGATCTGCTGGCGAGGAGCAGTTCGCTGGTTGCACTGGTTTCCCTGCCGACTCTCACGGTGTTAACTGGCTCGGCGTGAGTCTTGACATTTTGGACCCCGGACGGACGGAAGTGAAGTGCTGACATTCTGACTCCAGCTTACCCGCGAGCGCCCTATCGAGCGATGCCCCGAGTGCGGCAGCGTCTACAAGATGGACTACGTTGGTCCCCAGGACGACCACCACCACCACCACCCTCCTGAGTTTGAGGAGCCCAAGACCTTCGCCGATTACATCAAGCCCGAGTACCGATACAAATAAATGCATTGCGCCGAGAGACATTGAGGAGATTGGGCTATAGCATCCACTGAAAATTAGACGAGTGTGATGCTGCCCTGGGGAGAGGAGCCGTTTTGTGTAGATTAGGGTGCCTTGTTCCCTGTGTCAATTTACTAAGTTAGCTTCCAGAAGTTGATGTTGACTACTATATAACGGAATCCAAGACGTGAGATTAATTTAATGTTTCAATTGAGCTTGTGCTTGAGTGACATTTTCCGGAGCTTTAAGATACTGGATATAGCCCGGGTTGTGATGTCATTTCGTTGGCTGAAAGTGAAACATGATCTATGAATGGGAATTCATCGATGCAACATGAGATATGTATCGACTTTTCAGACAAACGAGAAATCAGCATATTTGCATGCTGTACTCCCTCCCACTCGCAGGTTTCGTGTCGTCGAGGCTTTGGAGTTGCGTAGAATTCGGCTTCGATCATATCTGGGTATCAAAGTGCTGTGATCATGTCTTCTCAGCAATGAGTGAGATAGAACATGAGATCCATCTGTCTTATGAGAACAGATGACGTATGGTAGACGACAAAGATGATGCTTTTCGGTTACTAACATCGTTCAACCCTCGTCTTCATCAAAGCTCAGCTTGATCTTCTTGGCCTTCTTCTTTGGCTTGCGGTCCTTGACGGACTCCTTTTCAGAAGTGTCCTTCTTCTTCTTATCCTCCTTCTCATCGCCCTGAGCCTTGGCCTCATCAGCGTCACTACCGACGACCTTTCCAACCTTACGTTTTCTTCCTCCAATAGCAGCTTTGCTTTCTGATTCTTTGACAGGTTCATCTTTTGTCGTTGCTGGCTCCAGGTCATAATCCCCCGTATCTTTCACAACGCCATCCTTGTCGACTTCAAGTCTCACGACATTGCCGTCTTCGTCTACGACAAGCGGTACATCTTCAGCTTCCTCGCTGCTAGACCGTTTTTTAGCTGATCGCCTTTGCGCAGCGAGTAGTGGATCGGGACCAGTTGCGCCAGCAGCTTGAGCGCGCAGAGCCGCGAGGAATGGCGGTGCTGAGTTGTCGTAAGACAGATTTTTTGAGTTGATTTTTGGTGTAGGAGCCATGTTTGAACGTTGGATGAAGTGAGTTGGAGGTTTGATATGGTTGGTTCAGCTCACAGCTGTCAGCGATTGGTTTGCGGCTCTTTGTCAGCTTTTTCTGGGCAGTGTCTTTGATCCTCCCGTCAAATCTGGATCTAAAAACACTGGCAGGACTTGGAAGCAGCAATTATTAGTCTAAACTGTTCTAAGCAATAGTCTGGCTGCATACAAGCACAGCATACGTGGGGCTACTACGCTGGAACCCATTCTTCCAGGAAAAGACAAGATTTGAGTCGAGATGAGAATCGAATTTCTTGCTTTTCGCTAGTCAGCTTGTTGTCCAGAACATCAATCAGGTCCACTGAAAAAGTTAGACTTGCGGTAAATGATGAACAAGTGTTAGAACCTAAATATAAACCTAAGTAATCCACTCCTTCTTTTTCTTCTTCTATTACTTCTTCTTCTCCTGACAGGGGATTTCTAGGTGAATTTATTGATACTGTACAGTGCATACTGTAGGTAGATGCGGACCGGAAGATCAGATGGACGTTCCGCCCTTTTCATTTTAGATGAAGTTGCGATGTTTGATTGGATTGAGCCAAAAAAGCAGGGCGGTCTATTGGACAGTCCGTACGGACGAGCCCGGAACCCCCTGTAACCTTGGCCTGCACTTACTGGGCCAGGGCACCTGGGATCTTGAATGCAACTGGGGATAGGTGCATGAATAGACTGCCAATATCAGTCATTGTGCTGCAAACTACGTACTGAATTTTACTTCTTCGGTCGACTCCTGACTTTCTCCAATCTCTTCATGGGAGGTAGAGCCCTGGCTCATCATGGCGGCCCCATCCATCATGTTGTCTCCCACTTCCCACCACTTTATGCTTTGATGCTATGGCTGTGTACTGCTCTCCCTTTTTTAACTTTTGCCTCTTCTCTCACATCCCTTTCGAGGCCAAGCCATTAGCTTATTTTATCAGAGTCAGTCTCTGTCCAGTCGCTACTGTTCCCTAGAACTATTCGCCCTTGCTCGGTTGTGTTCTTCTTATTCTGGCCGCCCAGTCAAACACCCCCTTCTTCATTGGTGATTCAAATACAGTATCCATCCAGATTCAAGGTTGTTTGTCGTTATCAACCGCCAAGGTGTCTTCTGTGCCCCACTGTCCCATCTCTTGTCTGCCGGTCGACGCGTCAGTAAGTTAGGTTCTTACTGTACTGGGTCCAAGATTTGGTCTTTGCTCTCTAGCTCTGGCTCTGGCGTGGGAACGTGGTCGGTCCCTGCCGCTCATTACTTAATTCCATTCCCATGTCCATCTGCACTGTACATCTTTTTTAGAACCAGAATCCTTCAAGATCTTGAACCCTCCATCTAAGTCAAGGTGATGCCACCTGCTTCGGCTCACGATCGGAACGACGAGACACGACAGACGATATCAACGACCGTTTATTCCTCCAGCGACTGAATTGAACTGAATTGAATTGCGTTACTGTACCTAATTCTAACGTCTTGGTCCCACTCTGCCCCAAGATCGATCGAACTACGAATACATACGTGCGGTAGCCCCATCCACCAACACCGATCAACCTCCTTGGTCTCGCTCGCTCTCCTATTTCCTCGTCCTCGACGGTCGTCGCAGGCGCCACGATACGGCGCAATTCATGTCCTCCCGACCACGACTACTATCGATCACACAACCTGCCGCTCCGGTAGGCTCTTTCTCGCCATGGACCTGATCAGAAGGGCCACCAAGGTGGCACCTAGCAAACCTCCTCTACAACTTCCTCTCAATGAGAAGAGAGACTCGAAACACAACAAGGCTGTCGACAATCGCATGGCCTTCTTCCGTCGGCCGTTACGGCTAAAGGGGAACTCTACGATCTCTGTACCTCTGGGCGTGGTCATCTTTTTTCCTATGCTTGTTTTAATCCTTATTTTTATTCTCTTCGTTAGCCATCCCAGTTCTCCAGGAAGGGGATTTCTGATTCCAGGAGGCGCTGCCCCAAAGATGCGGTATGTTTGGTATCGCCGGTGTCGGCCTGGCCTAAATTAACTGGCGGAACAGGAAAATCAGCGAAAAGTACGACAAGGTGTTCGTCGAGGGCTGCGCCCAGCCCGACACCGACAAACCTCGAGCCAACGCTGCCTTTGTAATATTAGCGAGAAACAAGGAGATTGATGGTGTCTTGCAATCCATCAAATCTGTCGAGAGACATTTCAACAGATGGTACCACTACCCCTATGTGTTCCTCAACGATGGCGATTTCGACGACAACTTCAAAGAGGCCGTTCGAAACCATACTTCGGGCGAGGTGGAGTTTGGAAAGGTTGGACCGGATATGTGGGGGTTCCCCGATTGGATCGACCCCAAGGTTGCTGCAGAAGGCATTGCCAAACAGGGTGATGCTGCTGTGATGTACGGAGGCTTGGAGAGCTACCACAAGATGTGCAGGTTTTATTCTGGGTAAATTGGTCCAAATGCGCGGATTGAGGACGTAACTAACGGCGTATGCAGCTTCTTCTTTAACCATCCCCTACTACTCAAGTATGAGTGGTACTGGCGAGTCGAGCCCGAAATCAGCTATTTCTGCGACATCACATAGTACGTCTAACCTTCAAGGAAACTCATGCAGTGCTAACAAGTAACAGTGACCCTTTCCAAAAGATGATCGAACACAACAAAACATACGGCTTCACAATTGCTGTCAAAGAACTTCGCGAGACCGTTCCCAACATCTTTCGATACGCCTCCGCCTACAAGCGACTTAACAACATCACATCCAAGGGTTTATGGGAAATGTTTGTCGAGCCACCGGAGGAGGACGATGAGGACTCTACCAAAGACAGCGATACGTCTCCCAATGACAACAGCTTCTGGGATACTCTCACAGGAAAGAAGAAGAATACCATCGACCCCGAATCAATGGAGGGCGAGGCGTACAACATGTGCCATTTCTGGTCTAATTTCGAGATTGCGAAGCTCAGCTGGTTCCGCAGCAAGGAGTATCAAGATTTCTTTGAAATGATGGACCGGAGCGGTGGCTTTTGGATGGAACGAGTATGCAAGCCAAAAACCTCCCTTTTGTAACAATGCTAACATTCCTTAGTGGGGCGATGCTCCTATCCACTCCCTTGCCGCTGGCGCCCTTCTCGGTCCCCAGGACATTCATTACTTCCGAGACTTTGGCTACCGACACACGACAATCCAGCATTGTCCTGCTAATGCACCAGGCAAGCAGCTCGCCCGCGAGCCTTTCCTTGAGAAGACCACTTTCCCCGAATACAAGCGATTCGAGGAGGACGACTACTGGGAGCACTGGGACGACGTGCAAGAGGGTGGTATCGGCTGCCGTTGCCGATGTGATACAGACGTTGTCGATGTTGAGGGCAAGGAAGGGTCTTGTCTGGCTGAATGGGTCGACGTTGCTGGCGGCTGGGCTCATCCATACTAAAGTGGCCAAGTACTTAAGCGAGCTTGAGTATTTTTATACCATGAGCTGATAGACAACACTATATTCGAGCATTTCGATTATCCGCGGCGCTTCAGGGGCATGAGCAACTTTGATTCGACTAGGTCACAGGGATTGTTATACATTTGGGGAAAGGATAAAAAAAGAAAGGGTGCGGCGTTTTGTTTTACCATGAGTAGCTGGGCATTGCTCTTGCATGGCTTTTGCCTACACGCTTTGTTCCACACTCGTTCGTCATTGTATTACAGGACAGGGCACGCGCATTGTGGGGGATTTGCTTCATTATGACTTGGAGGTCTTTGTTAAAATGTTCGGATAGACGATGTGTTTATGTACTCGAGAGATTCCAAGAGTATCTGCTGGTATTAATGATACATAGGATGGGAGATCGCTCATTCCTATACTTTACGGCTGCTTGAACTGTGTCTCGCTTCCATGTCAACTACAGACTGAAATACCACGACCTCAATATGCCTTGTTCATTCAGGATATTGCTGGCTTACAAGCCCGACGCCTCATGCAGCCATCCATCGACTAACATTAAGTTCCATGATAGCCTAGGCAGATTAGCAGGGCTGATCGTGGCGTCGGAGGCCCTTGACTAACAGCACTGCCTTCAGCTGTTGCAACACCAGACCCACTGTTCATGATCTACCTAAAAGTCCTATATAAGAGTCCTGAATATCGTCTTGAAAAACACGTCTTCAACACCAGCAACATACAGATTTTCCACCCAACGAACTCTCTCTTTGAAGAGTATCCCAACCATCCGGCTTCATAATGGATACACTAAATCGTGTCTCCGAGTATCTGTTCGGTCCTACGATCCCTCCCAGGGAACCGTGTGGTCGAAAAGTGCAGATCATGTCAGACCTTCATCTTGAGCTTAATCGACAATACGCAACTTTCGACTTCCCCGCGAAAGCACCTTTCCTCATTTTGGGAGGTGATATCGGCCGGATGGTGGACTATGACATGTTTCTCCCCTTCCTCGCTCGCCAAACAGCCCGTTTCGAGAAGGTCTTTCTAGTCCTCGGTAATCATGAGTTCTACGAGATGTCCTATGAAGAAGGTATAACGAAAGCCAGAGAGTTGGAGAAAGAAGAGGTTCTGGAGGAAAAGCTCGTGCTTCTAGATCGTAATCGCTGGGACGATCCTGATTCAGAACTCACTATCGTCGGCGCAACATTATGGTCCAAGATCCCTCCCTCGGCAGCCGAAATGGTCACCCTCCGTGTCTCGGACTACAAGAAGATCTCGGGCTGGACCGTTGCCAAGCACAACGAATGTCACGCCCGCGATCTCGCGTATCTCAGCAAAACTATAACAGCCCTGAACAACACCGAATCCCAGCGAACCGTTTTGGTAGTAACGCACCACGCACCTTGCATTGCCGGTTCTTCGAAGCCCGAACATGCGAATGCGCCGTTCAAGAGTGCGTTTTCAACAGATGTTATCCAGGCGCGAGAGTTTGTTAGGGGTGTTGCAGTGTGGATGTTTGGGCATACACATTTTACGACAGAGTTCAAGAAGGGGGGTGTCAGGGTTGTTGCTAATCAGAGGGGGTATGTTTTGGGTTATAAGGGACCGACTTTGGAGAATACCAGGGGATTTGATGACGAGAGAGTTGTTGAGCTGTGATATAGATCGTCTCATCAGTTTGGATGGTTATGGAGTTCGGAGTTTTAGTGATGGGGTTATTTCTACATAGATGGTTGAAGGCTTGATGCTAAGTAACGATTTCCGAGCATTTGAAGTCCTCTTAAGTTTCCTGAGGCTTTTTCGAAGACTTTTTGTATAATCAAGAACCTTCTATGATATCTTCAACGGATGAAAGTGAATACTTGGCCACGCAACTTACCCCATACAGTAGAGTGGAGGGCCCTGTAGAGTTTGCTGACGATGTTCTTAGGTTCATGGTACTCGGAGTTGCAATTGGTATTTCATTTGCCCTAATCTGGGCTTTCGGCTCCTTACTTGGACTCCCCCATATTTCGTTGTTCTTCATTGGGCTCGGTATCAAGAAATAAGAATTAGAGGATTGGAAGCTCAACGTACTGAAATAGCTGCGAAGTTACTCTCGCACAGGTCGGGAAACGTGAGAAGGTTGATTAAAAAAGCTAGTCCATTCTTTTGGTGATTATTTACTGATTGTTAATATTAATTCATTTAATACTGCTCGAAAATAGTGCCTTGATCTTAACAATTTTAGTCGTATAAGTCATATAAGTGTACTGGACTCTCAACGTATCCACGACCACTGAGCTTACTATATTTCGCTTTAAGATTTACAGTTTACTTGAGTTTCTCTTTATATTCCAATCGACTTTTTTTGTACTTCTTCAATGTCTTGCCTTAGTATTCATCGTAACAGTTGATGCCAATTAAGTTGTGGCCTGAGGCACCAACTGCCCCGGATTGACATTATTGCGCTAAGACCTCCAAAAAATTGGTCACTGTCGATTTGGAGATCGCCAGCATCAACCTCAGACTCACGGCCACGGCGCCCTTCCTACGACGATGCCTCCTCGAATTTCCCCCTTCAGCACGCCGCTGTGCTGCAGGACGACAGCCAAGGCTCCTATCTCGTCGCTGACTGCCTACCTCGCCGGCCTCTCGCTCCAGACCCGAAATGCGTCCATCCTCGGTAGCCTCGCCAACAACCCAGGCGCCATTCACCAGAAGAAGCGAGTTGGTCGTGGTCCTTCGTCCGGACATGGAAAGACATCTGGTCGTGGTCACAAGGGTCAGAAGCAGCATGGAAAGGTCAAGCCGTGGTTCCAGGGTGGTCAGACACCTTTGATCGTCAAGCACGGTCGAAAGGGTTTCAGCAACTTGTGAGGCGCCCACGAACATTCCCGAAACGAAATCAAAGATTTTGGGAAGATGAAGGGTTCAATTGACTAACAGTCTGCAGCCGGGCTCCTCAGATGTCGGAAGTCAACATCGACCAAATCCAGGCTTGGATCGATCAAGGACGACTCGACCCCACGAAACAAATTACCCCTAAGGAATTGATTGAGTGCGGCATCATTGGAACACTCAAGGACGGTGTCAAGATTCTCTCTCGTGGTGCAGACACTCTCAAGCAACCTATCGACGTCATGGTCTCCCGTATTTCTGCCTCAGCGATTGCCGCTATTGAAGACGCCGGCGGCAAGGTCCTTACCCGATACTACACCAAGCTCGCCATCAAACGACTTTTGACTGGCGAGTCCGTCAACACAGATAAGCCTCTGCCTCAAGGTGCCGAGCATGTCGATACTGTGCTGGCCACAGCCCGCGCGGCCCCCTTCCGATACCGGTTACCCGACCCTACCAGCCGTGAGGATATCGAATATTACCGTGATCCCGCCCACCGAGGATACCTGAGCCACCAGCTTGCGCCAGGAGAGTCGCCCAGTTTGTACTTCAGGGTGCCTGGTGTGCACAAGATTAAGAGCGAGGTTAAGAAGGAGAAGGCAGCCACCGAGGAGACTCTCTTCTAAGAGCTGGGGTATGGCATGTTTGATGAATTGTATTATAATGACCGAGTATAGACACTTGGATGTGAAAACAAGCAATGTACAATCAATTGAATCTCTAAAACTGAAGGCAATCAACTTTATGAATGCATCATGTTCGAGATCAGCCACAGATTGACTGACAGTTTGTGGCGCTGCCAGGAACATCCTCTTTAGCCGTTACAGGACATGACCCTCGCATGGAGAAACAGGTACGTACCCATGATGCTCCACAACAGCTCTGTCCGGACGCCGGGTTAAGGTGATGTCGCAGACCCAGGTCTTCTCCACTTGGAATGACTTCACCAACCTCCCGGTTGCCTCTCAATCGCGTGCATTTCGTCGCTAGAGCTGTTTGTATTGCTTATTGGCTTTGCTCCAACTCTTGTAGTCGCTGTTTGTTACATCGCAGGCTCGCTATCGCGCACCCAAGCCCATTGCGCTGAATAGCCTCTCTTTTAACGGCCTCAATCACGAGTCGCTACTACGTACTGTACGTTAGACGAGCCGACGGATCTACACTCAATCGCTCCACGAGTTATCGCGACTCAGCTGATCGACATCGACAAGACTGGCACGCGCCACAAGATAGCTTTACAACAAATACACAGCACATAAAGTCACAATGTCGCTATTTGGTTCATCGCCAACTGAGGATAGCCCAGCTGCGAGTTCGCCTGGCCCTGCTCGACGTGGTGGTGCTGGACTCTTTGATAACGAGTCTGCATCCAAGCCATCCAACAGTCTCTTCGCGGACGATGACGACTCCCACGATTCGCCTTGGGATATGCCCACGCCGCGCAAGCAGCAGAGTCGCGCTGATCTAATCCGCAGCCTCCTCTCCGGTAGCGACGTGCCCGATAACTATATCGAGACCTTCGATACAGTAGTACGCGAAGATGGGAGCGGGGGTCAGGTCACCTCCGGAGGTATCGCAAAGCTCTTCGCTACAGCCAGGCTCGGAGCCGACGCCCAAGCTCGCATCATGTCCTTGGTAGCCCCAAGCGGCGGGGATATCAAGCTAGGTCGAAACGAGTTCAATGTCCTACTGGCCCTGGTCGGTCTGGCACAAGAGGGCGAAATTATAAGTCTCGATGGTGTTGATGAGAGACGAAAACGTGAGTATTGAAATTTCTTCAATTCGTATGTCGCATGAAGGAATTCGCGTCATGTAAATGACTTTGTTTGCCAAGGCTTACAAGTTGCGTTATCATCTGGTCCATGCGATACCATGTCATATCAGTGCTGGCATATCCCCCCAGTGCTTGGTGGGGACACTACTACTCGATGCAGCTAATAACTCATTTCCATCACAGGCCTTCCGCAACCCAAGCTCGCAGGTCTCACTGCAGAGCCCATCCTGCCTCCAGTTGCTGAACTTTCTGCGAAACCTCCTCAAACGCCTCCCAAAGATAATCCTCCTCAACCTCAACAACAGCAAACTCCGCCTGCGCAGCAGCAGCCTAAGCAATTTCGACCAGCTATGGACGACCCTGAAGATGACCCATGGGGTAGCCCCGATATGCACAAGACCCACGATCACGCAGCCAAATCCAATGGTGCCCAGCGTCATAACACAAATGGACATGCAAGCTTCAGCCAAACACCTCCGACAACAGTCATCGATGCTCCTCCTCTGACCCATGTCGCGTCGCCTCCTACGACTTCGCCGAATAGTCGCAGACAGCCCAGCAGCAACTCGGTGACAGGACCTGGTGGATGGGGATACTTTGATGGAAGCAATCCCACCATTGGCGGTTTCGGCGAATCTCCAACTGCTGCTGTCCAGAATCCCTTCGCGACCGCTCCTGCAGCGACTCCCAACACACAGCCTCCTCCAGGTCTTCAACATCATGCTAGCAGCACTAGAGTCAGCCGCGGCGCCGAAGAGAATGTTCTTGTCACACTTATGCCGGAGAAGGAAGGTGTCTTCATGTTCCAGCATCATAACTACGAAATCTCAAGCGTGAGGCGCGGCAGTAAGGTGATTCGCAGGTACAGCGACTTCGTTTGGTTGTTGGATTGTCTGCACAAGAGATATCCTTTCCGTATCTTACCGCTACTTCCACCCAAGCGTGTAGGCGTAAATGGCAGTCATCTGTCAAATGACGGCGCTTTCATCGAGAAGCGAAGAAGGGGTCTGTCACGATTCCTGAACGCTCTTGTTAGACATCCGGTCCTTAACCAAGAACAGCTCGTTGTTATGTTCTTGACCGTTCCCACTGTAAGTCTTCCATATCTTGGCGTACAAATCAACTGCTGAAGCTAATATCAGCATCAGGAACTGTCTGTGTGGCGCAAGCAAGCTACTATTTCTGTTCAGGATGAATTTACCGATCGAGCGCTACCCCCTGGTCTGGAGGATTCTTTGCCCGCTGAGCTTGAGGAGCTCTTCTCTCGAACACGCAGTGGCGTCAAGCGTTCTGCTGAGCTTTACATTAACGTCTGCAATATCATGGACCGTCTTGTCAAGCGAACCGAGGGTGTGGCTGCGGATCATGCTCGTATCGCTCTTTCTTTGGCTTCGCTCACAGAAACATCCGAGGATACATACGCAACGGACACCAACGAGGTTCCGCTACTTAACGACGGCCTTGTTGCCATGAGCAAGCACCTCAGAACAACCCAAGCTCTGATGGAGGACGAGAGCCGCGGTTGGGACGAGGGTGTGCTGGAGGATCTCAAGCGCCAACGAGATGCTCTTGTGAGCGTGCGTGAGCTGTTCGAGCGACGGGAAAGACTGGACAAGGATAACATTCCTTATCTGGAGCGAAGAATCCAGACCAACGAGAGCAAGCTTGCCAGCTTGAGAGCCAAACCAGAAGGTGTGGTCAAGGCTGGTGAAATCGACCGTATAGCGGAGAACATTATTAAGGCAAGTTACTCATTTCAGCGATGCATGACAGGATACTAACAACAAGCAGGACAAGGAATCTATTGTCCAGCAACATAATCGTTCCATCTTTGTCAAAGAGTGTATCCGCGACGAACTCAGCACATTCCAATCAACACAGTACCACGTCAGCCGATGGAACCAGGATTGGGCTGGCGAACGAGTCAAGTATGCAGAAATGCTCGCAGACAACTGGCGACGATTGCTCGATGAACTCGAGGGCATGCCGTTGGGCGACTAGAGTGTGCCAGAGAGCCACCAAAGTTCATTTGTAACAGCGGTTGATGCACTTGATGCGCAGCACGAAGTGCTATGGGGAGACGTTCGCTGGTAATTGCATATATATTCAGAGAGAAAACGGAGAAGCGATGGTTGTGGTTTGTGTTGGAATTATTGCTTGCATTTTAAAGATGGTTTTTGTATCAAGATCGGAGGTTGTGCCTGAGTTGGAACAGGAAGTTGGTGGTAAGGAGAAAGAAGCATGAGGATGTGTGCCGATACCCTTCATTCTTTTTAGTTTCGAATGCTGCTTCATAATAGATATATCATGGCTGTTATGTATATAATGCCTTTTCTCCACGGGTCAGGCAGTTACAGTACAGCACGCTTAATACACCGTGAAGCATCATGAAATGGCCAAGATATTGGCTTGTCATCAATCTTCTATTATCGTTCCAATTTTTGTCTTATCCTATCGTCTACAGGTATCCAAAATGCCCGTCGTCTGCCATCTACCACTGATCCGTCACAGCACCATGAGAAGCATCGCCGACCAATCGTGCATACTTGGCCAACACACCTCTCTTGACACGAGGCTCAGGGGCCTTCCACTCACTTCGTCGCTTCTCCATCTCCTCATCAGTGATATCGACGTCAATTCGGTTCTTAATCGCATCAATAGTGATCTCGTCTCCATCCTTGACCAGAGCGATGGGACCGCCGACCATAGCTTCGGGCACAACGTGGCCTACGATAAATCCGTGGGAAGCACCACTGTATCGTCCGTCGGTGACGAGGGCAAGGTTGGAGAGACCAGCGCCCATGATGGCGGCGGATGCCTTTAGTTGTTCGGGCATACCAGGTCCACCCTTGGGTCCTTCGTAACGGACGATGATTACAAGGTTGCCGTCAGACTGCTTGATCTCACTGCGGTTTAGGGCGGCGTTAAGTTCCTTCTCGGTATTGAAAACGCGGGCCTTGCCGGTGAAAGAGAGACCCTCCTTTCCGGTGATCTTGGCGACGGCACCGCCGGGGGCGAAATTGCCCTTCAGGATACGGATATGACCAGAGTCCTTGATGGGGTCCTCGAGAGGTCGGATAATGTTCTGGCCGGGGTCCAGGCTGGGCCAGTCCTCAACGTTCTCGGCGAGAGTCTTGCCGGTAACTGTCATGATGCTACCATCAAGGAGACCGCGGGCGACGAGCATCTTGATAACGGAGGGGGTACCGCCGACCTTGTAAAGATCCTCCATGTAGTACTGTCCACTGGGAGCGAGATCGGCGAGGAAAGGGGTTCGATCACTGGCGCGCTGGATGTCATCGATGGTCAGGGGGACATCGGCAGTGTTGGCCATAGCAAGGAAGTGAAGAACACCGTTTGTTGAACCGCCGAGGATCATGGTCAGAACAAGAGCATTCTCAAAAGAAGCACGGGTCATGATGTCGCGAGGACGAAGGTCCTTCGCCATGGTAGTTCGGATGACCTGAGCAGCACGCTCACACTCACGACGCTTCTCGGGAGACTCGGCAGGATAAGAAGATGAGCCAGGCAGAGACAGACCCATGGCCTCGATAGCAGTGGCCATGGTGTTAGCCGTGTACATACCACCACATGCTCCAGCGCCGGGACAAGCATGCTTCTCAATATCGTCCATGACATCAGAGCTCTCACGACCAGGCTCACCAGGGTTCGACTTGGCATGCAGACGGCCGTAGTTATACGCACCCGAGGCCTCGTAACATGTGCTGATATTGATAGGCTTCTCTAGGAGGTTAGAGTGACCCTTGCGGATGGTGCCGCCGTAGATCATGATGAAGGGGCGGTTATGACGAGCAGCGGCCATGACGGTGCCGGGCATGTTCTTGTCACAACCTGGGATGGAGATATTGGCATCGTGGTGCTGGGCACAGGTAACGGACTCGATGGAATCAGCGATGATCTCTCGAGTCTGAAGAGAGAAGCGCATGCCTATGGTGCTGAGTGAGTATGTTCCAATACGAGATACCATGAGCTTTACTTACCCTCGCCACCCATGGTGATGGCGTCAGACACACCAACGGTGTTGAACTGCCATCCGATCATGCCTTCCTTCTCGAGAGAGTTCTTGACGATCTGACCGAGATCAAGGACTAAAAGTTTGTGAGTATGCATTTCCTCGGATAATATTTATCTCACTCACGATGGGTACTGCGAACTCATTAGCATCTCATCTGAATAGAGCTTCACTTTAGACTCACTTGCAAGGGTTTCCCTGCCACCAGACAGTAGCAACACCAACCTGGGGGGAGTTCTTCATTTGCTCCTGGTTCTTGACACCAGCTCCGTAGAGCATAGCCTGTGCATCGAGTGTCAACGAGCTGCTGAGCGAACAATGGGTTTAAGCTTCTCACCTGAGCTCCGGGGTAGTCATGCTCGCGAGTGATCTTTGTAGACCAGCGGTTAAGAGCTCCACCGGGAGGAAGGCAAGGGAAGGGAATGTAGTCGCTTGACTGCTTGGGGTCGTGAGTGACTTGGTCCGCCATGATGATGGTTGATTAGGAGAGTGTATCTCTACTCTCTAGAGGCAATTGTATGAAGAAGCTCTCAGCTAGTTATCCAGTAAACTAAGGATCAGAGTTAGTTGAGCACAATCGCAGAAAGGCGATGTTGGGGAAAGAGGAAGAAGAGGAGTTGAAGTTCTGCCAAGCACGCACTTCTACCCCACGGGACACTTACCTTTGAGGGTGGAAAAAAGAAGCTCTCAAGGTGAGAGTCAGCCCAGAAACCAAAACTTAAATTGACCAAAGACAAGCGTCGGATTAGACAAGAATTGTGGTGCGAGTTGCAGTTACAACGTCTGCCGAAGAGCGGAGAAGCTTTAGTGCTGCACGGTAAGTGTAAGCGGAGGTTCCTGTAGCGTGATTCGAAGTGAGTGGCATTTATTACCTGTTTCTCTGTTTTTGCCTAGAAAGTTATCAAGAAAGAGGATGAAAGAGGATGAAAGAGGATGTAGACTATGAGAGAAGAGAGGGAGACGATGAGGCTTGGATTCAATGCTGATGATGATGATGGCTCTGGCAGAGTGATAGCAACTGACAATGGACCTGCGTGATCGCTACACAATACAACTTCAAGTTTATAACAAGAACAATAGACGAGGAACAACAATCAATTCTAACTACGAACCGAGAGTCCTTCCTTTTAAATGCTACTTGCGTTGCCTTGATCACCCCAATTCTTCGCTCCAATCTTTTCCGGACCGAGCAAACCAGCTTCGGTTACAATGTCACGAGAACTGCCTCTCTTTTTTCTAGGTATTGTCGTTCAATGACCCCTCATCAGGTTGATCATAACATTACGGGTAGTTAGTTACAGTCCACTTCCCGGTTAGAACAGCTAAGGCAAGTTAACTAAACTAATACCCCGCACATTCAAGCTTCGTCGAATACCAGCTCTTGCTTTAGCAATTACGGATCCTGAAGTGGCCAATGGGAGACATTACGTAGTGCAGTATATCATCCTCTGTATCCGTATCATACCGGACAGATAATAAGGGAAAAGATGATAGCGTTCAGATTCAGACATGTTCATTCTCATCAGTATTGACCATCATAACAGATACCATCTTCATGTCCGATAATGATCACTCAAAGTTTAATTCTCACGATAACCTCGTTCTTAACCACCGGGTCAACTGTCACCCTTATTTATAACCCCCAATTCTCTTGACTTACCAACCGGCTAAAGCCCCTCTCCCCAAAAATAACAATTTATCCATCTCTATCAGCATTTTGAGTCAAGCAAGCTCCGCAGCCCCATTATCCATTTATAATGGATCTCCCTCTCTCTCTCCCAGTCTCCGTCCAGGACCCCTCCCCGTTTCCCTTTCCCCACCACGCCCCGAACCTCGGATCGGATACCATTACGGGCTTCGGTTCTCCCCGATCCGAAGCCCAGGGAAAAAGGTCCCCCGTCCATCCCGTTCTCCATATCCCACCGACTAAAGACCGCAAAATTTTGACAATGTTTCGTTTTGTTAATTGGAACACCCCTAATTAAAGCATATCCATGCGCTCCTGTGACCCATACAATGCATGATTCAGATACTGGAGTTTCTTGGCAAGACTCCTAGTCATGCCGAACCTACTACAACGATAGAGTAGAGGTTCGGATATCCAGTTACCATTTCATCTCGTTTTCCATGCAAGTCATGATAAACGGTCTATGCTTTCGCAGTAATAATAATACTGTGGCTATGATACCCACAGACATACTCATCATTGTGAAACAGAGACTCGGAAACGCTTGGAAACGCAACACAAAGCCAAGACATGTTACACGTACTCTTCCTACACTATGTCTATGCTTTTGCCATCCTATACCAATACAATTCGGGCTTTTGCTGCGAAATGATCTTCATCGTCCCTCGCACAGACAGAATCCGCATGTACTACCATCTCAAGCAACCTCAAACGTATTCCTATCCACCAACCTTCGCTGATCAACTTCTCATGTCACATTGCATTGATTTATCGAAACAGTAAACGATTCAAGGTAAAGAAGATTATCAATTGATACCTGCCAGCTTTTACCGCCGACAGCCTATATCCAATAGGGATTATCCTCCTCCCCGCAACCTCCATCCACGCAACCAGTGGATGCGGCCGAGCGTCCTGAGCTTTGGCTCTCTTTTTTCATCACCGTAATTTCATCAGCCCTTAATGTGAAACAAGTCGGACTGTACAATGTAAGGAAAACTGCCGGAGCAAGCCAAAAACAAGTAAGAAAAAACGTTGAATGATAAAAAGATGGCAAAAACAAAGCAAACAAAATACCCCCGAAAAAAGACTCTGAGCTCGATACACTGAGCCGGTCTGTAACCCCAAGCAAAAGACAAAAATCGCCCTATAGTATAGTAAAGTGTCTTTCTCCATCTGCGACAAGTGCTCTTCATGTCGTGTAGCAAATGCCGTGCATCTACCTCCTTTTTTCCTCCACACAGGATGGTGAATCCTACCCACTAGACAATACTTGGTTCGTAATAGGTGAAGCTAGAACGGTAATCGCGCGAACTGAAGTGAATGGAAGTGATATGTATGTATCTTGAAAACGAGTGTGGGCGCAAGTATAAAGCCCAAGTGGCAAAGATGCCATGTCGTGTGCCTGCAGAGCAGGGGAGCACCAAGGCCGTTTAGTGAAGCGAATTGCAGAAAGCAAGAGGCGTATTGTACAATGAGGCAAGATCATGCTGTAGTCTCGCCTCATCCTCAACCCCCAATTATCTGGCCTCGGGGTGAGGAACAAGACAGGATTGGATTACCCGAGGAGTCCATGTTCAGTGAGCGGTCTGCATCATACCGAAGCGCTCCTCTTCCAGCCGTCTCACGATATCCCGATCGCGAGCGGTTCGAGGGTCAGCATCAATGCCGAGGATTGATGAAATCCGTGTCTTGTCCTGTCCCTTATGGTAGGTTTGGTTCTGCACATCCTTCTCAGCTTGTCCTGGGCTAGAGGTAGGAGTGATGGGTGTAAGAGATGAGGGACTGCAGCAAGTGCCAGTCTTCCAAGCCTGCTCCAGCACGGTGGGAGATGCTGAAGGTCCATACTCGTTGGCGATGGTGGACCAGAACGATGAGCGGTGGGATGAGTAGATGGAATGAAGGCGAGAAAGATCGACATGCGAAGCATTGTGAGCGGGGGGTGAAGGCACAACAGTAGGCGCGGGAGCAACTGAGCAGTCAAGGCGTAGAGGAGGTGTTGTTCGGGGATAAGATGCAGCTCGGTGGAAAGAAGCATGGGGCATCTGAACTGGAACGTCGACGGCAGGCGTGTTATACGACTGGTGGGAAGCAGGAGGAGGGAGAGGCATGCCAGTAGGCTTGGGGAGAATTGATGGTAATCTGGGGACTTCGCTGGGGCCAACGATGCTGGGAAGTTGGATGTGGCTGGAGTTGTTGCTTGTGTTGTAGGGAGGAGGGCTGTAGCTTCGTACGCTTCCACCAGGAGAGGCTGAGCGAGAGACAGTCTCGCGTGCTGGGCTGGGGATGTTCACGTTGTGAGTCTGAGAGATTTCCATGGAAGCACCCGAAGAGACGGAAGCAGCACGCTTGTTGCGACGGTTGCTGCCGTGAGAGAGCTGGTGGTAGTGAAGGCGGCACGCCAACTCAGTCTTCTTGAGGTGGGCAGCAATGTACTTGTATGGCATCTTCTGGAGTCGAGTCTGGATGAGATATGACTCCTGCGTTTAGGGTTAGTAATGTGTTCAACAACTGAGCCGTATAATGTTGACTAACCTCCTCGTCACTCCAAGCACGTCCACCACCAGTTGATGAAGCCTTGCGGTTCTTGGTGATACCATAATCGTGACGGTCCATAGAATCCCGGGATGGGATATAAGGCGCAGCGACCTGAGCCATCTGATGAGAAGGAATGGTTGAGCTCATTGTCAAGGTAGTCATGAGTAATCTCGTTCCTGAATATTCCGCAATGGAGAGTCGTAAAGTCAGATCCGAAAAAGAGATTCGTGTATTTCGATAAATCGAAAGTCGTCGTAGAGTAGAGTGAAGCGATCGAGATTGTTGGAGAGATGCCGAGTGTGCAGTTTAAGCCAGCGAGATAATTTAACTCGAAATACAGACACCGGAAGAGAAAGTCAAATCCTCGTAAGTTGAAACGGGATAGGATATTGAATTGGATCCAAGAAAGAAGTGAAAACCGAGTGTCGGTTTGGTGGTGAATAAGATGGTCAAAGAGTGTCAGTAGCCAAACCAGTTGGTCCAAGTTGGTACTGTAATGAGTGTGATGGAGCTAGCTGTGATGAGAAAGAGTAGCTCGAGAAGCGAAGACAATACAAGACGCAACAGCGTTTCTTGCAGTTGGAGAAGAAGAAAAAGAAAAGAAAAGATAAGACGATGGGTTTGAGGATGGTGAATCCAAAAGATGGAAGAGGGAAGGAGGGAAAGAAGTAGTTTTGGAAGGGGAGGGGCAGTAGATATCCTTCCTTCCCTCCACTACAGAGTAACAGCGGTTTAGAGGCAGGTACCTGCCCTACCTACCTACTGTACAGCGAGATAGGTAGACTACGAGACAGGGCAGTCGCAAAACCGACTACGTAGAGTAAGGTACTGCACTGAACCTGGACGGTACAGCACCCGCGTTACGGGGCAGATTACAACGGCCACGACGGTGGTGATGGTTCGGGCCATGCATGGGGTCGGGGATGAACAGGGCAGGGTTGCCTTGCCTTAGCTTGCCGTACCTTACTTTCTCCCACTGTCAGTGAGCAGGGGACCAGGGCGTACCCATGTCGCATCTAACATCCTTTCCACGGGGGGTTTGACTTGAGCCTGAGAGGAGGCGTTCCAGGCCATGACAGGGGGGCTCAAGAGTCTGGCAGATGTCTTGGCTGGGTGAATGTTGCAACAGGAACAAAACAATAAACTCCTCTCTTCAGAACATCGCAGACGGAGCCGGTCGTAGAAGATGATTCATCCAGCATTTGTTGTTTCGGAATCAAAACAAATGCTACTGTGTACGCTAGACCGACTATAGAGCTCCAGTGAACTAACCCTTAGAGGCAATAGCTTAACCATACGCTGGGCGCAAGACGAGACTAACACAAGACAGCAAATGAGACAGGAAGAGAAACAGAAAACAACATCAAGATCAACAATCTACTGCCGATTGATTGATTAATTCTTGTGTCTGACTCTAATTATTACGAGAAACGCCACTGGACCTTTACGGCACTATTAGTTCAATTCAGAGCCCCATCTCGGTGAGATCTAGGCTGGGTCTAAACAAGATGGAAACTGACAAAACAGGAATATGGAGCGAGGGCTTCCGCCAGGAATACAGTACGCCCGCCTTTGACTGACATGGCAGCCGAAGACGACAGGACAGGACAGGAACAGGGACAGGAGGCTCAAAACGATCACCCACATGATTGCGGTACAGTAGATGGGATACGTACCTCGTCCGTTCTGTGGCTCAACTCACCCATGCCTGGTAAAACGGTCGCCACCGTAGGTAGCGTGTTCAGAGAAGGGATTCAAACATCCATCGAACCCCGTACAACGGACATTGGCAAGGCCTGTGCGAAGTTTTTTAGCCTTTGCGAGTCTTGGCATCCGATCTTTTGAATCACTCAAGGGGAAAATGGCCGGCCGTCTGTTGAAGAGCAAAATGGAGAGCATCACAAGCCTCAGTTTTACGTACGCGGTTCTATTGCTGTTGTGGCCTTGTCCCTGTACATGATTCCCGTTGTGGCAGCTGTGCCTTTTTCGGTTCGTGTTCCTGTCCATGTTCGTGTTCCTGGCAGCTTGCAACCGTTTCTTCTTCCTCTTGACAGCGGGGTCTTGTTGCGTTACATTGACCTCAGCTTCAGGTGCGATGCTGCACGTAATAAGTTAAAGTACCATCCATACTTGCATCTCTTATCCTTGGCTCATAGCCTTGTTGTACTGTAGGTGCTGTGCTGTATGCAGAGCACTTTATGTCCCCGGTGAATAATACGTAGCAAGGGGTAAATATCACATTGGCTCGATGACTTGTTCTTGGAAGGGTCCCTGCTTTTGATTTGCGAAAATGCTTGTTGTCGTGGTGTTTAATTATTACCGCATCTGACACTCCCATCATACTAGAGTAGCTTCTAGACTAAGACCTAGAATGGGTAGATGGCCATCGTGCCGTGTACATGATCTTCTCGTGGACCGTGATTAGGTCCCAAGCTGTTGGCTTCACTCAAGTCTGAGAGCCAAATCTGGCCCGGGCGTTGGAGGCAGGGCAGGTCACGGCGATCGGATCACTGCCTTCTAAGCTAACGAATGTAGGTCATTTATGATGTACGTACGTGCTCTCGGACGACGATGGATCTGTAGTAAGCAGTAGGGAACCGAAGGATTATGCTTTACGGCGTTAAACACCAAGACCCAACCAAATTCAAATGTTTTGTTCAACAGCTGAAAGAGAGTTTCGTCCCCTACCTACATATTGAAACAGGCTGTGTAGCTCTTGAAGATCTTTGATCAGTGCAAGAGGTACATACTGTCTGTTCTCGGCTTGCACGGTGTTTGGTGGAGGACAGGGGATATCGTTGACGGGTGGAAACCCTGTCGTCTATCGTTTCGTGATAGGTGGGTGCAAGATATGCCGTCCATTAGGCGATGCGCACATACCATGGACGCCTCGATTTATAAATTTGCGGGACAACAAGTGCCTGTCTAATTTCGATATGCAGTGCTTGTTTGTACTTTTGTTAATTAGTTAGTTCGACTTTGTAATCACAGTCTATGTGTGTGTTCACTTCATCTTACCTTGCCTTGCCTTGCCTTGCCTTAGACACTACATACATACATACATACATACGAGAGGTGCATACTGATGCTGATCACCCTGAAACTGTTTTGGATTTCAACTCTACGTAATGCGTGTCTTGTTGTTTACTCCAAAACAAGACAACTTATACAACCATAGCTATACCAAAGCCCTCTTATTACCTATCCGTCAGTTTCAAAACTCCAACTAACTATCCGTGGTTCAATAGGTAGGTTAGCTGCCGCCGCCCCAGAGCCCCAGGCCTAGCCTAGCCTAGCCACAATGAAGTCGAGTTCAAAGTCAAGGTCAAGCAAGGCCAGGGTCAGGGCCAGGGTTCAGGGATTCCCCCTTGAAACCTACTAGCGCACTGGCGTAATTTTAACCTGGACTCCAAGACTCGGTATCAGGGACTTTAGTCCAAAAGTGATAGACATTTGCGAAACCCGTGGAGCCTCGTCTCATGATTGGCCAGGTAAATCAACCTCAACTATCCAAAACACGGCTTTTGACACAAGATGTTTTTCTAGCCTACATACTCTGTGCTCCGTACAACAAACTCTTCAAACATCAACAAGGTTATGACAATATCTGCCGTGTTCATGCTGGTTCCCCCAGTCCAGGGAGAGGAAACGAGCTGAGTTTTGCCTCATAACGGAAACATTTTATTCCCCAGGCAAGGCAAGGCAAGGTCAGGGACGAGGATGGAAACACTCGGCCGGAAGAGACGATTTTCTTTTACGTACATCTTCTCGGATCGTCTTTGCCTTCTCCTCATCAACTGCGGGAATTTTACAGTTGCAATACTACCTTGGCTACTACTGCCGGATCTCATTATTCTTCATCTATCCGTACGTACCTATTCTTGGTCCCTCGGAGCCCCATCCAGGACGAATTACTACCTATCACAGTGGGCATGGGGAGATGATCACCATGTTCAACGGTGAGCCGGCCCTTCGTAGCGACAAGCGAGCGAGGCGTTGTTGTAGCAGTCGATCTTCCCTTGCCAATCCCAAGATCTTTCGCCTTCATCACCCCATGCAATGACAATCCTACCTAATTAATGAACAAGAAAATGCACCACTCACTAGTGTCCGCTGCACAATGCGTTAAACTCGGGTAGGGTAGTAGTGGTAAAGATCTGACACGTACGCATATCTTATTTGGTCAGATTCGTCTGAACATGTATGTTACAGTACGTGTGGCGCGCTAGGAAGAAGCAAAACAGCCTCTGGTTCTCAATTCTGAATGCCTTCCTTCAGGTGTTTTGCCTTTTCTGATGCACACGTCTAACAGAACAGCGTCAAGAGAAACACTTTCGATAGCTCGGATTGAAACATTCCCGGAAACCGGGTGTCCCTTATGACACTCTGCCGACCTGACAGGAGACCCTGTGACGCCGGATGGTGGCGGTTCCTGTGTGAGGTGGTGTCTGAGGCAGCGATCAAACAATGTACAGATCCGAAACTCCAAGATCTCAGATGCGAAGCTTAAGATATGTTTTAGATAACCTCAGTTTCAAAACTTGCTGACTATAACACTTGACACTTATACGGACGGCATTAATACACTATAGTTTATTCGTTATTACCTGCTCTACTTTGTCTAGTTTATATCTCTCTGGTTGTCTTTTGTATATGCATTGTCCAAGCGTCAAATGTTTTATCCAGTCGCAACATTTTGCCAACATAGAACTAACCTCGGCATCGTTTCAGGAGTCTGTGCATCCAGCTGGTCCAAGCTGTTTGTTGAATGACCCTTGTGGGATTAGGGCTTCAGGTGAAGGAAAGATGTTCTCGAACATTACTCTTCTTGCAGGGGGTGTGCGAAGGTAAAAAGTGTAGCTATCGTGAGCCAGGCTGTCCAGTTTTTTCAGAGGACACAGTCAAGACGGGGATATAAGTTCCGCCACAACACGTGTAGTGCAAATGCGTACGCAGCCTTCTACAGGGTTCCTTGTTAATGATAAACCTCGTCGGGGTTTTACTTTCATTAAACGTGGATGCTAAGAAAAGTTTAACGCCCCGAGCATTTTGGCGAGTCCGATAGATGTCAGTGAAGGTGATGTAAGTGAGTAAGTGGTTCACACCGACATATCATCTTCGTCCCATCTTGTGATAACCTTGATTAATGCCTCGGTGTGTTTACAGCTCATGACCTACAGGGCTGGTGTTTCAATATTCACCGTTCTATATGGTTGTAGCTTGAAACGTGACCGTAATGTTTGGGATCTTCCCATCAGCAAGTTTCCCAAAGTTCCCCTACCCATCCGTCATCCATCACGCTGTCGTATTCACAAGGGTATCATCGCTTGGCCCTACGGCTCGACAGATGTCCGAATCTTCAGTCAGCGTTCTTGCAACCGGGGTGGTTTCATGAACGGCCTACTGGGGGTTAGGTTGAGGTTTCGAAACGTTGTAGTATGTTAGAAATGGTTAAAGCACCGGCGGACATATGCAAGATGCAGTTTCTAAAGAACAAGTCCGGACGAACAGTATTCTGATGATGCCTCACCGCAAGAAGCTCGTATCTCGAGTGACTGACAATTTCAACCTGATGCTCTGGAGCTTCGGAATCTATTTCCCCGGCATATTAAGGCCTGTGGGCTTGTCATGTTTCGTTCCGATGGGGGAGATGCTCCGTGCTTCTTGTGCTTATTGACGTGGGCCGTCAGGCCATGCGGATGACAAGCGTGTTTCGAAGTGGGGATCGGCAATGCAACTCAGATGTGATAGACTTTCTGTAGTGAAGTCTACAGCATAGTACTAGTACTGTACTGTAGTCAAGATAATCTTGGACTGTGCCGGATCGCCACTGACATGATCAGAATTTGGTTACATCCCCGCCTTGCTTATCAGGTTTATCCGCGGGAATCCTTCAAGCGATTATCAAGATAGAGTTTCTTGGTTCGTCCCATCTTCAGCGTTGAGTTGAATTTAGCCGTGGAACAGGACAAGTCTAGTGGAAAGCAGATTACCCTATACTTCCAATGACAAAATGACTGCCAGTGCAATTGCGCACGCTCTCTCGCCAAAAAAAAGCTTCACTTGGTCTGCTAGGTAGCTGTAGAACTTTCGAGAATATCCCACTAGAAAAAGTAAATTCTACCTACTATCTTTAAGAGCGTGGTCGTGGCAGGACAAACTGTGCGTTGCCTTGAGAAGCTTGTTATGTGCAGACAAAACCGTACAATGTGGCATCGCAGGACTTGACACGCAAACAAGCCAAAAGCTTCGTACTACGTCCGAGAAACACTGCAAAGATCGCACCAGATCATATCCGTTCAAAATATTTGCCATCCGTACGAGAAATAGATCGTCCGAGGCCCGGATCCGACGAGGGAGGGACTTGAGAGGTACACCGGTCAAATGTCACGATCTTAGCTCGAGACGCGACCAGATTGCCGGGTGTACCCCATTGTGTACAGAACAGTACTTCACGCTGGTAACTTAGAGTGGAGAATTGGGGCAGATCCATCACAATGAGTGATGCGGCTCTGAGGCCAGCCTTGTTGAAAAAGGCACGTACCGCAAGACAAAAGGACAGCGTCGCAACTACAATGGTGCCATGTTCTAGGAACCTTATATGTCAACTTTGTTATTAGGTTATCGCCGTCGCTCCCGTCCGTCCTTCCCACGAGGCGGGCCGTTGGAGTTTGTGATAGAATATCTCAAGTGGAGGCGGGGACAACCTCGTCTTGCGACAGCAAACGAAACACATGGAATGATTGAGGGGAAATAAAGTTATATATAAAGGTTGGAAGACCCAAAAGTCCCAGTGAAGGCTTAAGATAGACCTGCCATATCAAATGAATTGCCGTGACAGCTATCTTAAGGTACGGACGGATACACCTGCGCAACATAACACGTATTGTCAAGCCATCATGAATTATCAAGAGCATGCATAAAATAATACCGGGCCACGACTACTTGATATTAGATGGACAAGAGTGAAATCCGATCAACCGGACAGGGATTCATGCATTGTCTGATCGCTTCAAATAGCATCGTGAGATTGTGTCACTCGAGTAATTGACTAATGGATAAGCACATAAGCGACATTGTTTGTCAAGGTCGAGTCGACAAAGATGACTCAAAAGAGGACATGGGGGCTTGCTGGCTGGCTGATTAAGGTGGCTGAGCTGGGAGATGAGAGATGAGCTGAGAAGATGAGAAGGAATCGAGATTTCATGATATCAATGAGATATCGCAATTCAATCCTTGGTTTGAATGACTGATAACCAACCTTGATTGACGAGGCTTGAGGCTTGATCAGAATCGGTGGCTTGGCAACCAACTCGTTGACCAAACAAAAGCCGACCTTGGCATTAGCGAGCGGGGACCTTGAGCACGTACCTCCTTAGTACTTGTTTTCTCGTTGTTTCCTCGCCAAATCTGTACATCAGAAATGATTATACACACTGTAAGCAATCAGCCTGAAGAGGCCGATGCTTACAGTACGAAGTGGCTTGTCAAGAAGAACCTTCTATCATCACGGACTTGCAGCTGCCCGCTTTTAAGAACATGGGTCGGTAGCTTTCAGTCGCGCCTGCCCATCTCCTCTCGCCCATTCCATTCTCCCCTTTCCACCACAGAAAAAAAAAAGGGTAACCACGACCACCTTCCCCTCTCCCCAGGTCCCAGCGACTTCCAAGGTCCTGCCCGAGTTACTTTGTCTCGAAGTACCATCCATCGTCGCCCTTCCCCAGACCAGACCAGACCAGACCTTTCCCTTACTCTTGTCAATCCACCTTCAAACCCCTTCGATCTGACGGAACGGATCTGAGGTATCGATTGTACATCCCTCTTACAAGGCTACTACCTCTACAATTCTATACCAAACCAAATACACCCATCAAAAAAGCTGTCTAGCTGTGGATCCACTGTATCTGCATCACACCTGGATCTGACCTTGTTCAACTACGATCAACTGCGACAAGCAGAAAAACCACAGTGAGCAAGAGCTTCGTCTGCTTGTGTCGTCACTGTCGCCTACCAAACGAGACGCGCATTTGCATACTTCCCTGCGGTCTATCTTATCTACTGAAGTAAGTATCTCATTCTATACTTTCATATACAGAGCAAATATCATCACCCGCATCTCGCATTCACTCATAATTCTCTCTTCACTTTTCTGGCATGAGCTTTGTACATGTTTTTGGTTGCGCGTTTTGTATCTTCCGCCGTTGCCGAGTTGAGATACGGCAATTGTCTAAGTTTCAATGAACTTGATCAATACCTCATCCACTCATCCATGTACCCCTTCACCTGTCACTCTTGGACACATTATCTCTGATCCCATCTATTTGCTACCTCTTTCGCACATTCGCGCCTCATCGCACATGTACAGTACGTTACGCGTACACATTTTTGTCTGGCTTAGAGCTGCCTTGCCGTACCTGTCATAGCCCCAGCACCAATCTCTTTCCACGTCCGAGTCTTTCCAACCACCCCAAAAATAACGGGGCGTCCAAACTCACTATACTTGCCTCGGCCACCCATTGTACCGTTGCTGTAAGGCATATGACTTGCACTCGGTTACAAAGACTTTGAAAGCAAGCCCTCATTAAACTTTGGATTTAATTAAATTTGTTTTGAAGCCTCTACTGACCACAATATTATTTTTCCAGCTATCACACAGAAGTGAACAACAAGACAAAAATAAGGAAACAGAAACAGCGACTAGTCGGTACTTGCGTGGAGACAGGAAAAAAGACAGCATCTCACCCTATCTTATCCTGATTCTTACCAACCAGAACACGAGGTTGGGTTTCCCCTACGCCCTAGCTCACTCACCAGCAAAGAACATCTCGAATACTTTCAGAAACTCGCACCTCTTGTTTGTATCAGCTTTGTAACGAATCGTTGCGCGATACCTGTACCTCTTGCTGTCCGACATACCTACCATCGACATATTTTGACTATACAGTCATTGTCGATTTTCTTTTTTGCCTGTGAGTAAATGTCTTTTCATTCCTGCGTCATTGTTGGATTTTCAAGTCCAAGCTTCAATTTTCTGGAGGGCCTCTCGCGTCCTGCGCCGTCGCGTCTTGTCGGACATTTTAGTGCCCATGAGCCACTACCGTATCGCAACACGACTAGAACGTCAATGCCGTACGAGTAGATCTGACCATGATATGTCGCATCATTTAAGCGACGCTGGAGCTATATCCTCTTATCATCGAGGTCATGATGTCGGCAATGGTGCAACTCAGTTCAGTTCAGCTCAGACCCTGGTCGCGTCACTCTCAGCTTGCGCGTGTTGCAGACCCACCTTGGTACTGTATACGTACCAGTCAGAGTCATCATAAGTCGTCTTGTATCGCAATACTGTCGCGTCAGCGTCTCACGACTTGGACATGATGTTGCTTGCTTGTTGTCATTTATTAAAAGTCTTCAGCACTAATACTTGTATCTCATTAGATCATGCAGCAGTGGCAAGTCGGGCCTGTCCCGGAGTATGTTTACTCCAACTCAACCCATCAACCAAATGAGATGCAGTGAGTATTGTCCTTGAATTGTCCGCTTTGTACCTATTGTCTTTTGGGAACCTTTTGCCTGCTACATGGCCAAGTATTTCACTGCCATACATCGCTCGATCATCATTGCCCTGTTACGGTCCACGTTCATTGCCTTTGATCGTGTCTCATGACCTGACTCACTGCTTCTCCGCCCACCTCATAGCTGTTCATCCATCAAAGCACAACTACGCAGCCAGATTGCTGCTCACTCGGAATTGATTGAACGCTTACAGTTGTGGACATTGATCACTACCCATTCATAAAGGTCCTACCACAAGACAAAATCGCTAATCAAGATGCCACGATAGCAACCCTCACCAACAATACCAGAACGACTTGAACCGTCGCAATGATCGAATGGAGCAATTTCAGTACGGCGCTCCTCAGCCTAACATGGCACCGCAGCAGCAGCAACCTCCTCAGCAGCAACATCATCCGGCGCCTGTTCAACCTCCTATGAATGTTCCCCAGCAGCCCCCTAATGGTCCCGCCCCGCCCCAGCAAACGCCCACTCCTACGCCGGCTCCCGCGGGTCGGCAGCGAAAGCGCCCAGCACCTTCTGCCGCTCCTCCTCCAGCTACAGTTGCTCCCCCAGCCCCTGTCACATCCTCTCAAGTTCAACCACCCGCAACAGCTCCGCCTGCACCACAAGCAGTAGTCCCCCAACCTCCGGCTCAAGCCCCAACAGATGATGCGAATGCACAACCAATTGCGCCTCCACCGGCCAAGAAGAGCCGAACTAACACTCCATGGACACCGCAAGAAGAGCTTCGTCTGAAGCAGATGCGAGATGCTGGCAACAGCTGGGCAGAAATTGCCAAAGTGAGTACTGTGTATTGACTTACATGACTTGTATGCTAAGATATTTAGACTTTCCCCACTCGTACAGAAGGATCTGTCAAGAAGCATTGGTACAAGGACATGCACTATGCCGAATTTGCTGAGGACGAGGTAATCACTGTTCGCACCGACCGTTAAGCAACCAAGCTGACCTCCCCCTCATCAGAGTCAAGCGTTATTGAATGCAATTAAGGAGTACGAGAACAACAAGTGGAAGTCCATTGGGACGAAGGTCGGAAAGCCTGCCAAGGTAAAACACTCACCTTAGAAGTAACATGGAACATGAAATGCTAATATTCTCAAATAGGCTTGTGAGCAGTATGCCAAGGAGCATTTCCCCGGTAAGACTACGAAGCTTCGTCTTTGACAAGAAGAACTCACTTAACTAACATAAACAGACCTGTTTGCCAGTTCCAAAAGATAGGAGCAGCAGACGCAGCGGACTCCATCTAAGTCTTACCCGAGCACAGTTCAGCGACCCCGAAACGCTACAACTGCGGTGACCCAATGCGACATCTACAGCAAAGGGAAAAGGCGAAAACAACAAAACTATCATAAAAATCAGCAGTGGCGTCTGCATAGGATACATCCGGGAAACTGTTTAATGTTTGTTAATTATGGACTTCTTTCTCAGCCTTTGATGAGACATGGCAGACAGCTTTGTTACCACTCTTTTGGACTGGTTATGGTTGGGAAATGGATACGGCGCGGAAAGGAGGAAAAACATGGAAGAACAGGTGCAGAAAGGTATTGGTGTAATATTGATGGATGAAGGATGTTCGAGAGGAAGATGAAGCCGTTTTGAGACGGGGAGTGGTGAAGACGACGGCTACTTTCTGCTTGTTTTCTCTTCTCTTTTCCCTTCTTGCCTTGGTGAGAGGAGGAGACTGTTCGTTTTAGGTTTGATTACTTATACCCCAATGCCTGGAGTTGAACCCTTGCGCACGTAAAACAATGATCCTTTGAAGGAGTGATGTGTTTATGTATATATTGTGAATACTTATAGATGGGTGAGAATCTGGCACTGGTGTGGACATTAGGATATGTGACTCAAGACTTGACAGTTGGACTGGTCGTTTACGATTCTTAATCGACTCGTTCGAACATGGGCAGTCCAGCAGGTAGGTCTAATAGCTGTTGGGTCATGGCGATAGGTGTTTGATAGGCCTACAGACTGACCAGGATCAATGATATGGCATGTTTTGAGTGTTCCCTGACAGGGTGTTACATGGGAATGGCTAACTTACTGGGTACCTGTCAGGCGGCGGGATTTGTGGCGGCGGGATTTGTGGCGGCGGGAGAGTGTTGTGCGACAGAAGAATGAGATGTGAGAGGTAGAAGTGACAACGGCGATGCATGATGGCGTCGAAGGACGCTAGAAGGTTATAAAACGTCGATTTATTACAGTTTTGCTAGTTGCAGTATGCATGTACATGAGGTCGAGTGAAGTACCAGCAATGTGTACGGATACTGTATGTACAGAGTATACATGGGTACAAAGCAGTGCTGTACATATTCGGTAGGAAGAGGAAAACTGGACCGGAATGAAGGGGGCGGTACGTATTGTCATGAGCAGGGATAATGAATCTCTGACCTGAAATCTGGGGTGATATTGTGTTCATGCACGGTCTTTGGTCATGGTCTGATAAGAAAACTACTGTTTAGAAAATTTGATATAAGAAAACAGTGCTTTGCAAGTGACAATTTGATGGTTACTGCAACTATGGAATACGACGACGGGTATTGACGATCAAGACAAACTCAATCGTTGGCTTGAACTCTGTTAATGGGCGAGGAGATTCAGGTCCCAACGGGAATACGGATACCAAGACATGATTTACATTCTTTAAAACCCGCAGAAAGCAAGGGAGAACGCTGCGCAATCGTCTTGAACAAAGAACTTAGGGCATAGCCTCAATTACATAAATCTGCATCAATTTAAGCCGTTGTCGCTATACGAAGGTGCTTCTAGAGATCAACCAGAAGGTAACATCGCCTGTTGATGGATAATCAGGGGTCAGGCTAGCTGTTGTTAGTGTTAGTAGTAGTAGCCGGGGGGTCTGAGGCGCGTGATCGCAGACGAACCGATCACCAAATTTGGGTAACAGAGAGACGTGATTGGGTGGATGAAGTGTCTTATCTCCAGAGTGGTTTAGTGTGTCAGTGCATCTAAACGAAAATGGTGTTGCTGTGTCTGGTCTGTGTCTCTTTGGGTCTGGAGTCTCGGCACGCAGCAAGAGGGGCGAGCAAGCAATCAGTCAGTCGACGCTGGTCAGTGCCTGAGTCCGAGTCTGGTACAGTTCTTTCCATCCATCTTTAATCCCTCCTCCTCCTTCCCCGGATTTCTCTCTCTTGCGTCTCCGTCCGTGTGCGTGTGTAGATACTCGTCTTTTTTCCTTGTTTGCTGTCCGCCTAATTCCATCATTTACCGTCTTCCTTCTTCGTTAATAAAGGAAGATAGTATCGGTGGAACTTATCAATCGTTTACTCAACTCCATTCGCTGTCACACAAAACGAGTCCCAATCGACCGATCACCGATCCGAGAGAAGCACGAGAAAAAAAACCTGCGCGATAATTTCTCTCGACAGCGCTCGCTTCTTCTGCTCTCGTTTAGAAGGACGTTCTTTGAGAAAGATTTCAAGTCAAGGGAGAAAAAGGGTTATCTTTCGGGGATCGAGGACGCGCAAAACTGCTCGGACCGCATTCCAGCACCCTTTTTTCCGGGTTACTCGATCATAGACTCGCAGAAGATCCGAGCTCTATTACCAATACGATCGCTATCAAAGCATTCATCTTAATCAACGAAAAAAACAACAACCCAAGTCGCTCGCTTGCTGGGTCTGTTCTTATTTGATTGTCGTTTTACTGGATCAAAACAGCCGTCGCTACCTCACAACACTTAATACCGAACCGTTAATTCGGAGGCGCTTTCGTATCAACGCCTCTTAATCCGAACCGAATCGCATCAGTACATCTTTTATTCGACCATTTCTTATTCATAATGCTGCGATCTCTTGTTCTCGCTGCCCTTATGGGCGTCAGCTCTGTCGCTGCTGTCAAGTGTACGCGCAGCAGCCATTGTCCCGAGGACTCTCCTTGTTGCTCTAGTATGTATCCTCCGCACACTCACGGATTTATCAAATCTAACGTGTTCTAGCCTATGGCGAGTGTGGTGTCGGCGCTTACTGCCTTGGTGGTTGCGATCCTACAATGTCCTTCTCTCTCAAATCTTGTGTTCCTGCTCCCGTCTGCCAGGATCGCAAAATGAAGATGAACTCTCTTGACAAGATTGTCGACATCGGCAAGTACCTGGGTGACTCTGATAAGGCCGACTGGGTTGCGCAGGGTGAGCCTGTTGTCTTCAATGACAACGTTCTTCTTACCATGCCCAAGGACAGTGTCGGTACTCTTCTGTCTTCCACCGTCTACATGTGGTATGGTAATGTCAAGGCTCGTTTCAAGACTAGTCGTGGCGCCGGTGTTATCACTGCCTTCATTCTCTTCTCTGATGTCAAGGATGAGATCGATTACGAGTTTGTTGGCACTGAACTCGGCGATGCGCAGACAAATTATTATTTCCAGGGAATCACCAACTGTAAGTTGTTCCCAGGTCGTACAACAAGGTAGCCCCTTGTTTGTGACACAGCGTGGAATACTCACGTGATCAATATGTGATACTTGACAATGGATGGCTAACAATTTCGCTAGACGAGAACTCGGAAAACATCACTCTCTCTGATACCTTTGCTAACTTCCACGACTACGAAATCCGATGGACTCCTGACAAGATCGAGTGGTGGGTTGATGGCAAGATGGGTCGATCCTTGAACAAGAAGGATACCTGGAACGACACCTCCAAGAACTTCATGTTCCCCCAGACTCCCTCCCGAGTTCAGCTTTCGCTATGGCCTGGCGGTAAGGAGGGTAACGCTGAGGGCACTGTCTCCTGGGCAGGAGGCCCTATCGACTGGGACCATCCTGATATTCAGAAGAGCGGTTACTACTATTCTGCTTTTTCTGATGTTGAGATTGAATGCTACAACGCCAAGTCTGCTCCTGGCACCAATAACGGAAAAAGTTACTGGTACAACAACGAGGCTGGTACCAACGACACCATTGTTGACGGTGACAAGCGTCATACCATTGCTTCTCTGATGGCTTCCGGTGAGGATATGGATAAGGGAAAGAAGAAGGAAGAGAAGAAGAAGGAAGACAAGGACGATGACAAGGACAAGGACAAAAAGAAGGATGATGATGACGACGAGGACGATGAGCCTGCTACTATCCCCGGTGGCTCTAACGGCGCCCCGGCTAACGACCACAGCGACGGAACGGACAGTAGCTCAGGCTCTGGCAGCGCCCCCAAGGGTAACCCTGAGGGTGACGATGATACTGAGCCCGCTGACACCACCAACTGTGATACCAGCAGCTTCAACCAAGAATGCGGCGGCAAGTCAGGCTCTAAGAGCGCTTCCCAGGAGGGCGGTTCCAGCGCCGGCTCAAGGAATGGCGCGAGTGCCTTGGCCATCATCATTGCAGGCGGAGCCCTGTTCTGGTTGTAGTCATCAGCATTCGGTGTTTGTCTGATTGTCCGTCCTTGCGATTCCTGCCCCCATTGAATCCTCTCTCTCACCGCCCTTTATTTTATATAGCATCTCACTGCGCCTTTCCTCTAGCATTTTCGTTGGCTTTGAGACTTTGTACGTAATCTTTCTCTTCTTCTTTCTCGAGTGTACATTTCGATAGTAGAGGGATGATAATGGTAAATGGGTTTTGCATGGCAATTGATCTCTTTAAAATATGTGGTTTTTTATGCAGTGGTGGCAGGATGGATTTATTATAAATCACGGATCACCTGGTCTTACATACTGATGGATTTATCTATGGATATCTAAGTTTGTGGCTGACAACTCGGTGACACTGTTGGGCGTCATGGCATGATGAGAAGATCCGTGTTAAGATGACATACTACTAAAATCTGACAATTGTCATGTGGTAGGACCCGAAGGATTCTTTTTTAACATGAATGCCTGTCCTTGTCTTTCCCTTCATTCTTTGTCCTGACTCATGAGAAGCTATGGTCAACAAGAACTGGACTGGACTGGACTGGACTGCTCGAGTTTAATCGCAGCGGTCAATCATTTCAGCCCTACCTAGAACATACCATCGTTAAGGTCTCGGAATAAAAAAGCCTCATGGATATGGTTGAAAGTGCTTCTAAACCAATCCTTCCGCTCCTTGGCAGATTTCTGTAAACGCGAAGCATCTAAGCGCTGCGAAGCCTTGTCACTTAAACGCCCCCTTGAGGAGCGTTGGTGAAACCTGAGGTATTTGATTGGAGGATGGATTGCCGTTGGCTTGCAGTACTGCGTTTTGTTTCGTTTCATGTTACAGCCCGGGCCACTATAGTCAGTTGCTCTGTGGCTGTCATTCCAGTGGTGAACAGCCCTACAAGTGACCTATGGATGCTCTGATTGTTCGCTCTAGTCACTGCAGCTATCCATACGGATGCAATGCTTGTGTTGCACAGCCCCTTGTTCGGGCAGCTACAGCGGGCTTTTTAACTTTTTACCCCTGGATCATCCAAAGGATCAGCCAAAAAGCAATCTATTCCAGGCGTTTGCCGTTGGTTCTGTTCCAATCATGACGCTGCGCCTCCACTGAATCTGTCTGTTCAAGGATGTGCTTGACAAAGTGAATGGAGGATTCTCTCTATGTTCTGACATGGATTAGAGTCCTTCATTCCTTGTTCCCCTTCTTGAGGCTGATGCTTACTTTGTTCAGAGGTTTATATATATCCCGTCAATCATCCCTACTGGGTTTCCCTTTTCCTCACAGCCTCAACAGAGACAAAATCCTTTGAACCGCATTCAGCCTCCCTTCATCAATTTTATTTCTTATCTCTTACTTAAAAGATTGGACTGGTTCCTCATCTTTTCATCTGTTCTAAACTTTCACTTGATACCCAACTCGACATTGACTGCCGATTGATATTGTATATCATACTATCTACGAAAAGATCACGACCTGAAACGAACAAAACCAAAACGATACCCAACGACACTATGAAGTTTACTTCTGCTGGCCTCATGGCCTCTCTCGCTGCTTCAGCTTCTGCCCTTCCCCAGTTTGCTCGCAGCTCATACCCCGCCCCTTCGGCCTCGGCCTCTTCTTCTCCTGCTCGCATCCTCCTCGGAAACTCTGGTCACATCTACGTCGCCGACTTTACCCCCAAAACGGGCAAGTTTGACATCTCGATCAATGAGACAATTGAGGGCGGAAACTCGTGGATGGCCTTTGCCAAGCCCAACTTGGTCTACGCCGTCGATGAGAACTCAAACGAGCTGCGCCTCTTCAAGATTGATCTCAAGAAAAACTCCCTTACGATGGAGACCAAGAAGACTGGTAGCACTGGTGTAGTGCACCTTGAGTTCAACTCTGATAAGACTCGTATGGTTGGTGCTGCTTATGGTAACGGTACCATTGATGTTTGGAACGTTGAGAAGGGCGGACTCGAGCTCATCAAGACTATCGATTCTCCTGGCAAGCTTGGTCCTGACAAGGAGCGTCAGGCTTCTCCTCACCCTCACCAGGCCAATCTTGACCCTTCAGGCCGCTACTTCGCCGTCAATGATCTCGGCACTGACTCAATTGTTCTCATTGACTCCAAGGGCGATGCTTTCAAGGATACGAACATCCCCGTCGATGCCGGTTGTGGTCCTCGCCATGGTGTTTTCTACCCTCGTGGCAAGGGCAAGGCTACTCACTACATCGTCGCCTGTGAGCTGAGCAACCAGGCCATCGTCTACTCTGTGACCTACAAGGCCAACACCCTGTCCTTCAAGAAGCAACAATCTATCTCTACCTATGGCAAGGATGCTCCTGCCAAGGACATCAAGAAAGCTGCTGTTGGCGAGATCCTCCTTGCCCCTAACAACAAGGACATCTACATCTCCAACCGTCTCTCCGGACAAAAGACCGACTCTATCGCTCGCTTCACCATCGCCGAGTGTGGCACCCTCACCTACGCTGATACTGTCTCCTCTGGCGGTCTTCTTCCCCGCATGATGAGCTTCAGCTTGGCTGCCAAGCACATCTTCGTCGGTAACCAGGACGGCACCAACGGCCTCGTCGCTCTGAAGCGAGGCACCGATGGCAAGCTTGTCGAGAAGCCTGTCGGTAGCCTCCCTGGCTCTGTGTTTGGCGAGCCTCAGTTCGGACCTCAGTTCGTCCAGCAGATCGCATAAATAAGTTGATCTGTGAATGTATTCTCTTCTTTTTCAATGGCGCTTTTGGTGTTTCTTGGGCTTGTAGGATATATCCAGCTCTGCCCTAGGAAAATTAAAGGGCATGATAGTTTTTGCAAAGCATTTTCTTTATAGCATTTGTCAATTGACAATTCAATTCAATTCTTCCGAAAGCCTGGTATCAAAAAATAAGCAACCGCTATGTGAAACAATTCGTAAATGAGAGACATGTAATACTGTGATCCTTTGTTCCTCTTTCTTTCTTTCATCAAGTTCAATCCGAGAAACTTGAATCACTTGACATTCCTGCTCCGCCACGCCCTGACGTGTCTTCCAATCTTTCCTTCACATGCCTGTACTCTTCGTCGAGTAGTTCTGGATCTGAGCACTTGTGCGCTGTCTCAAAATCCACTAGGACAGCTTCACCATCGGCTCCGATGAGGAAATTGTGTTTGTTGATATCTCCGTGCAAGATTCCCAAATCGTGCAGCTTGCGCAGACTATGTTGGCAAGCAGCCAAGTCTTCAGGCTCAGCGGTCCTCGCACCTCGCACTTCCTCGACTAGAAAGCCGATAACTCTTCCATTCTCATGGACATGCCCCAGAAACTCGGGTCCGATGCCTCGGCCGTGAATCCACTCATAGGAAGTCGTCTCGGCAGCAAAGTAAGGAATCTCCCAAGGAAACTGCGCAAACTTGGCCAACACTGGTTTCTTAAATTTAGGATGCATCACCCTCGAAACCGTCTGCCTTACACGCTCAATCTGCCTCAGCTCGAGATGATCGATCATGGTATCATGCCAAACATTCCCAATCCCCGGCAAGCTACTCCTTCTTGTCTCGCAAAAGAACGGTTTCCCCGTGTGTCCATCTTTACCCACCCGACCTTCGTTCCAGTCTCCGGGTGGAAAGACGGGGAGCTGTGGGAGGAGGATAGGTTCGTAGGTGCGGTCTTTAGGGGGGATGAGACCGCCGTCCAGAGTAACGTATCTTACGTGGGTGTCATCGACGAGGAAGCGATATTCACTTTTTTCGTCCGTTTCTGAGTCCGTGAGGACGGCGAGTAATCTGACGTTGTTGTTGTGTTTCATTTTGGTGAGTAAGGGACTCAGTAGGAGTTGAGTCCCAGGGTTGTGATATACTGTATCGTGGTGGTGGTAGAGAAACGTGGGGTAACCTCAGAATGAGTGGAGCAATGGAGATTAAAGACATATAATTGAGTGATTGATTAGAGAGAGTAAGTAATTGAGAGAAAAGAAGAAGAGAAAGGCCAGTCTTTAAAATGTCGATGAGGCCCCTGGGTTCTGGGTCTTCTCTGGGTCTGGGTCTGAGTCTGGGTCTTGGTCTGGGTCTATGAGTGAGGGGGTTTGCTGTACTGTATGTACCGTACTGTAGCAATGGGCAATGGCAGGTCTCGGTAATCTGTATGTAATTGCGCTTTGACTCGTAAAGACTGGACGGGACATGGATGAAGTGGCCCCGATAGCTACTAACAGCAGTGGATTAGTCTACGATATAACCGAGGCCAATAGTCTGGTGATTATCACCAGTTGAAGTGATGTTTCTCGTGATTATTTATAGGGAATTTGTATACATATTATATCCGCGTATTTAGTATGCCGCCCTACAACTGATCCTCAAGATATGTAGGTACTTACTGTCACTGTCAGTAGTATTAGTTAGTCAGTCGTTCGGTGATCGCCTACACTAAAGATAGGGCGGATCCATTGCACCATAGCTAGTCGGTGCTATCACAGACTATAGGCGGAACGAACCTCCCCAGCTTCCGAGTGGGAACCTCACTCAAGTATCCGTAATGATGCAACTGTCGGTACCTTTTAGCGATGAACTTAGTCCGAGTCATGGCCCTGTCGTGTTTGTGTAAGTGAAAGTGAGGCGGTTCGCTTGCTCCGTCCCCTGACTGTTCTGTTCTGTCCTGTTCTCTCTGGCAGGGGTTTGTTTAGTCAGGGTGAGGTGAGTGAGGTGAGTAAGTTTATTAATTTATGGACTGTATGTCATTGAGTTGAGGCTTAGAAAAAGCAATGTGATCTTCATTGCTGGGCTTAGCTTCTACATGGTATACCTAGGTATAATACTGTACTGTATATCACCAGGTTACATTTCCCCACGGGCTGCACTTGATAGAGCACCCAATCATGTGTTATTCAGAGATGCACGTACTTTTCAATGGTGTCGTACGATTGGTAACCGGATGTTGCTCAAATGCCTCAATGGCTGATTGATGCGTTGCCAACTCAACTAACCACAGCAGATGTTCAGCTCATGTATTCACTTTATGAGCTGGATACACTGATTCATTAATATATATCTGGTTAATACTATCCAGTAACTTGTACAATTGTTTCCCGTGACTATCGTCAAATACATGTTCATTCTGTACAACTACCAACCTCTATACTGCTCTAAATGATATCCATATCTCCCCTTTCGCTATCTCACCTCAAAACTCACATTACACAACATTCTCACCCATACACAAATCCTCGCCTCAAACCGCAATGATTGGAACATGTCTGCACGTCTTACCCTGACCCTCGAGCCACTACATCTCGTCGGGCTGCAGCGGCATATGCATTACTACCATCCTCAGCGGTTACTCAAGAACGCTCTCTTCCTTTTACCCTTTACTGATATGGCTTGAGATTTCTGCCTGATATCCGACTTAGTGGTGAATACCTATTTATCTATCTTGAGGCCTCATCCAAGTGGATGAGCATCTTTTGTTTTGCACAATGATTGTTTACTGGTGTCGCCGACGCCTTTTTGCACTTTAATGTTTCAGAAATACCTATTCTATTCTATCATATTCTATTCTTTAATTGCTTATATTGAATTGCTGGCTCAAGGATGTATATCCCACTATCTTCGCGCCATCTGCACGTCTCCGTGGCTGATACCCAAGACCATGGATCCCTTCAACCCAACGTTTTCACTATTCAACCACTCATGAAGCTTCTTTACAGTTCATGCACTCAGGTCTCAACAAGCCATGCAAAGAGGCAATTCTCTGATAATCCATCCAAGAATAATAACATCAAGATCGGTCTCATTGTAGGCTTCACTCTTGCTGCCTTCCTGGCCATTGTTTTCACGTTCTTGTACTATTACTATAAATCTGCCAGATTCACTTTCCCGAAGAGAAAGAAACATCATCGGCATCATCATCATCATCACCACCAAACTCAAAGGAGGCATACTGGGCACAAGTCACTTAGTAGCGGAGGCTCGAGACATTCAGATACGAGTGCTGCTCCTCCTCCTGCTGATGATGCTCCGCCTAAAGATAAACCGGCGGATGGATAGCAAAGGAGGGTAGATGGATTTGCTGCCTTTTGGTAAGCCATTCTATGCCTTTGCTTTGCTTGTTGACGTTGAATAGAATGCTAATTCTTTTTTCAGATCATCCAGTTTCATACATACTCTGTTGAGTGTAATAGCGTCTTTTCTTTTCTTTAGCAACTGGCAGCCGTGTTACTGGCGTGATGCTCTATAGTGTCATATGTATTCTACAGTCTATCGTTCCTAGAATCCATCAAAAGTTCATTCCATCTTGACCCATATTCTTGAACTCCAACGTGCGCCTCTCAAATGTACCTCAAACACAAGCAGCTCTCTCCCTCTGTCCAAATAAACCAGGCCTCTCCCATCCTCCATCACCATATATCTGAGGCGCGTCCATCTCGTTCGGTACGGGAATCCCCCCTCGATGTGAAGCCCAGCGATGAAGCACAGGCTCAGGTCGTCGTGGACCCCAACTCGGGGAATCTCGACTATGGTATAGTCGTTGGTGTCGACAGTTTGGATGATGTCGGAAATGTTGATGTTGATTCTCTTGTTCCTGCTCCGAGTCGAGGCTTTCTTGGTTCTCTTCGAGATCGGTGTTGAGATGAGTCACTGTGCGATGGCGTCGGCGGGAGTGACGATGGTGATGAGGACGGGTATGAGTATGTGTTTCAATATGGGCTTGGTGTTGCTCTCTTTGTTGTCTTTCGTCCTGTCGGGCTTTGGACTGCTTGAAGTGTTTCCAGTTCCATATGAACATAACAGCTACTATTATGGTGACCAGTATCGTCAACCCGACTACTATTCCCACTATTCCGGGACTCGTACCTCGACGGTGTAGTTGGTGAAGATTTCTTGGTAGAACGGGGTCGGTGCTGTTGATAGCCTTATATGATAGCAACTTGCTTGATATTTGAGTCATGCTGGCAGTAGCTAAGCATGAAGCACAGGATAGTTGTTTATTTCGAATGAAGTTGATGAGAGGCATACTGACTGTATTCCAGCTTATTGCAAGAGCTTGACTTCATTAAAATAACGAGGAAAAAGAATGGCGCTGTGAAGAAATATATATATACCAACCACGAGAGCCTTCCATGAGGTATCACTCCTCATACATGATACACTCAGCAATCAACTTCGCATAACACCTTTGTCAATCATCACAAACACCCGTATATCGCCTTTGCTCCCATGTTCGCTACGAGCGGGTGTTTGGTCAAACATCTGCACAATACCAATCCGTCGGTATATAAGAGCCAAGCGTATTGTAACACAAAATACATTCTAGAAGATTGCCATATACAAACAACCAAACAAACCGTCTAATCTATACGTACTCAAGGAAATCACCTCTTCTCCCTCCTTCGATCATCCCTCCTCCGTCTCCGCTCATCAGCCTCAGTATCACCCTCCTGCAACCCCCTGATCTGACCCAACGTGCTTCCAATAACATCCTGCAGCCTCCCGCCCTTTCTGACAAACCGATCATAGAATTCACAGTCGCGATGTTGAGCACCACGCGCGTTCAGGGAGATGATGGTGCTGGACATGGCTTCGAGCTCTGTCTTGAGCGTTTTGAGATCCAGATCTCGCTTGTAGCGACGTTGGCGGCGACGACGTCTGCGGTCTTCGCGGTCTTCTTCGCCTCGGCTCGGTCTTTGATCTTGTTCTTCTCTGTAACCTTGTCTTTGGCTTGGATCTTGTTCTTTCTCTCGTTCCCGACCGCGATCGTGGCGACGGCGTGGCTCGTAGGGTGGTGGATAGTAAGCCTCTTCTTGACGAGTATCATAGTACGGCTCTGCAAAAGTAACACGTTGTCTCCTCCTCTTTCTCCTCTCCTTATCCGACCCATATCTCTCTCCTTCGTCTCCAACATCCCTACTCCTCGGAGCTTCTCTACTTCTATCCTTCTCTTTATCTCTCTTCCTCTTCTTATCCCTCTTCCGATCATCCTCACCCTTGGCTCGTTCACTCTTGTTGCTACTCAGCATACCAATCACAAACTCTGCTACACCTCGAAAGTCCTCAGGGTTGATCTGGTTGCTGCTAGTACCCCGAGCCCAATCGCGGGTTCGCTTCTCAGAGGAGGTCTGGCCCATGGCTCGTTTGGCAGCGGACTTTGCAGCAGATTTGGCCAGGTTTTTGGCGAATGTTTCCATGAAACTGGGTTCCTGTGCTAGTCGACCGCGAGAAGACTGATCCTGCTTTCCGAAGAACTGCTCGGCGAAGCGATCCATAGGTGGTTCTTCCGGTTCGTCTCTTAGATGGTTCAGAAGAGTCTTAGAGATAAAGTACAGGAGTATGGAGCAAAGATGATGTTCGTCGTCGCTGTCGTACTCGTCTTCGAACTTGTCTCTGGCTAAGGACTTTACTTCCTCTTCTATCTCGCCGACCTGAGTTTCTTCGAGCTCTTCTTGAGGTTCTTGTTCAATAGCTGTGTCCTTTTGAGAAATCGAGTCGTGAGCTGCAGCAACGTTGTTGCCTGATCCCTCGACTTCGCCAGACTTGAACGAAAGATGATCCAGGATGTAAATACAGCAGGATTGCTTTAATGGAAAGAAGGGAAAACAAAAATAATGAATGTGCTAGTCAGTCGGGCAAACAAGCTGGTGTTGCAAATAATGCAGTTTTCTGTCTATGTATACTCTGTGACACAAGACCAACATAGTGACAGCAGCCACCCGACGGCCCTTCTTCTATTTAAATACGCCAAGATTGTTTGACTTGGTAAAAGAGTCCTACTCAACTCATGAGGTACCAAGTCAGGTGAGTCGTGTCAGGTTCGTGATGGTTGAGACCGTAGATGATACTTTTATTAGGCTCAGGGTCACGCGCCAAAGGCGGCAATGCAGGAACATGACCGCGCTGAGACATAGTGATGACCAAGAATTTGTACCTAATGATCGCCTTGTTTCTCATCATATAAAGGTCTGACTAGTCAGTATGATTGAATTTTATTATATTTTAGAATTTCCCTACTGTCGTGATTGGCATTTCGTCAGGCTTGCTCATCAGATGCTGATACTCTCTGATCCCATATCAAAACATGGCCAACCACACGCCATCATAATATGGCATACCATGCTTGTCTATTATTGCGACCAGGCTGCCTCGTAGCAAACCGTATATGCTATTTTCGTGTCCCGTCTATGTCTGTAAACGCCTTTCTGAATGCATCCCTACTGCTGTCATCATGTCCGCTATGCAAAATGCAGCAACAAACTCGTCATAGCAAATTCAGCAATAGCTCACTTAGCTCAGCAGCTCCCTGATGTCTTCGATGCGTTGAACCTTCTTCTCTTCATCATTCATCATACCCAAAGAGGTAGCACTGTTTTCTTGTTAGCCGGGCCCTTCGTTTTGTCACAGATAGAACTCACATAAACTTCTTCCGCTCCTGGACCTTGAGCATCCGCTCCTCTACGCTTTCCTTGACCACAAATCTTTTAACCTGTACTTCAGACTCTTGACCCATTCTGTGCACTCGGTCGATGGCCTGAGCCTCAACCGCGAAACTCCACCAGGGATCCATCATGAACACCCGCCCAGCTGTCGTCAAGTTCAGACCGACACCACCGGCCCGTAAACTAAGCAAAAGTATCGTGAACCCTTTCCGCTCAGTGAACTCATGAAGTACCGCTGCTCGAGCTTTCTGGGCCATTGATCCGTCCAGTCGAAGAAATTTGATGTTCGCACGTGTGAGAGCAGGCTCGATAAGGCTCAGAAAAGAGGTAAACTGGGAGAACACCACAGACTTCATCTTGGGATGTTCTCGTCTCAAAGCTCGCAATTCAGACATTAGCGCAACTACCTTTGCCGAGGAAGCGTTGACGCCAACCCGCTGTAGGCTGATCTTGGGCTTCTTCGACATCAAATCAGGATCATCATCGTGGCGAACAACCTCGAATAAGTCTCGTTTGTTGATCGGCTCGCGACAGCTGAAACATCTAGGCACCTCTGCCTTGGAAATTTGATGATTGATATAATCAAGTAAGCACTTTTTGCACGCCGAGTGCCAACAGCCAGTCACTGTCTGATCATTCATTGGCTCTTCAAAACATAAAGGGCACTCATTCTCAGCCTCATCACGGATCTGTTCCAGTGCATGGGCTCCAAAGGTTTGATTAGACTCCTTTGACGCTTCGTCTGTCACTGCTGTGAATGAGGTGATGAGCGACTCAAGGTCCATGTCATCTGCAAGCCCGGCAACTGCATCAGCAGCCGCTCCAGCCTCAACTTCATCTGCCACGATGTCACGGTTGCGGACAAGAACAGGATGACAGCATGACTGCCGAAGACGTAAAATCTGAGCAAAGATTGTAGTGAAGGCCTTCATGACAGTACCCGCCTCGACATTTTGTGAGAAAGTTCTTTTAGCCTTGTTGAAGATATAATTATAGACGTCTCGCTCTGTCTCAGACAGTTCGACATCAACAATCTCAATTTGTTTAGGCGGCAGGAGCACAAGCGGTTCGCCATCGGGCGTTTTCATGTCCTTTGTACGCCGGAGCACAAGAGGCTCTAAAACGGTTTGCACGACATCCAGAGCTCGCATAAAGTCTCCAGACTCGAAAGGTACAGTGATGAATGTCCGCCAGAATGAGAAGTTGTTCCAGGGTTCTACACCTAGGAATCTGACAAGACTGAACAAATCTTCCAACTTGTTCACAATGGGAGTTCCGGTCAGTGCCCAGCGATGAGTGGCTGAGATCTCATAGCATGCTTTCGCCGTTTTGGAAGATCTGTTCTTGATATGATGAGCTTCATCGATGATAATGCGGAAGAACTTTAGCGAAAAGAGTCCATTATGGAAACTCTTGTCCCCATTTCTAGCAGCTAAGCTGCTAAACTCGGATAGCACAACACCGTAACTAGTGATGACAATATCGGGTGCATTGACTGCGTTGGACGCACAACAAAGTGCTTGTAGGTTACTCGACTTTTCGTTGCCATAGTATAGCTCGACCTTCATCGTTCCATCCTTGGAAGCCTTTTTGGCCTCACTCTGCCATTGGGACAGCAGCGACATGGGCGCGACCACCAGTGTTGTACATGGCGCATCAAGAACCGACTCTGAGTTCTTGCCCAGTCTTGTAAGTTGGTTCACATTTGAAAGTGCAGCAGCTGATTGGCGAGCTTCAAGAGCAACCTCGGACCTATGCGAATGAACTAAACTCAGCATCTGGATTGTCTTGCCGAGACCCATTTCATCGGCAAGGATACCACCCAGACAGTGTTGTTCTTGTACTGGGAAGTCAAGTGACAGGTCGCCAGAATAAGGGTTGACGTAGAACTTCGACTGCCCCTCAACTTGGGGCAACTCGTTCTCGTCAACATCCTTCAATGGCCAATCGTACTGTTCCCAAAGCGGGTGCATCGATAGCTCCCGATGACCCTTCTCGTCCTTCTCTTTCGACATCATCCAATGGAGCGCTTGCTTTTGGTATTTTCGAAGTGTCATGGCAAAGGAATCTGCTGGTTCCGCTTCAGGGGTGTCAAAGTCAAAAGACTGGGCTTTTTTGTACAACGCATCAAGCTGATCCTGCTCCAATTCTTCTCCCTCTTCAGTGTCAGAGGATTGGGACGAGTTCGCTTCCTTAGTATTGCCGTTTCCATTCCCATTCGTTTTCTTGGCGGCGTCCTTTTGTTTCTCCTCGTCTTGTTCGGCAGCCTGGAGCAATCCTTTGCGGCCATCTTTCGTAGCGGAATTCGTCAGCGTAGGGTGTAGATTAATTTCCTGGAATAGCTTAACTAAAGCCACTTGTCTCAGACGAAGTGTCTTCTCGTCGTTTGTCTCGCTTTGTTCAAAGAAGGCAGTTGATCTATCGTCAGCTAGCTGGAACGCTCGGCTAAAGAAAGCAGAGTTGAGAAGTGAGCATCGCAACTGGAGGTAGACCGTATCGTTTGTTCGAAGTCGTTCGGGAGCGTAGACGACAGTTCCCTCGAATTTGCATATCTTTTCGTCAATCAATGCTGAAACCCAGCTCGCCGCTTCTCTCGACAGTCGCCCAACTTCTGTTCCGTCCTGGGTCGTAAAGCGCACGATAACATCCTGTCGTTTTGCAGCAGCTCCGAAACCTCTCGAAGGGGTGACGGGTCCAGCTTTTCCTTTGCCTTTTGCAGGTTGAGGTGCTCGTTTTTGTCGTTCGATCTTGACAACGTCGGCATGCTTTAGCAAATTCGTCCCACTTCGTGTTGCCCACCCCTCAACTCCAAAAGCGCCTATATATCGTTCGTTTGGCATTCTTTTAGAGGTTTGTATGGGGAGTTTTCGTTCATTGGAGGTACTTGGGGAGCGAATTGAGTTGGCAGCGGGTCTCAACGGTGCTGACCTTGACGGTTTCTTCATAAACTGTTTATATGTTCCATCAAAGTACATATTTACAGCTCGCTCGAGGTCATTCCCGCAATTGCTTCTTATCGCAGAAAGAATGTCGGCCGAGATTTTGTCGCCAATGAAGGCCTCAAATGTTTCCTGGTCAAAAGATACGGATGACTCTTGTTGGAGTGCCGGAGCCTCTGTAGGAGATAACCCCGCTGGTTCATCGTTCGGGTTTTCGACTATTGTTTCTAATTGTTCGTTTTCTTGCTTGATTTCGTCTTCATCCTTAAAGAATCGTCTTGGTGGCGGTAGTGGGGAGCTATCATGCGCAACTGGATCTGAGGAAGCTTCTTCAGGATTGGCAGAAAACCTCCGTCTTTTGGTAGGAGGTTGTAGATCTACATGATCATCTGGATGGTCATTTTCGAAAGTCAAAGTCATTTTTGAGAAGATCACTCATGGAAGATTTGGTCCAGAATCTGGTGTTCCCAAGTAATGGCCCTTCCTGAAATGTAATGGACTTTCTGGGAGACGCGACAAAACCCCTGCAAGCGCGACCAGCGCGTTGAAGGGTCACCTGATCCCGTGTTTAAGTGGTTCTCTCTATCTCTCCATCTCTCCATCTCGTCATTTCGTGTTAATTGATGTGGCTGATGCTGTGGCGAACGAACGCTCGACGTCATGAAAAATTTCCCCATGGCGATTGGAAATCCGATACATGTGGGTGGCCCTGTATAAGTCGCCAGACCTCAATGTTCGTTATACAAAGGTCAATTCCATCAGTTTCAAGCGAAAACAGTTTCCCAGAATCTATAAATAATCTATAGGTTTTGAGGACTTGGCATGTTTATGTATCGTCCCAGAGTTTTAGGCCAAGGCCTTCGAGGCTTTGCCTATGCCCGAACATGTCGGCGAACCTATATCACTGATGCTGATGTTGAATCCGCACGACGATACTGCCTTACACAATTACAGTGAGTCAATGGCGCACCTAAACTCGAACAAGCTCTAATACCTTTTTAGAAATAGCGACTATGATGCTCATCTCATCCGCCGCTTCGTTCCCTCTCCGGTTCAAGATACCTATGCCGCTCTACGCACCCTCAACCTTGAACTCGTCCGTCTCCCTGAGCTCGTCTCTAACCCTACAATTGGATCCTTCCGGATGAAGTTCTGGCAAGAGTCCATTGACAACACTTTCGCGGGTCGTCCCCCTCGCGAGCCCATCTGCATTCTCTTACACAAGAGTCTGCAGGATCTTGAGGCCCGCGATGGCAGCTCAACCAAGAAGTCGATTAAATTCTGGATCTCCAGATTAATAAAAACAAGAGAAAAGCACATGTCCAATCGACCTTTTGCCAACTTGGCGAGTTTGGAAGAGTATGCTGAGAATACATATTCGACTCTTATGTATGCGACACTAGCGTCTCTACCACTCAGATCGATGCACGTCGATCATCTCGCCAGCCATATCGGAAAAGCCTGCGGCATTGCCGCAATCCTACGTGGAATCCCAGTCTTAGCAGCACCGCCTCCTCCTGTCAACACACCTTCTGGGCAGGTTCCTCCCGTGCGGGAGCCTGCAATTCTTCTTCCGCTAGACGCTATGGCTGAGGCTGGAGTTAAGGAGGAGGAAGTCTTCAGACAAGGGCCTAATGCGCCTGGTCTACAAGATGCTGTGTTCCAGGTTGCAACTCGAGCCAACGATCATCTTATCACAGCCCGAGAAATGCTCAAGAGACTCAAAGCTGGTGAAGACCCCGGTCATGAGTTTGAGCACCAGGGTGAAGGCGAACATTTCTATGGTGAGGGAAGCGACACAATAAACGAAATCCGCCAAGGTTTCGGTGTGCTACTAGAAGCCATTCCCTCAGCTCAATACTTGCAGCGCCTTGAGCAAGCCGATTTCAACCCATTTGCTGTGAAGACATCAGGTTGGAAATTGCCCTGGAGCATCTGGCAGGCTTTGTCCAAGGAGCGGATCTAAGCTTTTCCAATTACGACTTATCTGAGATTTATTCTCGGTGTATAAAACCTTGTACTATAGAAAAACAATGCATAGAATATGATCATTAATAATTCAATTATGGAGATCCTCAAAATGTATGATAGTCACATCAAGATCTCAGACGAACTGATCGCTAAGAGCAGATGACGAAATAACCTGGTTATCTTATGCCAGTTCAGAGGAGTATTTAGACTACTTTATTCTGACACCCTTAGCCTTGTAGGACTTGAGTGATCATGCATAAACTATGCCCCACTTGTCATGAAGCTCCCGCCGCCGAGACGGAGTGGCTAATCCTCGGGATACAAAATTCGAGATCCGCCAGAAATTCATCGGGTCTCCAGCGACGGCGAATTCAATCTCGAATCCGCGACATTACTATCTTAATCGTAGATGCCATCACCAAGATGCTCTACGAACTAATTGCCATTGTCCGCAACCCAATGCCTCCCTAATAATCGAGCACGAACTAACTGCGAACAGGTTCGACCGGGCAGCCTCTTAGAGGTGAAGGAGTACGTTTTCAACATCGAGCCATCTACCGATACCGAGCCTTAAACTAATTATTACAGAATCGCCCAAACTGTCGGTTCCCTCGTCCTCAAGAACGGCGGTGTCGTCCGCGGTCTCGCCAACTGGGGTGTTTTCTCGCTACCCAAGCCCATCTCAGTCCATCAAATGAAGCACACCCACGGCCACTACTTCGTCATGCGATACGACGCCGCCGCAAAGGTTCACCACGATGTTCGCAACACACTGCGTCTCGAACCCCGTATGATTCGTGCCGCACATGTCAAGTTGGGAGACGGAAAGCTTGAGTCCCTCGCCAGATTCGGTCCACCCAAGTGGAAGACGACAGGCAGCGAGGCATAAAGAAGAGAAGGGTTTTAGGCATCAGAACGGAACGGAATCAAGTCTAATGGCAACAGTGAAGGAGAGAGAAATGGCATGTTGTATGATATGAGGGGGAACTCAATGAGGAACAAGGACTATATGATTTGGAAGAGAGTCTAGTCCTCGGCTCAGGCATCACTCAATGCCGTGTATAAAAGGCATGCTGCGCCTAAAAGATAGCAGCAATCACGGTTAAATGAAATTTATAGAAGTTCAAAACTTGCATTTGATGATATTGCCTCATGTTATTGGAGATGAACTCGAGATAAAAAAGAACACCAAGACCAAGGATACGCAGCAGTTGGATACGCTTTCTGTTATTGCTACATGTCTATCATAAGTCATCAATCGCGGCCACACCAATGGCCCGAGTGCCCTTGGTCAACGCTGTCCTATCTAGAAACGCAGCCCGCTATCTGTATCTCTGGTTGGCGTCTGAACGATGTGCCCTCTGAGATCGTATGTAAGAATCAAACCAGAGTCGCAATCTACGCCTTCTATGTGCGCTTATTCCGTATTGGAATCAAGGAGATTCGGAGCGAAGCCGGTGTGGTTCTCCCAACTGGTTTTCCACTGGACTATCGGTCTTCTAGTTGTCGACGTCCATTCCATCGGCCTTACCGATGCCCTTTTCGCGACACCATTCCACGAAATCGTCAATAACACTAGGCCAGGCACCATCCTCGTTCCAGAATGACAATGACTCATCAGAGAGTGATTTGACAGCAAATTCAAGGGCCATGTTCCACATGTCCTTGTTGACTGAACGGGTCCACTTTGCCGTCAGGAAATCCTTCCATAGTTGAAGCCAGTTGTGGTTTGCCGTCTTCCATTCCATGCCTGGGGATTTGAACAGTATGTCCCAATATACGACAGCCGTCTCAAGACTGAGAGCTTTTTGGTCAGTCTCTCGTCCAGCAACGAAAGTATGTCTGTAGACCTTCTTGAAAAGGGCCTGATCAGAAGAAAGGGACTTGATAAGTCTCCGGATGTGGGCAGCATGCTCCTGGTGTGTTGTCCCAGCTCTGTTTCAGACTTAGCAATGAATCTCACTAAGGAAGCTAAGCCATCTCTATGAGATGCTCGCAGTTCAAGTGTCAGCACTTACCCGGCCACCTTCCAGCCGTCAACGTAGCCTTTTCTGGTGATGACTCCAACCGCGGGAGCTTGAACAAGTTCAAGGGCAACAAGCAACTCTGCATTTTCCATGTTGACCTTCAACTTATCGTCGAGATAGGACATTGTGGAATCAATCTCGAGTTTGTCCTTTTCATCCTTGGTATCTAATTGAAGGTGTAAGCCTAAAGGCCTGACGTACAGTTGAGAAGATACATACCTTGCAGTTGGTCAAACAAAGAATCCAACTTTGTCTCCAATGGTGACGGTCCTTTGCTATCTCCGTTGGACGCAAAGTATCTATACCACATATATTAGTGTCGTTCATTGATGACAGGCCAAATTCGCAAAGAAAGTCAAGCAATGTATCGGCCATGGCTTGATAGTGAACCCATCAGCAATGGCCAACTCGGCCGCTATACAGCATGAATTATCTGCTCCATGAATAGAGGCAATGTACCGGAACGATGAATTCCTAGATGGCTTTGTGGGTGTTTCTCGATAGAATGATGCAGGCCCGTCAGTGCTGCCATTGCTATTCTTGGATGCAGACCAGATAGGGATATGTGTCGAAATACGGTTCTTCACACCTCTCCACCCCATTCTCAGGCTTGCGATGGTGTAAGACTTGTATGGGCTCAAGGTGTCAGGTGGATGAGAGTCCCCGTCAGGATGGCAGGGTCGAGTATTGTGTTATGAGGATGATGAACAAAGAATGCTTGTACAGGCTTGGCCATAGATGCCAGCTATCCAATGGCCCATGGAAATAGTCGGGAATTCCATATAGGCATGGGAACGAGATGTCTTCGAGGTAATGTCTTCAGAACCCCTCACTAACACCAGCTACTCCAAGTAACCTTGTCTCAAGCTATCGGTGTCTCTGTCGGTCATACTCTGCAGTGTATCCAAACTGAGCCTGGCAGTAGTGGACCAGGCCACCATGACGGGATACTGGCAAACAACGGCCGGAGGATGCTCGATACAGAAATTTCCGTATTGGGCCATAGCGGAAGTCGGATGGCAGTAGTCGGGGGTCATATGCATATCATGACAAGTATAGAGAGTAATTGAATAGAGAGAACTTACGCATCAACTGCTTCGTTAAGCTTAAACCCCGCATTTTTAAGATACTATTGAACTAAAGTTAGCACAGTCATCCTCATACTGCATCATGATCCAGCTATTTCTGGTCCAAGCGGTGTCACCACCGAAACCCGAACCGCTACGCTTTGTGGCCCCAGTCGGATTGTGCAGAGCGTCATATTGTCATAAGTTTCATGCGTATCCAGGACTGACGACTACTGGATCCCAAGGAAGAATAGAAGCGATCATGAGGAAGACGTACGCGGGTGGCTTGTCGCTCGGTTTGGCCAGTCAGAGATACGAACTGGGCGATGAGCACCTTCTGCTGGTTTGCAGATGGCGGAGGCATCTTGAACAATCTTGGCCCGAGAGGGATCGCTGGGGTTCTGAAACGTATATCGAGTCGGGTCGTGGGCTTTGGTTCTTCGAGTAGTCAAACGTCCGTCGGTCGGGATGATGGAAATGCAATACGGCTTAGTATCTAGCCAGCCGTGAATCGGACGGTGATGACTATTCTTGTTCTGACAAATCTGTCACTGCTGGGGCGGTATGTATCTTGATGGCTGGCCAGTTAAGATCGCGTAGATCGCCAGAGTTGAGCCTGCGTAGCAAGCTTAAATATAGGGAACGGAGAGGTAGAAGTTCAGGTTCAAGACGAAGCAAGTGCAGATGGAGGGGTTGAGCTTTCCCTAGGTTCGGATGCGACAAGGCTACGAACTTAGCTGATGGTGGGGTTGGATTTTGTAGGTAACGTTAGGTGATGAGCGGGGCTTATTCGTGAATGCCTTAATCACTGTAGGCAGCCTCAATATCCATACTACCGTCTACCGTCATGCCGTCAAAGTGTTAAAAGGATTAATTGGTGAGAGCATAAGGAACGAAATAATTTGTCCAATGTAACTCTAAATCGACTCTTGGGCGATTCATCTGGCGCCTGAGGATATTTCTCTTGCTGCTGGAGCTCAAAGGTAAGTCTTAGAGTCGCAGCAAACTCAACTCTCCTGGTATGAGAAACGACTGTCCCACTGGTAGGTACTGCTACTGGGTAATAGGGAAACGGTTCTCTTGATATTTAGAGTGTTAAAATAAAGCAATTGAATTTCAGTCTACGCTGGCATGAAGTGTGTAGATTATTTCATCTCTTATACTCTCCATCTGATACGTCCCCTACTATCCCCTCGAGTGATGCAAATGAAGCCTCCAGCTGGGAATGGGGGCTTCTTAGCTGATCTCAAAGAGGTGATTTCGCACGTGATGTTTGACGCAAACTGTGTAGAGAGCTATGAGATTCTCAATTCCTATTTACCTATTAAGGTATGATGACAGGAGATGAATAGATCATCTATGTATCTTCAGCATTATGCGTCCACTCCTGTCAACAGTTTATGCGGATGGAATTCGGGCATGACTGCCTACAGTACTGCTGAACACTCACTGTGTTGTAGCATGGATTAGCGCCCCGCCATTCGGATCTCAGCTTAGGGAGCATGTACAGTGCGCAGCCCACAGCAGCTCCGCCAGTGTCATGACGTCTAAGCTTAGGCACTTGACGCGGTTCACGACGCGCTTCCAAAAAAGTTGATGTCAATTAAAATCACAAGCCTCAGCGTCCAAGTTGCAATTCCACAGCAACCAACAAAGACGAGGGATTGAAGATGGCCTCATTACACGCAAAAGAAGATGAAGATATACAATTTGATCCAGCAGAACCTCTTAAGGGTATCGTTGTCTGCTGTACAAGTATTCCTGCCGAGCATCGTGTTAGTAACCGTTCAAGTCTGTCCTGTCCTCATCATGTGTTCTATTTACTAATGTATCATGGTTGGTGTCCAGACTAGCATCGCAGCCAAAGTCTCCGAGCTAGGCGGTGTTCACAAATACGATCTCACGCCCGATGTTACTCACCTTATCGTCGGTGACTACGACACACCTAAATATCGCCATGTCGCCCGTGAACGCCCCGATATTAAGGCTATGGACGCCGCCTGGATCGAAGCCCTTAGCGAGATATGGAAGAACGATGATGAGATCGATTACCGAGAACTAGAGAACAAATATCAGCTCAAACCTTTAGAGAAGCGAGGTATCGACCCGACAGTTCAACCAATACAAGGAGAGGCAGCACGAGATTCGTTACTCATTTGTTTAACCGGATTCGGCGACCAGAGGGACGAAATCGCAAACAAGATCATATCAAACGGAGGTTTATATACCGGTGACCTGACAAGGCGATGCACTCATCTCATCGTCAACAAACCCGAGGGCAAGAAATATGCTGCAGCCAAGGCATGGGGCATTCATCCCGTCACACTTGCATGGCTCGATCAGTCCATCGCGCGAAGAATGATCTTGGAGGAAAGCAAATTTGACCCTATGTTGCCTCCGGAAGAGCAAGGAAAAGGCGCTTGGGTTACAAGAGAACTCAAACGTTCGTTGAGCAAACGGTCGAAATCTGCTATGGGAATCGGTGCTGAAGAGGGCCCCAGGAAGTTCAGGAAGACTGCCAGCATGAAGCTGAGCTCACAGCGCAATAGTATGTGGGGTGATATTCTCGGACGATCAACGTCAAGAGAGTATTCATTTGCGCAAGAAAATAAGACAGAAGATGCAAATCAACAGCCAGAACCTCAACAGGAAGAAGCTCGGCCTCCACCACCTGCTCCTCTAGTCCCAGAGAATCGGGGCATCTTTGCTAATTGCCATTTTTATATACACGGATTCAACGCGCAAAGAACTTCGGTTCTCCAACAAACACTCGTTACCCTTGGCGCTACTATATGCAAATCACTACACGAAGCTGCTCTTGGGCAAACCCCGCAGCCGCCTCGTAGCCGTTTTCTGATCGTCCCTCAAAACTCCCAACCAGATACTCACCCTCAAGAATCTTACGATAACCTCTATGTCGTCACCGAATACTACATTGAGAAATGTCTACACAACAAGCAATACTTTGATCCTACAAACCACGTCCTGGGTCGACCATTCCCCTTCTTTCCCATACCGGCCTTTGCCGACCTAGTTATATGCAGTGCCGCTTTCACCGGCATAGAGCTTAACCAGGTCGCACGTGCTGCTGCCCAGCTGGGGGCCAGGTATGAAGGAGAGTTCCGCAAGACTACAAGTGTTCTAATATGCAAGGACCTTGCTTCAATGCGTAAGGAGAAGCTCCGCATGGCTTTAAGATGGGGTGTGCCTGTGGTATCAGCAGACTGGTTTTGGGAGTGTATATCAACTGGATTCAAAGTGCCTATCGACGACTACATCTTCCCCGAGATAAAGAGCAGGTATTCAGAAACATCTCAACCAGCGTCAAAAGCAGCAGCAAAAAGTGTCCCTGAAGCCAGAACACAGAGCAAACCGATACAACGCACTCTCTCAGAACCTGCTTGCAAGCCAACAAAGACCAATACGCACAAACCCCCACCGGCCGCTGGCGTTGATACTTCGGCATTTGCTCATGATTCACCAGAAAAGGTGAAATCTGCTCGAAGATCCACTACGAAATCTGCTGCGGCGCCGGACTCTGTCATATCAGCAGAGTTCGTCACAGCTCGTACGCACCCGGTGACTACAAATAGTCTGCCTAAAGACAAAGACTTCGATGCTCCTCTTGGCGAAGTGCCCCCTTCCAAGGTCCCTCAGGCACGTAGGAATGGGTCTCCGTCGCCTGTCAAACAATCTGCATTATCTCGCACTCGATCCGACCCCATCACTACAAAATCTCATACTGAAGAAACGGAAAGTTTTCCTTCGGATCCACAAGACGATTCCCAGCAGGCGAAGCAACACAATGCTGAGCAAGCTCGTCTACGCGCTAAGGCTGCCGAACGGCAGGCTCTCTCCTCGAAACTAACATCCCTCATCGAGACAACAACACCGAACCTCCCCTCGTTTGCTTCCGACGACACAGACCAGGCCCCCCCTCGTCCTCGTAAACGTCAGCTCTTCGGGCGCGCTATCAGTAACGCCTCCAACGCCAGCAGTGTCGCCTCACGCTCTGCTGCTGAGCTCCACGACGTATTTGGAGACGAGGAGAAGGAAGCAGATAACCAATCTGAACCACCCGCAACGCAGCTAGAGTACCGCGATGACAAAGCAAAAGAGTGTCGAGCTGCATTGATGAGTCGCATGATGGGCGGCAGTGGCGAGGTCAAGCCTGCGCCTACTCCTGCAGCCCCGACGCTGAGTATGATTGCTGGAGCGACCCGAACGCTGAGAAAGCGATAAGTGCGAATACGTGTTTGGAATTGTGTAATTTATATACAGCGATATAACTTGCTGAGGTGGTTTGAAAAGCGAGTTTGGCTCTACGGATAGGAAAACGGTGTACACATAGATGATAATATGGTCTCTAATCTGGGACGGTCTAATGAAACCTTGTATAATGGGCTTTTTCGCTGTTGTGATTGGGTTTCTTCTATTAGGACATACTTGTTTCAAGGTGAAGCATTCGCTCTCTAGGAAGCCAAGACTGTCAAATCTGGTGACGATCTTTTCAACGCTTGATAATACAAGTGAGCCGATATATAACGAGAGAACTCCTCTCCTGTACCGCTTTTCCCTCCAATCCATCAACGGCGCTTCTCCATCCCAAGTCCCAAGCAAGAAGAAAGTGTAAGTCAACGAAGCATTTTTCCCATGTAAGCACGCAAGTTCCAGTGTTGGCTTGCATGCAACGATTCCCTCTATACTAGAAACGAAAAACACAAAAGTTGGTAGATATTATGATTAAAAAAGGGGTATTGCCGTGAACGTCTTTTGACTATTCCTCTCGCGTTGCCTAAACGGATTCCACAAGTCTTTGATTTGAATCGCCACGACCTGGTAATTGTTCGGAAATCATTGTTTGCCAAAGATTGTCCAGTTCGGTACTATCAATATCATATTAGCGTCGGATCCTATATCAATAATAAGAGTTCACTTACCCAGAGCGTTTGTTCATATGGACTCCCTTTTCTCTGCAGAAGAACAAGAATCGACGCATGGTTCGTTTTCGTGCGAAGACCGCCATCACATCTCCTCGAGGCTTGCCATCTGGTGCTTTAACACCGGCCTCACCCTTCACGGTGATGTAAACATAGCACTGCTCGATATTCCATGAGATCTCCTGGATCTCGTCCAGGTAGACATGGAAATCAATCTCGTCCTTGAAATATCCCCACTTGGCGGGGTGCAAGTCTCTGAGCACCTGGTGTTGAAAGCATTGTTGCTGGTCTATCCAGGTCCAGTACTGTGTCACGCTGCTGTGGCTTGTATATAGACGAGTCTTGACTTTCGCAAGGCGCCAGTCATACTTGCTGATTTGGCCGCCGCTGCATGAATCTGTATCGGACCAGGCGTCAAAGTGGAATTCATCATGGACCTGACCCGGTGCAGGTGGCAGATATTTGGGCCGCTTGTTCAGATGGGTACTGAAGACTGGCTGAGGACTTGCGACTATTCCTGGGAGGGCTGGGGGTAGCTGGCTAGGCAATGGAGATTGTTCGATGAAGGAATCTTCGCGAGGAGTAGTGGGACCCGAGTGCATGGATTTTCGCTTCTGAAGAGGTTTCGGTGTAGCGCTGGGACTTCCATGGCTCATACGCGATTTCATAACTCCAGAAGGACGGCCAATGTTCTTAAAACCATGTTTATAACGGAGGGCCGTCAGCTTTGAATCATGATAAAAGTCATGAATTATCTTTGGCAGGTTGAAATTGGCGCCCCGGGCTTGCATAAGCTCGTGGAGACGCTGCCGCATCCAGTCGACTGGCGAGATATCAAGATTGAACTTTTCAAGTTCTGATATCGTCTCTGAAAGACGGAACAGGGTGTCATACGAGGTGATGCCACCCTTACCAGACTGGATGTACTTCTTGCCGAGCAACTGATAGGGACTGATGGGGCCGGTTTCATGGAATTCGAGGATCTTGATACCACGATTAACCTGTCTACCAATTTGGTACTTAGAAGAACCTCCCTTCTCCTGCTTGGTGCCAGCGTCGATGGCAGCCTGGTGCTTTTCACGCCATCGCGCAAGTTGAGGCTCGATGAGCGTCCTCACATTTTGCCAGTTAGGCTCCCAATAAGGGTGGTTCTCGTTGATCTTTGCCAAAGGTACACCTTCCACACACTCAGGATAGGTGTAAACTACTCCGTCATTCTTAAGAACCATATTTTCGCGTGTTATCTCTTCCTCAACGGCTGCAGGAGGGGACTCTGGGGGTTGAGAAGCAGGATCTGGTGGTAACAAAGGCGGGGTTGGTCGTCCTCGTTCACTTGAAGGAGGGCGGCTTCTCACATTGGCGGGTGTGAACCCTGAAGTTACTCGATACTCTTTTGGAGTAGGCACATGGTCCGACTCGCGTGGTGTTTGAATGGTTTCAGAGCCACGAGGGTCCTTGATGGGGGTATCGCGTTCGGCTGATGGGCGAATGATATCGTGAGGCGTGTGTTGCGGTGCATTTGGTGGAAGTGCAGCTCGCGTTGCGTCCTGAAGAGGCCTGATTTGGTATTGAATTGGTCTAGGGAGAGGCGGATCCACGGGATCTATCATACGTTCCGGAGCATAGTCCGATCTAGGGGCAGTGCTAGGGCGACTATGAGGCACGGGGGAAGGGTCGTAGATCGGCTTGTTGGTTCTCCCATGAGGATGTTCGTTAATTTGCATTGGCGCCATAGGTGCTACCTCGACCGTTCGTTCTGGACCCCTGGCAGAGATCACATCATGGAGCTTCTCTGGGACGCGATCGGGAACTCGCTCGAATCGTCGTTCTGGCTGGATCTCAATTGTTCGGTTGGGCTGAGGCTCGGTCGTTCGGTTAGGGTGACGAACGATGACTTGTTCAGACGATGTTTCGGGCTGTCTCCCTGGTTGTTGTCCGGCAAATCGCTCGGGCGGGCGTTGCAGAACAGAGGGCGGCGAATGGGGTCGAGCATTAACAGATACTTGTTCCTCAACTCGGTGAGGAGTGTGATGATCAGGCTGGTTTATGGACACAGGTCTTGTCTGAATTTCAACTGTTTGGGGTTCTTGCTCTCTGGGAGCTTCTGCGGGTGTTTCGTCTGATCCCTCTTCACGTTCCTTCTTTTGTCGTGCCCTTTCTCTCGAGGCTATTATGTCGATTGTGTCCCCAGAAGCACCGTGACATCCTTGACGATTCCATTCGCAGTTGCCGCACTTCTGATACAAATCTCCCCCTACAATAATGCAATCATCGAAAGCACCTTGGTTCTTGTCGCAGGACTGGCATCGTTTGGACTGTATCTCACCTGTGGCTTGGATCATGCATGACAGCCACTTGACTCCCTTTGCTTCGCTTCGTTCGTAAATAGTTGAGAGATGCGTTGTGTTGAACCGTCGTCCTCGGCGTATCTTGACTGGCCGTCGAATCTCTAGCTCTTGGATGCCCTCCACCCACTGATTCCATGGTTCGATATGTTCCACGGGTCCAATCACATTGCCATCGGCATCGACAACATTAACAAGGGTCTCGGCGTTTCCGTGATCATGTTGTTCAACGCCCTCCATACGGTCTTCGTGGTTTACGTGATTCGCTTCTTCCGCTACAGAACCGTTGATGGGTTCCCTTTCCGGCACCAGCCCGTTGGAAGCTGACGAAAGCTCTGGCAAGGCATCAGGCAGAACAAGTCCCTCTGATTCAGGTCTCCTGGTGTCGGGTGTATTCGGATCCTCTCCTCTCTTGTCCCGGAAAAAGCGACGCATTTTGACCCAGATCTCATGTTGCGCTTCTGTTCGCTTTCTGCGCGACTCGTGGTAATCTTGTTCGATACGGACCAATCGCTCTGCCTTTTCGTCACACTCATCCGTAGTGCGAGCCAACTCGGCTTCGACTTTGGCAAGCTCCCTAGCCAAACGACTTTGAGATTCCTTCAATTGGCTTCGCTGTCCTTTGAGATCACTAAGCTTTAATCGTACTTCGTTCAGTGAATGCTGAAAATCCTTTTCCACCTTGCTGTTCTCTGCCTCCTTAGTTTTGCGAAGGTTCGCCCAGAAATTGTGTTCTGTCTCATCCCAAACAGACTTTGCTTCCCCTTCTGGGAGAGCATCCCAGACTTCTTCCCCTGTGGCCATCATGGGCCACGTCGGTCGAGCAACTGCTTAACACGAGTGGGTAATAACAAAAGGACCTCAGAAACAATGACTGTTCCAAGTCAAATAGAAGTTTAGTTGCAAGAAACTAGATGATAGGATGCATGAACCTCACTACAAGGTTGCAAGTGACGGTGTCTGTTTAAAGGAAATGAGCATCGAACGGGTAATGAGTGATCGCGTTTCACTACCAATTGCAGAATATAATAGTAATGACCAAATCGAATGAGGAACTGTTAGGTCCCAGTGGCTCGAATCCGATGGTCCGAGGGCCGAAATAAAGTCGTGGGGCGCGTGCTGAAAACGGGTTGGAATCGGACTAAAACACCCCAAGAGACAATCTGAGGTAATAGACTGAGAAGGGGAAATGAGTACGTAGGCGGAAAACGCGTAAGGCAAAAAAAATTGTCTCGAAGCTCAGGATGAGCGTGTTGTGACCGGCGTGTATTGGTCAAGGTGATAATGATTGGGGATGTAATAGGGAGTTTCCCCTAACACATGTCATGAAAGTGCCAGGCCCTGTTACTCAAGGTAACCGTTGATGGTCGAAATTGCTTTCTGTTTTTCGCGACGCTGTAAATAATCGTCTCGAAAAAAAAGAAGCGGGTTTGAAAGAGTTGCTTCGAATTTCCTTCCACCACCCTAGTCGCAGTCGCAGTCACAGTCACAGTCGTAGTTGCAGTGGTAGTCGCGCAAATGAGCCCAAGAGTTTGCGCTGTTGACCAATATCCCTGCTAACAGTACAACCTCATTAATAAAGCTAGCTCATATAGGATCAATGAGGAGTAAGAGGACGCGATCAGGTAGGATACATACGTCTGTGTCTTAGGTATGCTGAAATAAAGATCAAGGGATAAGTACCTACGTTGCACAAGGCGTAGCACGTACTTGGGTGGGTATATGTAGGAGTGAAAGATAGAAATTTCTCGGCGATAGGCCAGACCAGGTAGGAATTTGGGGGAATAATTTTTTTAAGTTGGGGGGACAAGGGCGAAGTGTCAATGCGGAAAAGGCGTAGGTAGGATATAAGTAACAGAAGTATGTGAGAGAACAAAAGGTAGAGTAAGCTCGGATCACATCAGATACCTACTAGGGAAAAGTCAATGGAGGAAGGTAACTCACAGTGACGTGACATGAAATATGGATTCCAATGTGGGAGGAAATAAAGGAAGGGAATGAATGGAATAATGGGAACGGGAAATGAGAACCTATAGAAGGAAGGGGTGGGCAGGAAAGAAAGTTTAGGTGAGTTTGTTATTTTCCTCTGATGGGGATGATGGGAAAGTGCTACTGTACTGTACCTACCTTACCTACCGTACGTACCAACCAGACTATCGCATGGCATGGCATCCACGAGGAGGAAGGAGGTGGTCTTCTCCTAGGAAGGAGCACTAGGTACGGACGGCTGCGGTGCTAAAACTAACAACCAACCGAAACCACGACCGGGGCAAATGAAAGAAAGAGGACGAATAAGGTGTGAATGCGGATGCGGATACAGAAAGCATTAAAGCTACTAGGTAGTACTAAAAGTCTGGCTGGTTCTGGTATGAGTAACATCATGTAGTTCCGTACAGGTCGGCTACGGACGTGCGTCGACTATCAACCGGATGGTTGAAAGCAGTGATGGATACCAGTTAGGTTTTTTTCCCACCCTTCTCGTCTCCTCTCCTTCTGCCGTCTTTTTTGTTTTCTTTCGCTACGTAATTTATTCTCCTGGTCTCCTCAGCTGCGTTTGCGCGCTTTGTTTCCGCTAGATCCTCGTGGACCCTTGCTCCGATCGACCACTGAGAGTGGTCGGACAAGTGCCTAGCAATAGCTTGTCTTCCATGTTCCGTAAAAGTGTACAAGTACTGTACATTGACTATCAGAGGAAATAAGAATTGAGTTTCGCCAAAGCCACTGCGTTTAAATACACAGTGCCGTAGATCCTGACAGCCCAGATGAGTACTAGGTTGCTCTACCTATCAGCAGTAACCCTGCATATCCAACTCATTACTCATACCAAGTACGCGCATCGTCTGATCTGATCCGACCTGACCAGTTCACTTCCATCAATTGGATTATGCTGCGACGCAAAGTCCTAGGACTTGTTCACATTCTCCACCGTCCTGATGCTCCATCATAAAAGGTACCTTACCCATACCCTACCCAGCGTCCGGTACCGAATCATGCAAGAAGCGAGCAAAACGTAAAAGCCGACAGGGTTACCCTTGTTCCGGGCATCCTATTTAGCTCTAGCGGTTAATCACGTGCGAGGAAACGACAAAACATTAGCTTGTGCAAACGAGGAAGGAGAATGTCAATGTCAAGAGATCGCAATCATAGGCGAGCTGTCCGAGGCTTTATCAACCAACATCCATCCTTCCATGCTTCCACCCATGATCCATCGCTTTCTCGAGTCTTGCTTGCTCCCTCTCGCTTTTTTTGTGGTCCCCCCTGAGCAGATCCGAGATTGATGAGGACAAAAGAGGGCATCCGTTCTCAGCAACACGCATACGCGACCCTGTCAAAGTTCCCTGGGTGTTTTACCCGCAGTCTTAGCACTATGGAACAGAAACTTATACTACTACATAGTAGGTAGTACAGTACGGTACCTAGTACACACCAATGTACCTTGTACTACTAAGGTAGTTGTAATTGTACTGTACTGTACTAATGCTATCTAACCCTCGTGTCATCACTACGCCAAATTACACATACTGTAGTGTTGGGCCCAAGACAGATATATGGGTACGGTAATAATACGCGGACTAGGCTTATTTATTCCCTGCGACTTAGACCATAGTGTATGACATTGCACTTAAGGAATGGACGATATACGAGCAGAGACCCTCGCAACAACTAAACAAACAGGCCCTGGTTGGCTAGCTACAAGCCTACAAACTTGGTTTCCTCCAATTCCAATCATCCACCCTTCACCCTTTCTGCTCGGTCGACCATCTAGGTATCCCTCGCATCTTTGTCGAGTCTGCTTTACGCAGAGATGACATTCACGGTGACACCATAAATTAATATTAGGTAGCTTCTCGCGCAGAGCGCAGTATCAATCCCACGCCCCCCTGCACCGTGGCGTCGGCTGCCATGCTGACACGATAGTAGATAGTAGGTAGTCATGTCAAGGCAGTATTTCAAGGGGACCCTCAGTCTATGGTAACTTGATGGTTTGTCTATGCATGTACACAGTACGAAGGTAGTGTAGCTCCTTGTCGATACCACTCTATCGTTATGGCTGCCTATCCCGCGTGCGGCGCATAATGCCCAGTAAGACGTGTCGTCCTGTCATGCTCGCAGCAATTGATACTGTATGTGACCTACGCTTAATATCACCTTTTTGGCTTTTATTATCGCAATATCGCCGATATACTTCGGCGACGGCCGAAGTGCATAGTGGGGCTGATAGTACCAGTTCGTCCAGTGACAGTCTATCCACTGACATCTTTTGCCAAGCTATCAACCCAAAAGTCTCTTACCAACACGAGACTCCATCTTACCAATCCTGACGCAGTTCGCTAAATCAGTTGTTACTAGTTATCAGCTGATTCGATCGTCTAGATAGCTTGGACATGCCGGTTGCCTGCCGCAAACTCGGACTGTTACACAAGATGCACCATGTCTATAATATACTCGAATATACCAGGAATAATATATAACTACCCTATGCAAATATATGTATATGCAAAAGCAAATAACAACGACATATCGCCATTATTCATCCTACATCGTGGCGACCAACAAGGTCCACGTATTAACATGCATCTTCTCCTTCTCCTATGTCTTCCCTTTGCCCGTCGTTTTTCATGATAGCCAGTTGCCTCGCATCTAGACAAGTAGCCTAGATATAACCCGTTGAAAACGCCTCGCAATGTAAACAATCCAAAGCAAAAGAGCCCCTCGTTCCCTATCACCGTTTCGGGGTCGCATACGCCGGGGTGCAGTATTAAAGCAGAAGAAAAGCAAATCTCGTGAATGGCGTCAAAGTTGACCGTAGGCCGGAGGGTTTAGTACTTGGAAGAGTATCGCGCTGCGCCTGGCGAGTAAGGCATATCATATGAGCTGGATTGGCCATAGGGGTCTTCTGAAAAGACGGTGGCCCTTCGCTCCTCTTCTGGCAGCAGCTCCTTGACCTCCCAGTTGTTCATCCTGGTGCCGACAGAGAATTCGAGATCTTCCTTGGTAATTGAGTCCCAATACTAGTAAACATTAGCAATGATCAAGATATAGTAGTTAGGGAAACTGGACATACCTTGTAAACCATCATCACGCCCAGCAAGTTGCAGACGGTTGCAAGGAAAAGGCCATCGAGGTAGTGGCTGATAGCGACACAGATCTTTGCGCTGAAGGCGTAAAGAAAAACTTGGCCAGCCACAAAGAAGAAGATGCCGAAGGCGATATCACCAAGAGGCCAGCGGTCCTGCAGCGTTCGTGTGACGAGCAGAATTTGCATGGCAACATATATAAAAAGCTGGATTGCGTTCAAAAGGTAGAGAACGACGAATAATCCGACAGTGTTGGTAGGGCCAAGTCCAGCCCAGCTCTTGAAGGTGGCAAGCGAGACGAGGAAGCTGATGGTGAAAGCAGCCAAAGAACTGATTCGCAGCATCCAGACTGAAAGAGGTGTTCCATCCTCGTACAGTTGGAACCCGACAAAGCCATTAATAAGAAGGCATGTGATGACCGCGCTGCTAAGACCGTTTTGCACACTGACGAGATACGGATACGGATCGCTTCCGGGAGGTGCCACACCAGCATCAACAACGAGAGACATAGCAGAAAGCAGCATGTACAAATAGAAGAAGCTCAGGATCTCTTTGCGACCAACAGCAGTGAACTTGCTGCGGACGTGCAGAATCATAATGACAGTCATGACGAGAGCAACAATGTGCATAACAGCCGCAGCACCCTCGAAAATGATAGTATTGGCGAGTTCGATATTACGAGCATAGCATTCTGGCTCAATACCAGTACGGCCGGAGGCCTTCAGAACGGGCCCAACGGCAGCGCATAGTGGCAGAGGTGCGGTCTCGCAGATCGTGGTGAAGTCGCCGAAGCCAGACATGATGGCGGATTGGGATCACGGCTCGATTATCGTCGAAAAACTCAAGTGAAATCGCTTATCTATGAAGCGAGCGTACAGCGAACGACAAATCGAAAGGTCGACAGCGAGCGATTGACCGATTGCCGTCGCTGATGTCGTCGAATCGTCCAGGCGTCGTCGCGAGTTTAAACCGCCAACTCGACCTTTCAATGTTGGTACCACTTGAAAGGGCGAACTTAGGACAAGTCGCCAATTACAAGGGGTTAGATTTTGGTCGGAATGCAATCTCGTCCCCTAGATGCGTAAAAAGGGAGTATATCGATCGGTCGGTGTCAAATGTCTCGTTCTTGACCGATGGCTCAGCGACGCCCCTTTCTTCAGCCCAGCGGCTAAGAGTCCAAACGACACAGATGACAATGGCCCAAACTGAATGAGAAAAACAACCAGCAACTAATAACTGTCGCTCGGAAAAGGCGATGATTAATTCCAGGTGCAACAAAAAAGCGAATGTCTTGCAAGCCTCTGCTGCGCTCTGGGGCTTGGGCTCAACGAGATGAGTGAAAGAGAGAGACAAAGTGGAGCGGAGGGATCTGGTTGCTGTGCCGTCGTTATGGGCAGGTGCAGGGCAAAGTGGCAGAGTGTGGAGAGGTAAGGCGTCGGAAAGTGGCTAATGGGAGATGTGATTGGCTACTTTTAATTGGTTGCCGTGGAAAGCGCAAACGACCCTGTTTGGGGGTAGTTAATCCTTGTAACAATAAGATCGTGTAACATGACGATGACCAAGTCTATTAATTGAGAGGAAGTAAAAAGGAAAATAAACATTATTCCTACTAACATTTCGGTACAATAAGAGAAATGATTTCTGAGCATGTTGCTCATTTACATAAGTGTTCTGTTAGAGTTGTCTCCTGAGATTGTGAGTCTTTGTGCCACTTACACTACTGAATTTTGGCTACAAACGTTCTCACTGTGACGAAGTAACTCGGCATGTGAATGATTTCATTACAAATATTATAAAAACCGTTAAAAGATAATTTGAGCCATCTCAAAGCCCATTCACAGTAATATTTGTAATAAAATTCAAGTTCACTTCCGTTGACTCATCAACTGCAGTCAGTGCTGGCCAGCATACCCTGTAACCATAGGTACAGTCAGCAAGGTTTGCAACATAATCACTGAAGCAATATACTGTGATATAATTGTTATGATGATCAAGATTCCATGTAACCTCCTTCACAGTATCATCTCTCGGCCACGTAACAAGACATGGGTTCATGTTGGGAGTTAAATTTCAGACGAATATTCTATGACAACACCACTTGTCGTGTCTGGCGATACACTCTTTTCTCAAACAACAAGACAAGCATTTTCAAAGAAGTTGACGCTGCAGGCAGAATCCCGCTGTTGATTGCGATCTATTCTAAGTCATGAATGGCGTCATGGCGCATCTTTATATAGAGCTGGTGCTAATGCAGATATCACGCAGGTGATATTCCGACGCACTATGGACACTGCTGAATCCCGAGTCCTCTTGTATAAAAGGCTCAATGCATCGTGAAATATGCTTCATCGTAGCCCCTGCAGGGCTTCGTAGCGACCGTCGCTGAAAAGAAGCCTAAGTAACTCCAAGCCGAATGCACACCGTGGCCTTTGTCCCAATACCCTTCCCTATGTAGTCCTGTCCGGGAGACTGTTGAACCCTGGCCTATTTCTTTCCGTCCAAACGCCTGTGCCATGCGATACCTTGGATGTATATCCGACGCCAAAAGAATCTAATTCATAAAAACAAACAAGTAACGTTGCGAGAAGAAAAACTTGCGAATAGAGTTGTAAATGCGATGAATGCCATCAAAAATAAAGCTCGTGGGGTTCGGAATAGTGAAAACCATAGTTGATTGGATAACCCTGCCATTCCTAAGACGGGTAGTGTCCCTGAGAGAGCCCGTGGGCGAGTGGCTGATGTTGAGGGTGAACACGGTCATAAACGACAAAATCAGGCACAATACCGGTTCTAAGATCGTTCCGTCGCCCGATGGGCTGATAGTGCATCTGGGCTGGGGGAACAGGTACAGAGAGATGGTACTGCTCCAAAGATGCCGAAGGTGGGGGGTGTAAGAGCGTGTTAACGTGGCGCACGGGCTTGTACGGGCTGGGTCGCTGCTGTAGATAGACGCTCGGCGAGTTGGAGATGGGAGTGTGAGCCATAGGTGTATGGACAACCGAGGATTGGCCGTACGCCTCAGCCAAAGGAGACGAGTTGAATGGTCCCAGACGTCCAGGGCTAAGTTGTTTGTTCGGGGTACTGTAGCTGACAGGCGCCTGGGTAGGGAAACCAGTTTGCGCCATGGTGACACCCGTCGTTGGGGGAAGCGATTGCTTCGGCACCATAGCCGCGGGGACAGTAGGATAGACTGTAGACATAGCGCGCATACCAGTTTGCAACGGGGGAAGCGAGACGTGAACAGGCTGAGCTACCTGCTGTGTAGGCTGAGGGTACCCGCTGACATTGATGTTGTGATTGTCGAAGGTAGTCAACGCAGGTTGAGGTAGAGCCTGAGGCTGGGCCTGAGAATGTCCAGTCATGACAGGAAGGTGAGGAACAGGCAGTCTCGCCGGCTCGACAATTCCATTGGATCGCGGTACCTGAGGCATAGCCGGAGCAGCACCTCGCTGAGGGGCAAGTCGCTTGGCGGGGTGTTCCATGATCTCTCCCTCGGGACTTCGCTTCCGTGACACAGGAGGGAACTGGAGGTTTGGCTTGGTAGAGAGTGGGGAGATGATGTTAGTTTGGTATGCAGACCAGTTCTGTGAGTGACTCGACGTGGGCGAGTAGTTTGTTGTAACAGCCGGGGTAGGGAGCAGGTTGACGGTGGGCTGCATAGCAGCTGTCGGTGAAGCGACAGGTGAGTGTTGGCCCTTGGTTGCTGACGAAGGGACGTGAACCGGTGATGCTGGCAATCGTACAGCTCGTTCGTAGTACTCGTGAAAGCAAGAGAGCTTGTCCAACCAGTCATTCCACTGGTCCTTTGTCGCCACCAAGTTGTATCGCATGTTAGACAGAAACTCCACTTCCATGACATGAATCTCTTGCACGTTGAAGCATGACACCTCGGCCCAAGTCTTGTTCGTGTAGGTGTTATCATCCAAGACTGTCAGATGGTCAGTTGACGCCCAGCGATACGGGTGCTCTTCACTTACATTTGTTCCCGAGCATTAGTGCCACCGTCAGCAACCTATACTCGCTACCAGCGCGACCGTTGATTTGAGGTGTTGACATCTTCAGTCGGTAGATGAAAAGTAAAGCCAACAGAATGACATTCTGGGTCACTTGTGTCGTCGAAAGAACGCTGTACACCCATTTTCGAAATTGGTCTAGAGGTTTGGCAAGAGGTGGTAACCGGGGAACGAGTGCATTGGGGCCCATTGCACGAATTGACCCAGCCTGCTTGAGTTCATCGATAGACTCAAACCAGAACAAGCAAGTCATCTAAAATATGTTAGTTTTGACCTCTCCACCACTTCTTAAGAAATACGCACTTGGGCAGCGAAATCGGCCAGGTTTCCACCCGCAGGGCTGATGCACTTGGGGATCACAAGGCTGTGATAAACAAGAGACTCGGCATCATCTCTTGTCGCAGTGGATGTCGAATCAGGAGGCGTTGAAGGCTGGGCAGTTTGTCCAACGACTGGGACCGTGTGGGAGGCTGTCGAGATTGATCCATTGCGGTGCTGAGAAACTTGAGAGGTGGAGTGTAGCTCATGGGTCGGATGTGTGGATTGCTCCTGTTGATAGTAGTGATTATATGTGTTCTGCGGTTGTGGTTGATGCTGTTGTTCGGGTTGTTGCACAGGATATCGGTAGTACTGTGATTTCCCCGTGTCGTTTACCGTAGCTGGAGCTCGAGCAGTTTGAGGCACAGTAGAAGTGTAGTTGTGAATAGCATGACTATCCCAAGAAGCCACGGGAGGCTGGAATACGGTGCTCATGTCGTCGGTAGGAGGAGTCCTAAGTCCGTCTCCCAGCGCTAGTGTATCGTGAAATCGAGAGGGTAGCTTTGGCAGCTTAATACTTGAGGGAAAGCTTGATTCCCGACTGCCAGAGCCGTGGGGAGGTGAGGGAGGAAAGTTCGAGATCGCAAGCGAAGAACCGACCATGGAGACTTATGCGTATTGCCGAGGTGAATCGTCAAAGGTTTGGTGAAGCACCAAAACCGGGAGATTGAGGTTATGAGGCTTCACTTTGATGTGCAAAAGCCCCACTGCAGACGGCAGGCACAAAAGGCAATTAAGCCAGAACGTTATGTCAAGTAAATGACGACTGATGTATTGTACGAGTGAAGTAACAATACAAGTATACCCCACCAAGGCTTGAGCTTGAATTCGTTCGTATTATTCAATAGGTTCGTTTGTTCGAGAGGGCGTAGAGTTTAAAGGACCTCAAGGAGCGCAAGTGCCATTATCGAGCAACACTGACAGGCAGTGCAAAGAATTCGCAGTAGACCGGCTGCAAGCGACTTCGAGGATGACCGTTTCGACTTTCTCGGCGACAGACCGGGTGTTCAACGAGGATACCGGAGGAGGAGTAGAGGTATATCCCAGAGCTAAGTGTAAATTCGTCAAGGCTGGAGATCAATTGTATTCGCTGGGAGGATGGTGGTTGAGGATGGTGGTTGAGGATGGTTGAGGATGGATGTCTAAGAGAGGAAGTTTGGACAGGAAAGAAAGGAAGAGGAGGGAAAAGGAAAGAGTAAAAAGAAGCAACCACGAATGGGTTCAGTCACTCAGTCCATGGCTGGTGGTTGTGTGTGTATGTACAAAGTCCTGGAAGGTAAGGTAGGTGGTTTACTTTCTTTCATTCACTTGAACTTGGTAGTCTGGTTGTTCGTCAAGTGTGGTTCTCTCCTAGACGCAGCATAGCATAGCGTAGCGTAGCGTAGGGAGTAAGGGTAAGGTAGGAAGAGTAGGGGTGTCCGTCGGGTCTAGTCCCACAAATACCTGGTAGCCCCGTCCATTCCCAAAGGTACTTAGTTGCAGCACCTGAGCGCCCACTATCCGCAGGTACTTTTTAGTGGACTAGGACGTCTCCTTCCCTGGAGTGATGCCCTGGATCAGACTCCATGGATGGGCTGCTGGCTGGACTGCCAATGGCTTAATGGAGCCATGGCAGACAGAGTCCCTCTCTCACTCACGCACTCACTTTCAGTCTCAGACAAGACATTGCACACGCACACCCGCCCGGCCGTCCCTGGGTAGGCCAGGCTGCGCGCCGTGTGGTACTAGCCGAACATGTATTGCGATACCTATTATTTCCCAGACAATTCCATACAAAGCCTGGTACCACGGGCATGGCAATTGTCAGCCCGTCATGTCGCGAGCCTTTGCTAGACCTGCTCTTACGGACTAGACCAGGGCCATCGTGGCGCTCTCCAGCTGACACCGCACCCAGCGACAACCCCCGGTTTCCGTGAAGTGAGGTGAGGTGAGGTGCTTTGCCTTTCTCTGCCCTGTGTTAGCTGCTATTATTATGATTACCGTACACCCCCAGCCAGGCCAGGATCTCATCGCTTTCGCCCACCCCTCTCTCACTTCACTTCCATTGCCGCTAAAACTCTCAAGTTTCCTCCACTCATCCCCAAGCAAGCTTCAATGGGGACCAAGCCCGCTAGACGGCGGAGTCTTGGGTGCTGGAACCTACCATTCACCCACTGCAGTTTAAGCCCCCAGGCAACTTGATGGAGCATCGATTTTGAGCAAAGTCGCCCCTGGAACGCCCTAGGGGTCGCCCGGTCGGTGCCGTGCTTGACGCCGGGCTCTGAGCGGGCTTGACGGGGCTCGAAGGACCGAGGGCGGCGGGACTTGCGAAGGGATACCCAGACTACGTTGCGGTATTGAATTCATACATGGATAGTGAGATGGAGATATGAAAATCGAAATGATGGCGAATTTATTGCGGGATACCAACGAGGCGGCTGATGAGCGATCTGTCCCTGAGAGTGCATCCGAATTCGACTTGCACACCCTTATGCACGATTGGATTCCTTCCAAGCCATCCACGAAGCTGGGGCTTGTATGAAAGATCCCTGAAGGTGTCGTTCGGTACAGTGTAAGAGGAGGTTTTCACAAACACATTCGTTGTGGAGTACTAACCATCAATAAGAGTTCATTGGTCACATCGGTTCAGGATTGGCACAAAACTTCCCATTCATCGGTTGTGGACGGATACAGTAAGTTACAGTGCTGCGATTATTTGTCTGATCAAGGCGTAAAGCCTTGAAGCTGTCAAACTCGAACTGAATTCAACACAGCCTATCTATCTCCGCCGTGTCGCATCTTCGCTTGTCCAACAACTTTTGGTGGTGTGCTGGAACCTTCAAATACTTACCATACCTGTACAAGCGGTGCAACTCTACGGCCACTTTGGATTATCTTCTCATGAGCCACCCATCAATCATGAGTCTGAACCTCAACCCATGAGGAGCCATGAGATGAGCCATGCCGCGGTGCTTACTCCACTTTGTCTTTCCCTGCTAGGAACGAGAAAGCGTAAGTGTAATTGTCGGCCGCGTGTAAGAAATCACCAGGTTATTCCTTCTGCCCTGTTGATACATATACTGTACAGTACTGTCTTTGCTTTGCATCCTTGTGCTATGCTGTGCAGCCTATGCTATGTTTTCCGGGCTGGCCTAGGCCATGTTCCTAATAGATGAGGCGCCAACCATCAGTACGCTACTAAACAAAATTAGTTATTACCGTTCAGGACAATGAAGAGGAGAAACGCACCAGAATGTCCGGCATGAGGATGGAACGAGCGAAACAAGGCCCCAGCTTGAATAGGTCGCAATGAATGAATGAACGAATAACGTTGGGCGACTGAATCAAGCAAAGCTGTCATGTCCCCGACAAGCCGTCCGTTCCACTCACAGGGTGGCAGAAAACTTGAGATCCAGATTTGAAGTGCAGAAAACAAATGAGCAGATACCCGATATGAGACAGCCAGAGTTGGCAGAACAATATCGTTCTTTATACTATTGAAGTCAACTTTTCTGCTACTCCAAGGGCCCTCCCACTGGAAGCAGCATCCATTCGCCGAGAGGCGCTGCAAATCCGTGCCGCGCCTTGAACTATTAACGGCTAAAGCGACTCTCATCAACTTTGTCACCCGGTATGCAAGCACCGTGTTTTCAATGCCCTTCCTTTTTTACTTCATTCTCGAGTCCTCATGACATTTCTGAGACAAGGCGATGAGCATGAGGACCTTTGGCGTACGCATCTGATAGTGTAGCACTGGGCCTTCTACTGTACACTCACGCAACCAGCGGAGATCACTGGGAACCAGCGTCTCTTCGGCACGCTTGTTAGCTCTTCCGGATCCTTGGTATCCATAGTGTTGAGTCGTAATTCGTTTCTTACAGTGCCTGCCCGCTAAATCAAAATCTTTTCCAAGTGGAACAAGGGCGCGCAATTCGCCTTATCAACCATCAAAGAAAATAGTACGTAGTTTGAAGCCACCGTCTGGCCCCATCCGATAACCTGGCAGTGAACGGTGGGAATCCCTGCCGCTACGGGCATCTCCCCTCGCCCTGAGGTGCAGCGCCATGCACCCATGGTACGGAGCCAGGAGCCCAGCCCGTCATCACACTTCCAGCAAAGAGGCTAGGGACGATGATCTAAAAACTTAACCGGGGCAACCCAGGGTCTAGCCAGTTGATGACAGCAAATCTGCATCTCGCAACCACAAGCTGTGTCAGCCAGCCCAAGACAATACCGGTACGTCCGCGCCAAGTAAAGTAGTCGAGCCTCAAGTCGTAGCACTCAGGAATTAACACATGGTCCAAGACGGGTTGGTTGCCTTTCGACAAAGCCCTTGTTAAGTTAGTGCAAGTACTATACATATTTCGAGCCTCATATGGCATCCTGTAATGTGAAATGTGTTGGTTTCGCCGAGACCAGAGGTACCTTTGCGAGAGAGAGGAAGACGGGGGGGAAAGCCCTTCAAGACTTGTGATGTCGTGATGGGCAAGAGGCTTGTTGCCGTTAGAAAGCAAGTCAGTCGTGCACAAAGCCTGTCACTGCATTCCGTTGGCTGTAACCTTGTTTAGCCAAAACCATCCGGCGTGCCCAACAGGGACCAAAAGGACATGGACAAACCTTGGTTACATACAGGCTGGTAGACAAAATTGGCGTGTCTATTGCAATTTCGTACAGAGGCCAAGAAAGACATCTACCAAGGTAACCAGCCTGATTAATCTCTGCGGGGGTACTTGCATCTGAACTCAACAATGTTTGGTGTGTATCCGTAATCCGCAATGAAACCGAAGAGTTTTGTTCTTCGTTGCGCTGTGTCCGAGACTCTCGAGCTGCTGTCTTACACTCTTGCCGACCAGAGAATATGATGTATCGACTGATGCGTTGGATGGACTTTTTGATTCATTGTTTTGCGTGTTGACATTAGTCCAAGAGCCTTCAGCAACGCTATGATGGCGTTCAATAATTACATCGTATTCTTGGACTCAGGCACGGATCTAGCAAATGAGTTCAGATGCAAGCAAGAGACAAGCGCAGAACAGTATGTCAGTATGCCACTTACTCGCAGGGAAGGAGCCTTCCATGCGCTCACCGCCAATGAGAGCCCCGGTATATGATAAGGGAACGACTCGTTTGTCTTGTCTTGTCTTGTCTTTTCTTTTTCCTCGCCCATAGTGTCCAGACGACATCTCCGGCTGCTCGGACAACTTGCCCAAGTACGGTATGTACAAAGCCTGTAGCGAGCTGGCTGGGCTGTGATCAGCAGTCATTGGCGAAATCGAATACGTACGCATTTAGGCTTGGTACAGAAAGTTGGATGTCTCCTGTACCTTTCTCCTTTGGCCGTCTCGTATGTACAGCCAAACCATGCCGCCGCAGCCTGCTTTCCTCGTATGTGCGTGGGCGTAAAACTCACAAAAAGGATGGGGAAGTGGGTGCATTGATGACCACTCGAGTACGGGTAATCAATCTAGAAAATGTGAACGAATCAGCACGGTACGAGACGCTGTGACAAGCCATTCAGCCAATCACGGCGAGGTCTTGATGGCAGGGAGCATAACCTAACCTTGGAGGTGACTGACCCTTGCTTTCCAATTTTCTCGCTTTGGCGCACAGGACAGACTTGAGCGCAGGGATGATTGGTTATTTGTTTAAAGGAGTGAATTGATCCATGTGGGTGTAATGTGATGGATACATACATCATGAGACAGGCAGAGAGAAAGCATGTAGGCAGGATGAAAGGCAATTGCTTTGCCTATGCCAGAGCAGCTGAATGTGTAATCTAACGTCAGGCAGCTACCTAGATAGGCAAGGCAAGGCAAGGCAAGGCAAGAGAAAAGAGAGAATATCACAATTCACAGGAACGACCCCCCGTTCCCTTAGAAGCACCCTACCTGAATAAGCTCAGGGACTCGCTCGATAAACGTTCTGTATTTATTCTACAAAAATAGATGCAGGTTTTGATAGGTATGGGTGATTATAACCCAGCACCCGTTTCCCAGTCCCATTCTTAATAAAGGGGATACACGAATCAGTCAATCGTGTTCGCCCACAAGAAAGAAATAATGTATTATATCACAAATCTCTCTCAAGTCCAGGTCGTCTCCTTGAACTCTAGGACCCGAGGGAAGGCGACCATGAGACCGCTAAGCCAAGCAACTAGAGAAGGTAGTAGGGACCGGAGTTGAGAATTGGTCGATCCTGCCCCTCGAGTTCAATTCTGCAGCGACATTTGATGCATAACTATCCGCAGGTACCTTCGGCCTAGCGTGGGCAAGCAAGCATATAATAAACAGAGGAATCGTTGGCAGTCGGTGTAAGAAGAACTATTGGATTTTGGTATGCGTCAACCCTTTAGAGATCGACATTGAGAACCCATGTCAGGCCGATGAGGAAGGCAAGCAGACGGTGTTGCTACCTTCCCTGGAGAGTCTGGAATCCCTGGCTGGGTAAGTATGGAAACTGGAAGGAACGGGGGCTCATCTCATCTGAACTGAAGTTGCTGTAATTGGTCAACGCATTTGCAGTTGCAATTCTCAATGTGAACATGGAAGGAAACATCAAATCCAAGACACCGGCACTTTCCCACTTGTGTCGTTGGTTTCCGTCTAACCATCCCTAGCAGCCCGCTGTACTGTACCGTAGTCCACTAAACCTACTAAGGTACCTGGACATTCCATCCTCCATCAAACCCCCATCTGTTTGTTAACCCCCAGTCGGTCTTCTTTTTCTCACTCTCGAATCATTACCCCAAGGTGGCCCACCATGACTAGGTATCTCAAGCCCACTTGGAACTCATTACAAATGCTCTTGGGATGATAGTCCAGACATCGTCATCTTTAGGTCCATTCTTGCATCAAATCCTGCGGTGTGAAACAATTTGATTGTCACCCGCACAGAGAGGCTCTCGGCCAAGCCTGTTACATCCAAGAATTGGACCGAATTTCAAAGAGAGCCTCCTAGTTCGTGTTGAACATGGAAGCCAATCACATGCCACAGTTATATCAACTTTGGAAAGCTTGCAGAGCTTGTGGCAAACCCAGAACACAGACGCACCGCCAATGCAAATATGGTGGGGTCCCGGGCAGTGGTTCTGACTTGGGTTTGGCCTGTTTTGCTTTGTTACTGTGCATTTGCTTTGCTTGCTTCACCTGTACTCAACAGAAGGCAAGCGACAGACAAGGGCGCTCGATCCCTGATGTCTATACCAGGCTTGGCTGGTCCGCTGCTCCTTCCTCTCCGCTGCATCCGCCATCGTCGTCGTCGACCGCAGGCCTCGATGACATATGCTAATAATGTCGGTTCCCCGGCCTTGCTGCTGTTGGCTGCTGGTGAGCATTTGTTCGTATTGGAGGGGTGGGGTTGAAGACATGCCATTCTAGCCAAACCCCAACTACAACTACAATTGAGCGACCAGCATCTTCGGATACACATTTTGATATACGCCAGCCTCATGTGCTCCGCCATCAGCGGTGCAAACAGTTGGCAAGGAGCTTGATGTGGATGCTGAAGGCTTGGTTATGCGGTCCTTCTGCTGAGTCTCACAAGGTAATCTAACTGTCACAAAAGATCATGCTTTGAGACAGCAACCAAGGGCTTTTGCCAACTAATTACACTTGTCTTTGTATTACCCAATCGTCAACAGATACCATTATTTGGACCTGAGAACTTCCTAGGTAAGCTTCACGTCTTTGGACCAACCCAAAGAGGCGTTAATCGACTTCAAAGGCTAATGTTCTATTCCCGCCAGCCACATATTTACCATCAAACACCGGATTAAGGCGCCGTCTAACCTGACGATATTAGCGACCTGGGCACTATTTAACGACTGCCACAACTTCTCACCACTAGACATCGCTGGTCCGGGTGCCGTCCTGGCGCTTCCACAGTCGAAAAGTTGACTACCTTGCGAATTCCATATGGGCCGCGAAGCCGTGTGACACCATAAGCTTTATTGCAGACAAAGAATGTCCCAAAGCAAATCACTTCATTAGGCATGTAATCCGTCCGCCCACGGCTACAAAATTCGCCCCGAATATGCATCCACACGTCTACGGCATTCAATCACACCATTGCTACGATACGGCATTTCAACTTGTCGGGCACTGATTGAATGATCACACCCGCAGGTCGCACGCGCAGCTCTTGGTGGCTCGCCAGTACGCAAATGGGGCCAGCCTTTGTGCGGTTATTAACATAAATGCCTCCCCATATCCCGATACCTTGGTCTCGTTGTCCGCTTCAGAGATCACTCATCAAATGTATGTACAAAACAGGTCGTTTCATGGTGCACCAACCGGTTGGTAGCGTCGCATGTTGAGCTTCCATTGGTTCATTTACTCCCCTTAAGTTTACCGACACAACTTTCACGGTCCCAAGGTATACATACTGTAGTGCTTAATCCTCGCTGCTATCAGAACCAACCACTGGGCCTCAAATGAGAGTCTTTTAATCTGGCTGGGCTAGTTCCGCCATCTTTATCTGCGGCCCAACCCCATTAATGATGGGCCTAATAAAGGCCAAATGTCGATGAGTGATGATGCACGGTTGGTCGATCGAAGCCACTCGAGGCAGATTGCAGCTGTTTGGGGCGGAGAAGCATTTCACAAAACACCCAATTCTTGGATGGACACCAGTCCGGAGGTTTGCCTATATCAATAGGTAGCATGGCATGGAGGGATAATCACACCTCGTAACGAAATAAAGATGGCTCTTCCAATGGATCAACAAGTGACTCGGAATTCGTAAGAACAGGGTTTCTCTTGACCCCTTGTTCAGCCGAATAACGAGGCCAAGCTAATACCAGCATCGTGTTCCGTGATGCGAGCTTTTGGTTCAGCGTGGAGAGACAAGTCTGATCCACTTGACACTTTACCTTTGATAGCAATCCACATGCTCTCAGGCCATGTAGCCTATATCACTCACCCACTCGGCGCCCACGCCCTTGGACATGCGCGATACTGATTCAAGTGTGAGGAATTTGTGATGCAGGGATGTCCAGGCCTGGGCGAAATCCCACGCTTACAGCCCCCATCAGTTGTCTTCTGATGGGCTGTAAGTCGTCGTGCCGTCCTACGTACATGACCGAGATAAAATTTCCAGGGTGGCTCGTCCCTGCTTCACTATTGATTGACATCAATCTCTTGGTGGTCAAAAACGGCACTGATCTGGCTCGGACGCTACCTTTTGCGCCGTCTTGGCGTTGTCCGCTTGAATACTCAGATCACTGGTGCACGGGTTTGACTTGTTACTATGTATGGGACGAAATAGCAAATTTACAACAACACATTTACAATCGCCGGGTGGCGATATCGGAAGCCTGTTGGTGGCCCATGGCCTCTTCATGTTGACACTCATTTCAATCGGCACGGTGTCCATCGTGATATGGCGATTTAATCTTTCACATTGGCATTGAAACATCATCAGCCTCGCAGCTTAGGCTCGCCCTTTGCATGATTTTGACAATGGGGGTTGGTTTAAACCATATTATAGGGGGGGATTACTGAAAAGTGTGAACTGGCAGCTCCATCGTAGCTGGAACGATGTAGAAACATGCATCAGTATCAGCTTTGGCGGTTAAGAACCGACGAATATCATGCTCGCTACCACAGGGTAGGTAACATGGTTGTCGGATAACCCTGGCCATTTCATCAGTGACCCAATCGGAAGACACAAAGTCTTGGAGGTTCAACTGGTCATGATGCCCCTCCCCCTCGCCCTCGATATGACTTTGCATCTTGAGTTTCAGGCCCATGTTTTGTTCAACGATGGAATAACGAAGTGACGATCAGCGAAGTCATCAGCCTGATACGGAGTAGTGATAGATAGAATCGACACAACTCGTGCTAATACCAACATGTGGTCATCCTTGTCCAAGCCACCCTTGGCTAGATGAACAAGGGCGTTTAAAGCCATGTCGACCCCTCTTCAAAACTTGAGATTGGCAGACTTCTACAGTTGGCCGCAACTGTTGCCTTGGCTAACTCTACCCATACAAAGGGAGTTGAGGCAAGTCTCCGTGGTTCCCAAGGGAGTCAGTCTGCACTCTGCATTCAAGTCAAGAAGAAGTCTGAGGAGGGAGGGAGGCCCATGCAAGCACTTAACGCGCGGCGCGTTTAGCCGGCGTTAGACGGGGAGACTGACGCCATGATCCGGGGCCCTTTCTCTTCCTTTTACCTCCCTTTGTCGCTGATCTATTCTGATCTGATCACGTCTAGGTTTTACGCCCCCCCTTGAATCATGTTTTGTTGGGTGGCAGACGGTGGCAGAATTCACTCTGTTCTTTTCTCTATGAGCCCTGAACTTTTGATTTGCTCTGTCTGTGGGGCGCACCCTGCCTTCACATTCAGTAGTACTGTCTCGTCCCGAGCTGAACTGAGATCAGGCTTGAGCTTGGGCTTGCTTAACTTAGCCAGGTCAGGTCAGGTCAGGGTTAATGCTGATGCGGATGCAGGATTATCTTTGTTGTCTCGCGTGCGTATGTTTCTAAAACAACATATGCATGCAACGCACGACTCGCAATATCGGAACGTGCTCATTTCAGGCCGCCCCCTCATCATGAGACCTCGTCATCGAAGAGATTGCCGCTCGTTGTGCAGGACTCCTCCTCCTCTCAAGTCTCGTGCTGGATGAGTGCATATCCGTGTCTGAGAATTTACAACATCAAGTCAGCGACCGATCTTCAACTTATTTCATGCCTTTGGGAGCCACGCAACCGATACGGTTGTGTTTCATTATCTTCTTTTGCTTTGTGTACTTGTTTCGGTTCGCCTTGGCTCGGATCATGGGATTATCTGACTGCATATACATAGTAGTCCTTGACTAAGCCAAGTGGCTTGCCGAGAGGATGGCGGTGTTGAGGCTTTGATAGCTTTTGACTTCAATAGACGCCGGATTGCGTATGCCCCTCATGCATATGTATGCGACGAAAGGAGAAAGGATGTCTTCTTCATTCCAGATCGAAATCCTTGGGGTGACCATTGGATAATTCTGTCAGCACAAAGGTACTAACAAATGTATACCCTGAAGCCTGGCTGCAAGGGCATAGCGAATGGGAGAACCGTCACCCGGCTGCTGCAGCCTGGGGTTGCCATCGTGTAAAAATCTCGCCGGCTGCCTCTTGTTGACGACTTCCACATCATAGTGCACCTATGTCTACATGCCCAGACGGAATTTTGGTGCAGATATTCACGGATGGATATGAAGTGGACGCAGGCTGCATGAGTATTCCATGAAGAGCCAGACACCTATGATTTTATATGTGAGGTAACCTGCGTATATTTGCATATTGACCGTCTGTTTAGTGGTTTGAGCTGAAAAGTACCAATGTTGCATTCATCCCAAACGCCTGTCAATCTATCTACTCACATCGCAGCAAGCGTTATCACCCGGACGACACTGCAATCTATCGCTTCGACCCAGATACGATACCATAAACCCGCTCAAGAAGCTATATCCATAGCCGAGCATTTGAAGCCAATGGCGAGCTGCGTCGCTTCATATTGTTTACTGTCTTCAATACCAAACCATATTCGAAGAATAACAAAACGAACATCACGAACAGCTTATACAAGCGCCCCGAGGCTGGGCTTCTGAAGTTGACAGGGGGAATATCTTCACCAGCTGTCATAGGATGAAGAACCCCCCAGCCGTGACCCGACCCCCCAAGAAGCATATCATATTTCCCCGAGGCGATAAGTGTTGCGTACAAGCGAGAACTGGATATGTTGAAGCTATCCTACGAGTATCTCCTGCGAAAAGAGGAAAGCCCTACCGGATAGGAACATGAACACATGGCCAAACATGATGTCGATTGGCCGTGCCCAAAGCAAGACAATAATGTCTTTTGAGTCGTTTCTACACAAGGAAAACCTTGGAAGCCAGCTCGTCGGCAACTTTCGAGTCGGGAGCCAGTCGGGAGCTTTTAAGAAAGATGACTGGCACGGTTAACCAAAACGGTATTTGTTCGCAACTCGAGTAATAAGATGGCCTGATTTATCGATGAGTGATATAGCAAAGGTAATGAGTCCAGCCTTTTTCTAGCCAGGTACCACTCAGATAGCTCTATGTGTTCGTACGATCTGGCTTGGTCTTCAAAAGACAACCTTAGTTGTTGGTGGTCGAATGTCAGTGTCTCGGAAGACGAGCGAAGATAGCCCTGCGATGTATTGAGATACAAGTAGGATGTCCTATTTCGTACCATTTGTCCAAATGATCGCAGACCTGAATTTGGCATTGGTGCCTGGATGAGTGTGACTGAAATCGTGTCAAGTTATCTGTTAGTGGCACAAGTCTCAACATGGCTGTCTCGCAGGAGGTGATCAAGTAAATCAAAACCCAGGGTGGTTTGTTCCGGTGCTCTATATAACCATCTCCAACGACATTTAAGAGACAGAGACAGAGAAACTGGGCGATGCATGCCTTGATGAGATGTAGGAACCCGTAGCACGTGTTACATGTCCGCCTTGCAACAGGCTCACACAGAGACATACTGAAATGATATATACTACAAGACAATTGTAATAAGGCAGAGTAAGTGTATTGTATTGTGTTTATTACTGCCAGCTCATCAATCTGCATATTACCGCCTAATTAGTTGCTTGTCCTTGTCCCTGTACTTGTGTCTGTGACATTCGTCCCATCTTGTGATTTGTTGGTCTTCAAGACGATGCGATTGGGGGTACAGAGTATCCAGTTTCACGTTCCTGTATTTTTCCCCTCAAGGTCGGGTCTTCGGCATGAACTCCATTAAGTGGAAACCTGGTGTGTGACGTCTTGATACAGGCCAGGGTAAGGGTTCTGGTACTGTACTGGGTCTGGGCCTACCAGGGTCTTTTTTACATAGATTGGTACGTTGATGTCGAGGCTTGGACGGATAGATACAGAGAAGAGGCCTCTTTGATTCCGAATTAACCGTATGAAATCCTTCTCGCCCTGTTGGAACTGAGGAGATGAGTTCCGGAAGTCTAAAGGTTACATGCGTATTCCATCAGAGGGACAATCAGGACTTGATTTGGCTCCCCGTATTCTCCCCGCATAAGTTAGCTAAGTTAAGCGGTTTCTAAGTTAGGAGCAACGTTGAGTCTGAGAGATCTACATACACAGACTTGTCCAAGCCACTGACTGAAACCCGTATTCATAAACCGCTCGTTGTTCCCAACATATTCCTCCCAACCGCGGTTCCTTAGACGTCGAGTCTGAGTGAATTCATAATCTGTTCTCAACACCAAATCTTCCTCATTGTGATATCTCCGCGGTGTTCCCGTTTATTTCCTACGTCATACCTTCAACTAGGACATCCCTGTTCTTAGTCAAGCTCATTATCCTGTCTGCCAGAACAGATAATTGGTTTTTCAACTAATTCGTGGGTCTGGCCATTCGAATTCCTCGTGAGAAATCGCCCTGGCCGAGGACTGATTCTTTACAGTCCTGGTCCTTGTTCAACAAAATATTTTCCCTCCACTTTAGCCTCAGATTGCCGAAGACCTGAAAACGAAACCCAATCGGGCATTAAAAACAGAAGGAATTGGGCCACAAATTGAATCCCATATAATCAAACCTTCGAAACTTCAGCAGAGTTGTAACTGCACTTCTTTCGATACACTAGCGAGTCTTGGCCAAGATGCAGCGCTCTGGCTCGTTCGAGAGGCGCAGTTCTATCAACCGGAGACCATCGCCAAGTCCTTCACCAATTCCTACGCCATCATCTAGAACTCGAACACCTTCTCCTTCTCGTGGTCGACCTCGAGGTAGCAAACCTCCTTCTTCACGACCAGTCTCACGTTCGAAATCTCGGGGACGGTCCTCTTCACGCTCAAGTTCACAATCGCCATCTCGCCGCAAGAAGCGTAGCGATGACCACCACCATCATCATGGTCTTTTCAAAACCACTGCTGGTCTGCTAGCAGGAATTGGCGTTGCTACCGTGATAGCCCATAAGGTCTGGCCAAAGGGCGTTCTGCACGGCGACCATGAAGACTGGGAGCATTCTTCTGCCAAGCATCACAGGAAACCAACACGCCGTCGTCGCTCACCTGAGAATGCTGAGCGTGTGTATGAACGCACTACAAGACGGCATGGTGATGTTGTCTACCAAGAAGAGGTCAGCCGTAGACGGCCTCAAGGCTATGAGAGGATGCCGCAGGAGCACGTAAGGATACGTCATCATGCTGAACGGATACCTTATCCTCCTGATGACTATTATGTTCAGGAGCAGTCTTTCTATCCTGCCGAACGCAGAAGGACTGTTGCTCAGCCTGCTCCTTATCCTCCTCAGTGGTGATACACTGATGGAGATGAGAAACTTACGATGTATTTACGTTGATATGATCTTTATTTATGTTAAGTGGGAAATGGGGTGGTTTATTTTGACCTACTGGCGGCGAACTGGCATAGGATCTGGGCGGACTGGCGATTGCGTTAATCATTTCTTTACAAACACACTGGCATTTCGATAAGCACATGCACAAGCGAATTTTTAATATATATCTTGAGTGTATTGTAATACTCGTTCATGGTGGTTCTATGTTATGCTATCATACCCAAACTCCGCTCGAAAACCACAGTTGCCGTCCTGTATACCTGCTCATCATGAGAACCTCCTAAATCACTACGCATTCCGTATATACCACATAACCCATCATATATCGCTTGTCCCCGGAGATGACGGAGCACTGCCAGGCGATTCCCCCGTCACCTCTTGTGGTGCTGCACTCTGTACAGCCTCCCTCCAGCCTTCACCAGCGGTGTGTCTTACAAAGACTGCGTTGAGAGTATCTCCAAAATACCTCTCACGGCGGGTTGTCCTCCTCTCGCCTCCTTCCATGGCCGAGTATGCACTGCGTGTGGTGCGCATCCTCTTTCGTGTGCCGCCTTCGCTTAGTAGGTTACTCAACTTGAGCCGCTCTTGCATCAGGGTGTTGTCAAACTCCACGATCCCGCGGACCCATGGCGCCACATCTAAAACAATGAGTGCTGTGGTCCGGTCGAACACTGATGGGTCAAGATAACTGGCGTAGGTTGTCTTTTCGTTTATAGCAATAGGGTCGAATGCATGAGCTAGGTCCATGCGATCCATGGGCCGGATCTGAGGCTCAAACGAGTGATCAAGAGACTGGACGACTCGCTCCTCCGTTAACGGCTCGAGAAGAGGGGTGGCGGTCGTATCGAGTTCCAGTGAAATATCGAAAAGTGTCTGTCTGGCCAGGGATTTGACAGTGAAGGAAAGGTCAACGCTAGGCGATGAATACAAGGTCTTAGGGTCTGCCTCAAGAAGTCGACGCCCGAGTATGAAATCATCCCGCATCTTGACTGGAATTTCAGGCAGTTCTGGATCTATCGTTTCCTGAAGATTGATGCCCAACGTGCCGCTTGATAGCAAATCTGCATCGCCCATTGAAGTGTAGAACTCATCCATAATCGTCAGCGCCTCGAGCCTCTTGCTTTGTTTTGAGACGGTATGAGATATACCATCCGCCCATGAATGCAAGTTCAACGAGTTATCCCAGTCACCCATGTCAAGTGCCCAAGAGTCCCATGACTGCTTCAATGCTTCTTCCTCAGACTTCATTGGGTCGGGACAAGTAGCTATCAGATCTCGACCGATCCAGCCCAAACCCTTGCAATAAGTCTCTTCGCTCAACACTCGTACCACGTCCCCGTTCTCATCTAAATCAGATCCCTTAGGCCATCGCAGGTAGAACCAATCGTTTCCTCCCTTGCGATCCCCAACTCCAATTTGGCACCAGTAGTTGAGCTCTGTTAGCGAAGCCCTGAGATCGTGTTTGCGAGACTTGTACAATGCTTCGACCGCTGTGCGTCGTAAAATGTGACCCTCGTTAGCTGCTGTTAGAAGGCAAAGGTCGACAGCAAGATCGGTAGGCGGGGGCGAGAAACGGAAAATGCCATGAAGGTTGAGAGTCTGAAGCGGCACCAACTTTTCGTCGTTGCAAGTCAGGATAAACGGTCGTTTCGATTGCGCCATCATGCTCGTCAATGTCGCCCAGAACTGCTTATCTTCTTCGTATAGAATATCCACCTCCTCCAGTAGAATCAATGACTGTTTCTGACTCTTAGTCGAACTGGCCTTTGTCGTCTCTGCCTGCTTTTCTTCAATAGACTTCTTGATCGTTGGTTTGGAGGCTGTCTTCTTCTGGAAGAAGCTGGTCATTGTGCCCTGTTTTCCAGCCTTTACGTCGCGCGCCACCTCATCCTGTTCTGTGATTTTAGAGTCGTCCTGTGTGCGATGTTGCTGAACGAGATGATTGCGCGTCATATCGCCAACCTTCTCTAGGATATCTTTACCGCTTCGCCGGCTTCCAGGATGGATTTCGAAGATCTCGAAGCCCAATTCTTTGGCTATAGCGTAGACAGTTGCTGTCTTACCACACCCATGGGGGCCACTGATAACGACGGCATTTGTCAGGCGTTCTTGGTCCTTGGCTCCCTTTGCCATGTCACCATTTCGAACAACTGTCTTCCTCAGCAGGCCTGAGCCAGTAGGTGCCCAGTCATCCTCATTTTCAGAAACCTCTCCCATTTCATTTGCCTCCTCTTCGCTGCTGACGATAAAGTCATCCAAGTCATCTTTCTTCCTCTTCTTTTTCGGGGCTGCCTTGGGCTTCGCCTTCTTCTTGGCTGTAAGATTATCTTGGCCTGCCGAAATTACAGATTGGACTTGGAGTGTTTGCAGCCACTCTTTGAGTAGGAGAGCTTCCTTGCCACCCTGTAGAATTTCCGACGCCGTGGTTGGAGCGTATTTGTGTGTCCAAGCTAATGATTCGCATGTTGATCGGTCGTATGCGGAGAGATTTGTCTCAAGTGATTGATGTAGACGGTGAATTGCAGGATGTGTGTTTCTTGTATGCACAGTGATATTGTCAGCTAAGTCGTCGTCGTCCTGGACAGCAGCATGTCGTAATGTTCGTAATTCTGAGCGGATGCGTTGCTGGAGTTTTCGACCACTTTCGAAGTGCCGGGAAGGTTTACGCAGCTCCTCGGGCACCGGTTCAAAACGGTCATCATTCCTGGGAAGCAAATCATAAATAGCCGTAAAATCCATGCTGGAGCGAAATCGATCCAAGACAGACTCTTCAGGATTTACCGTTACAGTAGAGCCCTTGGACTTCTTACTCATGTGCTCGTCAGAGAGCGATGCTGTCGGCTCAAGTTCAACGTCAAAGCCTCGAACGTGAGCCATCCCCTTAGCAGGCCAAAGAGGCTGCATAGCACCAGGGACTTTCATGACGCCTGTTCTGGCTCCAAACCGCGGCGCCTGTTTGTTCACTGCGAAGGGATTTCGTGCCTTTTTCGGAGACATTGGCGTGGACATTGAGACTACTTGACGCGTCGAAGGCGAGCGTTTCTCGACAGCAGCTTCCTCCACCTTCATAACCTGCTTTGCCTTCCCCATAAAGAGCGGATGTGTGGTCTTAGTCTTTGAAGCATCCTGGGTGGTAGGGGTTTCCTTCGACTTCTTTCCTCGTTTCTTCGGCGGGGTTGGAGGGAATAAGATCTTGCCATCCATGATTTGGGAGATCTTGTCGCCCAGCTCTTTGCGACTGGAATCGTCATGTCCGTATTTCAAGCACACTATTCGGGAAGGGGCATATTTTGGTCTGGTCCTAGGTGGAGACCTCAATGTCCCAGTCCTCAAGTTCAATTTCATAATCTTTGCTGTGTTGGCGTTGGTATCGGTATTGGGGAGGCTCGAAGGTTTGGCGGTAATCGAATTCGTATCACTCTCGATAGAGTTGGCAAGGGAGTTGTTTGTCGAGGGAGTCGAAGTACCACCAGCAACGGAGCCAACAGGCTTCAGGCCAAGGCTCTGCTCGATTGTCGCGTTGCCAGAAGTTGCGTGCCCTTGGGTCTGGCGTGTTCGCCGTTGTTTCTTCGGTTCAGACTCATCCTGGGGGAGAGGTGTTTCGGTCTTCCTTCGTTTCCTTCCGTTCTGTCCTTCCGATTCTAGCTGGATGTCGTCGTGAGGAGTTCCATTGCTCGTAGAGGAATCGGAGATAACTATTTCGGAGGCAGGGCCTTTAGTAAAGAAAGGATGAACTTTCTTTACCTCTGGCTCCCTAATGCCTTCTTGGGCCATCCTTTCGACCAAGATGGATCCCATTGATGCGCGAAAGACTGCAGGCGTATCTGTAAGCATGAAAAGCTAACGGTCATGGAACGTTAAGGGTTTATGTACCTTAAGTTGAGAGTCCAACCACCATTTCACGAATACAATTTTAAAAGCGAGAGTTGGTTAAAAAGAGGAGAACAAGGATGTGACAAGGGAATTATAGAAACAGAAAACGAAAGACTCCAATATGAAGTGTACTTGTCTTGGTAAAAGGGAACCGAAAGCGTTGCCCGTGGATATTAGACGTTTAAAGAGGTTGACCATGGGTTCGCGTTAAAGTGGTGACCACTGAACGCGTCTTCACGCGCTAAAGTACGTGCCTTTGCTCTACGTCAGGGATTAGGTTCAGTGCATCTGTTCGGGGGGCAGGTCCTGGTGGGTCCAAGACAACTCCTCGCCCCACCACCGGAATTTGTTTCGGTCCGCTCCAACTTTTTTTTTTGTGAAGCTTTACTTATCGATCGCCAAAGGAAAATTGCAGGTCGAAATATTCGACTTACAGAACCGTTTCCTTTGGAGTCTGTGTTATATCCCAGAAACACAGTACCGCAGTCGCCATGGCCTCCGAGTACAGAATACATAAGCCTTTTGTGCTGGCGACTCTTCCTCGTCCTTTGGACCATACTGAAGGTCGCATCGTTGCTCGAGAAGTCTACGGTTTGCGCGATGGTCAGAAGAAGAGAAGAGGACAGAATTGGTTGTTGGTGTAGACGGAGAGACTGCCAGTATTTACGACGTATGTTCTACTATTGGGAGTCATCTCAAATATCACTAACAATGTACAGGTTCCAGCTTCCAACTTGATCACCTCGTATCCTATCCCACCTCAAGAATCATTTACTTGCGCTCCTTACTCTGTTAGAATCCGACGATCAGGCAACAACGATGTTTCTCGATACACATACATCTCAACCCGCGACTCTACCGGCCAAAAGATCACACTCTTCAAGGACGTTGTGCAACACGATGGCAAGACAATCTCTACCACGACTGCCTCTCCCACTCTCAAGACTTCATCTGTTCAGTACATCACTTGCGCTTCTAGTGTATCCGAGACTGCAAGTGTCGGCGACGTGATCGCCGTTTGCCAGAATGGAGAGTTCGTTTCACTCTCCTCCGAGACCCTTGCGATCCAGTGGACTTCGTCATCGAAAACAGCCGTGCAGGACGCTGTCGCGACCCAGATCGAAAACTTCGAAGTGGACTATATCACCTCAGGTACACTCGCCGAGTTCCGCGAAGGAATCTTCAAGGACAAGCCCGAGATTTTCAGTGCGCTGCCCAAGACCCCCAATTTCGAGCCAGAGCTGGTTGCTCTTGTGTCGAAAACCCTGAGCCAAGGACAGGAGAGCCGGCACTCAGTCATTGTCGCTGTAGCCTCGAGCGCTTGTTCAACTCCCTCGGACATTCAGAAGCTGTCGCCTCTCGAGATTGCTCCTGTCGGTGCCCCATCCCCTCGTGGCACTGACAAATCCACCTACCAGGTCGACGTACAAGCCGCATTGCTCTTGCAGCTGCAGGAAGGGTCTCTCAGCATTTACGACCTGACTACACCAGTCCCGAAGCTTAAGTCGGTCGTCCAAATGGACAATGCAACCTCTTTCGCTCGCCTGTCCCGACCATTCGTCCTATCATGCTCACTCGAGTCTATCGGCCTTTACAATCACCAGTATCGCTCGGTTCATGCCAATGCACCCCTTGATCTGTCGGAGGTTTTCTCTGAAGGAGAGAAGCCCCAATCATGCCACTTGATCAGTTATTTGAGAAGCCAGGAATTGGTTGTTGCTCTGGTAGATAACGTTCTTGTATCAATCCAGATCGAACCTCCTAGGAGCCACGGCAAGCGACGCAAGCAGGGTCTTCTGATCGACTCTATTGGTCGCGGAGCTGCCACTGAGATTCCTGCTAAGAGGATTAAATCAGATAAGCTTGCAGCAGAATTCTCCAAGTACGTTCCTGGCTCGATGACAGAGAAGTATATGGCCAAGCTCCGCAAAGAGCTTGAGGTAGCCGACGAACATCTTTCCAAGGGCGATCTTGGTGAATGGGAACAGTTGTTGCGTAGCCGTTTCCATGTGGGCCTGCGACGCGCCGCCGAAAGCAACGACGACAAGGACTCCCAAGAACTTCCCGAGTGGGACTGGTTGACAGGAGGATCGTCATATGCCGTTGTTGACCGGCGTTGGGTTTTGTATGCTATTGGGCGGACCTTTTCCATGTCAATGACTGAAGCTGCGGAAGCACGACCCAAGCTGCAGCTCATCCTACCCGACACAAACGTTACGTCTTACCTCGTTGTTGCTGGACACCTGACCCTCTCCAACTTGAAGGCTGCTTTCAAAGACGAGTTCGACGTAGGAGCTCTTGACAGCAAAGCCATTGTCGAGGACCTCCTAACAAGCTTGACCGATGCTGATCCATCAATGACGTTGGTGTTGAACTATCTCCAGGCTACACCACTCGGCGAGTTGGAGCTGCTCCTTGCCATCCGAGCTCTGATGCTCAACCTTGGCGCCATTCCTGATTCCAAGAAGGCGGCTACTACCAAGCTTTTACAAAATGAGGCACATGACGGGGCTGAAAATTACGACATGGACCTCGACGATCTTGAGCGGGATCTTGCCATCACTGAGTACTACCTTGGAGACGACAGCAGTAGCCGTGGGCGAGGACTCACGTTGGCCTTCGCTAAACTCTGGCGTTTGCCGGCAGTGAATACAGTCAAGGCAATGCGAGCTACACTCAAGACAGAGGAGATCCTCTCTTTAATCCACACACTCCGAATTGAGCTTTGCCGTGGAGCATGGGTAACCAAGTATCTCGACACGACAACCTTTGATACTGAAGGCGGCGATCCGCCTCCGGACGGTGTGATCGCTCTACTTACAGACCTTATCAGTCGGTGCGTCGACGCTATTGGCGCCGGAGGATGGTTGTTGAACGATGCGATCTTGAGTGACAAGTCCGAGACCGGCGACCTACTGACAGGGCTGAGAAACGAAGTGAGGGTCGCCCTCGAAGGTCTCGAGGAGGCTGTAATTCTTAACAGCTGGGTTAGCGAGACACTCCGATACGGACAAGCTGTGCAGAAGAGCGGTGCTGGACGGCCAGTACGGAACACAAACGCGCCAGTTTCCATGAAGCTGGAGGGCAAGGAGTCTCGACTGCTTCCTCTCGGTTTCAAGACGAAGCAACTCCCTAGCAAGAGCAAGGTGGTGTCAGGTGGAGAGGTGGTGCAGCGCAGCACGCGAGAGACAGGCCATCTGATCAGTCAGAAGGTGGAAGAATACTCGCTAGAGAAGCTAGCAATCTAAAGCTCGAAGAACAGGGAGTTTTCCCAAAAGGCAACCAAAAGATTTACGCTACTCAGGCTTTCACCTGTAAGCACGTTGCCGGCCTGCGATACCACACGCCATGCGGCTGAAAGTCGTGGTATTCAATCCGACACCAACGAGACTAGCCGTTGGGCTTGGCATCCGATGGGGATTGGAAGATGCGAGGCGAATTTACGCCCAGCGACTGTGGTAAAGCTTCAAAGGACGCGGGGCGGTATCAAAGGCGATAGAGATCGGCTACACACGGCGCATGTCAGAGTGAGAGCAGAGGGTGTGTGTGGGAGTGTTAATTAGAATCACATGTTGATGAGCATTTAGTATAGGATGTCTCTTATTTACAGCGATAATGCCAGCTCAGTATGGAGGAGTTGTTAGCTGCATTTGTCAATTCATCAATGTTATGTCAGAGTTAGAAGAAAATAAAAAGAGGCGTTTTAAAAGATTGGAGGATCCAATGTCGGCTTCACAGATAGGTGTGCAACCAATACTGCAAGCAATCGGTTACTGCGTGACATATAATGCGATGATAATTCGCTTTTCCATAAGGCATCGGCAGATTCTGAACACCGACAATTGAAAACATTTGATGGTCTCGGAACATTGCGACGGGCCACGCAATGAGACGGCCTATCATGGTACACCGAGAGGTCAAGATGCCGTGATGAGAAGGCAACAAGCCCACTGATCAGGTCTGTACTGCGGTTACGTGCAGCATATGAATGCGCACTGCACAGTACTAAGCACAATACAGACGTGGTAGTTGATCAAGAGTTGCATGTTTTTAGGCTCATCGGAGAGTGACGTATTGATCTTGCATGGTGAGTCACTGCGTCTTATCAAATGTCAAAAGTACATGACAGTCGATGGCAGAGCCTCAATAGAAGAATAAAAAGTATGACATTGGATCAGCGTCAGAGTTGATGGGGAGTCTCATAGGCAACAGCACGCTACGAAGTCGAGATCGTTTCTTCAAGACCATTTTACGAGCACAGCCTGTTTGGTGGTCAAAGCTGTCGCGGAAGACTTGCCGGCATGCAAGTCGTGGTGGCTAATGCACAGAGCCGAGCTTCCAAACAAACAACGAGGCTTGGTTCCTTTGGGAGAGATGAAGGCTGCAGTGAGCCGAGGATGGGTTCAAGTGCAGTGGGGAAGAAGAGGAAAGGCATACTGTAAGCAATGCAAGCAAGTATGCTGTACATGACATAGAACAAGAATGGAGACAGAAAAGTGACAGTGACAGCGCAGAAGCCCTGCATTGCAGATCGGTTTCGGGTTGCTCGGTAGGTATGGATGGAGGTGTACAGTACATTTCAGAGCGAAGAGGTACTGTCTATGCTTTTAGTAAAAAGACGAAGTTCTCACAAGGACGAGACTAAAAGCGAATGGGGAGTGCATTGCGAAAGTTTACTGGTGTTCTAGAAGGCGGAGAGAGGATGACAAATGGAGCACCAGCAATGGAAGCGAGCCGAGCCAAGCTAAGACTGCCTAAGAGAGCCCGAGGCCGAGTACGAGGGGAGAGAAGAGGAGACAAGACAAACGATGATGTCCTTTCCCAAGAGGCTGGTTCTCTCGATCTGTGAATGAGCAACGCAATCAAGTCATGATGTTATTAAGTACTGTCTGTACCTGTGCCTTAATCTGGCAGATAGTGATGAAATGATAGACAGGAGTCGACAAAAGCTGAAACACTTTGACTTACTTTCTCTCCGGATAAAGGACCCTGGAACCGTTTGTCCCTGGATTAAACTAAAGGCGTCATCTTGACTTTTTCTCTCTCTCTTGATGCCGCTAAATTAGAGAATGCCCCACGCAACGCCCCGTTGCCGAGCGGGTGGCGCAGCGAGACACTTAGAGGCAAAATTGGAATATGCCAGAAGGCAACGGTTTCTTTCGTATCACTTTACGAGGGTACCAATTAATACAGACCAAACGACAGGAATTTAGGAGAAGGGAGAGGTAAAGTCAAAGAGGGTGATCATAAGCTATTGCAGCAAGTATCAAATTCCAGTTGTGAACCCTGAAAGATCTCCCTGACCCAGGCATGGCCAGCCTTGTAGAGGCACAAGCGATGATGTAAGGCTGCTAGTGGACAGCGGCTACCTACGTCACTAGACCCAGGACCCAAGACAAAGACAGGGATGGAACGTTTCCCCACTACCTAATGAGTCCCCGGAAATAGGTTCGGTACAGTACAGATACAGAAGAAAGAAGATGGAACCCTGGACTTTTCAATGTGATGTTCATTGATTAATTTCTCCTAAAGGCAGGGGTGACTCTGAAGCAATGAAAGTGAAATCATCATCGCACGAGTAGATGTGTCGAGTGACATACTGAAGCAAGGAGTCGTCCGCCAAATGTCATGTATTGTAACTCTGTACTTGTACACTCTGATATAAGCGTGAGCGATGGAGGATGGTCACCCTCCATCTATTGCCCGGAACAGTTCAACCACATGCCCTGCACATGGAGGAAGTACAGTACCTCCAGTACCTGCCTTTTTACCAAACATGTTGTACTAAAATTTACACACCCACTTCCTTCCATCCATCTCATTCCATATCCTATCCCCATCCATAGACCGGGCCAACTCACGGGGTGCTCTTTCCTCTGCCTCTTCCGCGTGCCTTCCATACCAACCTTTGACTGGACCTGATAATGTGAGCGCTCCCTTCTAGACTACCCGCCCAACCCTTCCACTTTTCCTGCCACTCTCTCCTTATATCATATCTCAACCTTCAATATTTATCTACTGCCTCTCCACTTGGCAACCAATATTTATAATTTCCAGCTTATACCCCAAAGTCCATTTTCTAGCGAACAACTGTATACCACTATAACCGACCTTGGTATAATCGAAGATTTATATGGGAACGACCGCTTGCATATATCAGCCTCTTGCAGACTATACCAGAACAACTTGTATATCAAGCTTAACACCGGTATTGAAGCTCTTCTGAGCCAAAATCACGAGCCATGAGCGGCGGCTCAACCGTCCAACACATCGACGCTGTCGGTGCCCTTGCTCGAAATCTTTACCTCCGCGCCAAACAGTCAGGCCTTCCATTTACTGCTGTCGCTGATGCCGTTCGCAACCTTCATCGAGCCCTACGATATCTGAGCATAGAAGCTGCCGACCAGGACTCACTTTTGAACAACAGCCCATCAACGTCGGTTTACACTCGAAAACTCTCTCCCCTCGTCGAAGACTGCGATTTCACACTTACTGAACTCGAGACACTTCTGAACAGATATGGAGATGGTCGCGCTACCATGGCTGAAGACGAGCGTGTGCGCGACAAAAAGCTGCTCACCATGAAGCAAAAACTTGACAATGACGAATACAGCGTTGACGTGTTTCTGAGAGCCGTACAGCTGCATGACAAGAACAGACCCACTAGAGTTGTCGAAGGCCAAGAGGGCCTTGAAAGAATCAAGGATGTGGTTGACGAAATCGCCACTAAACTGTTCCGAGATCGCAACGAAGGTAGCTTTACTGAAGACGAAGATGGGTTGTGGCGCGAATTCAAGATTGAGCTCGAGGACCGAGGGTTTTCCCCCCAAGTGCTACGCAAGCACAAGGTATGATTAATAACTGTTTTGTAGATCGTTACGGTTAACACAACGTTAGGATGTTCTACGAGCATACATTCGCGAGCTCGAGTCTGTTCAGAATCATAATGGTGGGAACTACCCTACTGTTCGAGGTCTTCTAGAGCAAGAAGCCCGATCTCAGCCCTCTTCGCCAAGAGGAGACGAAGATAGTCCTTACGACAAGTATCCGCCTGTTATCGTTACTGGTGGTAGTAGACGAAGATCAAATAGCGATTCTCATAGGGACGCTATCTCATCATCACCCAAGGACGGCGACAGTGAATCCGACTACTCCATGGCCCTTGTCTCAACCCAAGACCTCCTAACTATGGATAAACTCAACTCTCGAATGGAAAGTTTGAATGTCCAGGCCAACGACCAGTACAATCTGGCTCCTGGACCGAGGCATATCCCACCCAACAGTTTACCAGCGGCTCCAGAAATGTCCAGTTCTCCCACTGCTCATCACTATGGGGCATCGCCACGCTCCATGCCTCCTATGCCTTATAATTTGAACAGTGGTCCGCCCTCCTATGGTAGCAGTCCAAGGAGTAGTGCTTCTAAACTAGCTCCAGATCGATGGGGTAATGAAATCCCACCTGATGCGCAGTGGACCAGAATCAAGCGAGAGCGCGTCAGCCCCGAAGTACTTGAACGGGCTGGCGTGCGCTATGAAGCCCGTCCTGACTTTGTTGCTGTCTTGGGCATCTTGACTCGAGAACAGATTGAAGAGTATGCTCGTCAAAGTGCGGCATGCCGCGCTGCGCGCTCAAGACGTGGTCCGCCACCTCGCAGGCACGGTCACTATTCCGAACGAAGAGACTCAAAGAGCAGCCGGGACGATGACGACGATGATAGCGGAGTGTTTGAAGAAAGCGATGTCACAGATGATGAAGATGACAAGTCCTCAGAGAAAGGGACGAAGAGCTACCCGGTTATCGTCAATCCCCCTTCGAAGAACAAGACATCCCCGTCGAGCACTTCGCTCCCAAAACCAATTCTAAAGAACAAGAACGAGAACCACGTTCGCTTCGATCCCGAGCCTTACGAGGTAGAGGCCCGAAGTTCTCGTTCTTATAGAGATGACCGGTACCGTGATCGCGACTATCGTGATGATCATCGCGACCGTCGACGACTGAGTCCTCCTAGGTCGTCCCGACGCTCACGAAGATATTCTGATAGCGGAGACCGTCACTCGCGCAGTGACAGACATGGTGATTACTACTACGATGGTGGCAAGCGCTATCACCGTGAGAGAGATCGTGATCATGATCGCGATAGAGACAGAGATAGAGACCGCGAGCGAGACCGAGACCGCGAGCGAGACCGAGACCGCGATCGTGATCGTGATAGAAGAAGTACAAGGAGGGAAGATCGCCCTCAAGGGAGAAAGAAATGGGGAGAAGCCCTCGGCGCTGTTGGAATTGGAGGTGCAGCAGTGAGTCTTTTAAGTGTTCTCGCTGAGGCTGCATCATGATTCAATCGGACCGGTTCCGTCACATCACCTATACCTTCTCTTTGTTGTTTCTTTACTAAATTATTTGTTTGGGTATTTTGTTTGAAATATGTAACAAAACAATCAGTAAAGTGGAATGGATTACAGAACAATGGGAACACGAAAAGCCAAAGGCAGGACCGGGTTGGTTTTGGATATCTTGTATTGACCTTTATGTATTTTAGTTATACCACGGCTGGATGATAGCTGAGCAGACGGACATGGCGAGACTTAGATACCCATGATGAAACGACAGCTTGAAAGGCGTTATGTAGGCAATGTCTATACGTTAAGATGAGTAGACTAGACTCATTATATGAATTTGGTTAGGATGAACTATTGGTTCTATAAAATTAAGTGTTTGATTCGCTGTGCTATAAGTACGTGAAATGACATCCATATCTAGATCACCGTCGAGATCTAATGTAGTGTTAACCTCTACCTCATTAATTCATCCGCCAAAGTCATCCACCACTGGTTTGCATTCACATCCGTCGACTCAGGTGGCGCACCCTTGGCACGCGTTCTGGGTATTGGTTCACGTTTCCACCCTAACACTCTCATGGGCGTGTCCGTGGGCCAGTTCAATACGACACCCTTGGGCGATTTCTCTTCAGTAAACTCGCCTCGTGCCGCCATCGCCTGAACTTCCAACCCGCCTTTGACCTGTGGCAGTGTCGTGCGCATCCTCTTCTTCCATTCGTAGCGACGCGGCTCTACTTCGCGCTTGAGGAGCACGTATCCATGTACGGTACGGTACCTAATACCTTCGGTCATGAACTCACCGAATTCTAACACGAGATTAGGTATGACAGTGTTAGGGTAACTGCTTTCCCGCCGGCTGGTGCCACTGACGCGGTTGAGAAACTTGTAAAGACATTGTTCAATCATGTACCATGCGTGTTCCTTTTGTGTTTCGATTGTAAGTCGCCGATGGCTGATCTCTGTGACTCCTTGAAGGACTTCGTCAACCACGATCTGCTTGTGTTCCTTTTCAAGGCGACGATAATGCTTGACAGCATGTTCGCGAAGCATGTCCCTCGCCTTGCTGAATTTACTCTGGACTATGAGAGTCTTGATACGAGCGATGTAACTTTCGAAGGTAGGCTCAATATTGTAAGGCTCCGAGGTCATTGTGTTCCAGACTCTCGTAACAAGGTCAGCATCTACCACTGCACAAATGGGAAAGCTCTCCAGATATTTGCGCTGATCTTGGTTTGACTTGGTTGAGCAAACATATGCCCAATTGAAGAGGTTGTTCCACGTTTCGGGCGGTATTGGGATATTGTACACCTTCGAAACATGAATAACCAAATCAAGACAGAGACGAATGCGTGACATGCATCCGAATGCCTCGACTATTGCGTTCAGGAAACGTACAGTAGGTGCTTTCGGACTACCAGGGCGCCTTCGTCTATAACCGGCGACGTCGAAGATTCCGGTTTCTTTGTCCTGAAGAAGGCCAATCCCGAGTCCCTTCTTTAGGACCATACTCCGTATAAGGCTTAATGAACCACTTCGACTAAGTCCAATAAGAGTATTGCACAGCAACTCCTCATTTAACAAAACACCATAACCTCTGGTGCGACGCCAATGAGCAAAGTAGCTTTGGAAACCCATCTTTTGCCTCATCCACAGGTAGTTGCTCGCTGCAGGACGGTTTCTTTGGCGATTGAAGGGTAATTTTTGAAGGGCATTCATGGCGTGTCGTAGAGCCTCGACACGCCACACGTTTGCTATAGGTGTCCTGAAGCTGGTTCTATATCCGTGGCGAGGTTCAAGAAGAACTCTTTGGCGGTCGTACTGATAGTATGTGGGATGCATATGATAGCGAGCTTTGAGGAACTCGTTCCAGGTTGTAGTGGTGCGCTTTGCAGCCAGGCCATGCTCTCTGATGGCACCGAAAAAGAACATGGCAGCTTGGATATCGCCAGCCGCCCCCGCACAGCGCATGAAGGTTTCGTAGTCGGCAATCACAAGCTCACGCCTAGCTTTCCGACGAGCTTCAAGCAGGAGCCTCATGGCATCGAGGACAAAGCCGTGATGCCGCCGCATGCCGAATTCGTCTACCAGGGCACATGCACTGGTAAACTGAATTTCGCCCAGCGAAATATTCAGACCGTGAGCGATATCGAGTTTCGGGTTTTCGATGGGGTCTAGAGCTCGAATTACCGCAGAAAGGACGTTCACAGGGAGCTTTTGCATCTGTTGATGAGCGTTCCAGGCGGTTTGAGGGTCATCGCTGACCAACAGCATGACCCATGCGTGAAATGCTGGAACGACATGTCCGGTTTCCTTACAACGTATAACTCGTAGAAGCTCCTCCAAGCGCCTTTTCGACTGATTTAGATGATCAATGTTGTTCGCTTGTTGCTGTTGCGCAAATATCGAAGGTATATTCGTAGACGATACTGATGCTAACCATCGTCGACGACCCACCACAGCGGGTCGTAGAGCTCTTAGCGGTGGGCCATAGATCCGTAGCGCGGTAGCGAGTGGAGTTAGCGATGGGCGATCGAGACAGGGCCCTCTTAGAAGGGATTGTCGCCAAAGCATGGCACCGAAACAGTATTCGGAAGCAGAAAACGTCGTAGCATGAAGGAGAGACTAGGAGAGAGTGTGTGAAGGATGGCACGAGAATAAAGACCTCGGATGCAACTCAGCACCTCCTCACTCACGCGAGGGGCGTTTGGCTGCTGCGTCACACCAATTCGGGAAGGTTCAACCAGTGCCGCTACGGATAAGTGCATGAAAGTATGGGGTAAAGATTGGGATAAGTGCATTACGGTCTCATACGGCTTGTTGCATAATATCAACAATTTCTCCGAAGATTTGCCAACCTTGCCAGTCCGCGTTTTCCCACTGAAACTTGGGGCTCATATCCGGCATCCAGCTCACCACCGCACTCATTCACTCACCGAGTCCAAATTCGCTTAGACGATTACTATTGAACACAAAGATGGCTGACGCCGGCGAAGAACCTCACCACGTGTCGGAGCCTCTCGACCTTGTCCGACTTCTTCTCAACGAGGTTGTCTTTGTCAAGCTTCGAGGAGACCGAGAGCTCAAGGGAAAGCTACATGTTAGTCGTTGAAACTTGGTCTATGGGGGAAAACTGGTGCTAACGATGGGATAGGCTTATGACAGCCATTGCAATCTGGTGCTAGGAGAGGTTGAGGAGACCATCTATACTGTGGACGAAGATGACGATGACGACGAGCTCAAGGTGAGTCAAAGTTCACCATCTCAATTCATCACATCTAACCGAAACACAGACTATCAGCCGGAAATCTGAGATGCTCTTTGTGAGAGGTGAGTTTCAATTTATGACAACCCATAAGCAAATATTAACCGTGAAGTAGGCGATAGTGTTGTCCTCATCTCACCCGGAGTTCCTTTTTAAAACAGCTGACCAGAAACCATGATGCACTGCACACACCAACACGTGCACAGCCTGGCTCTACATGTGCGATAACGGATGATGTTGCACCGTACCGCAGCCAGAGCAAGCTGCACACGTCACTCCGAGAGCAACCGAGACCGCATCAAGGCCAGGATCAGGTTTTGAGATGTCTTATTACAAGTCCACAGCTATATCGTTCAGCAGCAAGATAGGTCAAGAGCTGGACAAGCGGTTTCGGTCGTTGGAAAGCTCACTTTGACGGACCCAATTCAAGGGTTAGATAGGCCATTAATGACACAAAAGAATATTGATGCCAACATAGACTGTGCCCATGATTATAATCGACAAGAATAGACCAGCGAATTGAAACCGATGTAGGTATAGTATAACCTGGTGAAACTCTGATTCTAAATGGGTTGGGATGACCCCGATAAATGAATGCGGCTTGAGACGCCCAGATGCAGTCACCCCGCCGAAATGCGGCACAACACTTCCTGTTTCTGCAAGGCTGCGCATTCGTAATGTGTCTTATTCCAACAAGATGAAGACTGTATTGATTTGAGGCAAGAATAAGCTCACAAGTTGATCAATACCATTTTAATTTCTTATACCCGACAGTCAACTTTTCTAATACCCTGGCACCAGGCAGGTTTGAATTGGTGCTGTTGCCACTTTCTTTAGTTGAAGAGATCCGTGCACAGCGCTGGAGCTTTTATCGATAAGGAACCTTGCCGTGTGTGGGGGGTGCTTGCCTGCTTGTCCTGGAGTCGTGAGTAACCACCCCGACGAATCATACTACCAATTATGACTTTTGTCTATGACTCTTCCTCGTAAAATTGACATCCAACTTAAAGCTGCGCCACTTCTCGCCGTATGACTGTTAACTTACCACTATATTAATATCCTCCGACCGTCAAGCTGATACTTGCGACTTTGACAGATATCCGTACAGGTAATCGCATGACTTCATAGCTTTCGACATGTCAACGACGAAGCCGTTAGCGCATGAGAAGCGCAAGGGCGAATCTGTCAGTAAACCTTCGGCGCAATGGTATCATGAGAGATGGAAGCTCATTGCAGATGATTAGGCTCTAAGCGACTTCGCCGAATATGTAGAGCAGCAGCAGAACTTACGGTATCCCACCGCAAAAACAGCGACTGACACGACTGCCGAAACCACCGACTTAAATACCGAACAACACGAGGAGCTCGACGAATTGTTTGATAATCTCGATCTCGCAGACTCAGCGCCCCGAGTACCTCTCAAGCAACTCCTTCTAGAGTCGAGCGAAGACGACGACGATGAAAACTTGAAGCAATTAGAGAATATCGTATCTGACCGGTTAGACGAAGGGTTTGGTGAATGCGTCTTCGAGATAGGATACGAGAACCATGGCGACTCAATGAACCTGACGCTTAATCAATGGAATCAAGCGTACAAGACATTGCAGAGAGCAGCCAAGAGAGCGCGCGCTGATTGCGATCTCTTGTTGACCAAGAATGTCGGTGGCGACGTCGAAGCTGCGAGCACCAGCACGGGTTCAACGAAGGATAAGAGTTGCAGTGGTAAAGTCCTCATACGACAAAACCCTTCTACAATAGAGAATGTCATCGAGACAAGAATAGCGGTAGTGGGAAATGGTAAGTTTTATATTACCTAGAGGCACTCTTACTAACGGCACTACAGTTGATGCTGGTAAGAGTTCTATGCTAGGCGTTCTCGTCAAGGGCGACCTTGACGATGGACGAGGAAGGGCGCGAGTGAATCTCTTCCGACATAAACATGAAATCGAGACTGGCCGAACCAGTTCCGTCGGTATGGAGATCATGGGATTCGACACAAAGGGCCATGTCATCACCTCAGACACTCCAGGGCGTAAGTTGGACCACACTTTGGAAGTATCGATTTACTGACATTCTCTAGGCAAGCTTTCTTGGGAGGAAATTGGCAAACGAAGCGCCAAGGTCATCACGTTCACTGACTTGGCGGGCCACGAGAAGTACCTAAGAACGACAGTTTTCGGTCTGCTCTCGAGTAGCCCCAATTACTGCCTCCTCATGGTCGCAGCGAACAACGGCCTTATCGGCATGAGCAAGGAGCATCTGGGTATCGCCCTAGCTCTCAACGTACCTGTCATGGTTGTCGTTACCAAGATTGACATCTGCCCACCTAACATCCTGGAGCAGACTTTGACACAAATCACCAAGATTATGAAGAGTCCTGGAGCCCGCAAGATCCCAACTTTCATCAAGACGCGCGAGGAATGTATTAACACAGCTACCCAATTCGTCAGTCAAAGAATATGTCCAGTATTCCTTGTTTCCAATGTTACAGGAGAAAACCTCGACCTGGTCAGGACATTCTTGAATATCCTGCCCCACCATGGACGTTACAACTCAGACGCCCCGTTCGAGTTCCACGTCAATGACACTTTCTCGGTGCCTTTCACTGGAACCGTCGTTTCTGGTATCATCAAGTCTGGGGTGATCCACGAAGGCGACAACGTTCTCATTGGACCCGACTCATTAGGGCAGTTCATCCCTACCGGCGTTAAGTCGATAGAGCGTAAGAGGATAAGAGTCCCTGCTGCGTCAGCAGGCCAGTCTGCCTCCTTTGCTCTGAAGAAAGTCAAGCGTAAGGATGTGAGAAAGGGCATGGTGGTACTTCCCAGGATCGAAGGCCAGATAATGCCCAAGGTGCATCGGGAATTCATTGCAGAGGGTAAGTAACATGATGATATGATCGCCCGAGCATACAACGAGCCATCAATGCTAACTCTCTTTCAGTCCTTATTCTTTCTCATGCCACTACCATCAAGACCAAATACCAGGCCATGCTTCACGTTGGCCCTGTCTCACAGACCTGTGCTATCATCGACATCGACCGCGAGCTCATCCGTACAGGAGATCGCGCAACTGTAGCGTTCCGCTTCGTCCAGCGTCCTGAGTATCTTGCTCCCGGTGATAGGCTTCTCTTTCGTGAGGGGCGTACCAAAGGTCTCGGCATAGTCAAGTCCGTCGGTTACGACCCCGAGCACCCTCTGATGCCCGGCAAGGATGGGGACAAAGAAAAAGAAAAGCAGCCTGTTAACTCCGAGGTCAGCGTTGGGGCATAAAATTGTCCCCTAAGGTTTAGGCCACCTAAATAAAGTAGCCTAAATGCTTTTCTAAACTAAGCGTAAGATGACAAAGCTATTTCATCTCTTACGCTAATGACAGCCAATTCTTCTGATACCCTGCGGGCTGTATTGCGTCGCAGGCTGGATGTTGCGCTGTGTTTCAAAGGACCAAGGGGCGTTTTATTTTCCACTCACGACTATTGATTAGTCCAGTTTCTTATTCTTGGTGTGTTCAGAGGTCTCTCGTTAGGTTTGTAGCGTTGCATAATGGATAGTATTTATGTTTCAATCTTGGAGCGCGTTACTATGTGATGATAATGTATAACACTGGCTCACAAGATCATCAAACACGAGCATTCTTAACTCCTATCATAACACGATAACAAAATTATTACGTACATACACTTCAAAGAATGGCAGCGACGATTGATATCATCGGCCTTCTAGTATACCCAGTTGCTCATCACCAAAGGCCCCCTATCTTCCACAACCTTCCCCACATTCCTCTTACAAATCTCAAAAACGCTCTTTGGAAATTCAACCAACTCCTTGATCCCCTCCACATGCAAGCAGTACCTCTCCAGGTAAATACAAATTGCCTGCCCCTCCACCAACGACCTTCTTTGCATCCACCATGAGCTATGCACCGCGGCTTTTGTGTACCACCACGCCAGCAGGAGCATAGCCCGAGGGTCTTTTTCCTCGAGGAGTTTTCGATAGCGGGGATCGAGTTGGGTTAGGAAAGAGAGGAATTGGACTACTGTGTTGTCGGTTATTTCACGGGGGAGGAGTTGGGCTAGGAGCGAGCATGATATGTGGTAGGGGTTTGTCTCGACGGTTGAGGCGCTGAGGTTGAAAGTAGTGTAGAATACGGCTGGTAGGGCATCTGGGGGGATTGGTTTTGTTCCATCAGGCAATCCCTCCCTTTCCCTGAGTAATTCATGAAAGATACTGTCCTTCCTCGTTGGATCAGCTAGATGCCATACAACCTTCTTCCCATCACTCATCTTCAACCAGTCCAAGTCCAGAGGATCCGACTCCTTAAGCGGCCAGACATTATCAACGCTCTGGACATCAATCAGAGCGAAAGAAGCAGCGCCAAGTAGTGCGCCCGCTGTCCAGAGGGAGTCGCGCTCAGAGCTGGGAAGTGTAGTCGGGTCGGTGACTGAGCTTGTGGTTGCAAGACGACGGTGGAAAATAGCAGTAGCCTGATACCAATGGAAAGCGAGAGGTGTGCGGTGAGATGCTATGAGGCTGGGGTCGAGATGCTGGTCGTGGAGATGGGATAGAGCGATGAAGACGTGCATAAGAAAAGGGTGCTATTCGAGTTAGTTCCTACTGAGTTCACTCTGGAGATGTTATATCACCTTCAATCCAAGCAGAAACGCCCCCTCGCTATAAACCGTCCTCGTCCTCTTCGTCCCCACCGTAAAGACCGTTCTTTTTCGAAACCTCTCCAACGCCCTGAGAGCAAAATCGTCAAGCACGATCTCTCCTATGCCTCCCTTGATGGGCTGCACAACAGGAGCCCTAAAGCCAGGATTGATAGGCCCCAACGACTTGTCTACAACCGAGAACACAGGTCCGGCGTTAAGATGGGCGAGCTGAAAGGATGATGGAGAGGTTTGTGTGAATGAGCAGACGAAGCCTGATGTTTTGCATCGTTTGCAAGATGGTTTTGATTCATCACACTGCGATTATTAAGTCAGTAAGCATTTGTTGAGTAAGGGCATCGTTGATGCATGGTTGTAGTATATGAGACTGTTCAGTGAACAACGTGTAAGCTACTCACTCACCTTTACACTCCGAAGCTTACAGTTCTTACAGCCAAGACGGGACTTCTTGTGAGCTTTGCGCTGTCTGGCTGGCGCTTCACTGTCTTCATTGTTGCCTTCTTTAGCAGCCATTGGGGTTCCTGTCTTGTGAGCTGTTTAGTTGCCGTTGGCTATATTTCACCGGAATGCCCGGAAAAGGACACTGCATACCTTGGTGAGCAATTAATCAACTTCAATGTTTGAGAAGATCTGAAACAGACAACTAATACACATAGATTGGTAGAAACTACCTATTTGGATTGCTAAGACGATGACTACCTATACCGCCTGATTAGTTAGCATCATGAAACTAGTGCTTACAGCCCCGGATTTTGGTGTCGTCACTGAAGATCTTCGGCAAGACCCTGAAAAGATCGGGCGGACCCTTGCTTGATGGAAACGATTACACTTATTCTATCGTGTCTATTTTTATCATGGATATTTGATACTCTCTAAATGCGGCCAGACCAAGTTGAAAAATACCCATAATGGGTAGCATGTATATTGCAGGTAGTGATAAGAAAACGATGTGGTATCGATACGTGAGTATGCGTTCTTCCAGCGCATGAGTTATATGCTACCCCAAAATCAAGGTATATCCTCCCTTCCTTCTTCCAAATGGAACCCAAGTAAATGACCTGCTTTGCCATCCTTTTCCTCTTTGTAAACGCCTAGCCATTATTGAGAAATCGAATAGCAACATATAACGCCGTCAAGACCTCGTCCATTGCAGCCATGCCAGATGCAGCCCATATGCTTGATTGTTACAACCCTTTGACAAATGAAATAATAATAAAAATAAAAATAGACGTAAACATCGTAAACAGCGTAGACGTCAATGTATGCGCTGACAAGCTCAATCGAGCATGTCTTTATGTGTGGTATATGCTCTCCCATCATATCCAAACGCAGACAACCAGTGCTCTTCACACAGCTCGTCCGGCTCGGTTGCGGAGGGCATTCATATCCAGTTGAATATTGGGTCTAGAGATTTCCAGACTTCGACTTGGCATCCTTCGACCACCAGGAGTTCGAGGGTTGGCAACATTGACGCGTCCAGATCTGTCCAGAATTCTAGGTGGGGAGTCATCAGGATCCGACTCTGAGTCATCCTGTCCCTCATAACCGGCGTCGGCCAGTCGTGCAAAGTAGTCTGCCATACCGTCTACACTGGGAGTTCCGACTACGACATCGTACTGTGGCGGAGGCGTCATCACAGGCTCGGGTATGTCGCGAACAAGTTCGGCAGCAGGAGGTGGAGCAATATCGTCTTCGAACGCAGGGGGGTTGAAGCTCGGGACTCGAAGGAGATGGATTGGTCGAGGTTCCTGTTGTCCGCTAACAGCGTTGGCCAGATGGGCAGCCTGTGGTGGCGCTGGGAGGTTGTCGGTACTGGGGTTAACACCGGGTAGTGTACCCTCTGAAGAGCTAGGAGAAGCATCGGTAGGGACGGTGAAAGCGTCAGGACATCCGCAAGAGGACTGGTATGTGGTTCCATTGCAGTTGGCGCCTGAGTAAGCGGGAAGGTTGGTATTGGCGTGGGTAGCACGGCAGTTGAGCACAGTGAAGGGTGAATCAATGCTGATCTCGAAGTGCCGGCGCTTTGTGCCACTAGGATCCTCAGGGTCAATTCGGCTAATTCGCATGACGACCTGGGAAATGTTAGCTATTGTTTCACACGAATTACTCGAAAGGGTCGTACCTTGATCCAGTGGAACACATTGACGTTCTTCCAGCTGCAGTCGGGGTTGAGTCGTAGCTCCTTGTTCTTGGCCATCATTTCACAGGTAGGGATCTGCACATTGGCTTCGATTTCTGTCGAGCCCCAGATAGTCTCGAGTCCCAAATCCAAGTCGCCGAGAAGGTTGGCAGAAGGCTCGGGCAGTGGCTCGGCAGTAGCATGTCGCCTGGCAGCATCCTGTGCTCGTCGTCGGGCAGCAGCCTCACGGGCCTGTCGTCGCTGCTCAGCGTCGAGCTCACCACCACGGAGTGTTCGGATATCGGATGAAGAGTAGGACGAATCGAGGGGCTTGCCAGCCGACTTTTCGAGAAGCAGGATCTTGCGGCCTGGGTCCTTGCGGGTCACACGCTTATCGTTTGTCCAGTACTCGATGGATTCTGTTACATAAACCTTGAGCTTGTGCACCTGAACCTTGGCAAGTGGTGTAAGTTTAAAGGCGATGGGAATCTTGCTTCCAATGGGGAAACTCTTGCCAGAAATGACAATGTCGTAGTGCAATTGGTCCTCCCATTGGCGGCTGATGGAGATAGGCTCTGTCATCTCAAGAGACAGTTGGTCGGGTACACGAACAATAGAGACCTCCTTGGTACCGTGCAGATTAGGCTTAAAGGCTCCGGCTCGGTCAACGGTCGCTTGCAACTCCCACTTAACAGATCCATACTGCAACTTAGTTGTTTCCAGCTGGTGGTGATCGATTGGTAGTTCAAAGGTGTAATCATATGTACCAGGGTAAAAGACCTTGTAGCCCTTGGCCTGTGTCGCTGAAGCAATTGGGCTGTCGCCCTTCTGGAAACTTCGCGACTGAACACTCTGGAGAGACAAACGCTTCATATCTTTGGCAGAAAGGCTATTTTGCTGCGGGGTCAGAGATGATGAGGCATTGGGGCGAACGAGGTTTGTAGAGCTGCCATTGGGAGAGCCACCCTTGAGACGGTAGGTGCACTGGTTGCCATATTCGGATTCCCAGCCGTCATTCATGGCATTAAAAAAGGTCAGTACCTGGGTGCGCAGACTCTCCTCTTCAAATACATCTTGCTTAAGGGGAGGAATGCCTTCAGGCCACTCTGTGCGGGCGCGACCAAGAAGTTTGAGTTGAACGGCCTTGATTTTTACATTTTTTGTAACGCGCAATTGAAGCTTGCCTCTCAACAAAGCAGTACCACTCTGGCCTTCACGGTTACCATGACCATCGTGATCGAAACCTGAGAGGAAAATGTTTGGCTCGGCGAGTAGAATGGAGCAAGACACGCCACTGCCGGAAGCGACGGGTTTTGGTACCTCTGAGACTGAAGTGACGGCAGATTTTGATGAACGAGCCGACATGAAGCTATTTCGGTTTGAGTTGGAAAGAGGCAGCGAAGGATGCGAAGTTCGAGCAGTCGCCATATTCGCGGCTGTTTGGGAGGAATTGGAGTTGCTACTGCTGTTGCAATCGGCAGAATTGGAGTTGATCAAAGGCGTTGAAGTGGATGTAGCGACAAAGCCTAAATCAGAATCAGGCGCAGTGGAACTGGAACCGGAGACAGGGCGGGAAGTTATGTCGTCATATGCTGGCGGGGATGCGGATGCACCTGCTCCAGTAAATCTAGGTCTTGAGCCAATGGTGGAAGGAGCTTCGCAGGCCAAGTCCGATTCCGACAGGCAAGACTGGCCAATTGCCTGAGTTGGATTGGTATTGGCACCAGCGCTTGGCCGAATTGAGCGGTCAGTATTGGATAGCGCTTCGGCAGGTGTAAGACCCGAAATAGAATCGGATTCAGTTGTGTTGGATAAAGTAAACGAGCTCAGGAACTTGTCTCTTCGGCGAGTTGCTGGACGAGGCTTGAAGCTTTGTCTTCTGTCAGTAGTCGAGGGCTGCGGCGAAGGTGCAGGTGCAGGTGCAGGTCGAGGCTCGTCAACAAGTGTGGGAGATTGAGGTCTGCTTCTGTTTTCGTATTCTGGCCGTAGCTCTTTGGGAATGTAGCCAGATGGGTAGCTAACAATGTGGATCGCTTGCGGGCGAGATCTTCGAGGTCCGATCAACGGTGCAGGAAAACGTCCAGACACAGACTTCTTCTTGCTGAGTCGAGGACGGTAGTAAATGTTGTCGTGAGTAGGAACCCAAGCAGGACGACGCTGGGTGGACTCTTGTTCTGTTGCCATGACGGGTTAACAACTGTGACTGATTTCGAACTCGAGCGTGAACAAGAACAAGAACGAGAGCGATGACGAGGCCAATAAAGCCAAGGAAAGAAAGCGCGGGTGGTCCAGTCCAGCCGGGGGAGCGAGTATTAGAATGCAACGTAAAAGAAGTAGAGAGTGGGTGTAGAAGATGATGTAAGTCCAAGTGCTGGAATGCTCTCAAAACAAACAGCGGACAGACAGTTCATACACTGACTGAATGAAAGAAGTAAAAGAGGAACTTTCCCACACGCGTTGCGATGGAGAAGGAGGAGGTTATAGAGGAAGAGAAGAGAAGATCTGGAGGTTGACTATGTTGACTTGCTTCTTGACCGCGTGAGCGTGAAAGTGAAAGTGAGTGGGACCACCAAAAAGGCGTTATATTGGAGACGCAGTTAAGGGAGGGGCTAGCATATAGTAAAAAAGCACGAGTAAATAAAAACGAGACGGTGTGTTGCAGTGTAGGTTGCGGTATGGGTCTGGTCTGGGCTTGCAGGGCACAGGACAACAGAACGGCAGTGCCCATCACTTCCCTAAATTATGCGCTGGCATCCATGACATTTCATCCTTCGAGGTTGGGGCTGATAGGTGAGTCCAGGTCCAGTCTCTGTAAAACAAACAAGACTGAATGGGCAGGGAGCTAGTAGGGGTCACGCCTTGTTCGTTTTGGTGGCCGATAATAGTAATAGAGACTGGTTGGTAGTGGGGATGATTGCGGGCAGGCAGTGGAGAAACAGGGCAGAGAGTCTAGAGAGTATTACGGACCCGGGGCCGAAGAACAGGGGTGTTTCCTCTATTGTGAATTATGAATGGATACAAGATGAATAGCGGTGATGAGGAATGAATAGAGCTCAGGTGGAGCGATGGACAACAAGGCCCTTGATCAAGAAGCAATATCGTCTTGAAAAGATCGGTAACCATAGACTTTCATTTCATGCATAGCATTCCACTTGGACAATGCATGATCCAACCACTCACTCACTCAAAGCGGGTGTGAACAAAGAAACAAGAATTATCCTCAACTGAATGCGAATATTCGCGAGACCAAAGAATAAAAAGAATACGTACCTTTTCACTAAAACATGGAAATCCGAAACATCAGATTCAAGGGATTCGCTTGTGGCTAGTGCAATTGTAGCCTCTGACGCGACGAATACCCAGTTCACTGAAGACAAAAACTGAAAGTAAGTGAAAATGAAAGTGAGGCCCTAGCAACCCTTGTCGATTCAATCGGTCGCTCTCCCGTTTGGTTGCGTGAGATTGATTGTTTGATCGATGGAGTTCTCGACTTAAACGGTGAGTAAAATTGCAGGCGGTTGGAGCGGATGAAAAGTAAATTTGTGTTGGATGGATAAATCCAGCGGGCCCCAAAGGATAAAAAAAGTAATATATATAAAATAAAAGTTGTTCAAATGGATGTTAGGTGCCAACGGGCAGTCCAATTAAGCACGGTTCACTGCTTCTGGGCTGAAGTTTGAGACCGGGCAGAGCGAAAGCGACGGGAACCAGACGAGACGATAATTAGGTATCAGTACGAATACCCAAACAAGGCTGGACTGGGCTGTTCCTGTTCTGCAATAGGTTGGAGCTTCTTTCTCTGCTGGGAAATGAAAGCGACGTTGAGAGAGTAACGGGGATAGGATAAAATGAACGGGAAAAAAGCAGGAATCCAAGGAATAAAAGTTCAAGTCGACACGAGACAGGACAAGACAAGACAAGACAAGATCAAGATCAAGTATGTAACGTTGGCAAGGTAAGTCAGTGTTGACCTAACAGGGTTTTTTGTAGCGCTCTGGACCTAGTATCCCCAAGGTGATGCTGTCATAGTAGAGAACGAACAAGGAAGAGAGTCAGACAGAGAAATGGGATGGTCTGGGGTTAAATGTGTTCCCCAGGAATTTGAAGTCATCCAATACTATGACTGACTATGACTATGACATGGTTGAATCTCACTCTCCGAAGGAAAGACGAGAGAAGCCAGAATCCGCCCCGAGGTTTTCTATCCGTCGTTCCCGATCACCAATACCTCTGATACCATAGCATAGCATAGCATAGCCTAGAGATACAGAGGCGAGAGGACCGAACCCCGGAGGCTGCGGAGCGTCCCCGTACGATTGATGGGGCTCGCTTCTTTTTGGTGACGCGGCACAGCCAACTACAGTAAAGCATTCTCAGTCCCTAGTAATCAACCTTTACTCTTTTCAGTTGATATACTCAAATTCAGTGCAGTAGGGGTCCTTGAACAGGCTACGTAATGTAAGGCTACTAACAACAACTGCCTCTGTCAGGTTCAACTTCAGACGAGGCTTTTTTGATAAGAAAAGCAATACCTCAAAGAATTCCACCACTAATGACACCAGAACTTGACCGTTTCGGTGCCGAAGTAGCATCCAAACTCCACAAGAGAAAAAAAATAATTCAAGATCTCACCTAGGGTCCATCCATCTCCGGGGGATGGGGACGGAATGACGAAAGAACGGGCAAGGTCCAGCGTATCGCATTGCGCTCTTTACTACCTAACGACTTTTCTTCTCTCAGTTCTATAATTATGCATTCACATTGACATCTGGCAGTCGTAATCCCTCGGATCTAACGGCAACAAACTCTTGTGTTCCAAGACTTTGATATATCCAACAATGCTCGATCTCTAGAGCTTGGTGATGCTTATCCCGAGGAGATGAGAATCGCTATGGCAAATTACATATCCGTACTTGTTAAAAATTCAGAAAAAAGACTCACTTTTGCTTCTTTTTCAGGGTATTCCCAAAGAGCCAGGGTCATGCATCCATCTTTTCGTGATGATCACTGGATCTGGACAAGTGGAGATGCACAACTTCGGCCGTCATTACCAGGGTCTTTAACTTTTTTTTTTTTTTTGTTGTTATTTCTTCGGCTGTTGAAGATGCCGAAGTTAGTCCATGTTTATCGTATGTATGTACAAAGTGAGGCTCTCGTGACTCGCCTTACTATGTATGTCTCACCTTGGGATTTATGCTATAATTCACAAATTACAGGAGTTTCTTATCTCCATTATATACCCGAACATGAACAGCACTACTCCACATAACAAGAATGAATTAATGTCTATTTATGTTGAATGACTTGCATCAAGCGCCGTCGCCGCGCGGTCCCTCGTTTCAGCGCTTTGAAGGATTTAGCTCTAGGTAGTTTGAAGCATTAGCTAGCTGTTGGCTAGCTGTTGGTTCTGTTTTCGTTTCATGTCAAATTTTAAAATTCCTGGCTTAAATAACCTCTTACAGAATAGGTGAAATGATATAAAGGACCCCTGGCCCCATGAGGCTCGTGCTCAACATGGTGAGACTGGAAGCTGTTGGTTCCAGGTCCAAATTGATCCTTGCAAGTTAAACCAAAGCTAGATGCTCTTGCGACTCAAGGCCTCAAGTGAATCCTACAGACTGGGTACCATAGAGTTGCCAACTCATCGCTGATCACCAACTTTAAACTTGCTTGAATGCTGCATCACAAGTAAACATCAACAACAGGTTGTCCCAGCAGCAATGAGTTGTTCTTTTTCAGCTGTAAGCATACCCTTGTACAACAATCAAATCAAAGGGCCTTGATTGCGAGCGCATGCATGCCAAAATAGAAGGTCAGGCAGAAGGAAAACGGGCTTCTAGCGCCATTCATTCTTCTAATCTCGTTATTTCGGGCAAGCCCGTGATTATGTACCGTATTTGAGCCCAGCCTTAACTGTCACGACCGGGATCCCCGGTTGCTGGTACTAACAGGGGCTGTAGAGCGATCAGCAATCTTGTGAGGTCATTGTCTTTTTCTTTTAAGTTTGTTATCTTCATTTTAAAGTTTGAACTTCTCCCAGTTTCTGGTTAAAGTCGTATCATTTCCTGGATCTGTCTGGTGACTGTTTCTCTTTTGGTCTGACTAGAGCGTGGGTATTTGAGATTGATGCTGACTCGAACGACTCAAGACAAAGCAAACAAAAGTATAGATCTTCACTTATAATCCGGGTTTTTCTGATCCACCTGTAACAGATAAAGATGTCCAAATTTGGAGTCGTATTGGACTATCAGATCAACTGCCGAAGAATAAACCATGCCCCAACCCGATTAAGGGTATCACTGTTGACTCAACAAAAAGCATGTCCTCGTGAAGATCATGTCTTGGTAACAGATGTCAGATCTCAAAATGTCATGTCAGCTTATTGTACTGTACTATACTGCAGTGTCAGCTTGACCGAACAACCGAATTAACCGTCATAACCGACCGCTATTCCCATGTCTGACTTTTGTTCACTAAACTTCAATGCCCTGAGTGACGAGGTCCTGAGTTGTCATTGGTTGACTCGCCTCTTATACTCTCGATGAAGTCATGCTGTGCTGATCGCAAGACCCTGACCGGTTCGTTTGCCTTCCAGTGGAATAGTTGATCGTCCCTTTCGATCTCATGATTAGCAAGCCTCTTGAAGAATTTTTGAGAAACGGTAGCGGTAACAAAGACAGTAGGTGATATACAACATGAATCAGTTGTTTACATGATCATTGCGTATGACCTCCCCACGTCTTGTGCAAAACGCGGGGGATGTTGGTCAGAATCTGATTTAGGGTGGTATCTAACGCCAAGAAGGCTTCTTGGTTGCATCCCGTTCCCTCGGAAATACCAAAGTGAACTCTCTGAGGGCTGTCCCTGTCGGCTAAAGCACTGAAGCGTTCATCTTAGTGGAAGCCATGGCGTGCAAGTCGTGGTCAAGCTTTTCTTGGGTGGATTACAGTGACATATCAAGACTTGTGACTTTACTTTGGAATTGCCTGATTATGAATTCAATGCGGTGTAGTCTCACGACGACCTTGCGTACTGCCATGGTGGCTCAGCGCAATTGCCAAGATGATTGTGAAGTGACTCCCGAAACGACAAGAGGCTGTGTTCTTCGTATTTGCATAGCCAAGACTGCGGTTGAACTTCCTATTGTATCGCCACAGATATACTCATCATCAATTACAACATTTGCCATCTGCTTGATGTCTGCCATGCATTGATGGGTGCTTACCCTATATCACTCAGTCAAGTGGACGGAGCTAGTACCCCGTTGAATATCTCATATCTCTTCATTTATTGATGCTTGGACAGATAAAAAGCCCGCAAGAGTATCATATCATTGATTGAGTATTGTATCAGCAGGGGAAGATGTAGAAATGTTGACTCAAGATACACGTTTCTCAACTCAGCTGATAACGATGTAAAATGGTAGCCCAGAACGAAACTATCGCAGTTATCTACCAAGAATATCGACAGATTGATACATCTGGGCAGAGCTGTACCGAAAGCCTGTCTAATTTATGATTAGTTATCCGTAGAGTATACTTGCACTTCGCAGCACGACCAGACTCAATATGATGGCTTTAACAACCCCATACGCTTTCAGTGACAACAAATGTAGGCCTGAGACAGGCCCAAGACGTCCCTTTGGCCGCCAGCAGGGAACCGTAATGCTCACGATTAGCTCCAGAGAGTCTAATTGAAGTCGGAACAGATAAAAGGAGACAAAGCCATCAGTTCTTCCAAATTACCACCCACGATAACCACGTTATATGCTACAAACAATAGAGAACGTAGCTCAGCAGCAGGGAGATACATATCAGTAACCAACCAGATAATATAAAGAACCATTACAAGATCCTCCCGTTAAACAGATCAGACTCCAACGCATCACATACTCCTAAGTCGGCAGCCCCATCCCATTCCCCGAAGCTGGACTATAAGCGCATACCGGGGAGTTGTACGACCTGACAATGAGAGTAAATGAGCATCCAAACTAGATCCATTGGCGACTTTCACTTTCAAGTGGCCATAATACACATCTACTCAGTCATTTGCAGTTTCACCTGCGATCGATTATAACCGTAAGTGTAATGTGAGATATGAAAGAAGGTTTTGTCAAGACAGCAGTGCCTTTGCATTACCAACAATAAACCACCTACTCTATGAGAGCCACCCCTCAAAATCTATCCCGACCTGACCATCCTTCAGCTTCTCATCTCGTTGTTCATCATATATTTAAGACTCCTCAATTGTCTCTCAAAAACCGCGGCAGTCCTCAACAGTTCATCTCCATCACACAAATCGCCAATTAGGGTTATCACTATTCTTGTTAATACCAGGAACAATACTAGAACTGTATCATACATACAACGGTCGACTGCAAGGCCGAGATTGACAATAGCAAGCTTGATATCTGAAAGCTCAGACTTTTTGTCGAACCTGATCTCGAATGATCCTGGAGATGACGGTTCAGTATCAGCTTTAGTTTCCTTTACCCATATGTAGAATCTGGTCTCTAGACCCCGTGTTTGGGAGGTCAGTGGCCATCTCGAGTTGTCGCATCGTTCGTCTGCCACTTCGACAAGGCGTCTCAAGCTTGACGAGGCTTTTGCGACTATTGTAGCGACGCTAGAGTCAGAATAGCTTGCTCCGTCAGATGTCATTGTTAGTACTTCTTATTTATCGAAAAGGTTGCAAATGCGCCGAAAGCGTGTGCTTGCATGCTCAATGTCAGGAGATGTAGCACATGTCTATATGCCTATTTGACTCATGACAGACGGATGACTAGGCAGTTATTGACTATCGTAAAGTCCAACAACTGAGGTGCGTCAGACTGACTTCTACATCACAATCAGAGGCTCTAAGTGGTAGCTAGTCACGGGTAATGACTTGACATGCTGAATGCAATGGATAAGTGCACAATACTATCGTACGTGATGGACTTGTCAAATACATTTGCTGACTGTTGAATCGTTAGTACGTGTACATGATAAGAGCTGCAGCCCTGATCAAGTTCCAGAGAGTAGTTTCCCTCGTGACGCAGTAACATAACTTCGCGAACCAAAGACGAATGAACTCCGGGAAAGGTAAACACGAGCTAATGTCTAGTCAGAGCACTGTTTACAATTGTCTCTTCACTGGAGGAGTCTAGTTGAACGACATATCATTGCTGTACACACGCTTCTAGTACAGGAGTGGTGTCCATACCTGCAGCGTCACTTGTAATTATGGAATTTACTCAACGTAGATTACTTGATCCTCTTCACTGCTTCTTTATAGGCATAGCCAGGTCTATACAAGCTTCTATCGCCATATTTTCTCTACCAAGAAGAGGTATGCCTGGAGTGATAACCTCAAGTAAATGTTCTATATATCAATCTATGGAACTGAATCTATCTACAGCCTGGTCTCACTTATCCTGATCAAGCCATAGCTCCTTAGGAAGATATCCCAAGAAACGTATCAGCTCATTCACCACACTCTCAACCCTGCTAAACATCACCTTTGCATCACCTTGGTAACTTTCTCCTTTACATAGCTTCTCAACTACCCAGAAAGTGTCAATATTCTCAATGTTCCTCAGGAACAACTTAACTTACGACCCTCTAGATCCTCCGCCAAGTGTCCAAGCTGTGACTGTATTGTAGATCTAGTATAGTCTTGTTTTCGAAATTTGTAGTCGAGTGATAATGTAGAAGATACACTGCGGTCTGCTCCGTAGCGTATACCCCATTGGTTAAAATCCTGGCGAATATCTCGTACATCGTCTTCGAGGGGAAAATCTCTCTTGAAACTGGCTGACTGATAGTTTATATCGCGGAGTATAGTGTCTATGTGTGTAATACATTGTGAAAATAATGTATATATATCAGGAGAGTACGTGTCGCGGGTCATGGTTGTAAGATTGATACTAGGAATTGCGATAGTAGGTAAGGAGAAGACAGCCCGCCTGGAGCGTTTATATAGACATGAGAAATAGAGTGCCTTTGTCACGATCCTCGAGACTTTTCTCATTCACATCAAGATAGGGCGAGAAAGGTTTCCCATGGTGTTACCGTTTGTGTGACCATCTTCCTGAGGTTGATGGTGATTTGAGGACTCGGTATGTTTGATGAGCCATGATCGTTGACCGCGGTCAGCAAGTGTGATGATGAGAGTTGAAAAGAGTGATGTTAAGGAGTATAACGAAATACCGAGTGATTTGGTCTGTGATGTGAATAGTGACGAGAATTGATGGACTCATTGATTGGGGTTCTATTTACTGTTAAGCATATGTTGCTGTTTCGCTCAAAACCCTCATAGCTCATAGGTATGTGAAATAGAGAAAGTCGGCTACTCTTATATATATATAACCAGGAGGCTGGCTCATCATTGAGTTAAGGGTTCTCATAGTTGTGTATTTAAACCTCGAATTGGATATCAGCTTAGGCGTGTGTCACAACCCAAGAAGTCTTTTATTGAACCCTCGCCCAAAACTATTCCTTGCTTGAAACGTAATAGGACCACCTTATCAACTCATTCACCGATAACTCATTCCAGAAACATACCCATACGCAAATGCAAAAAAGCTTTCATCCTTGGCAATACTTTGCTTGACCCATGACTCAAAAATGGACTCTCCGGTCCCCGCAACGCCACTCACCTTATCATGCTCTCATTATAATATCCCGATTCGTTTTTTCACCTCTCGGTAAACGAAGTCTTGAACTGTACAGTAGTATTCTTCGCTTACACCGACTTGTGTGACTAGGTAGACTAGGTCTTCACACCATCGGTCTCCGTTTCCGATCCGGTCAAGGAGAATGAGAGAAGTCGTAGGGCGTGCTTTTGACGACGCTAGAATCTGCGAGTCTAGAGTCCAGAATCAGCCCTTTTCTGTCAGATTGAGTTATATGATTGGTGAACTAATAGACTAGACCGGAGAAAAAAAGTGAAAGGATTTAAGGAAACGGTGGGCGCGGGAATACATCCCGTCTATGCATATATACTAGGCTCAACACCATACAATTCTATCCTATTCTATAATCTCTACACTTTGTATTGCAGTACGAACTTGAAACATGATCCGTTCGACGCCTGATGAGGAAAATGTTCAGCGGCCGAGTTTCCAGGAAAATGCCAATTGGGCAGCTTACGGGCTTGATCCTATAATGGCTACCATGTCCAATGTCAACCCAGACGCCGAAGCACAAACAAACACAGAAGATGCCCCAGGTCAAGATGTCGAAAAGTCGTTCAGTGCGTGGCTTTGCGTTCTTGGATCATTTTTGGCACTCGTTCCTACATTTGGTAAGCATATAGTGATCATATCATGAGCATACTCTCCTAACAACATCTCAAGGCTTCATGAACTCCCTCGGTACAGTCCAGTCATATCTCAGCATAAACCAACTTCAAAACTACAGCGAAGGAGAAGTCGGTTGGATCAGTGGCGTGTTTCTATTTCTCTCTCTAATCTTCAACGTCCAAGTTGGTCCCATGGTTGATGTCCATGGCCCCAACATCATCGGCCCAGTAGGAGCGGTTCTATACGTCGCGATGTTCCTCCTCATGGCCGAATGTAGTGAATACTGGCACTTTATGCTCTGTCTAGGAGTGTTCGGTAGTATCGGCGCTGCAATGACAATGGTCGTCGCGATAGCTGTTGTGGGAAAACTCTTTGTCCGCAAACGTGGCCTGGCTATGGGTATTACACTCGCAGGATCATCCGTCGGAGCTGTCATATTCCCTCTTATCCTACGCTCTACCTATCCCAATCTTGGATGGCAGTGGTCTATGCGAATCATGGCGTTCATATCAGCTGGTTTACTCCTCCCCAGCATGATCTGCTTCATCCCCTTTAACAAGCTCTACAAGAACTCTACAGTCGCGGGAGGTCAGGCAAGCCCCAAGAGCTCGACACTCAACTTCACAGCCTTTAAATCTCCTGCGTTCTGTTTCGTCACGGGTGGCATTTTCATGTTTGAGTTTGTCATCTTCAGTATTTCGGGTCTTTTGCCGTCTATTTCTACTCGCGTCGGCTTCACTCCCGAGAATGGCTTCACTTTACTTGCTATCATCGGATCGACGTCTACGCTTGGTAGAATCATTCCGGGGATTATTGGTGACAAGTACGGGCATTTCAATATTCTTCTTATTATGGCTGTCTTTACCATTATCTTCATGGGTGCGCTGCTTGTTCCTTTTGGTACGAAGTCGGCTGCGGCTCTATATGCTTGGTCTGCCCTCTGGGGGTTTGGATCTGGCTCATTCCTTTCTATTACACCTGGTAAGTTCTGACTGGAGCCCCTTCTCAACATTGTGATTGACATATGCCAGTGTGTATGGGTAAAACATGCGAGGCCAAAGACTATGGACGTTACTATGGTAAGGACTGCACAACCCTAAGAAATAAAGCTTCGACTAACTATCACAAAGGCATGATGAACTTTGTCACTGCTTTCGCACTCCTCATCGCTCTTCCCAGCAGTGGTGCCATGCTTGAAAACATGGGCCCTCAGGCTCTAGCTGGTCTATTCACTGCCTTGACTGCCGTGGGAGGAGCTTGCAACGTCGCTGCTCGAGCTCTCCTTATTGGGAAGTGGCTATCTCCCAAGACTATCGTATGATCTTGAAAAACATGTTGAACTTTAATGAAGTGCCTTGGAGAAAGCGGTGATGATTAGATACATGATATACGGAAAAGTTTGGACTAAGGGTGGTGGAAAATGATACCTCGCACGACTCATAATGAAATTACATACGGGCATAGGAGTTACATATTGTCTTTTAGCAACAGAACAAGTCTAGTCTTAACATGAGTTTCTTCAAATGCCTCAAGCATCCTGTCTAGCCTTCCTCAAGGCAAACCCCATCTCAACAACCCTCACCATAATAGCATTCGTCAAAGGAATCTCCCTGTCTCCCTCCCTCATCCTTTGCACTTTGATCTCCTCCTCCGTTGCCCACACATAATCCTGATGCTCCTTCGCATCCAACTTCACATCTCGTGTATCCACAACGTCAACTTCAAAGCTAAACTTGCAGAAGAATCTCTTCCCTGTTCTATTCGTAAACACCTGACCAGGCTTTCCACCTGCGCCGTCGGGTATAACGTGACGGATGTGCGTGGCTTCTAGACCTGCTTCTTCCCAGAGCTCGCGCGCACAGCCGTGCAGGACGCTCTCATCCTCATCATCGCAGGCTCCGCCGGGGATTTCCCATCTGTTGGGCATGCTGTCGTCTGGAGCGCGTTGTAGCAGCAAAATGCGGTTGGAAGGGTCAAAGATGAGAGCACCTGTTGCGAGGGAGTCCCATGTCTTGTCGTGCGTCTTAAGCCATTCGCGATGGTTGACGTTCCACTCTGAGACGGAGTCGTCAAAGGTAAATTTGAACTCTGGAAGAGCCTTTTCTGACGAGTCTTGTTCTGTCATGTTGGTATTGGCTTTTCAAGTTCAAGAGGAGATGCTGTGAGAATCGCTCCAGCTGAGGTTACGCTAAAAGCGATACTGCCTGCATGTGCATAGAGGCCACTTTTAACCCACCGAACGTCCCCTAGTTAGATGTTTCAACTTCTGCCTAAACAATAAGTAAGCAATGTGAGCGTCAGCCTGTAAAATCGCATTGTTCGATTGTGATCGCTTGCTTCAATTGCTACCAAGGTACTTGCCCTCATGAGACCTCTCATGGTGGGTATCTACAGGTATTTGTTAACGACTATATTTCTACATTAACCGACGACTCCTCTCGACCAGTCTGTTTCTCGTAATCTGTAAACCCCTTTGATTGTATGATTTCTCTCGTAATCGATGAGTGGCACCCGTCTCTAGAGAACGTGTGCAAAACTACATATTCGGGCACATAAAAGATGAGATACCTTGTACATACGTGTAACATGGTGTCCAGATTTGTTGACATAAATCCTTTTTTGCTCTCTCCGACGTGTTCTAGTAATATCGCTATACATAGACTACTATACTGTGCTTCGGGGGCAACACTGACGAAGCTCAACTGCAGGAGTTTGTACATGACGTGACCAGTTCGAGTGTTTCTTTGCCCATCGGTTGTTCCAAAAATATCCGATCCATGCGACTTCGTCATGCTTCCATGTTACAACCATGATAAATACCGGCAAAAACAATGGCGTGATAAGATTCCAATGCCGTTGTGCCGACAACAGAGCTGTTGATAAAGCAACCGCCAAACGCCCAAACGCTAAACATACACATGGGCAAGCCGAACCATGCCCTAAACCAATAATTTGCAAATAAAAGCCATAGACTTTTGTGTAAGATGTTCATGTGAACTTTTGCGATGCGTCAAGCCGGTGACGATGTGTTGACGCAGAAGAAACAACCCTCCCCAACCGTGTACATATCTCGGTATAACGCTTGCTATTCGTAATTGTTCCTCGGGTGGAGCCATAAACTCATAACGTTGCTACTTCAAACAATCCATGATTACACTCGTGACTCGTGTTGAGGAATGATGGATCTTTCAGCACGAGTTCGCATGAAGTTTGCGTGAGCTTCCAGGCAACGAGCCTTGAGACGTGTTACTGGCCAAACTGCTGCCTTGTCTAGCATCAGAGCAGTAATTCGAAGCAGCTTCGCAGCATAGCCATTGTGGCCATCCATGTCCGCGGTGACTTCTTGCCCACCCAGCATATTCATCTTGATCTCTGCCGAGGACAAAACCTCCTGGACCTTACCAAGCAGCTTAACATCTTCCTCCTCTAGGAGCATGATCGCGTGAACTTCAGTAAGGTCGACTGTATCTTTACCGAGAATACCAAGGTAGCAGCCAACCCGGTCCTGTAGCGTAGCGATCCATTCAGCAAGAACCTGAGCGCAATCAAAGGCGCAGAGGGCAGATTGTAGTGGAAGCTCCCTGCTTGTAAAGTCGGCAAAGGTGACACCGAGCTTATCCGACATGGCGAGCGAATCCGCAGCATAGAAGGCAGCCTTTCGCAAATGCTTCTCCCGACGAGAAGTGGCGTTACCCGACATGTTGGAGGATCCTGGCTGAAGAGGATACTTGGTGTTTGAAAAGTCCATTGATGACGTCTGAGTTGCAGGTGATTCTGCGAATCCGGAGCTGTTGGAGTTGTCTGAAGGCTCGGTGCTGCCAGATTCAGAGTTTGAGATTGGTGATTGCTCTGCGTGCTGAATGATCTCATTACCACGGGAAAGTTCCTCGGCCATACCGTCCCAATCCCGCTGCCAGAACTTCTCCTTTGAGCGTCCAAGGTTTACAAAGAGCCGAATGTACGCCAAATCGAGCAGAGGAATTGCATCAGCTGACAGAGGACCTTGACCAAAGGGATTTGGGCGCTCAACACTGTGATGAGGGTTGCTTGCCCAAGCTGCCTGCCATGCCTTGAGAGCAGGCTCGATATGTCTATGCATTTTCTCCGTCTCTTCGTTTGTCCAAACTTTGTTGTGGTGTCTCTGTCGTGTCTCCCAGATATAGTTGTGGAGTGCGTTAATAAGGACCAGTGAGCCGAATGTACTAGTGCGAAGTGGCGATGCCATCAGATCTCTACCATCTGTCGAGGGATCGAATTGACCGTTCGCGGAGAATTGATGTGTCTTGTCGTTGGCGTGAAGAAGGTCGCCCAAAGCCTCGTGGAACGTCATTCTATTATGGTCCGCAGCATCTGCTCCACCTCTGGCGTGGAATACAGCGCTCGATTCGGCCGAGAAGAACTCCTCGTCGCATGGAAGGTCCAGGAAGATTTCCGAGTTAGTTAGCGCAGGCGTATGGTTGTACGCAGAAACCAGAAGGCTGGAAAGTATAAAGACTGCGTATAGGGTTCGTTTCCGCTCTTCTCCTGACTTCCATCGCAACCACTCCGTTTGGTCGGGTTCCATATTGGGATTCCAGCTCCCATCTTCAGCCATCTGGATGTCTTGACCGTCAGATGCGTTGGAACGACCGGGCCGAAGGAGATCAGCTGCTTGAGCTAGACTGACCAGAGCAGCGCAGTGGGTTGAAGCAATATCACTGGCAGTCTTGTCGCCGCAGTTATGACCATAGACGACGTTCAGAAGCATCGCCTGAACAAGCCATACTGGAGTATGGACTCCACCATCATTGCTGTGGTCAGTTGGGGTACTTCGACGAATGTCGGCTTTTCGAACATCTGCTTTTCGACGCTCTTCAAGATAGAAGAAAATCATTTTCTTGGCCATTTCGAACAGCTCTCGAGATATGGCGACTTCCATCTCGTAGAGCGCACCGATGGCGGCCATGGACAAGATAAGGCAACCACTACCACCTACACCTGGACGACTATTGGAAAGAGGCATATCGAAGGACAATGTTGGAAGATGCAGGAAAGGCAGATGAGGGTGGAAATAAGCTAGATAGGCACCGACATATCGCTGGAGGTCCTGAGTACTGGGCAAATTGGCTGCTTGAGGAGAGGCGGCATTGCCGGCAGTCTGGGAGAGAGGAGATTGAGGTGAGCCTTGAGAAGTAAAGGAATATTTACGACCCCCAAAGGGCAGGCACTGGGACAGGATGTTCACGATGGCATGCCGGGTGGCATCTGTAATGGTGGTCACGGGCGAAGCGCCGTGGTTGCCGCCATTTAGGGAGGATGGCGTCTCCGGGCCGGCGTTAAAGCCAAGGGTCTGGTTAATGTTCTGGGTGTTGAGCCCCGTCACGACAGAGGGACTCAACGAGCTCAGCGAGGGTGGAGGCGTAGAGAAGTAAGGGTCATTGATCTTTTGAGTAGCTGGCTGAGGTGATAACGGTGCTCCGTTGAGGAGATCCGGAAAGACTGAACCATTCAGATCCATCGCAAAGGGGTTCGTGGGCATCTGTGGAGGCGGCATCACAGGTTGTTGCCACATAGCACTTGTCCCAGCCGGTGCGGGATGATTCGACCCATCCAACATAACATCGCTAATCCCACTCTGACTAGTCGTGCTGATTGCGGACGGACTAGATCCATCAATCACATTCTCGTTCGCGAATGACATCTGGTGCTCAAAACCAGTCAACCAGTCAATGCTATCGTCAAAGTTTTGACCTGTGTGCATCCCATCGATCCCGTTTCCGAAAGGCGAAGCCTGTTCCAAATTCATCGCCTGCGGTGAATCGTTATAATGGAGGTTGTTGGGGTTGACTGTCGTTCCACCGAAGAGCATGTTGTCAAATTCGAACTCGGTGCTGTAGGCGGACAATGAAGGCGCCGTCCTGAGAGGGTTAACAAAATCCAGGCTATTGAAAGCTCCAGCATCAAGCTTAGGGAGGCCAGGTTGCATCGAACGCTGGCCCATAGCAGCGGACATGCCACCATAGAAATGATCCATATTGTGAATCGGCAAACCGGCAAGACTGGGATGTCTGCTGTGAGTGTGACCGTGAGGCGCACCGCGAGCCACAGCAGCATTAGCAGAGTTCATCTGTATAGCCGAAACATCAATGTGACTAATGGTGTTGGCTCGGGGCCGCATTGTGTTGGGTGCGGCATTTGAAGCTGGAGCAGCCGCGCCAGCAGCAACTGCTGCTACATTGCCAGCGACACTGTTTTTGCGAGCACGGCTCTGGCCAGGAGCGACGCCGGTTGTGGACTCACGACGATTACGAGGGCGGGAAGCCGGTGTCGAAGTCTGGTGCAGCTTCTGCTGGTGACGCAGCAACAGGTCACGGCGAGCAAAGCATCTTGAACACTCGGGGCACTCAAAAGGCTTCTCCTTTGTGTGAGAGCGTTCGTGTCGCTTGAGATGTTCCAATCGGGCGAACGAACGGGAGCAGGTGGTGCAAACGTGAGGACGGGGCTTGTCCGTCTTTGGGGGAGGGAAGTTTGGCGTCTTTGTGTTGACGGTGATGGTTGAGGCTATAAATGTCAGCATGTAAAATCGGAAAGTCTGGTCGGCAGCGGCGCGCGGATCAAGTCGAACTCAGAAGTACGAGGGCAGTGCCGGCGAAGGCGGGATAGCTCACCAGAGTCGTCGGTGGTGGAGGGTGCAGTGCCAGCGGCGGCGTTTGTAGGAGCGGTAGCGGACATGGCGAGGTTGGGATGCGAGACTCTTACGCCAGAGTCGTTAATTACCATCGCAGGTCGGCTGGTTCAAATTCGCATTCGCGAGGGTCAAAAAAGTGAGGTTTTCGCTGTCGTGCTCGCAACGGTTCGTCGTGGGGCACAAGATTGGGCGACTGAGAAGCAGCGATAGAATGGCGGGGAGTCTTTTGGCGGGCGGCGGGCGCGGTTCGTCACTTTTGGTGGGGGGGAGGGGAGGTAGGTATGGTACTTTAGGCGTATAAACGTAACAAGGCTATCAACGTGAAAAGAAAACGTATTGTTGAAGCGACGCTATCATGTTCCTCCAGACGTAGAGAGAAATATAGGTGGAAAATAGTATGAAGCAATTCAGATTCAGATCGTCGTTGAGAAGTGAAGCAGTAGCTGCTTGGAGAAAGTGGAAGAGAAAGAGAGTTTGAGGCAGTGGTGGCAGGTGCAGCAGAAGGAAGAAGGTAGGTTAGGTTAGGTTGGCGCCGAACGGGGGCCCAGGTAAAGGCAAGGATGGCAAGGGAAGGAGCTAGAGTGTACGGTGCGTGGCACTGTACGCCGACTCCAATTCGACCTAGGGACTTTGGGGGTGTGGTTCCAGTTGCCGTTTTCTCTTTCTAGGGCGCATCGACTTCCCGTGGTTCGCTCGGAGGAAGGTAGGTGAAGATGGAAGGGTGATGGCAGCTGTTCACTTCCATTTATTCTGGGATGAAATCAAAGAAAAGTCAATTCTCTGCTTCTGGCCTTTTTCGATTTGCAGTTACAGGCTCCTAATATGGCCGCAGAGTCTCACAAGGAAATTATGATCAAGTTGAATCGATGAGGCTGGGCTAGATCAGGCTGCGAATGTGATTTGTGTTATTCGTTGTAGAATAGTATATATCGCATCTACAAGCAGTGCCTCGGTCCACATTCGTCATTTCAACTTGATGAATCCATCAATTGAATTCGATTCGGGCTCGCTGCCCCCGAAGGCTTTCGTCAGTTGCCTCACCTGCGTCATCTTATCAAGTCGTCAAAAAGCATGTTATGCTCCCTCACCTCACCGTGGGCTTTTTTACTCGGGCTTGGCCTGGCCTCAGAGTGTCAGAAGAAATGACCGTTAAAAGCATAATAGACGAAATAGTTTAGTTACTTCGGGGCAGTTCATATCTGCTCTTAGGTTATCTTATTTTGGCAACCTAAGCCTCAGAGGACAATTCTTCTGTCACCTACCTGCCTGGTTGAGGCTCACGGCTCACAGCACAGATCCCTCCCCCATAATGGATGGGTGGATACTGAGCGGTCGGGAGTACGACGTTACTTTTTGATCCTTAACCCTTCGTGCGTCTTAAGTTGGGTTGTGGTGGTGGGATGGATCACGCCTAGACCTGGCAATGGATACCCTTGATTAACAAAAAGGCCGATCCATCCCAGCAACTTTCTGCCGCAAAAGCTAAAAGGCTTCTGGGAGTGAGCCTGCACAGCAATACGGCACAGCAACTCAACTAAATTTATGATTACATCACGCGGCGAACGCATTTGCTACTTTCCGAGGCATGGCTGGATTTGAAAATTAGCTTGCTGTGTGTGATTATCATGATTTACAGGGGGGCTTTTCGGTGTCAGATATTACAGGGTCCTTTGGAGAGGCTATCACCGTTGGCTGTACTTGGGCTTGGCTCACAGCACGTCAACCATCTCCAGCCAGCATCGTGTCACGAACATCTCCGGCTAGAATCTCAAAGTTCTTTGCTTGTGCATCCTCATCACAGAGCCTATTGGGTATGAACTCCTGTAGACGCTCCGCGCAACCGCCTTTTACCACGGCATTTGACATCCTAACAATGTCCAGTACGGCACAAGTGTGCTCGGCCGATGGCTTGACTGGGGCTGAAGTTGAACTGACCGAGTATGCACTGTGCAAGTTTCCGTAGGGAGGAACAGCAAATTGGCACCTCTAAATAGCTACGGGGGTGGGATGAATGACGACTGAATCGCAGCGTCCCGAGATGCAGAACAACGTCTGCATGTAACATGTGTTTGAATCCAGTTTACGGAATGCACGAGTTGTGAAGCAGATATCCACGGTACAGTAGCTCAAGGGAGAAGGACCCTTGAACGGTCTCTCGGGGTGTTTCTGGAGTCTAAGATACGAGTGGTCGAGGCTTAGATCGGTACAGCACAGTAGCTCGCTTGGACAATTAGCTGCTACAGTAGCTTAGGTGGACGTAGCTTCCAGTAGCTTAGCGTTCAGCACAGTAAGGTAGGCACGTTTAGCCTCCATCTTGGGCACGGTCTAACTCAGATTCGAAACCACAAAAAAACAAATGATATCTATCAAGGATCGTTTCCGGTCGATTGGACTCTTCGTATCCTTCTTCTCATACCGTACCTGCTCAGGCGCTTAATCCTGCCCCAGAATAACAATGTAGGATTGGTTCGACAGCTATTACGGAGTCGTTAGTCGCCGGTCTGCACAGATCCCAATTGGGAATCCATTCTACCAGGCCGTAATCCATCGACAGGAGAATGCCCACAGGGACTGCGTCAAAGATAGGGATGTGACGCGCAATTATACAAGTGAATCACTCAAATATGGAACTTCCACTTGCCGTTACGTTCACAACTTATCGACGGATGACGTGCAGCTGTTCCATGTCAATATCAAGCGCCCGCTACTCTTTTTCTCTTTCTCTCTCATGTCTCAAGCATGCATCCCGTCTGATTAGTTCTGGGTCTGCGGCAATTATTAACCCGAGACCGCGTTATGTCTGAGAATGATGGCATGGCGTCTCTCTCAGTCCGGTCCTGTCAGTAGCCAGCTTGTCAGAACAATACGTACAACTCGTCTGCTTTTACAGACGAGATGGAATGATCGCCCAGCGGCTCTGCTCATTTGACCCTTGTCTTGGCTTTTCCTACGGACCTTTGTGACTAGAGCTTCTTTGGTCAAGTTGTGAAACTATGATCCAATCTTGCAGCCTCGCAACTCGATACGATTTCTTGTTTTTGTGTGCTGTAGGCACTATTCGATTCAACGTCGGTAATAGTTTTGGGGAGTGAATTGCTGGATCTGGACCCGCAGGATAACATCAGGTTGGAAGGTATTTGGCCATAATCAGTCGATCAATTGCCTCTGCTGTGAATCTGCCAGCTGATTGCCTCAAGTCTGTCGTACTGAGCGGGTCCATCCCATTTGATTTGTCCTCGTTTTTAGCGTCGATAGGGTCCTCGGCTGGTGCTTTGGGCGTTACGTTGGCTTGGTTCCATTTGGACTTGAACTTGGACTTGGGCACTGGGCTTGGACCTGCTACTGTGCGGAGATGAACATCGCTCACGGCTCGGCCAACATGGGTATGTATGTATAGCAACGGCATAGCATGGCTTACGAGTGTTAATGTCGATTGCGAGTGAGACTTGTGTTTCTTGGTTTGAATCGGCTTATTGGATGAGGTGCTGATGAGGTGCTGTTCTCCAGAAACAGAGAAAGATTGAGTAATAATAATTGAAAGCGAACAGCTAATCTCGAGCTCAGGCGTCCTATCATGAGAGTGACAAGAAAATCCGCATTTGCCAGAGCCAATTGCAGTGCAGGACCAACGTGCGTTTCACCTAGCTCGAGCCGTGTTCGTGGCCAAGCCCTAGGCTGTTCTTCTGCCTATCGGTATCAGATAACCACTGCAAGGACCCTTTCTTGCTTGATGATTGTCGCTTCTACGGAACTTTCTTTGTGGAAACCAGGCGGTGACGGATCGACCTCGTTCAGCCTCATCAAGTGTTCTTCATTCCGTCCAGAACAATTTATTTGCCACCTTCGAGTGGAACTTGCAGCCAAGTGCAGCGCAGCACAGTACCGGTATTCATCTGTGTAACTGATAGTTTGGTGGTACCTACATGCATGCCTTCAGTGAAAACGATAAGAGATAGAGAGACAAGAGACAGAGGGAGGGAAGGGTTGATTATCACCGAGAGGAAGTTACCGTGATCCACGAACCCACCTTCTAGTCTGTTTCAAAAAAGCCCATCACAGCAATGCAATTCCTCATTCACCGTAGCCATTCGTCCCTTACGTTGGATGATGGAGAATTAGTAATGTTCGAGACTCGAAACCGCCTCAGGTTGAGTTGGATTCAGATCAGGCAGGACCAGAATCAGAAATCGTCAATGGCACCGCACCTGCCAACTGAATGTATTGTATCCGTACAGTACATCGGGAAGGAAAAGGACCGTGCGCAGACCCTTGACTCTCACTGTCTTTGCTTTGTTAGGGCAATGGGGCCGCACGTTGTTGTGTCACACATGGATAAGACATCCTCAGTCCAGTCTCAGTCTCGGCCCAAGTCTCATCGGTGTCGATATTGACATATTATTGCCAGCAAATCTTTCGAAAAGGATGCCACACAGGATCAAACTTGGGCCTGGCCTAGGCTCGACTCGTTTTCGTTGTCTCTTTCTCTCCAAAACTGCCGCGGGATAACTTTGCCTAGTCCCATCAGATGCGACGTCAGGAATTGAGGAAGAGCGCCAGAATGGACCAATACTCGATGCTTGCGAAAGCTACGCCCCCGATCCACCTGCAAGCAAGCCAAAGGGACCAGGTCTTGGCTCTACATCCAGAGAATCGACGAATCCAATTGCGGCGTCAGCTCAGGGGTCGAGTTATGCTGTACTGTAGCCAGGATCATGGCCAACCCAACACCCATATCCATATCCCATATCCTCTGCTGTAAGCTACTTCCTGGACCTGACTCTATCCGTCACTAACAATGAATTAGTGCTCGCTTGGTTTTCTACTCCTTACTGATGGCTGACCTTGTATCCGCTGCCGTCGACGGACCCTTCGATCGGTCCCAAACTAATCGAGTCTTTGTACTATACAGTACTATACTATTTAGTTGCTCACCGCCAGATTGACATTGACAGGTGAAATTGATGAACATCAAACGCCCGCCGCCGCGGCTGTCTGTGGCCGCGACTTGACTTGATTTAACTTGACATGGTTTCTTGCTAGCATAGCATAGCATAGCATGGGCTTCTAATGCGAGCACGAATGGGGTTTCAATTGCGGAATGGCCCTTGATCCCTGTTCAACACACCACAAGCCAGCCCATGGAAGCCATGCCATGTTCGCTACTGCAGTCACAGGACCTTCTTGCCACGCCGAACACAAGAAATGTGTGGCCTAGTCCCCTGTTCCATGTTGAACGATGCGATGCGATGCGATACCACACGGAGCGGAGCTCTCACTCTCAAGTTTTTCTTTACTCCAATTGAGTAGCTAGTTCACCGAGAATCCAGGAACACGACCAATGTTGCCTGCAGTCCTCAGATACTACAGCTTTGGGAACACTATGTCCGCACCACCGATTGTCTCGAGAGCACAGTGCACAAACACAGTGGCTGAAGGTATGATAAATCATGCAGTTTAGAAACAGTTTCTCAGCTTCTGATTCCCCTACGATGAATAAATCAATGCTGATCCGAACAGGTCTCTGAAGCATGCGGTTTTCTCACATGGACGACTTGACCCTGACAGCCATGAAATTGCACATCAATCGCTGCAATAAGCGGCTTTGCGCCATAAGCACTTGAGGTGTCAACAACGGTTGGCGGCGTCTTAGAAGCTCTATCTCGATGGTGAGATAGTCGAACGTCATTCACGCTATGAAGCTTCCCCAAATCGCTATCTCATCTCTCTGTGCTTTAGTTAACGCATGGACGTCTGAGCGATCCTTGCCCCTGTCTACCCGCTGCACAGCCCCGAGATGTGCCAAGCATCATATAGTGGGACGTGATCCTGAAATCCCCAACATGCACTGCAAGTCGATACAGAATGCAACGCACTGAAGACGTCTGATGTGCCCACTGCTCCGCCTAATGTCCCACATCTATTATGACAAGTCTTCTTTGCTATTAACGATCCTGGGATCCCTTCTCTTGTTGATGTCTCAGTTGTTTCTTCTCTCCTGTCGACAGCCCGACTACTAGCTAGCCAAGCATCTTGGGAGTGAAGTCGACTAATCGGAACAAATGTCAATGCATTAGAGATGCGCTCCACCATCTCAGAGAGAGAGAGAGAGCCAAGGCCATCCAATATAGGGACTCCTTAAGGACTTCCTATTCCAATATGCAACCCTTTGCCGGCAGGGATTGAAAATTTGAGGAACATATTGGAGAGCACTGGGAATAACGGAACCTTTGATGGATGATACAACACCCCATTACTAGACTGGGCTTGGAGTATGTTGGTCCCTGAAAGAGTTCTATCCAGGGAATCTCCAACCCAATCCACCTGTGGTGGTCGGAGACTTTTTTACTTTCTTGAAACTGGACTGAGTGAGTATCAGCCCTACGTCGGGATTTGGAGAAGAGGCCAGGTCTGATATCGAGTCTGTGCTGTGCCGTGCTATTCTCTCGCTAGGAAGCATTTGTCGTCACCACACAGCACTCTGTTGGATGATACATTGGTATCTGTCTGTATTATATACAATACTGTAAAGGCCAAGTACTCATCGAGTGATCCTTCAACCCCAGACTCCTAGGTCCAGAAAGAGGCATATCTCCATTGACCAAGAATGAAAGAGGTCAGGTGCAGCATCGGCCCACAGCTCGAGGCTTCTGCAACCCCTTTGGGATTGATGCTTGTTCATTTGACAATTTGCGATTCGCTACATTTTGGACATGAACGAGCGATGTCGGCCGTTCATGATCAAAATAGCATTGAATCACCATGACGCTATAAAGGGATCTCACACTTTTTGATATCCTATGGCCTATGCCGACGGTCGAGCCGTACGCTTAGTACCGGTGATTAATTCATTCTTTTTGCAAGGCAGTGGTTCAAATTTGGGTTCTTTCTTTCATCATCAGGAATTGGCAACGAAAAAAAGAAAAGGAAAGGTCTGCCACACCACGCGCTTATGCGTGTGAGACCAGCTATCGGGATTGACCAACGAGGAGTTTCGATCATTTCCTCCACGTTTTCCCTCCCTTCCCTTCTCTAAGTTGCGCCCTTTCCTCCAATCCTCGTCTATCTCAACCCCTGTACGCCACTTGTCGTCAACTCTTGACCAGTGGGACAATTGGCTGACCTGACCTTCGCACTGTACCAGAGAACTACGGTCTGGGACAAGACACAACTGTACATCGGTGGCCCTATCCTGACTTGTCTTATGTTGTCTTTTTTCCCCAGTCACCGTGCTCTCAACTACCCCAAATTCTGTTTAGTGGAGTCTGGAGTCTGGGATCCCTTCTACGAGAATCAGCGGAGCAAGACCTGGCCTGCCTGGCTCCAAGCAAGCACAAGAATCTGGGGGGCGCTGGCTACGAACTTAGCAAGCTTAGCTGCTGTAACCCCGGTCTGGGGAGCGGACGTTGCGTTAGCAGGGCCCCTGGCTGTTGACGGCGCACACACCATCCACCAGCAGCCCATCCCTGACTTCCCCAGATTTTGCTGTTTGCGGCGTCGTACTGAATGGAACTTGACAGGAGCTGTGGAAATGAAGACCCGAGCGTCTACGGAGTACTGGTATAGTATACAGCTGATCTCGACAGAGGCTAACCAACCCAGCAAGTACTCTGATCAGCGCTCTACTACGCCCGCCTCGACGCGTCCCGGATGCTGCGGTACTTTCTTTCTAAGTTTCTTCTCATCTCAGTTTCATTGCCTGTTCCCTGGGACTTACGAGTAAGCTTCGTGGCCACGAACCGTTAGCTCCAGAGGATTGCGCAGGCGAATCTTCATTGGTGGCTCGGTCTAGAACTCGGAGGAAGATGTGACGTCCCCGTACGGATCACGAACTAATAGGAGTCCGCCGGCTTGCGTGTAGAGCCAACAAATTAGAAGAGCTGGCGGATAAACCCATTTTGCTCTCTATTGCCGTAATTGAGGCTCTCTGGTAAGCCCCATTCCCCAGACCATCAGGGATGGGGCTAGTCTTTTGACTAAACGAAAAGCAGAATTGCGTGCGTTGGAGGGAGGACGCTTTGTCGACGAGCCGAGGATTACTCGGTGGGTACTTCCAGCCAGGGCGTCCGTACTTGTCCGATAATCTAAGCCTTGACAAATATCAAGATGTTGTTCTCGAGGTCTAGAATAACAAACTTGCTGTTTGTTTGGATCTTTGATGCCGTGGCGAACTATCATGAGGTGGTCTAGCAAGCCGAGCAGACGAAGCCTACGCTAGAGATTTCAACTAACGAGAGCCATGGTGCCGGTAAGCTAACAGTGGAGGCATTCTAATGACTTTTGTTGCACTATTTCTTACAAACATAACAGAGACGAAATAAGCAGTGCTGTAGCAAGGGCTGCAAACTGCCAAGTTTTGTGGAGTAGAGGGGATTGTCTTGATTCAATCTCGTTGCGCTATTGAAGCATTGCCAAGTCATGAAGCAGAAGTTGAGCAGCGCAATGGGATATTTCGTTCGCTACAGGACCCTCGGGATCCTGCAGGGGCTGTCACACACACGAGATATTTTGAGTTTGCCCACGAACGGCGGGCCTTGTGGCGTTTTCCAGACCAGGAAGTTGAATGGTGATCGAGTGGTCCTTGGCTTCCCTGTAGCATGTGAGTTGAGTTATTTACAGTGCTGTAATTTATTACAGGACTCGGCATCCTTGTCTGCTTCCAGGGCACTTTTTTGCTTTTGCGCCACGAGGCTGGGTCGATGATGGTGGGATAGTTAGGACGGTTATGATAGTTGGTTCTTGATGTCGATAATTGATTGCTGTCCACCTGTCTGTGCTGAAGAACTTCAAATCGTTAGCGAACAAGCGGAAAATATTCCGGCGTGGCTACAATCGGCCGTTGGAGGTAATCGAGGCCGAACCGAAAGAGTAGAGCCCAACCAAACAAACCAATGATTACCCCGGTAATTCGAATTACATGGTTAAACTTCGGGCCGGGGAGAGACAATCGTGCAGAAACGAAGCTTATCACATTCGGCAATGTTTCGAAACCAGGTACGTAATGTAATGTCAACGGGATGCCTCTTTCTTTCTCTCTTTGGAAGTGCCTCGATGCTCTGCAGTAGAGCAAAACAAGGGGAGCTTCGGCTTTCTTCTTCAGTCAAAGGGTGGTTCCACTGCAAGTACTGTAACCATATACATATTTATTCACGCCTAGTTACAGTGCAGCACATATCGACTGACAACGGTCTGAGCTGTTTCCAAAGTGGCGAGAGTGTGAGAGAGTGGCGCTCTCGAAAAAGGCGACTAGAAGACAACAAGAGAGAAAACTTGGTTATAAGCGTGCAAACCAGATCAAGAAAAGACCAAAGGGATGCCAAACTCGGGCAAAGTCCTTTTGGGTGTCGCGCTTTAAAGCTGGAGCCCAAGAGATCTGCCACCTATGTTGAGATGATCAGCAGGGTCCTGAGGACTCTGAGCGAATCACCAACGAGTGTTGTTGCGATCATCTCTTTAAATTATTTCTGTTGCGCTTCTGTGGTTTTCTGGGGCGTTGAAGATCCTCGACTGTAGGTTGGTGTGATGACAGTTTACTTACAAACATATGGATGGCATTGCGGCTGCCTTATGGCAGTGTTGAAGGACACTGTACTGTAACTTGACTTGACGTTAAACTCAACAAGCAAGTGCCGCGGCGTCGGAGCTTTTTCGCCTCTGTAGTTGCAGTTTTCTTGCTTTATTATACTCAAAAGTTAAAGATCTGCGATATGCGATGCGACTTGACGTATAGTACAAGCGACAAAGTGTGCTGTGGGTTGCAATCCAAGTAGACTGACTGCTTGGACACGGGAAGAAGACCGGCACTTGGTAGTTTAACCGTGAGACATTCTGACTGATAGAATGCTTACAGCATGCTTATGTTTAGATCGGAGCATCTTCTTTTTCTGTTTCAGCAATCTCTTGTTCAGCCACTCACGGTTACACAAACAGCTCAGGATAGGTGGCTGCCGAATAATCGCTCAATTTAATCACCGGTATTCGGCCATACACGCTTTGAGGAGAGCTATTTGGTAGGAATCGGATCTCTTGGTTAGTCTAGAACTCGGCTGCGATCATAGAGGGACCACTAGAATCCGCATGGGTGCGTGATTAGTTAACTGGTGTGTTACGCGCACAGGTGGGACTGGGAGAGTGAGAGAACAAACAGAATTAGAAACAAAGCAGGTAGTACTGTACTGTAGAGGCCTCGGGCTAATCAACCGGTGACTCACACTTTACTCAGGCTGCCTATTATCGGACATGGACATGGACTTGCTTGGACTTGACTTGATATCATAATATCACCGTACATATCGTCAATGGCCAGGGTATGTTGTGCGTCAATCGCGTGGGGGTTTTGTGAACTGTGCTGTGATGCATTGGCCTACAATTAATTGTTCGAGGCATCAACCGATGAAATGACAATTGTTGCCATTATCGAGCCACAATAATAGCATCGTTAATAATGGGCGGTGGTAGGTCGTGGCCCACCACCCCTCCAGTTCGATGCCGTCTCAGTTCCATTAGGTAGTGGTAGTCAACTGAGCAGCTCTAAGGTAAAGCGTGCATAAGGCTGGAATAGACAACCCTCCACTAAAAGTTTCACCTTGTTCACATCGTCAACTTCAATCAGTCTCGACTCGAGATACTCAATGATGCAGGTATTCGGTGATAGATAACAAATGCCCAGCCTTGTCCTTCGTCACCAACCCAGTCCAGGTTAGCTGAGCAATGTGCTTTACAGCTATTGGCTGAAAAGAGCATACGTCATAGAGGCCCATTCCAAGGCCAAGATGGAGGAAAACCAGGCTGAGAAGACAAAGAGTTGTTAGTTATATTTTGTTGAGCGCTTTATGTCTGATGGTGAGAAAAGTCTTCGTAGGAACATCAACTGTGATTTCGCTTCAATTGGTGTCTTGCCTCGTGTTTATATAGCTACAATAACAGCGGCTACACACGTTGTGAAGCCACTTACACCACCGATTGGTACTACCAAAACTCATATTTACCACCATGAAGCATACTTTGCTTCCTCTTATCTTTCTCCTCCTGGGCTCCAGCCTTGCTGCAGATGTCGTTACAATTACAGCACCAGCATCCATACCCTCCAACGAGCCAGAATGGAAGGAGAAAGACACTTTCACATCAGCTGTTCTTAACAGCACAAATTTCTACCGCGAAGAGCACAACGCCACAGCTCTAAAATGGAACAAGACACTCGAGGAGTTTGCATCAGACTATCTCGATGACCTCGACGACTGCAAGTTCGAGCATTCTGGTGGTCCCTATGGCGAGAACCTCGCTATAGGTTATCCCAACGTCACTGCTAGCATTGAGGCTTGGGGTGATGAGCGTGAGAAGTACGACTTTGACGAAGCTGAGTTTGATGAAGAGACTGGCCACTTCACCCAGCTTGTCTGGAAGGACACCACCACTGTGGGATGTGGGAGAAAGTTGTGTGGTGAGAAAGGATGGTATCTTGTTTGCGAGTACTGGCCAAGGGGTAATGTGCAGGGTCAGTTCGAAGATGAGGTTGTCAAGGAGGAGGGTGGTGCGTTTACTACGAAACCTGGTGTTGGATTGGCGCTGTTTGTGTTCCTTGGGTACATTGTTGTCTTTTTATAGAGGGTGTTTATGACGGGTATTGGATGGGCGCTTGGGATATATGATGGATGATGGTATTCATGCTGGACATGAGCTACGTTGGATATGTTTCTACGGTTTCTTTGTATATACTATAGATCGCTTATACGTGTCACGGCCTTTTATATACCACCTTTGTTATTTTCTTGCACGCTTATTACACTGCCTAGTATTCAGCGAGTCATCCCTCCTGTATATATCGTATAGTAGATACAATCGTATCATGCATGTGAATCACCTTGAGGCATAAGACACTACCGCAAAAGCTCTGCTCATGGTGCTTTCAGAGTGGGCTTTTGCCTCGTCTAAATCAACAGCTTATGAGGGAACAACGTTGGTGGAACAGATGTTTGTGATCCTCTGTCGTCAAGGGATTGATGTTCAGTCTCGTTACCAAATCCATTATGGCCAATCTAGCAGAGAAACCATGATGTTCTCTATATTGATGCGCTGACCTGCCGAGTATCCCGTAGATTTCCTTCCTGATAGTTGCGTAGCATTGCAAATCTACCTACGATTGCATGAGTCAGAGAGCAGGGAGCCAGTTAGATATGATACAACGGCAGAAGAGATTCCATTGGCAATAGAAGCATGAGTGAGTCGGGCTTGAGGCACAACTGTGATGGATTTCTGGAATAGTCAGGTGCAACTTCTTCTTTGATGAATGTTTCAGCGAAGGACGCAGAAGGAAGGTACGCCGCTGTTTGGGTGTTCATGGTGAGTTACCCCTTCACATGAACATGGATGTCAACTTGCAACTAACTTCATCTCAATATTCAATTCAGACTATCCCATTTCAGTGCTTCTAGAAGTTCGGCCACTACTTGTCATTCTCTTACTACAATATCACTCTCTGTCCTGTATCTTCACGTTTGACACCATAGCAGCATTGTCTTCAATCGAATAAGATGGGACAGTTTATTATTGTCTTCCCTACACTTCTAAACTGGCTCCTAGAACGGTCGGTCAAAGCTACCCTTACAGGCAATCTACGACTAGGAGGGACGTTCTCTATCTTAAAGTCAGGTGTACTCATGCGCGTTGGCTTATACCGGAGCGAACGTCTGGGCCTACACCACAGAGCCTGTCCTGAGGGCCCGACTATTACATAGCATGTGTCGAGCAGACTCGTATCTCCTCCCTTCACGTTCTACGGCTCCGCCACCAAACAACTGACTTTCCTCGATATTGATGTTCACCGTGACCATTCCTATCATCAGGACATTCTTGCAGCACGCTGGTCGCTATTCACCGACTTGGAAGCTTTGAAGGTCGCATGCGTGAGATTTCACCCGATTATCAACGAGGAACCCACAGACTGCTTTCCGGATGAAATGAATCAGGATTGGCAACACACGACTCAAATTGGATTATTCCATGACCTTGCCATGAATCACTCCCGAATACAGGAAGGCGAATTTGTTGGCTTTCCATACGAGATTGACGATAAAGTGTGGAAACTCCTCAAATCCAAGATACACATCGTCCCTACTGATGAAGACGGTGATTATCACACTTTCGGATCAATTCGCATCTTAAAATTGAAATTGATATTCGTGGAACGGTATGCTACAGCACGCCACAAGCGCCTATCAAGAAATACGCCTGATGCATGCTACGGTTCGTCAAGTCCAGAAGCAGCCCCCCGTTACTTGAACAAAAGCAACAACGCCCAGGAAACTGGTCCAGATTTAAGGCCATTACTCCACCCAAATTATAACGGTTTCTGCAAATTACATGATACATCGTACCTCTATGCATCGAGCTCTGCATCGAGCTCTCAAGCCACAGTGATTCGTCGTGGCGATTCCTAAAAGAATCCATGGCTTATTCAGCAAATTGGGATATTCGCAAGCAGGGTAGAGATTTCAAGCTGGTATTGTTTTGCAGCAGCGCCTTCCAAGGGTGGTTACACAACTTGTTGAGTTATCGAGCTGGAAAGGAAATGGTGGCACAAAAAGGAAAGCGGGAGGTTTGGTGCCGGAGCCCCAGCGTTTTCTTTGTATGAGCTCGGGTATATAATTGTAGCGATATGGAATCAAGAAACTCATCTTGCGTTATCTTTTCCCCAAGATGACAATTTGCCAAACCATGAGAAACCATATAGAAGAACAATCCAAGTTAATTGACGTCCGCCAATCTACCTACCCGTGAGTGGTTTGAGGTTGCTCGGATAAACATTGCCCCACCTCCGCCAAGATTTTGGGTTGGCGTTCAGAGCTCCCACGTCGGAATCTTGCGACAGCCAGAATCGCGGTGATCAAACAGTCCAACGAAACCTCGCTACTCCCTCGATCCCGATCTCGATTTCTCAGCGCAGCGAAATCATCCTTCTTTCTTCCCAGATCCACGGTTTTTTGCGCCTACTTCTAACAAAATGACTGGTCGCGGTGGTGGCGGTGGTCGCCGTGTTCTGGTTCCTCCTATGTAAGCTTTCCTCCCTCATGAGACTTCGCGACGCGATTGTTTCTTGCTAGATCTTTAGAGCAATGTGCTGACAGTTTCATTAGCAACTTCATTTTCAAGCTTCTCCAATCAGTGAGTTTTTACCGTTCTTTGGGCATACCGTCGATCACCGAATCGCTTGACCGCCGATGGATCTCGAAAACACAATATTCTCCCGAATTCTGCGCTTTTGGTATTGGAGGTAGAGTTGGTTGCTAGATTGGCAGTACGAGGGCGGTGGTTCAATACCGTTCGAGCTTGGGGACTGATTTGGCTGGACTGGGATTGAACGACCGCCCTGCAACCTGTTCTACCATACCAAATGAGACCGATACTACATCACCTTTGTATGGCGCGAAGAGGGATCATGTTATGTTTTAGAGGTTCACGAGCAGAAGGCGAACGGTGGTGGCTGATAAGAAGCATCCTGGCTAACTGTCGCAGCACGCTACAGTCAGCGTTTGGCTGTACGAGCAGCTCTCTATCCGCATTGAGGGCAAGATCAGAGTCAGTACATATTGAATCACTCTCAAGTAACAACCGCTAACTGTTGCCAGGGTTTTGATGAGTTCATGAACCTGGTCATCGACGAAGCCGTGGAGGTTAAGCAAATCACCAAGACCAATGACAAGGAGTCTCGGAGGCCCCTTGGTACGTTCCAACGCAACCCCTTATTTCCCTCTGCTGTTCACTAACATCGCCAAGGCCAAATCCTGTTGAAGGGAGACAACGTGTCGCTGATCCAGAGCACCGCAAGCTGAAGAGGTGGCAACGGAACCGATTGGGTGGATTTGGGAAATAGACAGGCAATCGGAGTGAAGTGGAAGCAAGAAGGAATACCCAAAACCGCCTAGGCCGATTAATGGCTAATGAGGCAGTCATGGCGCTCAGTATCTTTTGAGTATGAAAAGAGTTCGCCCACGTCGCAGATGACGGGTTGAACTGCGCGGAGGACAAGACTTGGCCCGACCATATATCTTGGTGTCTACTTTTGGGAGACAGTTATGAACCAATAAACACTTGCACGCCTCTGTTTGTTATTTGAATTTTGCTGTGCATACTTGTGATGGTACACCTGTTGTTGGAAGCAGCTGTGATCGTAACTCTTGATAACTCGGTATTTACAAGCTGAGCTGACCTGTCAACTGTACACAGGATAAACATATCCTAGACAACGGAAGAGATATTTCATCTTGGCCCATCGAGCTATGTAATCGCTTTGTCAACCAGATGCGACAGCTAATACTACGCTGCCCCTACGGCTGGAAGATTGTGTTGATTGTTATCTCCTCAAATGACACTCAACTCATGCATGCATATGTAACTTTGTCACATTGTTGGTCAGAAATCGAGAATGCGGTCATAGAAATCATGCTACAATTCTACAATATCGACATGCATCCCGGCGGGTGATTCGAGTTCAGCGTTCCAAGCTGTCACATCCAATGGGGTAGTGTTTCCGCGAAAACGAGATGATAGCAGCTGAAGATAAATTGTAAAGGAAATATCGGTACTGGGAGACTGGGCTGGTTTTTGATGGGTGAGGCTATCGCTGGGAGTCCTGGGCTGAGTAGTCTCATGTTTCAATAATCGATGCAGCTTTACGTACTGAAAACCACCTCAATTGGCAACGTGCTCTTAATTGTATGGAAATTTATCAAGGCTGGAGCTGAGACCTGTCCATGATTGATCTGCAACAGCGCAGCTACATGAAGATTGAGCTGCCTCGGCGCGTCAACCTCGATCACGATTCCCATCCCCAAAAGGTAATATCAATGTCGGTCCCGTCAAAGCACACTGTATGTCTCAAGAGATGCCATAAAAGTAAATTCGTAGCCTTGGGCGTTTCACTCGAAAAGCCACAGTAAGGTTTGCAGAGAGGGAGGGCAGTCTAGAAGAAAGCTGTACGCGTAGGCATCGGTGAGGCTTGTCTAGATCGCAAACTCAATAAGCGCCTTTACCCTCTCCAGGATGTCGGCTAGGAGTCTGGACCCTGAATAAAGACTCTGGCTTAACGTTCCTGACGGGGTCTACGAGAGGCAGTCATTTCCGTCAGTGAGAGATTTGTGTTTTTCTGACGACGTATCGTTATTTTCTTTTGGAATAAAGATCTTGAAATGCGCGTCAATTGTTTATAACACATCATCTGTCGTATTGCAATCATTGTTGACGTGCGCTAGGTATGGAAATTAATGAATATGCACCCCGGATTTTCATGCCCCGCATTGGCGGTGGAGTGTGGAGTCAACCTGTGGAAGAGTCGTTCCGATATATGGCTTGTCAACTGACGTTAGCTGTGATTTATAGATATGGAATTACGTGGTGCGTTGTTATTAGAAAGTTGGCTGAGAGCTATATCAAGCCTCTAAAGATATATGGGCGATTGATTGGTGATTGTGGATTGAGACCACAGGTAGTCGGTCAGACTTACACTGCATCTGATATTGAGGTGGTTGCGGCTTTCATCTACCCTCTAGGTTTATGCGAAAGAGAGGTTCCTAATCTCTAATCTCATCAAGATGAGAGACGAATGTTCAAATGAGATCAAGCAAACAGGCCTCGAACATAGAGATCGATAGTCAGTATCGCTGGCTAGCGGCATAACCGTGTCGATAAAATGATTCTAGTCCTTGACTCATCTGGAACTAGACGAGGCTTTGGCTGCGAACATCAAACCGTTTAGATACTAACACTGAGTATTGAGCTTGAGAGCACTTGACACTACTTACCCCGAAGCTTGGACTTCAAATATGGAGGTATGAGGGAGTAGACAATAAGAGAATGCTATGAAGCTCTTTCTTGCACCTTGTGCCACCACTCATGGATGCGAGCCCTCGTAATGACTGGTGTCCATCTTGGCTTTCATATAGACTCACTTGAATACACAGCACTCTTCCCGCCCCCTTAATGTAATGTCTGTGAGTAGCAATGCTGTTGCCATTCCACCGCTTGGATAGTTTGTCGCCAGGGTGTCAGAAGGATTGACCGCTGCCAGCATAAGAGACATAATAATCTAGTCACCTTATGCTGGTCGGGGCTAAGTCTTGGTGAGGCTCAATGGCGCTGACACGGTCTGTGGAGCGAACGCGCTAATTTAAGCACCTCAGCGGAAACTCACGGCTGAGACTCAAACGACACAAACTTGGACAGGTTTCAGCAAAGGTCAGAAGACCTAAGATCGATGATGAAACTGGGTTGCAAGATAGGCGAGCTCTACGTGGACACCACGTACCCAGTCGGTGGGTCGAGGCTCGATCGAAACTTGATGATACAGCACCTTCGGCCTCGGACGGAGTTTATGATAATCAGCATGCTATGGCGTTGAGGAGCTGGTTGCAACGAAAAGCGTAAAGGTCGCAATGGCAGACTTTGCTGGGACTGCAAGAAGAGCCTGATCCCTGTTTGGTTGGGGCTTATCGAATGTTCAGGCCACGACATGGGGGTTGTTAACGTGTTTTGCGATTGGTTGTGTATGTGCACGCGACATGCAGCGCAAATCCCTTTGTGGAGGGAATTATGCTAGGGAACCTTGGAGTCGTTTCTTTTTCTTGTCTCGTTCCTTTTGCTGGGAATCCTGGTAAGGAAAAAAAAAAAGTCACTCAAATTCTGCATCATATCCAGGACAGAAATAGGCTCATCCCTATCGAGTTGCCGAGCTGCTATTGTCGGCATAGGCATTTGTAGATTTGATGGTTAACTCTTTCAAAGTCGACCTTTTCCTAATCAATCTCCAACTATCCGTACGTTTTTATTCTTTCGGCTGGATCTTGAAGATTGTCGTTTGTCATTGGCGCAACTCATCGAAAGCCTGGACTACCCCCCCTTTTACGAGCCTAGCTGAGCCCAGTGGGCCCAGAAGGACTTGGCCACTGTAACAAAGAGCATCAACTAGGGCCTAATGGGGTATAAATCATCTCCATGGGTTGGAAGATCGCTGGGCGAAGTCGACAGAAGAGTGCAGTACGGTACGGCATCGAGGTGTTGAGGGCTTGAGGACGGGTCCTATCCCGACTGTTCCGGGGCATTCGTGGTATGTGATCTGTATCATACAAGGAATTGCGTTAGCAAGTCCAGCCGATGTGAATATATCTGCAGCTACAGAATAGTTGGGGGCACCTAATGTTAGTTTCCGTTGCAGAACAAAGTCCCACGTCTCTTGATTGATGCTGCATTGCACGTTCGTTCTTACTTGACGTGTCCAAGATGATCTTCCCCAGGGAGCCTTGAACGTCCCTGGCTCTTGGAAACTTCCAAGTAATGTGATGCGATGAGGTACGATGCAGGTGCCGTGTCATTTTCGCACCCATCCGATGGTGATCCTAGAAGGGTAGAGTCTAGGTTGGGTTGTAAGCCCATTTCCAATAGGTTCCTTCTAGTACCTGAACAGATTAGCCCGGTGCGGGGGAGAGTCAAGCTCCGTTGGTAGGTTCGGAAAAGCGGACCCTCCCTGCTAATTACAGGCTACAGGCTACAGCACAGAAGAAGAACGGCAGGGCTGGCCGCTCGCTGGCCGCTGCCCGGGTACTAGGTGTCCGGAGGATGTGCTGCTGGGTCGCACTTTAGTGGCTCCAGAGGGTGCATCTAGTCCACTGTAAAAGGTCCTAAAATTCCATTCACTGCTTGCTCATTCCTATTCCATTGGCTGGCTTCGGACTTTACCAGCGCGGGGCTGAGGTTCAAGGTGCGGCAAATCCAATCTCATTCATCCATTCATTTTTGGGCCCCTTCCTCAAGCTTCGTTTTCGCTCGCTTCCTTCTCAGTCTCATCTCAATCTCAATCTCACCCTAACATATATTCATATATACGACCTGCACTTTTGATTTATACGTTCCATCTCCATTTCATCTGGGCATCACCGCTGTCGCCCTGCCCTCGACGCGACGCTACACAGCGTAACGAACCCGATTACTCACCCCGGCTCCCCGCTGCCGTTCATCGCATTTCAATTCACCTTCACAATGAGACGCCAAAACCGTTCGTGCGACCAATGTCGCAAGGCTAAGCGGGCATGCGATGCGCCCTCACTATGGGACATCCAGCGTAACCCAGAGAGAGTTCGTAACGGTGCAGACAGCGCCAGCGGGGCTTCTCTAGCTGAAGAGCATCTAGGTGAGTTGTGTTTGTCTATTACAGGCTTCTCCAACATCTGCTTCCTTTCCCCTTCCCCTCTTCGCGTCTTTTTCCGATGTCGACGACGCTAACCGGAGGGCCAATGAAACTTGATAGATGAGATTGACTCTAGAGCTTTACGATGTTCATACTGCCTTCGCACTCGCAAACAATGTACATTTAATTGGGTTCGCGCTCAACTACAGACTGGCCCTGCGGCCGCCAACTCCAACTCCAACTCCAATACCAATGTCAACCCCGATACTGCCTCTCATAATGGCGCCAACCCTCGTCGAGTACCCGATCAGTCGCGCACAAAGGCCAAACGACAACGGCCGCGCCCTCAACAGCAACCAGGACCTGCGCCGGCTCAGGCTCCTCTCCCGACCCAGTCGCTCGATGTGAACGCCACTGCTTTACTAGACATGTTGCAAGCACCTCCGACGACACACGACTTGAGTTGCTGGGGGCCAATGGATACGACTGGCTTCGCCAATTTTCCCGCATTTCCTCATACCAGCTTTGATGCCATGCCCGCCAATGGTGTCTTCGATCCGACAGCATTTGATGCCAGCCTTCATAACAGTGTCTTCCAGAGCTTCGAGCCTCAACCAACGCCTGGGCACCCGCATCACATAGACCTTACGCCTCCCACGGAGCTCACCAGCCAAGCTCTGCACTCACGGCACCAAACGACTGAGGAGGAAAATGCTGAAAATGGGTGGCCTCTGTTTCAGACCCAGTCTGTCGGCAGTGACATTCCCTTCCAACCTTCCCCCTCAGGATCGAACTCATACGAAAGCGACATATCGTCCAGGTCATTAAGCGTGCGACAATATCCAGAAAGCTTAGCAAGAAGTTACAGCACTTCCATCTCACCTTTCTCAGTAACACATAACATGATGACCAAGACGAACAACAATATGATTTCAGACAATTTGATGAGAATATACCACGATGTTTTGGAACATGCACTGTCTTGTTGGTTATCGGAAGAGACATGCCCTTACAAGCCAAATACCATAACTCGGCCTTCCAACAATGGCGTTAGTTGGCTAGCATCTCACTTTGAGGGGCTTAGCGTTGGCCAACCTAAACAGCAAGACAATAGGATATATCGACGAGTCATTCAACTTGATAAGCAGGCACAAGCAACAAGGTTAATTCGATTGAGTAAATCAGATGACAGAGCTGCTTCGAAAGCATTGCATTTGGCTATCATGGCTTTTGCGACACAGTGGGCTCAAGGCAGCCAGCGTGAGCGCGACAGGTTCCCACAAAGCTTGAACCAAATGGATAGCATGCGATCGGAGTTTGATGATATCAACGAGGATTTCGACCGAACACTTCAAAAGACTTTCTGGGCTCAGGCCAAGCGAGCGTTACAGGATTGTTCTGATATGGAGTGCTTCCGCGTGGTTTGTGCGGATCTGATAATGGGATTGGCGCAGAAACCAAGGGACGATGAAGACAACAACGATGGACCCTACAGCATGAGTAACTTTGATGGCGAAAGCCCGATTGCGTCAGGAGAGGGGTCAATTGCTTCTCAGCTTAGTGAGATCATCGCTGCGGAAGGCCCGCCTGTTTTCATGGAACGAGCTGCGAGAAAGATGCATGCCCTCAAGTTCCAATATGAGGCGCGGGAAACGGGCGTTCTCGACGTGTCTGGAAGTTCTCTTGGACTGGAGAAGGCGACTGCTGCGGATGCTCTGAGCGAGGAGGATAAGGGTACCATCGGTCTCGTCTACTGGATGACGGTTATGTTTGATACTGTGTCCTCATCCATGAACGGCCGGCCTGTAGTTGTGTCGGACGAGGAGTGCCACCATGACCCGACCTATCCTGACCACCCGGAACATGAATCTTACAACATCGAATACCGACCGCAGGACGCCAGGTGGTGGGCAGAGCTTTTCGTCCGCGAGAACAAGGAGGGAGTTCTCCGCTGGCCTTGTTCATATGATGCCGCCTCTAAGGGTGTTGTTACCGCTGCCCCTATCAAGGTCATTCTGTTCCGTCACGTTTCGTACCTTCAAAATACCATTCGAAGTCGATACCGTGGCGAGCCTGTCGAGAAGGTCATTTCCAATGCTATGGCTGTTTATAAGCACTGGAATGTCAGTTACGGTGCGTTCTTCCGGGATTTGGTAGAGCAGTACGACTCGGTTCCAACACTCATCCAAAGCTGGTTTGTATGTGTGGTGGCTCATTTCCACTGTGCTGCTCTCCTACTGGCAGACCTTATTGAGCTTGTCGATGAGAACAAGTTGGGCTTGGAGTATTCGACCCAGGTCCGGCAAGCAGCCAATGTCGTGGTCAGCCTTCGAAGAGACAGTGCAAATATCCTTTCAGATCTTGCCCGAGTCTCGACCCGCCCTCGAGCTGGCGACGTACCTGGAACCGGTGTCTCGGACCTCCACTTTGCAGTTGTCGAGGGTTCCATTTTGACGGAGCCATGGACGATGATCCTCATCAGGGCGTTTACCAAGGCGGCCATTCTACTTCTTACCGAGGCTGAGGAAAAGGTCCGACATGAACACACACCTCTCGAGACGCCCAGTGTCATGCATTTAGTGCGCAGGTGCGAGGACTGCACGAAGGCACTCTGGTGCTTGGGCAAGAAGTCAGATATGGCTCGCAACATTGCCAGCATTCTATCCTCAGCACTTGGACCTTACATGATACCAACGACCTTGTCGCACATGCCTATGTCATCTATCGAGCCAGTGATGGTATAACTTTGAATCTTTGAGCTTTACTTTGTATTTAATTTTGCAAGCGATCAGCACACTTGGTTATTGGGATATTGGGGCAACAAAAGGTATAATAGCGAAATGAATCGAACGAACGAGTCCCATATATTTACATGTATCTATGGGGAACTATTAAAACGAAACAGTCATTATCGTAGACATGGTGTTGTTTGAGACCAGGATTTTATGCCTGCATACTGTCAATGTCAAGTGATTTATATTACCAAGCAGAACTGGATCCGGACATATCAATTCGCGCCCTAGCCTACTGCTGATTAAAAAGCCTTACATCCTCAACCCATCTAGCGAAGAGAAGCATCCTTGTTAATGGGTCCAGGACTGCTGACGCGATGCAACAGGCTGCTTACTTAGGCACCGCCTGATAAGCGTACTGCATACCCAAATGGGAGATTCTACAGGACTTAGATTGCTCTGCTAACTTTAGATACTACGACGAATCACCATGGAGAACTGTGTTTAACATCCTCATGGTAGGACCTTTGCTCTTTGCCAAGAAGTTGGGGGCCATGCAATGTGCTGCGCATCCCAGAATGAGTCGTTCTCTTGTCAGAACTTTTATACCAAAGTTCTCTTTAGTATTACTCGTAGTTCACGGTAACGGCCATGCCACTGCTTTTGAACAGTTGGAATTGACATATATTAAAGGTTTAAAGTTAGCGGTATTTTGAAAGGTCTTACATACGCATCTTAATTATAGCAATCATGTTTCAAACAACCGGGCGGTTAAGACATTCTAGAGCGGTTGAGGCATCCAATCGGAAAATAACTATAATCTGACACTGGTGCTGTCAAACAAGGCTCAGCTATGGCTTAGAAACGTTGATCAACTCCGTTGGACTTGCACCGACGATCTTTCAACCTTGGCGTATCCGTATTATAGATTTGCCTCATATGGCAGCACTGTAAACAGAGAAGCATTCTACCTTACATCTGATAGTGTACCTGATATTGAATCTGTTAGGCGGTTGAACGGAACTTCCGCTGGACAATTCTCACTGCTGGGGTATCATGGATCCACGATAGGTTTGCTGCGGGCGGTGTTATGGGTCTGCCTACACATATGCATACATGGATATTGAAGGCCACACTACAGCCTTAAGACCTAGTGCTTACAGCATAGCCATCGTGTTTTGCCATATAGCTAAAGTTGGGTATATAGGAGTAGATAGCCATTCTTCACGTTGTATAGACAGTTGCTTGAGACTAGACTATCAGACATTATCACGATCTTTTACAACATTTCTTGTCTGCTACAACTTGGATATACATAAATTCAGGCTTTTGCATTGATATATCTGGGGTTAGGATTCTATCTACCTGTCAGACATCATGGCACCCAGTGCAGTTGGCAACCTCTGCACATCGACAGCATGTCTTCAACTTGCCGCAGACATGAAACAAAGCATGGCTTTGAACTACACAGATATTAACCCATGTGAAGACTTCGAGCAATGTAGGTGAATCCAATCTAGACATGCAGCTACTCCTAACAACGATAGATGCTTGTGGCAACTGGGGTACATACCACGATATCCCCCAAGGTGAAGAGGGCATCTACGGCATCACGGTCTCTCAAGAACAAACATACATCCTCGCAAGAAGAATCCTCGAGGATCCCTACCCTACTGGCGACGATGCCGGTTATATCACTGTCAACTTGACAAAGGAGCAGACCAAAGCTGACAAGAGAAATCTTGCCAAGATTCAGGAGGCGTATCAAGTTTGTCAGAACTACACTGCTATTGAGGAAGAAGGTCTCGATGTCCTGTCTCAACTCGTCGAAACAATCGTGGATCTATATCCTGCTACTGCTTCGAACGCAACTAAGAACTCCTCTGCTTTGACGGAGACGCTGGCATTCTTTGAGAGGTTCGGAATCGGAACTTTCCAACAGATGTTTATCCTCCAGAATGAGTATGACCCAAAGGAAGTCGTGGCTGGGATCTCTCCGCCTTTGTTCAGCGGAATGTCGTTGCCGACTACAAACGAAGGCGAGGCAGAGATGGTCGAGCTGATTTCTGCTCTGCTCATGGCCACGCACCCTTCCAAGCTCAGCAATACAACTGCCATGGCCCTCGCAAAGTTCGTTTACGCCTTCCAAGTGAAGCTTGTGAGTGCTTGGGCGTGGAGTGTGAGTAACGAACCCGATGATATCGTCCCTGCAGGAAATCTCAAGAAGTTGGCTCCGAGTCTTGACTACGAGAGCGTGATTGAGCAGCTTGCCCCTGAGAACTGGAAAGGAACTATCACCACTGTTCAGCCTTTATACTTCACCAACATGTCTGAAATTGTCTCTCAGGCATCATCGCAAACAGTGCAGGCGTTCTTTGTATGGCAGATGATATCTTCAGTGTCATCCTATATCGAACATGACTTGACCAACGCCTACAACAACTTTCAAGCCAAACTTCAAGGCAAAGACCCCGAAAGCCCAAAGCCTCGCTGGAGAAACTGTGTTGCCCTGTTGGACCAGGGGGTTGACTGGATCATTGGTAATGCTCTTGCTGAATCTACCACCGGCCCTCATGGTCTAACCTGGATTCTCACCCGCTTCTTCGTGGATAAGAACTTTGGCCCCGATAAGATCAAAACAGCCTCAGACATGGTCGACTATATCAAAGAGACTTTCTCAGATCGAATCAAGACGCGTGAATGGGCGACTGAAAAAGTCAAGAAGGCAGCCCTCGAGAAAGTCGAGGCTATGCAAAAGATGATCGCACTTCCTACCGACCCTAACCCTATGGACCCTATTGCCATTGAGAAGTACTACTCCGACATTGAAATCAGGCCTTCTCTGGTTCTAAATGCCCTAGCATTCGCAAGGTCTAGGATCGCCAAACACTGGAAGAGTCTCTCGGAGCCATACAGCAGAGGTCAACTCATCATGACCACCCTTAAAGCAAATGCGTACTACGCCCCTACCCGCAATGAAGTTGGTCTGTTGGCTGGGTACCTCCAAGCACCCCTCTTCGACCCCGGATACCCCGATTATATCAACTACGGAGGTGCAGGTAGCATAGTTGGTCATGAGATCACACACGGTTTCGATAGTCAAGGGTACATGTACGACAAGACTGGGAACAAGACCTCCTGGTGGGACCAAGAGTCAGAAGAAGCCTTCATGAACCAGACAAAGTGCTTCATCGAGCAGTACAGCAATTTCAACATCACAGGGCCTGATGGAACAAATCTCCCCGTGAACGGAAGCCTGACTCTGCCCGAGAACATCGCCGATGCCGGAGGTGTCGTGTCAGGTTTTGCAGCCTGGAAGAAACAAGTCAAGGATAAGGGAAAGGCTAAGAATCTACCCGGCTTGGAAGAGTTCTCACATGAGCAACTGTTCTTCCTCAAATGGGGTCAAACTTGGTGTTCCAAGATGCAGCCTGAGCTTTCTCTACGGCTGCTCACCTCGGATGTACACGCACCCAGCGCCGCGAGGGCTTTGCTGCCCCTGAGAAACTCAGCCGAGTTCAACAAGGCCTTCAAATGTTCCAAGAAGGAGCCTGTTTGCGAGCTGTGGTGAGACAGGTAAACATTTGTTTTGTCAGAGGGTGATACATTTCAAAGCAAATTTTAGACAGAATCCCATCATGCGACCTTGAATATTTATCTATACATTGCTCTCGAGTCAAAGGATGCTATTAGTGGTGATTGTTTTGTACCATCATTTGTGCTCATGTTTTGAAGTCACCCGAGCCGCCGCAGGCATCCAGACATAATATCATCCCCATTTTCGTTTCGATCTTCATCACTATGGGCTCAGGATTCTTCAGTATTATTATTTCTCCATTGATTTCAGTCTGAAGATAGTCTAGGAATAGTCTAAGAATAGTCTAAGAGTTTTGTCTATTTGTTATTGCTGTGTGGCCCATAATCTGTTCATACGATATGGCCCCTCCATAGGTTGTTACCTCTAAACTCGATAGGTGAATAATCATAACTTTTTGATACTAATACATTAGTCGCCTCCACTTAATATTCTTACACAGCCGTTTGTACTATGTGCTGATTCGATATTATGAGTACCTGTGATAGGAAAGTAAAAGCACCTCAGTTCAGGTACCTTGTCCAATAGATGAGCCTCCCCGATAGCTTCCTCGGCCACGTCGGCCACGGAACCACGGAGCACGCCCTCGCCGACCGCCGCGTCCACGCCCGCGCTGTCCAGAAGCGCCTGTAATCCTGTCATGTTCGGGTGACTCATTGTCGGACTTAGTACTGTTGTTGATTTCATTTTGGATGAGTATCTCGTTTTTCTTTTGCGAAGCCTTTGGCATCGCCAGTGCGGATGCACTGGTGGCTCGTGAATTATGCTGTGTTGCTTGACTCAGGTTCTGTGCCTGTGACTCTCGGGGTAGGGAATTGCGGTGGTCGGTCAACTCTTGGGTAGCCATGGGCCTCTCTTGTTTGACCTCGGTGGGAACAGGAATCTGTGACCCCGTAGCAACCTTAATAGGAGGCAGTGTAACACGACGTCGCATCTAACAGCATTAGCTAAACAAGTCAAGACAAAGCATTGTGTCGTGAGCTCACTGGTGATGTTGGACTTTCAATCGCGGATTTTAAGATTGCGTTGTCTGCGTCAGGCTCGTCTGAGCCGTGCGAAGGCTCGCTCTTCGATTGATTACGCCGAGAATAGTATGGACGCTTGTACTCGACACGTTGATTCTCTACAGCATCTTGCTCAGCTGTACTGACTTGAGATGCATTTGCAACTGTGGCGGGGGCTCGAAAGATCAGCAAAGCTCCAGAAACTGAACTTGTGAACTCACACTCCGTATTTTCACCAGCATCACCACGACGTGTACGTTTATTCTTCAGGGCACGATCAACTGCTGCAATAAAGGCCTCCTTCTTTTCGTCAGAAGCGGCACCTCGTGGTACCACATGATTGCTGCCGTAAGCAATCCGACTGCCCTATGGTCGGCTAGCGATTACTGGCTTCTGCTTGGCCTGTTCCTCCTGTTCGGCAACCTCGTCAGACCACTGTCGGCTAGTTTGCGAACTTACGTTCATCGCCTCGTCTTCAGCAGTAGACCTGGTCGATGCATCGGAAGTCTCGGTCGCCATCAGCTTGGCCTTAGCTAGTGTTCTGGGAGTAAATGTAGCGGCGACAGGATTCAAACGGTTTCCCTGCAAATAAGAGGTTAGGATCACCAAAGACTAATTTTCTTCGGCTGAAACTACCTCTCGCTTTTGCGTTGGGGTACCGATGGCTTGATCTCCATTGTCATGGGCCGCAGAAGATGTTCCTTGTTCGCTGGCGGCTGTTGCGGGCTTGTTGACCTTTGACAGTTCGGTCCTGGTCTGTTCCGAGGATAGGTCGTTAACGAATCCTGCCTGACCAGATGAGGCATCCTTGTCTTCATCCTTGGATCGCACAAAGACTTGCTTTGACCAAAGATCCGCATATCTTCCTCCAGCCACGATGAGTTCGTCATGGTTACCCTGCTCAAGAATTTCTCCATTCTCGACCACAATGATCCGGTCCGCGTTCATGATTGTAGAGAGACGGTGACTTCCTTTGTCAGCATACGATTAAAAAAGAAATATGTGGCAAAAGCTTACGCAACGATAAAAGTAGTTCGACCCTCGCATAGTCGCTTGAAAGACACCTGGATTTGCTGCTCTGTGTCCGTGTCTACCGCGCTGGTAGCTTCGTCAAGAAGAACAATGTCCGGTTTCTTGAGCATCGCTCGAGCTATCGCAATTCGCTGAAGCTCGCCACCAGACAGTTTTCTAACAAGTCAGTGCACGATTCACTTCCTGGGTCAGCCTTGACTCACACGCCACGTTCTCCAACACGCGTCCTGTATCCTGCTGAGAGTTAGTTTTCATTCGATTGGTGGATTCTGAAGGCTGTCTTACCATGGGTGAAACCTTTGATCTTATCATGAATGCATGCCGCTTTGCAGGCGTCATACACTTCTTCGTCGCTTGCGGTGATTCTCCCATATCGTACATTGTTCATGATTGTGTCATCAAACAAGATCGGGTTTTGAGGAACAACTCCAATACGATCGCGAAGACTAAGATGTCAGCCGGAAGTAGTAGTTGATATCGGGTAATATCTTACCTGAACAAATCAACGTCTCTTATGTCCTGGCCATCGATGCAGATTCGACCATCACACACGTCGTAAAACCGATCTAACAATTTGATAAGAGTTGATTTTCCAGCTCCTGTGGCCCCAACAAACGCAACAGTTTGCCCGGCAGGAACATGGAAGCTGACATCCTTGATGATGCCCTTCTTCTTGTCATAACTGAAAGAAACCTTCTCAAAATCGACTTCACCAGCAACAAATTTCAGTGGCCTAGCCCCCTTTTGGTTCTCAACCGATGGCTGGGTTCTCATGATGTCCAACAGGCGTTCAGCATCGATGAAGTCGTCGCTAACGTTCTTCCCCAACTTTGCGAAGAATTGAAGTGGCGATGTCAACTGTGCCCAATACATCAGGAGCATTGCAAATTGCCCAGGGGTTGCATGGCCGGTTTTGATGCGGTAGACAGCCAAGAACGCACTTGCGAGAAGGCCAGATGTAAGGACCAGAGTCTGAAACCCAATAGAGATATACCACCCGAGCACATATTGCTGCTCTCTAAGCCAACGATTGGTGACTGCATTGGCGTGTCGGTTATCCTCATAGCCAATCTGGTTGAAGGCACTGACGGTCTGCCATCCGAGAAAGCCTGATTGTCGTACATAGTGTTCCTCATATAGTGCATTGACACGATTTCGACTGGCCACCTTCGAATTGGCCACAAGTCTACTGGCAATAAGAAGAAAGAATACACCGGTAGCCACCGTAATAAGACCTTCGTATGGGCCAAAGGTGATGGAAAGATAGACAATTGCCACGCCCATGTCGATAAGCATGGGAACAGCATAAAGCAAAACATTCTCAACGACGTTGGAAACTGCACTGCCTCCGTAAATTGCCATCATCATATCTGAAGAGCTCTTTGAATCGTGGAAATCCGCGGAGAGGTGCATCATGTGAGAGTAAGCCGCTCGTGTCAATGCATCATGGGAGTAGTATTTGACAGGAACCCATAGCCACTGGCGAACAAGCTCAATGCCCGATTCTGACGCGGCCAGACGAAGCGCTGCAAATATGATGACTGCGATCCAAGGATTGCTAGTACTGGATCCATTCAGACTGTCCATAATGATACCAGTCTGACGGGGGATCAGAAGGTGAAGGGCGTTGGATGCGAACAGGCAAAGGCATACAGCTGCAGCACGTAGCTGTAAGCCAACATTACCAACAGGCCAGACATATGGGAAGAGAACCTTGATAAATGTTAGTAAGGTGCTTTGAAGGAGATCGGTAATTGTTTCCTGAAGGAGAGGGCTGGTGCGGGAAGTTGTGCAAACGCCAATTTCGTACCTTAAAACCCTTCGCGTACTCAAACCAGTTACCACCGCCTTCTTCGAGCCTTTTTTTCATGGCCTCTTTGGCCTCTCTCTCGCGGCGTTCCCAGCTGTATTCCGGAGTTTCCTCGTCTTCTTCCTCGGCCTGAAGCGCTGAACCATACCCAGACTCCTGACTAGTTGGAGTACTAGGTGAAGTGATTGTGACTTTGGGCAACAGTGGTTCTCGTTCTTCATCTGATTCTGTTGGTACTGATGTACCGATAGTGAACAGACTTATAAGAGACAGAAAAGAAAGACATCGGACAACAACGCTTATCATGTTGAGAATGCTGAAGATGTTAAGTGGGGAGAACAGTCCCATGGTTGCAGACAATGCCGTGACCATAATGTCAAGAGATAACCCAATTATCCATGAACCGACAAAGGGGTAGAAGGGTCCGTATTCAACGTCAAGACAACAGCTGAGCTGGATCCCAAAAGCGAGGATACATGCCAGGTGCCCAATGATGATGTGATCTTCAGTTGGCCATTCTCGGGAAAGAGCGGCCTGTATGCCAAGCAGCGACAGTTGGGCAACGTATGTCAGAATACATAAGAGGTAGAGAAAAATTATGAAATTCCCGTTGGGGGATTTCTTTTTGCGATCATTCTTTTCAGAGGAGTGGGCTGTACAGGCCGAGACAAGGGAGGCGAAGAAAAAGTAAGTGAAAACAAGAGCTGGATACAAGTAGTACAGGATCACCCAGGTGGTTTCTACCGGCGAGGCAGTCACCATGATCCCCAAGTTTGGATCGATCATCTATTTCGATTTGGGAGTTGTAGGATGGCTGGTGTTGACCACGAGGCTGGTGGGATGGGATCCTAGTCGAACAGTGGTGATGGAGGAATGTAAAAGACCAAAAGTAGTCAAAAGGTCAAAAAGAGTGCGTGCTCTGCCTTGAAACGAAAGAGAGCAGCAAAGAACGAAAGAAAGAAAACCGTCCTCTCAATCTGCTGTAGCAAAGACTCTACTCACCGGTCGTTACCCGATGTGTGATTGCGATGGCGAGAGCGGACGCTGAAGGTGAATAGAGCGAAGATGAAAAAGTCCAAAGGTCCAGTCCCAGGTCGAGACCTGACGATCACAAAAATGCGGTGGAACGTGACTAACAGGGTCTTGCCTGTTCTGCGCGGCGGTATTTGCTTTTGTGATGCCTCTTTCCTCAATTAAAGAAATGCTGTTGCTGTGTGTCTTTGGGAAGGAGGAAGGTAATTCAGCTCGGCTCCTGCTTGCGGCTGCAAGATTGTCTTGGGTTGGTTGGTATGCGGGAAGGTGCGGTCTGATGTGATGTTGATTCGTGTCCAGGCTCTTCACCCAACGCACTTTCTACTTTTAGGTGAGATAGTCGTCAGCAATGACAAAGTCCGTTCCCTCACGCGCTTTGTTGTTGCTGAAGCTCAGGTAGTTTTTATTCAATTCCTTCGAACAGTGTGCAGCAAGATTCTCATCTCAATACTCGCTCGCCACGAATCGAGCCACAAGACCAAACCGATATGGACTCGTTTGGTAGGCGCCAGCCTCACCTCAACTGTCGCAGATACCCGATTTATTTCTAGGCGGTTTCCACTTCGTGTCGGGTGGGAGAACAAGAGATCGCTCTGAGGGAAAGATAGAGCAAAGAAACTTGTGCCTCAATACGGATACTTGGGTGACAATTTGGCAGTGGTCGTTGCTGTACGGGCGGCGTTGGGGATTTGTTAGGTAGGTACGTGAGGCCAGCGAAATAGGGTGATACTTGTTCACAACGCCCCGCTAACTTTAGAATAGCCAAGACAACGAACTTCTTTCAACGAATACTTCAAGTGCAAAGATGAGAAACTTGAAGGTTGAAGGTTGAAGTTGGAAGAACCACTCAGAACCAGTTGCAAATCCAGGACAAACTTTCTAGTGCCTATACTTCCCAAAGGGGGAGACTTCTCCAACCCGCGACAGGGGTACTGAGTCGGTACATACGAAGCCATCCGGACTGGCTATGTCCACCTGGTAATACTCGCCAGCTCACGCGCCTTGCAATAATTGATTGGTGCATAGCCGGCTTCCGATGCATTGGATCGCCTCGCAAAACCGAACCCCCTGGAATTGTGGTCGGGAGAAGACGTTGCAGGGCAATGTCATGCCGTCACCGCTGAATAACCGACTGATGGGGAGATCGCTAATTCCCTGCAGCTAGCTTTAATCCTAGCCCCAGCTGAGGCTCAACCTAGTTCCAATGGATCCTTCGGTCTCATGTCCAACAAATTCTCTTCACCTCTTACCGCTTCAAATCCATATCAACCCCATGCCTTAGACTTGGCTCACCCCTTGCTGCTTTAAAGAAACGCAGAAGATGCGTCAAGTGAGCATGGCAGATGTTGACTGCAATCCTTCCAAAGAGAACAGGCCATGATCATCATGGTTTACAATTTTACTCAGCGATAGATTTATTGCTGCCTCGACTCAAGGTCAACAGACACAAATATCACGCTTTCGGCCAATACCTTTGGTTGGCAAATTTCAAGTTCCAGGTCCATTCATCTCACGTCAACATGAACCGTCCGAGTGTCCATTCTGAAGCCATGGCTCACCTACTTGTAGGCCACGGCCTTACTACGTTCACGAGTCCATTATCCACATATAGCTATGCAACCCGATTGTGTCAAGGACAACCATACTCTAGATTGCCTCTTCTTACGAGGCCATGACTTGTAGGTTGACCGTGACAACGGGTGATCTGGCCAGTCACCCCAGTGGGTCACTCTTATACCATCACCATATTGGGTATGTTCCATTGTCATGCAGCTTCGATTAGCTGCAGGGGCAACATGAGATCTGGGATCACCCCACACTACGATCTTAGGTGACAGGTCCAGCGATCCACCTTGAGTATGGGCAATTGATATGGCCTGCGAGTTCTAATCATCTCCTGTCAACAATCACGTTTCAAGACCTGAGCTACTGCGTCATGGGGTGGGGGGCATCAATTCTCAACTTGAAAGTAATACCATGTCCGGTGGCAGAGAATCACCATGCCCACTTTGCACTGAATGCCAGGGTGTTTGACTTTTGAACGGTGTTGTCAAGTCACAGAAGTCGTTTGCTGCATAAGGGACGACCAAGTAATGGCAAACTCATGAGAGTCGATAAGATGACCCTTGTATTCGAAACCGAGCTTATTGCTCTGCGCTTTTGAGTTGTTTGACAGAAAATAATAACACTGGCTAAATGATTTAGAGAACGCTCGCAACCTCCCAAATAACGCCAAGATCTATCATCCTTTTTTTCCCTCCAGGAAACCGTTGATTTCTCGACGTCTTCAACTAGTCCCTCGCGAAGTAGCTGGGCTGGTGATACCAATTCCCAATACCAGAACGTCACGATATCATTTTCAGAATCCCCAGGAAGGGTTCCAGTTAACTCCGTCAAAGCGCTGAGGCTGGGGCCCCATGCCTGCAAATACCTCGGGTTCATGATGATGAAGCGGTGGCATGCCGGCAAGTGACTGGCCATGCATATGGATCGATGCCTTGCTATAAAGATCCCCTGACATATCAAACATGTCCTCTGCCACCTCTGGCGGCGAAGCATGACCAGACTGGAAGGGTTGAGGCCAGGCTGGGGATACTCCTTCAAATTCTGGGGTAGGCACACCCAGTGAATCTGTAGGACTGGCGCCACTATGGCATGAGCCTCGCCGATATGGACTCATGGAGTCATTATCAGGCTGGAGCGTGGAAGGGCAGGCGACAAGGCCGTCAACCGTCTTCTTAGCTTCGTTGGAGATATATTTCTGAATAAGGACGCAGTTGCAGTCCGTGTGTTGCAAAAGCTGCGTCTTGAGGTGATAGATTTCAGCAGTGAGTGAGTCGAAACACGAGGAAAGATATCTGTTTTGATCTTCCATGGCTTGTTCCTGAGAAGCAAGAGCAGAAGCTTCGTCTCGTTTTCTAAGGCGACATTTGGTGGCAGCTATTCTGTTGCGCTCTAGAATGCGTCGACGTCGTGGGTCCTTGGGGAGATCCTCTTCGTCGAGCTCTATTTGCTGACGAGCTTTGCCTGATTCCTTGGGGGCTCCTTTAGGCTTGCGACCACGTTTCTTCTGCTTTGGTGATCCTGGCACAGCGGCTAGGCCATTTGTTTCGTCCGAAGTGCTTATACTCAGCTGGGACTGTTTTCGAGATCGGGGCCGACGAGCAGGCTTGTGTTCAGCCTCATTACCGGGTACCACAGCTAATGAAGGTGGAAAGTCATTGGATACAATTGGTGCTGTATTGTAGTGGGGTGGTGCTTGCATAATGCCAAATGCCATGTCTTGAGGGAGGGGAGAGCCTCCTATGGCTTCTTCGAAAAAGGAAGGGCCCTGGACCTGACCGAAAAATGGCTGGTATCCGACATTGCCTCGACTCGTTGGCGATGGTGTTCTAGTGAAATATGGAGAGGGTGTCATGATATATCCTGGTGATGGAGTTGTCGTCACAATGTTCATCGGGTTGCCAAATGGAAGATCCATTGTGTGAGGATAAGGGTGTACAAAGGCAGCCATCGCAAGAACTGTCTGTTTGGTCAGACAGACTGAAGCTGATACTTCTATCAGATTGTCTCACAAGGTCGTGCCAAGGTTGTATTGGACGAGTGTTATCGAGCCTTAGTCTGTTGGGAAGTGTGGTTGGGACAGATAGCTACAGACACGGCGAGAACGAAGAGCAAGATCGCTATTGAGTATCGGTACAGAGAGGCAGAAGGAGGATGACAGAGTTTTGATGAGACTGACGACTCGAGGCGGGGGCTTTCACGGAATATAAGACAGTCCTGCTTTGGACTGTTGGGTTACTAGTTCGAAACAGACTGATCTAGCCCACTGCAACGAAGAGGAACGAGTCCCAACTACACACGGCAGTCTTTATCCCAGTCAGCCACAGTAACGAGGCATCGGGATCAGTAGATCAGGGCTAGGCTCGATAAGCGGAGACGGCGTAATCCTGGCCAGACCGTGAGGGGGAAATAAACTTTCGATCAGAGTGGAAGCACTTAAGCAATTGCCCACCATTGCTTCTGCAAAACACCAGGGTCAGCACAAAGCCCCTCAAATTACTGGACCATGAGACACCGTTGGTTTTATTGGCCCGGACTCTTTCCCGATATTGCTCTCGACCCATATCTCCATAGAGATACCGAGAGCTTTGCAGCAGTTCCATCCAGTGGCTTTTACACACCTTCGCTTAGCATGTCTATCAACACAAAGCGAACAAGGGGATGTTCGAGGTCCTTGACATTCCCATGCTTTCTAACTTGCAATCGAGTACGTTCCATGTCTAGATGGACTTCTACTGAACGTGGGACCTAAAAGCAGTAACGGTGGCGTTTGAATTATCTAACTCCTAGCGAACCGATGTATATCATCTAATCATTACCAAGGCGAGACCCGACCAGATCCCAATAGTTTCGGCCACGAAGAAAGACTGCATGAATCTGCATATCCTAGGCCTGGCAAGCTTACAATATGTCTGCATCAATTCTTTGCATTTGCGCTCTCGACATGGCGTAACAGCGCCTCTTCGTTGTAGCTGATGTGGCACAGCTCAAGCTGGGCAGGGAACGGTTGGTTCCGCCAAACCTCTATTGGAAGCGTCGGCATCGGCACCGTAAACCTAGCATTATTGGGGAGCATTGGTACGAGTGCAGATACGGATTTTGACCTATTCTGCAAGTTGGCCGGGGCAAAGGTCACTTCTTCCACGGCAACACGCAGCGGGGGTTGCGTTGCGTTGCGTTGGGTATGCGTAACAAGCCGGCGGCGGCCGAGCTCAAGCGATTTTGAAGTTGGTCACTTCTCGGCCGAGGAAACGACGTTAGTGAGCAAGTACACAACCTAAACAAATATTGACCCTTGACAGGATATCGCAAGGACCCCAGGTCCGGCTCATCTCTTCCTGCATCCGAGATGGATGGGTATTGGAATTAGACCGGGGACTAAGCTCGGACCTAGTCGACCAGGAACTTCAAACCTCGAATCCGGGTCAAGAGCTAGCAAAACATCAACGCTTTTCTTAGCTGGAACTGTCTAGATTGACTGTCTGGACGAACTGGAAAGTGATGAGCTAGTGGACCAGCAAGCCTACTGACGGCAAAGATACGCTAAAGAACCAACTTGAGGTGTAGCGAGCCTTTGTGTGGCATAGTGCAGGCAACTCTGTGGCTCAGTCACGACGACGGTCAACTTATGACTGGAAGGAAGAAACACAATTGGGTACAATTGGCGATCGTGCTTGACACTCGTCAAATCCTTGGATTACTGTACATGTTGTCGACATAACATTGCAGGTGGAGTATCCGACGAGGTCATAGCACAAGCCGACGTTGGGCGGATTGGAGCCTCACAACACGGACTCCGATGCTGGTTAGCAATTTGGACAGGGATGAAAAGGCGAACCGACTTACCAAGTTGATCTTGATAAATGTGCCTGGCCATTTCAATACGGTACCTACAGTACGGCACTGGCGCCACCGTTAACGAGGTGCGCCTGCGTGCATACGAGGGATTAAGGTTGGACGTTGGTGATGACGCCTCGCGCGCCATTGGTCGAGACCTTGCTTCCTTGCTCAGCCAGAGAAGCAAACGATGTCTGCTATGTAGCCAGGTTCCTGGGAGCTGGGGCTGGGCGGCCGTTTTCATCCACAACGTGCATCTGAAACCTCAACCCTTGAGTCCGAAGCCCCGATCCTTCCCTCAAGTGGTTTTCCGAGGCATGTCCAGTTCACAGACAAGCGAATGCCGGGCTTGTAGGGTTTTCGCCTGTACCACACAGTCCTTCACCTGACGATACCAATGTCGAATAAATGTTGATTAAAGAGCGCTCAGCAATAAAGAAACCCTCAGGGCGAGGACTGTCCAATTGGTCTTTACTCTCGCAGTGGCCTTTGGCTCTTGCATTTCAGGTAGCCACACTTCGGTGGTCAGCCTGCAGCCATCTCTGTGATGCAACTCTCAGGATTTGCCTTATTGAAGCAACAGAGCTTCCTTCTACATGTGAACTTCTGTCTGCAGTTCCAGCTACCACGATTCTTACCCTACCCTACCTGTATACAGACATTAGTGACTTGGCTCCCAGGTTGACAGCACTTAGTCTAACCGGTTAGCCAGACTCTTGGATCCAAGCCCACTTCATGTTTCCGGATTTCCTGGTGCCAACATCAATATCTATGCCTGTTGAGGAATAGAGTCACGAAATTGGAGATTTTGATTTGCTTGCAATTTGGAGAGGAATTGTTCCCGGAGCATAACAAACAACGGGCGGAGAGCTCCGACAAAACTCTATGTCCAGAAGTCGCTAGGTGCAGCTTAGCAACAGAAGCTACAGTACCTAGACCAAGAACATCCATCCAACCACTTACAGATTATGCTCAACAGGGAATGGCTACCCAGAAAACCCGACATCTCCGCGCACGGCTTCGCGATGCCGTTCCAGTGATCCCGCCTCCAGCACCACCACCAGCAACTTCAACCATTGTCTAGCGTAAGCACGCCGAACCCCTCTCCAGGATGCAACGTCAAGAAAAACTCCGCAAAGGATCGGAGAAGAATCGATAACGGTCTAAGACTACTCGGTACCTAGTTTCGATTCAGAAAAGCAAGGTTGACACACATGTCCCCAACGCCCGTGACTCTACCATGCCCGACCCTGAATTACGCCTCAATTACTACTGTACTCCAAGGGACTAGATTGAAACTGGGTCGAAAGCCATGATCCTTTTTACCACTTTTTGTATTATACTCATCTAAGATCGTCCATCACGTTGATATTCTCCGTAGGGCAGGCACACATTATTAGATGCGGCCCAATTTCCCGACCGAATCACAATATCAAATGGACAAAGACGAAGCGGGGGGCATGAACGCCTAAGACAACTATCTAGGACTGCGATCGTCAATGAGCCAACAGCTACGTCTATTCCCACTGCTGTCTGTTCTGGAGACAAGAAGCAACTTGCTACGGTGCTGCCCGCTGTCGATTTCACTACTTGCATGAGGGGGTCCCCTTGTGTCCTCTTTTCCCAGGACAAGCCTTATGGACTCACATCGAGACCCTATCTTACTGAGAAAGGAAGCTTTGCGCTACTGCCGACTGTAAGAAATATCCGAGGCTAAGAGGGGTTAGCCAGATAAAGAGATTCAAGGTGAAATGCACCTCAAGCGCACGGACCGCGTCCCCGAGGAAGATTAGTTTTGGTCCTTGCAAATCCCTAACGGTGCGCCATCCACAGTTCAAGTCGTTCCTGAAATCATGAACAGGGTGGCTCCTCTTCGTCTCTGTCAAAGTGGGATTGGTGTGTGAATAACCCCTCTTTATAACAAGGTTTGACGGGCTGACAAGTGCTGTGTCAACATCCATTCTCATTCATGTGATGGCACCTGTCACCTCTCGTGGACTCGATGCCTTTGACACCACACCCTCGTGAGACCGTTTCCTGGGGCGAGAGGATGAACTGCAAGATGCACATGCAGCTCGTGTCACAAGTCGAAGAAATCGGCTAAGCAATCGGCGACGGTTTGATCTGATCGTCAACCCTGTTCTCAGCCTCAATGCTACTCTGATAAGGTCAACTTATCCTTGTGCGACACCGTATACGGACGAATCGGTCTTCAAACTGCACGATCAGTGAAACAGAAGCGTCTCTTGCAATGGCAATGCGTGAACGTAAGGAAATTGCTCTGGTGCAGTCAGAAGAGCGTCAACAACAGCATAGACGATACCTCTTTAGGGCTAGCCCGTTGATCTACGCTATCCGCCTGTCCCTTGTTGTGTTCACTGGATTAATATTTCGTTATGAAAATGACCGGCCTGTGGCCGTGACTTACGCGCAATTCAACATCCATGCGATGCTTCATCACTGTGCTCTAGCGACTGTTTCAATGTCATCCTATCCTGGCCCACATCATCACGAACATGTTTCCCCTCAGCACTACTGCACTCAACATCACAATTTCTAATCCCCGACCACGCAGTTCTTGGCCATCATTTTTGAGTCGTCTTCGCATGGGTTGTGTTGTTTAACCGGCCTTGTGGCAGGTTTTACCTGATTGGGCAATCTGAAGAGACAACCACGTTCAGACCTAGACCATTTCATGGCATGCAAGACAGACAGGAGGCAGTGCAGGCGGCACTAGATCTGTGGCCGTTCATCTGGCTGCTAGGTCTGATGGCTAGGATGGCTAAGATACAGGCGCCAGGATTATCGCATGCATTTTACAAGATCAAAGGGGTATTATAGACATGGAGTATCCGTAGCTCCGCATCAGATCGCGTCTGAGCGTCGCTTCATATCAAAAATGGTCTGATTCCGACATTGAAAGAACGCCCGTTTAGTTCGGCAGTTGCACTAACGAACAGCTTATTTTCCATCTTAAACTAACGAGCCTACGAGGGGGTATACGCGGGTATAAGGCACGCATCGACATATGGGCATGGGTTGTCCGGAACTATATATCCACGCAGACAAGGACCCACGACCGGGCCTATTAGAAGATGAGAGAGATTTCTGCAATGTACAGAGTACAGTATGCGTTATATCTGTTCGCTTAATATACTAGCTGCACAGAGTCGGGATTGTCTGTGGCGCCAAGTCCAGGCCTCTTGTGGCTGGCTGGCGGCCGATGTTGAGCGGAGTGACATGTAAATCACCACCAAAAAGTGTACAAGATTCAAAGGCGTTAATCAAGCAGTCGTTGTAACGATTCTCGTCTGGATCGATAGAGCTGTTCATTTCACCGAGTTGATCAAGTACAGTAGGAGGTCAAGAGGTGGAACAGTTTGACGATCACGGATGAATTCCGCCAATCATATATCCCGGACTTACGATTATGGATTCCGACGGGATCAGTACCCGATGGGATGCAGGATGTCAACAAGGGAAATATGCTTGACGTACCCTTGCGTATTGACATGTCCTTTTGACTGAAGATCAACAGATCTCCCCAATGCAAGAAGCTTAGCTTGGATGATCTATTTGTACAGCACGAGCAAATTCCAGATACACCAGCAATCGTTGGATGTACGGATGATGTAGTTATCATTGACAGGGGTACTGTAGTGCCGTGATCCGCGACAGGGGTGGCTTGGACGTGCCGGCGAACGACAAGTGCAAGCGCTCCTTGGACGAACCTACTGACTCTAGTTTCTATTTGTGACGCTCAATTGACTTTGGTTATGAAACGGTTTGTCTCTCATGCTTGGATATTAATTAAACGTGTTTCAAATGCCCCAGAGATGACGGGATCTGAACACTTCTCGGCTCTCTATGTCAATGCTGTACGCCCGCGGAAACGCTTTGTTCATGGCTGCAAAATTGCAAGGGTTGTGCCCAGAAACCGATCACTACAGTTCCCTGCTGTATGCTGGTGTTTTGACGCATGCAGAGGCCTCCTAAACTTTGTACATCGGTCGATGCCTGACTTGTCAGATATAGCCATGATCTCTGCCCAGAACTAATCTACTCCAGGCATTGAACGACTCCCTCTCTTATCTGGCTATGACTTGCTTGCTTGGTGGATCAGATCCCTGCTTCAGACTTCATCACAAGCTGATCTTGCAAATCTCAAAGGGAGAAATAAACCACTAAGCATAAGACTGCTACCAAGAGAGCTTCAATTGAGGTCTATCATGCTTCTAAAAGATTGCCTACATAACATAATATATGTATCACAAGAAATGCTGAGGCTTCTTCTATTGATTAGTGCCTTTTCATCATAGTTAAGGAGACTTGGTAGCTGTTGCTACGTATGTATGTTTAGGTCAATCTCAAGCTTGATACTCTATCCTCCTTTCGGTCGTACTCGATAGACTTTCACCCTCAGACAGGATCTAAGTCCCAGTATCTCATTGCTTCGATGCCGTCTCGAGGATCCGGTGTATCCGATGCAGTATCTAGCCCGACCATCTCCGGATGTTGGTCATAACACTTGCCTAATCAGCCATGTCCAGCGCGCCACGTTTCGACCGGATATGCTAATGGAGATACTCTCAAGCATGTGCATCTGAGCGTTGTGAAAATCTCGTACGAAAATCTGCTTCCCGCTTTGACATGTTGGTTGATCAGCTAGCAGGGTTAGCACGTTAAACTTGGATGAGATGAACAAGCGACGATTTCCTCACTTATGACATGATACCCCTCTTACATTCCTTGCCAGGGAATAATCCTCTAGACTTTTCCTTCGCTGATCTATTGAATCTTAATTTCAAAAGCCGTAAATAGTTTCTCAGCCCTGCCTGTGCTAGGACGACGGTGATACAAAAATAGCACTCAGATATTAGAAACAGGCTTTAGGGATAATACAATACTTTCAGTAAGCGGGCACTCTCAATACCTGTTCGCTGAATCTTGATTAAGGCGAGTTGCATTGACCTTTAAGCGACCATTATCAAAATCTCTTTGCTCAAGCGCCTGCTGCTGCTTACTTGTCACTCCATATTCACGGCCATAGATTGATTGATTCTGGAGATGCCAGTAGTAAAACATGTACACGGTTCAGTTTTGAATCTGGTGTTAGGTATTAGAATATTTAATATGCTCAGAACATTCTCATCGAGAGCAAGGTAATGGCGATGGTAACAAGACTCCCCTCACGTAATCACTGTCTCGTTGCTTTTAACACTTACACGACACCGATATCATGTTGCGTATTTTGCCCTATATATTCTCTTACAGCATAGCCCTGTTAGGGAAGAGCGATATTGCAGTGTCTTCCTTGTGTCGCCGGGAATGTTCCGTCTATAACAAGATATGGAGGCTCCTGAAACGAACATCACTACTATGATTCCTCATTATAACACAAACATCTCCTCTATCATACACAACACTTATATTCTCGAGAGGGTGTATCCGACAGTTATGTTATTCGTGGTCAAAACCTGAGCGACAGTCTATTTGGACGTCAAGACGGACAGCTGGTCCGCCCTAGTTCCAGTGTTAATTTGTGAAGCTACGAAATATTAAATAAGCATTCACGAGGACTTGTTCTATAAAATGAACTATGCTAACAGCATGTGGATTTTTCCTTGTTTATTGCCAGTTTCTTTACCAAGTGTTGCTATGATGCTTCATCTGGACTTCCACCAACCCCTGTTTCATGAGTTCAATTGAAGGTGTTGGAGTACAATGCTTGATAGGACTTTTTATGATAGAGAACTTATTCTTTATCTTTTAATTTAGGCGGTATTAAGATTCCAGACTATTACTGAGTTAATACAAGACATGCTAGTTAATACTATCACAAGAAGAGTCCGAAATGGGCTGGTATAGGTTAGGTTGGTATGGAACTCGGTTAATAATTGGGGTATTAGAATGAGTTCTTCTTACATTCACATTTCTGAAATACTAAGTATATTGTGTCCCATAATATGCTTTCGTTGGTTACTGGTAGTACCTGTCTCATGGAACCGGAAAACGGTTTGCCCGTCAAGGTCTTTATGAGCATGTCGTCAGGGTGCCGTCCTTACATAGTATCACCAAGATACAACGCCCTCAGAGAATCATACGATTAAGTTACTATAGACTCAAGCAACCATAAATATCTATTACGAGAATCCCAAGCCTGGTGATTATCAGGCTGCGCAAGAGTAAAGAATAAATTCGATAAAAGACCTTGTATGCACGCTGCACAATGATCAAATAATCGGTGAGCCTTGCCAAAAACAGCAATTCGCCAACATCGAGCCTCTCCGGGACTAACCAGATAGACTCAAGAGCTGGCGTCTTGGCGTAACGAAACTTTTCCAGCGCCAACCTCCACTCGGGCAGAATTACCACGAGAGCGAAGTTTTAGTAGCGAGACGAATTATTGACGCTGAGGCTAAAATCTTAGCGAGGGGCGACAGTGAAGATTTCCGTTCCTGGCGATAACTTTATTGTAGCTTCTAAGAGTTTTGGTAGTTTTGGGACGAGTTAAGAGTATAGATACTTTGACAGTTGGACTTCCCCAGATCATCATCGTTTGGCGATGCTGACCAGTTCTAGAGCATGACGCACGTTTGGGGAAGGATGCAGGAAATCAAGCTGACATCTTGGTTGAAGTGGCCCTGATTGGCGAGGATACATATGCTTTACTACCTAGCCACAGCATAGTTCAGAATCATGATGAGAGCAAATTCGACCAAGACAGCTTTTCGAACATTGTGACTGCAGTAGAAGAGAGCTTCTAGACCGCTCAGCCTCATCTTCCCCTGTTTAAGCTGGGGCCCTTTGAAGACAGCTGATGTCTGTCAGGTGATACTATCGTCGCCAGGGTCAGGGTATTTCCGCTTTTGTTCTGTTCAGGGTCTTCAAAGATCTATGCGAATATCCTATCCAGGGCCTCATAAGAAACTATCGCCGAAATCTCCCAGGGCATTGAGAGCCGGCAAAGTTACCGGCCAATTCCCCGCGTGACGTAGAAAGAAATTAGCAACATGGAGTAAACGTGGGATCTTTGAGGTAAATATCTGTGACATCTCCACTGCTTGAGCCATGATGCTATTCCAGGGTATCGTTGTTTTCCACAGATGGTTACATCCGGCGGATCTAACTATAAGAAATAGAGAACTGGAGAAATCAGGGTCGTTAGTGGCGATTAGCCGGCGGATCTAACCCGATACAGGCCTCTCGACTTAGAAACTCTGCCCGTAGAGATCCACCGTTCTCCAGATCTCGACCAAGTCTCAACCATATTGAGACCAAGTCGACGAGAGTTGCAAAGCAAAACACCCACTCAGGTGACGCAGATTGGTCATGACCCAGACTTTGTACCTTCAACAATGCGGGGAAGAGGAGAAGGGAAAGAAGAAAAGAAGGAAATGAGAGCGGGAAGTAGCGATGGTGTGTGGGCAAATAAATCTTCTTGATATTTGATCAACTACATAAGAACAACGTTTTCACAACCTCCAGATCCATTTCCCTAAGCTCATCATCCTCTTCCTCTCTCTTCTTATCACATAACCAATTGCAACAACACCAAAGATCCTTAACTTCATTTACACAAGAAATTCCATCTTTGTCACTTCCACTTCCACTTCCACTTACACGCTTCACATATTTCACAATGGCCCCCGGCGCTGTCGTCGACGACTTCTCCAGCCACGATGGCCAGGCTCTCGAGGCTCTCTCCGACCAGATCGACGATGTCAACGTGATCAAGTACGACGAGTTCTCCAAGTTTGATAAGGAGAAGGACAAGAACACCTTCCGCCAATACGCCGACGCAACCGACCGCGTCAAGAACTTCTACCGTGAGCAACACCACAAGCAGACCGTCGCTTACAACCTTGCTGCCCGCAACCGCTTCTACAACGCCTCTCGTCCTCGCGCTGAGATGACCATCTGGGAGGCCATGGAGAAGCTTAACACTCTTGTCGACGAGTCCGACCCCGATACTTCTCTCTCTCAGATCCAGCATCTTCTTCAGTCTGCTGAGGCCATTCGCCGTGACGGCAAGCCTCGATGGATGCAGCTCACTGGTCTCATCCACGACCTTGGAAAGCTGATGCTCTTCTTCCCCGAGCTTGAGACTCAGGGTCAGTGGGACGTTGTTGGTGACACATTCCCCGTCGGCTGTGCATTCTCCGACAAGATCATCTACCCCGACACCTTCGCCGAGGGAAATCCTGATGCTACCAACCCTGACTTCAACACCAAGTTCGGCATCTACTCTCCCAACTGCGGTCTCGACAACATCATGCTCTCTTGGGGTCATGACGAGTACCTCTACCATGTCGTTAAGGATCAGTCCACTCTTCCCGACGAGGCTCTTGCCATGATCCGCTACCACTCATTCTACCCCTGGCACCGAGAGGGTGCTTACCAGCACCTCATGTGCGACAAGGATTGGGAGATGCTCAAGGCTGTCAACGCCTTCAACCCATATGACTTGTACTCCAAGAGCGACGGTGTCCCTGATGCTGAGAAGCTTAAGCCTTACTACATGGAGCTCATTGCTGAGTACTTCCCCAACCCTGTCATCAAGTGGTAAAGGGATGAGAACAAAGAAGAAGAAAACAAAAGTAAAGGAATGATAGACATGAAGGTATAGAGCAATGGCTTAGTTTGTGGGTTTTATTAGCAAGGTTTAATGACTGGGACTCGATATGGGATACAATGGGATTAGGCGAACGGATTAATACATTTCTTATTATGATCAAAATGGACTTTTTACCGACATATATCATGTTCTAATTCATGAATTGCACATGTGACAGAGTCTGTTCACTTGGAAACCACCGTCGTAAGGATAGTACGTATCTGATAGAATTGATCAATACCTCTGCCAATTGAAGCATGAGATCCAAGTTGTTGAAAGACTGACAGGAATATGATGTTCATGGTAGATCCCGTGGCATATTATCGATTTAATAGAGGCTGACTTTTCGCTCTAGACATATTGAAAGCCATGATAGAAAAATGTTGAAGCTATTCCCGGCCCAGAAAAAGGGTGGAAGCAGTCGCCAGCGCGTGGATGGATTTAACGTACCTAGTGAATTGATAAGCACGATAAGAAGAAAAAAAAGTTCTGAACGATTTTGAACTTTCCATGACAAGCTAAGCCGAAGCATACTAGCGCCGCACTGCTGTAGCCAATGAAGATCATGGATACCACCGAGCTGCCCCTCAGGCCCGCTAGAAATTTGGAGGAAAGCACTGAACTGCAGAAAGATTATCTCAGGTCGTCAAGAAATCGCCATCTTTCTTCGACATACACCAACAGCCCATCACGACACCACACCCAGCTTTCAAAATGGGATCCTCGTCGAAGAGAAAGCGCGATCAAGCCGAAGAGTCGGTTCCTGCCGAAAAGCCTGCGACAACCGAGGTTGAACAGTCTACAGAGCCTGCGCAAAAACAAGAGGAAGAGACTTCCTTCGTCGATCTCGGCCTCGACCCCAGGCTGCTACAAGCCATCGCCCAGCAGAAATTCGCGAAGCCAACTCTTGTGCAGCGCAAGGCGATTCCTTTGGCTCTTAATGGGCAGGATGTTCTTGCAAAGGCAGACTGTGGCTCTGGAAAGACTGCCGCATATGTTCTTCCTTTGCTTTCAAGCATCCTGAAGCGCAAAGCTGTACGGTTTACCTGATATCCGAGATACGAATATCTTGCTAACTCATGCCTTTAGACTGACTCTACAGCTTTCACTACTGGCCTTATCCTCGTTCCGACCCGCGAGCTTGCCGACCAGGTCTCCAAGGCCATCGAACAATTTGCTTCGTTCTGCGCAAAGGACATAAGCACCGTAAAGTTAACCGACAAGGTCTCCAATGCCGTCCAGCGCGCCCTTCTCTCTAACTCCCCCGACATCGTCATCTCGACCCCTGCGACTGCCTGGCACAATGTCAACTCCTCCGCTCTCTCAATTGACAAACTCACACACCTAATCCTCGACGAGGCGGATCTTGTTCTCTCTTACGGCTACAGCGAAGACCTGGAGAACTTGTCGCGATCGGTTCCCAAGGGTGTTCAGGTTATGATGATGAGTGCAACTCTTACCGACGAGGTCGATACGCTCAAGGGAATCTTTCGCCGTGACCCTACCTTGTTGGATCTGAAGGAGAAGGAGGCCGAAGGCGAGGGTATCACCCAATTTGTCGCCAAGTAAGCTACACAAATCACGGGTCGTAAAGACAGTCACTGACAAACTATTAGGTGTGGCGAAGATGAGAAGTTCCTGCTTGCCTACGTCATCTTCAAGCTAAAGTTGATCAAGGGCAAGTGTATTATCTTCGTTAGCGACATCGACCGATGCTACCGTCTCAAGCTCTTCTTCGAGCAGTTTGGTATCCGAAGTTGTATTCTGAACTCGGAGCTTCCCCTGAACTCGCGAGTTCACGTCGTCGAGGAGTTCAATCGCCATGTGTACGATATCATTATTGCCGCTGACGAGAAGAACGAGATGCTCGGAGACGACGAGGAGCCTGCTGAGACTGGTGATGCCGAGGACGACACTAAGAAGCAGAGCAACGAGGGCGAAGATGAGGAGATGGAAGCAAAGCGACCAAAGAAGAAGGCCAAGAAGTCCAAGGGTGGTGATAAGGAGTATGGAGTATCAAGAGGTACGTTGGACTTAGCGCTGGTATAGGGCTACGCCTCACGAACCAATACTGACTGACCTCAACAGGTGTCGACTTCAAGAAGGTTTCCGCAGTTATCAACTTCGATCTTCCCACCACAGCATCTGCCTACACACATAGAATAGGACGAACAGCACGAGCTGGCCAGACTGGTATGGCTCTGTCGTTTGTGGTTCCCAAGGATCTATACCGAAAGCACATGCCCACATCTACCCCCGCTTGCGAGAATGATGAGAAGGTCATGGCCAGAATCGTCAGGCAGCAGGCTAAGCGCGGTAAGGAGGTGAAGCCATACAACTTCAACATGAAGCAGGTGGATCCCTTCCGATACCGTATGAACGATGCCCTGCGTGCCGTCACCAAGGTTGCCATCCGAGAAGCCCGAACACGAGAACTGAGACAAGAACTGTTGAAGAGTGAGAAGCTCAAGCGGTAAGGATAAACCACAATGCAACTGTACGATGAAGCATACTGACAAACCTACCAGATACTTCGAAGAGAACCCTACTGAACTTACTCACCTTCGTCACGACGGTGAACTCCGAACTGCCAGACAACAGGCCCACTTGAAACATATTCCCGAGTACCTCCTGCCCAAGGATGGCAAGCAGGCTCTGACAGGAGACATTGGCTTCGTGGCGATGCGAAAAGATAAGAAGGGCAAGGGTAAAAAGGGACGAGGATTCAAGGTCGGCTCAAGGAAGCGGGATCCCCTTAAGACCTTCAAGGCGAGGCGCAAGACAAAATAGACGGACTGAGTAGAGTAATATAGCGATTCTGGTTTTTATTTTTCGATACCTTGATCTTAGTTCAAGACCATCTTTTGCTGCTTATAATGACTACTCGTCTTTGACTTACACGCAGCCATATATCTCGGCATCTGACGTTCTCGCCAGCAGCCAGTTTGTTATCTATGATTCAATAATCGGCCCTTAGACCCTCGAAGTTGCCGAAGTTACCGTGAACACTGCATCGTAGCGTCCATGCGTTCTTTGACAATGAGCTTAGTCATTCATGCACGATGGCGATCTCTCGGAGACAAGCACAACTTCCGTCCGCTTGTGGGGGGTTCTGCAGAGTATTAGTGTAGCGCTAAACCTATTGTGCTGTAACGATGTATCAAATGCTATTGTATGAGGAGTTCAATGGCAAGGAATGTAAAGTCTAAATCAAGTATATAAGGTCATGATGCTTCCAGCTATTTAGTAACATATTCTAGTATAGTATTAAGCTTTCTTTGCTATTCAAACATTGCCAATCTTCCTCCGTTTGTTCTGATACTGCACTTACACGCATTCGTCATACATCATGGCTCCTCCCGCTCAACTTCCCCTTCGCCAACTCACAAAGGATGGTCCTAAGATCCCAGCCATTGGCTTCGGTCTCATGGGTATAAGCATTGGATATGGACCAGCCGAGTATGCACAATCCCTTATTCCTTCGAATCGCCCCGAGACTAACACCCCTAGCTCTGATGAAGAACGCCTCAAGGTCCTAGACCGCGCATGGGAGCTCGGCTGTACCAATTGGGATACAGCTGATATTTACGGCGATAGTGAAGACCTTGTTGGCAAGTGGTTCAAGCTACATCCCGAGCGTCGCCAGGATATCTTTCTCGCTACCAAGTTTGGGCTGAAGGCAACTGAGAAGGGCATGGTTACTGATTCGAGTCCTGAGCATGTGAAGGCGAGTATTGAAAAGAGTTTGAAGAGACTTGGTGTCGAGCAGATTGATCTGTATTATATGCACCGTGTCGGGGAGGGTGTGCCTATTGAGAAAACCGTCGAGGCTATGAAGCAGCTCGTTGAGTAAGTTCACTCTCATATGATCAGATCGAGGAAGAAGCCTAACAACGGTATAGCGAAGGAAAAGTCAAGTACTTGGGTCTGTCAGAGATCTCTTCTACAACCGTTCGTCGCGCCTATGCTGTCCATCCAATCGCAGCAGTGCAAGTCGAGTACAACCCCTGGACACTCGACATTGAAGGTCCCTCAGGAACACACCTTCTCAAGACATGCCAAGAGCTGGACATCGCTGTGTTCGCCTACTCTCCTCTTGGTCGCGGCATCCTTACCGGTCGTTATCGCTCTGCGGACGATTTTGAAGAAGGCGATGTCCGAAAAGACATGAGTCGCTTTCAGGGTGATAACTTTAAGAAGAACCTCCAGATTGTGGATAAGTTTGACGAGTTGGCTAAGAGCAAGGGATACACCACCTCGCAGCTGGCGCTGGCATGGGTCCTGGAGCAAAGCCCGAATGTCTTTGTGATTCCAGGCACTAAGAAGGTAAAGTACTTGGAAGAGAACGTGGGAGCAGCAAAGGTGACCTTGAGCAAAGAGGAGGAGCGGGAGCTCAGGAAAGTGGTTGAGGAAGCTCAAGTTGCAGGCGGACGAGATCCCTTCTTCGGTAATTATATGGACACCCCTCCTCTGGAGAAATGACCAGTTGAGATAGTATTCAAAAACCTTTAGAGCTGATGGCACTTTGTTATATTTTATCAGGCCTTCATGACAAGTCTAGACGTAGAAGCTTGCCCTTCCAAGTGGTCCCATCTTTGTCGTCACTATCTTGAAAGCTGGCCACGATCTGAAAGCCCCTGTCGACATAATATCTGTCACTAGTTAGCGATGTCCCGAATCCGTGAATCTCCATCCACCGAGGGGTGATTAGGGTAACATACTGTGCCAATTGTCCATTGCCTCCATCCCAACAGTCGATCCAGATTGTCTTCCAGCCCTTCTCAAGAGCATACTCCTTCACCTTTTCAAGAAGCGCAGCGCCAACACCTCGACGTCTGTCACCAACTCGGTGATCAGCGACAAGATACTTCAAGAAGACAAAGTTGCCCTTCTCCGACGCTGGTCCGACATGGTCTTTCAAGCTATCTGCTTCCTTCAGGTAATCCACGAATTGTTCATCCAGGATCCAGACAAGCCCAACAGACAGGAGAGTCTTTCCATTCTCATCGACACGTCGAGCAAGATTGTTGTCCGCAGTGGACCCTGAACTGACTTGGTCATCCTCAACCTCAGCAATGAACACTCTAATGGGTTCACCTGTTCCCGTCTTGCGGAAAGTATCTGACTTTGCGACTGCATCATGAGTACGTTGTACAACACCTTCTTTCTTCGAAAGAGGTTCTGTTCCCCATTGTTCAGAGTTTCCGGTAGCCACCAGATGAGGTATTGTTGAGTCGAATGCGTCAATAATGAACTGAGCATCGTTCAAAGACGCATCAGCGTCCCTAATAGAGAACGGTTTCGACATGATCTCGATGATGTCCTTGTTGGTTTTCAAGCGTTGAATAGAGGGGCGAAACGGGGCAATTGTGAGTAACTCCGAGCAATAGGCACAAGAGTGTAGATCGTTGAGTTTGCAGTTTTAGAATATGTCAGCAATGCTTCAAGGACCACAACCGATTGCGCTAGCAGGGTTTATTATCCTCGAATGTTCCATGCTGGTTTCCAGAAGAAAAGAACGTCGACCCTAGATAGCTTTTGTTAGTTTGACCAAGAATCTGAAGACCTTTATTTCCCCAGGAACCTGCAAGTATCGTACGACTCAGAACTTCAACAGATAGTAGCCGCTGTATTTAGCGTGGAGATTCCAAGATTAAGTTTTGAGGCAAGATCTGCATTTGCAGATTCGCTACAGATAATTTGAAATGTATGCTGAAGTAACGTTTCTTTACTTTCCAAGTTCATGGCGAGATACCCACCTCCCACAAGAAAGGGAATCCCTACTATATTTGCCAGCTTTCCATGTCACTTGGCAGTAAGTGCAGGGCTTGTTCGGGGCCTACGAACAAGATTGACCTGTTTGATGTCTTCCATCGACTGACGTGGTCAGGAAGACAGGCATATACGAGCTCTCTGTTCGTTCAGAGATGGATCTTGTAATCTGTGTATGTCTCTTACGGATCTATGTTTCCACCACAGATATTGAACGGCAATGATAGATTTCTCGGCTTTCTCGCTGCCAGGTCCACAAGTTGATGCCGCGCCGGGGAGCGCAAGTACTGGTATATTTAGGGCCGGCAACATGACTCGACGCATACTACAGGATACCTAAGCTATCATGTCACGATGCGAAAACAGTGGGGGTTGGTTGTAGCAAGTGATTTGGAAGCCGGAGACGATCACACTTCGCAGTTTCGGGAAGTCGATTAAGCATCCTGAAAGGAATTTGAAGTCGGACATCATTTCCAACAGACCTTCAGAAAGAACCTGGATAAGCCATCGTCCAGAGAATTGGTTGCGAACGATATGCACATGACCATACAAAGTCCAACACAACAGCAAGGACTATCGTTCATCTTTCCGGGTGATCTTGAGACTAACCCATGCCTACTTTTAGTCCAACAATCGCTCGGATACTGTAAACTCATAGACAAAGAAACGTCACCCAACCACATCGTGGGAGTTTGGTTCTGAGACTACGGTTGATCAACTAGAATTTTTCTGGTGCCCATTTCTTTATTAGTGCGCACCACGGTATAAGCGGTGATCAGTCCGCCGTAAAAGAAAGGAACGGCGTCCTAATCCAAGCTCGCCGTTCGGGGTTTTTGGTTTGGGAGGCGTGTTAGTGGTGGGTTCCTGATGCAATCGCAAGATCGTGGGTCGCAATCCGCAAAGATACGGACGGACAACCACTCTTTTTTGTATCTCCACTCCCGATGTTAGTAAACAACCGAGTCGCTGCAAGCGCAACAAAAACTCTGCAATACCTTGGCGGTCAGGGAAGGTTTGAAGCAGAGAAAGAAGCGAATGCAGAAAAGAATACGCTCAAGGTGAATCCAAAAGATAAAGTAGTCCATTTGTTCAAGGTTTCGACGTGGCGCATAGAGATAGCTACCCCACGAAAACGAGGCCAATGATAAGTGTAATAGTGGTAGTAGTTGGCCCAATGATGGATGATAGACGGGGCTACTACCGGAAACATAAGGGGGGAAAACATGAGTCGGTTAAAATATGTGCTGGGACTCACTTAATCAACCTGCACCTGTACTGATTCGAGAGAGACGAGCCTGTGTTAGGGTCGTCAAGGTCCGGGGAGTGGGCACCTTGATGGACGGACCCTGCGACTCGCTGATCAGTTTGTGGACTGAAATAATATAAATGTCTGTCACGTCGCCGCTGTCTGATAGCATCGTGTTGAATCGTCTTTGTTCAGTGCATTGGAATTGAGAACAGCTGCCTCTGACGTGAGATCCCTCGCATTGCTCGTCATTGTCCATCATTGTGTTAGTGAGTTGTCGACACCACCAACTAGTCCAACCACTCACTAGAGCCTGACATCACCGAGTCATCTGCCCAAAACGAGTGCCTTTCAAGCAGAGATTTCTTTCTTTGGTCTTTGGGTGTCCTCGATTCCCTCACTCTGATCCCGAATATTATCTGCAATCTCAATCACCATGGCTGAAGAACCAGCACTCATGCGGATTCCCCCAGAGATTCGCATGTTGATATACGACTATCTTCTTGACAATGGCGGGACAAAGGACATTTCAATCCGTAACCAGTCGAGGTCCGAGTATGAAGCGCTCCGTTCGAAAACGAAACGTTCAGTGTACAACATAATGGAGCGAAGTATCGCAAAGAAGTCGTACGAAACCACGTATTGCGCCGAGCCCGAACCACGCCGAGCGATGCACACAGCTATCATGCATATCAATCGCAAGATTCGAGAGGAAGCGTCTCATTTCTTGTACACAAGACATGCCTTTCATTTTGGAGATGATCTTGAGGCTGTAGTGCCGTTCCTCGCAGATAAGACGCCACGCACTAGAGACCTAGTTCGCGAGATCAGCCTTTACAAGCGCAGTCCAACAAATGCCATCGAGCCAGATTCTTGCGACTGGTCTTCAGTTTGTCGTTCGCTGCGAAATTTGCAGAGCTTGGACAAATTGACGCTTGTTATTGAAGGCGCTCGGCCACGAGGACCATGGGACGGCCCGCAGAGCTTGACGGTGTCAGACTTTCGGCTATTATATTCAACTCGTCATGAGAGTTTGGGATGGGCGCGGGAGCTGGCCTCAATTGGGACAATCAGAGAGGTGGTGATCGTTGCAGACATTCACAACCTGCCGAATCCCGAGTCGAATATGATGCTGGTCCTTGCCGCATTCTCTTCGTCGATCGAAACATCGTTGGTGGACTTCCTCCGCGATGATTTGGGTATTCCAGCCCGTATGGGACAACCACAATATTGCGGTGTAGGTGTTTTTGGTCGATCCAAGAAATGCCAACGCAATGGGTGTCTACCAAGTTGAAGAATTGGAAAGATGGATTATAGGTTCCAAAGAAAAGGCGTTAAGTGAGGTACAAGCTGGCCAGCGCAATATGATAGAATGCGAGGAGTTTGGTTGTTTTATGCGATGCACGTTGCTGAGATTGGCGCATTACAATCGTGATGATTGATATGATTTAATAATATGAAACTTTTTGGTGTTTATAATGCTACTCACAACATTTAAGCAGATTTGAGAATAAGTGAACATGAACATGAACATCATGGATAGCGACATGGTCCTTACCTTCCCTTTCTTTGATATTGACTTAGAGCACGGATAGATGCCTCACGTGATAAATCCCTGCGCCGCAAGGACGGACAGCTCGAAATGGAGCTCTGGGTTATGGGTGGCTGGGACATTGGAGCCCCTGCAGCCCAAAAGAAGTGCAGGTACAGCGCCATTATCCGCTGTCTTCAAGCAAGCTACAGCAGGTGTCTACCTTACGGATACAGCAAAGGGCCCACCTCAACCCATCCATTATCTCAGCCTCCCCCGTATCGTCATCGCTCCCATACCCGTTCTGCGCCTTGTATGCGGCGCAACCTCACGACAACCCGGAACCTCCGCCCAGCCTTTAATCTCGCTGCCATCTCCTCCGCGACTGCGTCTATAATCGTCGCATTCTTGTGAATTGCTAGGAGTTTGGCTTCGTTCGACCTACTCCAAGCTACCCCGCGGCCGCAGTTACCGACAAGATGGCCACGCCAGCTCCCCCCGAGGACCAAGCTCGTCTGCTTGAAGATGCCCTGGTTGCCGTGCGTCAGCAGACTTCGCTGATGCGCAAATGTCTCGATACACCGGGCAAGCTAATGGATGCGCTCAAGTGCTGGTACGTCACAACAACGATGCGCGGCATGATGGTCCAATCCCCTGAACAGTATCACTGACTCTTGATAGCTCTACTCTTGTTTCTGAGCTTCGCACCAGCAGTCTTGGTCCCAAACAATACTACGAGCTGTACATGTCTGTATTCGACGCATTGCGATACTTGTCCGTCCACCTTCGCGAAAACCACCCTGTCAACCACCTAGCCGACCTCTACGAGCTTGTTCAATATGCCGGTAATATCGTTCCACGATTATATCTCATGATCACCGTGGGAACCGCTTACATGGCCATTGAGGATGCGCCCGTCAAGGAGCTCATGAAAGACATGATGGACATGAGCCGAGGTGTTCAGCATCCTATTCGTGGACTCTTCCTTCGTTATTATCTGTCAGGTCAAGCGAGAGACTACTTGCCGACAACCGAGAGCGACGGTCCCGAGGGCAACATCAGCGATTCCATCAACTTTGTGCTCACGAATTTTGTTGAGATGAACAAGCTATGGGTTCGACTACAGCACCAAGGTCATTCGAGGGAGCGCGAGCAAAGAATTCGAGAGCGAAAGGAGCTGCAACTGCTTGTCGGCAGCAACATTGTTCGCCTAAGTCAGCTTGTTGACCTCGAAACCTACAAGTCCAGTATTCTAGCACCTTTGCTAGAGCAGGTGGTCCAATGTCGGGACGTTCTCGCCCAAGAGTATCTCCTTGAGGTGATTACGCAAGTTTTCCCAGACGAATTTCACCTGCACACATTGGACCAGTTCCTTGGGGCAGTCTCGCGCCTCAACCCTCACGTCAACGTCAAGGCTATTGTGATTGGCTTGATGGACCGATTATCCGAGTACGCTGAACGCGATGGACCTGAGAACAAGTCAGATGACAGGGCTCAAATGGAGGCCGATGCTCTGGCGAAGCTGCTGGAGAAGGTCAATCTTCAGAAGGATACACCTGCGGCCACACCTTCAGATTCTAAATCCCCTGAGGATAGCAAACCAGCCGATCCTTCTGAGTCTAGCGAGTCTTCCGAGGACACTAAGACTTCCGAAAGCGAGGATGAAACAGCAGCCAAGGCCGAAGGGAATGATGGCGAAACCACTGGTGAGAGTAGTGCCGACGATTCCAGCACACTCGCCGAGTCTACCCCTTCAGTGGCCGATACAGAAGCAACGGCTGTCAATGGTCAAGGTTCCATCACAGACAAGGTCCAGCTCTATGAGGTGTTCTTTGCTCAGGTTAAGAACCTAGTTGAAGCCCAGCATCTCCCTGTTCCTGACATCATTGCTCTTCTGGTGTCACTTTGCAATCTTGCTCTCAACATTTATCCCGATAGACTTGACTATGTCGACCAGATTCTGGCTTACGCCAATACCAAGGTTCGGGAGAACATGAACAACGCCGACTTACACTCACCCCCCGCTCAGCAGAGCCTGCTTGCCCTGTTGCAAGCACCCCTTGACCATTATGTTTCTACATTCACTGCTTTGTCTCTTCCTACCTACGTTCCTCTTTTCCAGTCGCAATCATACCCCACTCGCCGCGCCGTTGCCGGTGGCGTTGCTCGCACTCTTCTCAAAAACCAAACCACAATCTCAACTACGGAACAGCTTGAGAATGTGTTGGAAGTGCTGAAAGTTCTCATTAAGGAGGGATCTCAAGCACCTCAAGGCTACCCCGGTGTTAGCCAAAGGCGCCCTGTGGAGACGGATGAGACGATGGAAGAGCAGGGATGGCTCGCAAGGATGGTACACCTGCTGCAGGCTGAGGATAACGACACTCAGTTTAAGCTACTTCAAATGACGAGGAAAGCGTACTCGGAAGGAAACGAGCGTATCCGTACGACTACACCTCCTCTTCTGACGGCATGTATGAAGTTGGCAAGGAAGTTCAAGAAGCGAGAGCACTTCGACGACAACTGGGAGACGCAGAGCAACGCCCTGTTCAAGTTCATGCACTCTGCAGTGAGTACGCTATACACGCGTGTAAATAGCTCTGGTGCTGCCGAGATGGCGCTCCGTCTATTTACATCGGCCGGTCAAACAGCCGATCTGGTAGGTTTTGAAGAAGTTGCGTACGAATTCTTTGCGCAGGCTTTTACAGTGTATGAGGAGGCAGTCACAGACTCCAAAGCTCAATTCCAGGCAGTCTGTGTAATTGCGACTGCTCTTCACCAGACCCGCAACTTCGGCAAGGAGAACTACGATACACTTATTACCAAATGTGCACAGCACGGAAGTAAGTTGCTGCGCAAGCCTGATCAATGTCGCGCTGTGTACCTGGCTAGTCACCTGTGGTGGGCAACTCCCATTGTGGCCAATGGTGAATCCGAAGAGACAGAGGTATGTTTGTGCCACACACTCAAGAGCTTAACTAACATGAACAGCTTTACCGCGACGGTAAGCGAGTGCTCGAATGTCTTCAGCGAGCTCTTCGGGTGGCGGATTCTTGCATGGAGACGGCCACATCGATTGAGCTCTTTGTTGAGATCCTGGACCGTTACGTTTATTACTTTGATCAGCAGAACGAATCAGTGGGTTTTAGTGAACGAATCCTAAAAGCACTTGCTAACTCGTGCAGGTTACAACCAAGTATCTTAATGGACTTATTGAGCTCATTCATTCCAACCTGGCGGGCAACCAACAGGACTCTGCGTCAGTTGAAAACAGCCGCCGACACTTCAACCAGACCTTGGAGAACATTCGCAGTCGACAGTACGAGGGTGTTGTGTTGACCCCGAACTGAGGTCTGGTTAGCAGCGAAAGAAGTCAAGAGAAGACGAATGAGTAGCATAGCGATAGATAATGTTTAGCCTGCACGTATTGACGAAGGAGCAGGTAGTTGTATATATGTAACTTTTGCCCCCAAGATTGATCATAGCCGCGGTGAAGTTACTTACATAGGTTCGTGAGTCTTTGTGACAGGTTGAGTTCAGGGGTACGAAGCAGCCAATCCGGAGAGGGTTGCCTACTAGTTATTGGTACAGTACTCCGTAGTCTGGATCGGTCTCCATATTGAAATATGAGATGAGGCTCTGGCTATTCTTGGATTGCACTTCATTTATCGTAGAGTCCAAATTTAATGTACGATGAAAATGAGATGACCTGGCTGCAACTCTACAGCTTGTTCAAGGTCCAGATACGCTCATCACCTCCCTCTCCCAGTTAGACTGTCTCCTTTATCCCAGCTTTTGTGGGGTAATCCTGGTGGCGTGCATGGGCGGATTCAGGAGACTTTGAGCTTCTTTGGATGCCTCTCAAACCGAGTGTCAAGTGTCAGAACATGTTTCGTATCAAAATTTGACCAGACAATAAAGATCATAGAGATTGATCAAGTCAAATATGATGGTGTTGAAAACGAAAGATCTCATGCTCTCAACAAAAATTAATAGAAGCCAAGGCTTGCCAAGTATGGCCGTCTTAACTCAGCCACTTTAAGACTCGACCAACCCGTAGAGGAACGCCCTCAGTCTCAGGCTCACGCTCAGGTCAAGTCCGTACTAACCGGCGGGTTATAGTGGGCTCCGGTCCCTTACGTGGACACTCCGTTCGCCATCATCCCCCGTCGCGATCGTCTGGTATAGTAATCGTCCTTTGACTTTAACTAATCATCTCAACCTATACTGTCCTATTTTTCCTTTCTTGCCAATCAACTCCATCGACCAACCCGTTGAACCGGGGCGTTTGTCTTCTGAGCTCTTGTTTGGCGATGCGCTTCTGGCGTCCGGCTCTTGCTCTTGTCTCTCTTTCTTGACGCTCCTTTCGTACTGGACCTGATCCATCCTAATTGCTTCATATCGTATCGATCGATCGACTTTCAATCCACTCCTTTATTCCGACCTCACAGCAACATCGAATGGCCCTGTTTATGCCGATTCCATTATAACCTTTCCAAGACAAAGCTTCAATCGGATTGAATATACGACAACCGAGGGCGCGGTTAGCGCTCATACATTATCAACATGCCTTCGGAAAAGGCTCCTTTCTATGATCCTATACCTCCCACATACGACCAGGCCGTGGCCAGCGGTAGTCGCTATGACCCCGACGACTGGTCCCCTGCTCCAAGATCTCCGACTAACGAGCGAAATGCAACCGAAGCCGAATCCCAAGGTCTCCTACAGCACTCCAGTGCTGCCAGCTCTTCACGCAGACCTGACGGTTATCGACCACCAACAGTAGAAACCGACGATGAGGACAGTTTGTGGGCCAGCGACAGTGATAGCGATGACGAAGCCGCGCAGGTCCGACGTGAGATGCAGGAGATGGAGATCGAAGAACCCGACCGATCCCGAGGCTCCCAGTGGGGGAAACGAATAGGCTCATATCTAACTCTACCGGCTTGGAAATGGTCCTGGCGCCCAAGATTACCGCGATTGCGCATACGTCTACCTCAACGAGCTGATGCGCCAGCGTCCGAAAACGCCGAGACTGCTACGGGTGAGAATGAGGAGACGCCAAGCCAGACAACGAGGAGGTGGAGTATACCCAAGTTCGACAAGACAGTCGTTATCCTGTTTTGCGTGCGCATTCTGGCGCTCACGATCATACTGGGATTTTTCTATCTGCTTTTCGCCAGCGATATGTTCGGTGGTCTATCAGATCGTCTCGGAGGCGGTTTCCGATTTAATCCTGAGGACCTCAAAGCCCACCTGCTGCGTACCGTCGACCCCATGAGAATGCGCGCCTCCGTTCAACACTTCTCGAACTATGCCCATATTGCTGGTACCGAAGGCGACTACGCGACTGCTCTGGATGTCCAGGCCATGTTTGGTCGAGCTATGCTGGATGAGGTGATGATGGACGAGTACAAGGTTTATATCAACTACCCCCGCAAGGACGGCCGTACGGTGCAAATAATGGACGAAAAGGATCTGAAGAAGGCCATATGGACAGCCAAGCTAGAGGAGGAGGAAGTTGGTGGCGAGACAGCAGGTCGACAAACATATGCCTTTCACGGATACTCCAAGTCGGGTGACGTCAAGGGGCCACTCATTTACGCCAACTACGGTTCACGAGAGGATTTCGAGTATCTCGTGAGTAAGGGAGTTAATGTTACGGGAGCTATTGCGCTGGTGCGAAATGGTGGTTCCCTAGATAACCAGGGTCTCAAGGTCAAGGCTGCGGAGCTTGCAGGTTTCGCTGGCTGTCTGACTTACTCCGACCCGGCTGATGACGGATTCAAAAAGGGTGCTGTTGCGCCTGAAGGACTGTACATGCCCGCAGACGGCGTTCAAAGAGGTTCCGTAGGTCTCACAAACTGGGCCATCGGTGATCCTTTGTCCCCTGGTTATGGTAGCAAAGGAGATCAGCGAATTACTCTCGACAAGGCCAATGGGCTCGTTGGTATTCCTAGTCTTCCATTGGCATGGAGAGACGCCAAGATTCTGCTTCAACACCTCAAGGGTTATGGCAAAAGGGTACCAAACAAATGGGAAGGTGGTGTTCCAGATATCGAGTGGTGGACTGGCGACAACAAATCTCCAATTGTGCGATTGAAGAACGAGCAAGATGAGGATCCTATGCACACCATCTGGAACGTCTATGGTCGGATTAATGGCATGGAGCAAACATCCAAGTCTATTATCATCGGCAACCAGCGTGATTCGTGGGCTTTTGGTGCGACCGACCCCCATTCAGGCACCGCCGTTATGATCGAGATGGCCAGAATCTTTGGAGACCTCGTCCAGCGAGGCTGGAGACCCCTGAGAACCATCGAGTTCATGTCATGGGATGCTTCTGCTTACAACCTGATCGGTTCAACGGAGTATGTTGAGCATAACTCTGATGCCCTGCGCGACAACGCTTTTGCCTACATCAATCTTGATGCAGCCGTTGTTGGCAACGAATTGCACGCCTCCGGATCACCCGTCTTCCAAAAGGCTCTTTTGCACGCTCTAGGCAGAGTTATCGACCCTAGTACTAATGCTACTTTGAAGGAGCTCTGGGACCAGAGTCACGCCGAACTTAAACAGCCCGAAGGAAGGGGCAACCATCTCCCATTCCAGGATATTTCAGGAACTAGCTCACTCGACCTGGCGTTCAGGGGAAGCCAGGTCCCTCATCATTCAAGCTACGACAAGATTGGCTTGGTGGACAACTTGATCGATCCCGACTTCAAGTATCATGGTGCCATGGGACAAGTGATGGCTCTTCTCATTCTTGACATGGCAGACCGACCTATCATGCCTTTTGACATGGGCTGGTATGCGCAAAGATTAGGTCAATGGGCGAAAGAGCTCGAGAAGTGGGCTATCAAGCGCTTAGGAGGTCAACCTAAGGGTGAAACAGACGCTTTCAAGGAGCTAAAGGAAGCTGTACAGCTCATTCAGCACAACGTCGCCACATTTGAAAAGTGGGAAATGGATTGGGACCGTGACGTCTTGGGCAATGGAGGCTGGGAGGCCAACGACATTGGCGCAACTCGATTAGCATACAACAACAAGATGGCATACTTTGAGACGGCGATGCTGGACCTTGAAATCGGTGGCGGAGTAAGTCACATTCATCTTCACCTGATCACGGATATCAAGCTGACCATTTATAGATCCCCAACCGCACACAGTTCAAGAGCGTCGTCTTTGGGCCAGAAGCATGGTCCAACGACGGAGCTGTCTTCCCTTCAATTCGAGACAGCATAGAAGGGGGAGATTGGAAAACCGCCAAGCCCATCGTTGCCAAGACGGCAGCACTTCTGCGCAAAGCAGCGTCGATTTTAGAGATGCAGCAATAAAGCACGTGTATGATTTCAACTGAGCAAGAATCCTCGATTTGTTTCTCTTTTCTTTTTCATTGTTTCTCACTTCCTCCATTTGAGTCTTGGCGAGTTCGCCGTTGTTCTTTTCTTTTTACAGGATATACATAGTGGTTTCTCATTCGGGAACTGCGTGACAACTCTTCACGCACAAAAATGTACAGGAGGCATTGCACGGAGTTTGGTTACGTGGACCCTGCTTTTCATATATTGTTTTCTTGGGTAGGGTCAGGACTTCTCAAGACAACTCGTCGGAATAGAGTGATGGTCTGCCTGGCATCTATACCGGTAGATGGAATATTTCTTCTTTGTTATAGTTTATAGTAATGAAGGAATGCGAGTCACTCATGTGCCCTATTATGATCCATCATATGTTGCATAATCTCACAGTGACGGGAGTGTTCGCTCCATGATTGCTGTATATCTCACACCCTGAGCTTGCGATGACTTCATTCCACCGCCTAAGCCTTTTGCGCCTCATAGTCCTGCACAGAAACCAGCTTTCCAACGACATTGTACTTCTCCAGGAATCTCTCCTCCCAACCCTGAAGCGCATCCATCTGCTCCGCATCCAATCCCTCAAGCTTATCAAGGGGTCCATCGAGATCCTTGGTCAGCATATCCTCATCGAAGCTCCCACACGCAAGGCCTCGGCTCGCATCCCGGCCGGCAAAGTTGCTGTACGGACCACCGGGACCGTAGAAGTTGCGACCAGGCGTGACATCGAAAACACGGCCGCGCACGGCAAGATAGACAGGCCGGTTCTCCTCGCCGTTGAAGGGGAAGAGAGTATGGGGAGTGTAGGTTCGGAAGACAGTTGATGGAGTGTCTCGAGGAAGCGAGGGTGGTGGCGAGGAGCGCAGTAGGGCGTAGGTTGTGTAGAGGACGGCGGAGAGGAGGACTATGTTGAGAGGAGTGAAGAATGAAGCACTGGGAGAGTTAGTGAGGTTCGGTCGCGATGAATTGATGGACAACGTACGTTTCTTGGCTGGCTTGCTGAGCCATATGACTCTCGACGTGATCCATGGTGTGAGGCAGTGATTGATCTCCAGAATAAAGAAGGTGTGCGGTGTTATCAAGTAATGGAAGTGTCGGGTTATCTCTGCGATGGTAATTTGTAGATGTTGGTTGGTTGAAGATTGTCAAAAGCGAGGCCCAGTAGAGTTCCGAGCTTCCGGGGCTTCTCTGAGCTTCTCCCCCACTTTATGCTCCGGCCCCGTCTCAGCTTCGGCGGCAATTGAAGTGTGTCTCGGGAGTTAGGGAGTAGCCGAGATGCATAGAACCAACACTGATTGAATAATTCATAGAGAAAATGAAACACCTTCTTTATAGGTCCGGTGTACGAATGCACTATTTCTTTCATTCAGCCTCCTCCAAATCCCTATTTCTTTGCGAACCGCCTGCCAGGTTCCCACTCACAGCCCGTGCTCCTTGATTCACTGGGTTTACTATACACTTGGATGAGTTGCATTGATCAACCAGTAACTAGGCATGCAATCCGTGCTCCTCTATATTTGTCTAGGAAAAGACCGAAAGCACCGAAGTTGAGATGCATAAGTTCGGTGGATTCTTTTCTTGGTGCCTCGGTCACTTTTGGTAGGGGTTCAGCATCGGTCCAAGGTTATAAGCAGGGTTTGTTATGTAAACTTCATGTCTATGGCCGATGGGCCACCGACTTTGCACAACTATCGTCATGTTATCATTATGACATTCCCGAGAGAAAAAAGAAGTCGAAGGGCAAAAATGCAAAAGGAACTGGAGGCTGAGGGATTTGAACCCCCGGCCTTTCGCAAGCATTTGGAACAATGCAAAGCGAACGTGATACCCCTACACCAAGCCCCCGTTTCGTTGTTGTTCGAGCGTCAAAGCATTGTATACATAGCTTTAGCATTGAGCTTGCAAACACTAGGTTCCAGGACCTTACGAGTTCCTCGGGTGTTCAATTAGTTTTGTGGAAGAAAGATTCTTGAAACGGTGTTTAATTGAATTGCTTGGTCTGTCTTGAAGTTGCCCAGTCAATGGTTTTGGTTTACCTCTATGCTGGACACGATACGGACGTCTATCACGAATACCTAGGTACTTACGTAGTTGAAATATCAATAAGGTCGATGACTTCTTCAAGTAAGCTTGACGAGACGATCCCAAGAGTCAGGGGCTAATACAAAAAATTGAATTAAGACTCATATAACAAAAGACTGTTTCTGTTGTTGTGGTGTACAAAGCTTAACGCGAGAGCATAAACGCAAAAGGACCCGTTCATTCACTACGACGCTTCGTGTAAGTCAAGTCAGAAAAGCCCCAGGGGCGGTGCATTGCACCTGTAAGCTTAAAATGGCACTTGCAAAGTAGTTTCAAGACCATTCATTGTTCAGGGTTGCCTCGACTCTTTCGTGCCAGGCTCAACTTCTCTCTATTCAGCCTTATGGTCGTCCCGTGAGTCAACGGCGAAGACTCATCCTCAGCCGCAACCTCCACTTCAACCGATTCACTGTCACACCTTCCCCAAGGTTTGAATGTTATTCACTTATAAATATAGCATGGCACGACATTGCTGCACTATCGGCTTTCTTCGTAATCCATTCTCCACTTCCACATATCCTCACCATCTTTCTAGAAAGCTGTCAACAACAATGGCGTCCTCTTCTGATCCTGGTCCAGTGTACTTCTGGAGAGAGTCTGATCCAGAAGTCGGTTACCTATCACAATGGTACTACTGCCCTTTCCGCGATGACGGAGACGAAAAAATAACGTACAAAACTGCTGAGCAGTAAGTCCTCTGAATGCATTTTGAGATATGAACTAATAGTGTCAAGTTATATGATGTATCAGAAGGCGATTCTTTTCAACGACCATGACACAGCTCTCGAGGTCCTCAAAGCAGGTCACCCGCGAAAAGTCAAGTCTCTAGGCCGCCGAGTCAAGAATTTTGATGAAGCTATGTGGCTTAAGCATCGTTGCGAGATTGTGCGACGAGGTAACATTCTCAAATTCACCCGTGCTGTCACGGAAGAAGGGTACAAGAAGGGCACACCGGATGGAAATCCTCTTCAAGGATCATTGCTTGGTACATTGCTTAGTACAGGTGACAGAGAACTTGTCGAGGCGAGTCCGTTTGATCCCATTTGGGGTATTGGGTTCAAAGCCGCCGACGCAGAAGGTGCACGAGGATCTTGGGGGCAAAATTTGTTAGGGAAGGAGTTGATGGAGGTGAGAAGCCGCTTGCAAAACAAGGGAGCTCAAGAATAGATATAGATCGTTCTGTCTTTCACGGCAAGTCGAAACACTTCGCTCGGGACTGATTCAAGCATGCTTTCAGGCGATTTGCCTATCGCTCTAATAGATTGGAATGGCCTCAAATACAAAGGCAACTTTTGAACCTGTCTATAGTCCATGTTCCTCCCACCGCTGATAATGCCCGGCCCAATGCCCCTTTTCCCTTCGGTAATCATACATACAAAAGCCTCGTTTAGAGGCAAGCAGAGCGGCGTGGTAGTCATTTTGTTTTTGCTGATAAACAGCCCCAGATCCATTCTCCAAAAATGCTGGTTTTGTGGTGTTGTGTTGTGTTGTGGTATTGATGTTGTCTTCGTGTCGAGAGTCCGCCCTGATATTTTCACATGATAGAACATATTGTACAGTTATTAAAACACATTAGGCGATGTTCCCTTGCTCGCCCGTCCTCCTATCTTTCAGGTATCCAACAAATGCAGATTCCAACCCCTGACGCCGCGTTGTAATGATCGTGTTTTTTAGTACCAGTCTCGTCCGCTCTTCTGCATCTCAATCAGACGCCAGCCCCGTGTCTCAGGGTTGTTGACGTCCTCAGGTACTCGTGTGATACCAATGGCATAAGTAACGAGCTGAACCTTGTCTTCCATACCGGCAGCAAGCTCGCTTGTCTTGGCGTTACGGTAGACGTGGACTTCCTGCGTACGACAGGTGACGATGAAGACGGGAACCTCACCGGGGTCAAGCATACGCGCTCGCAGAATGTCGACGTTTCGGATATCCAAGATCTTTCCGTCAGACTTCATGCCAGCCTGGAGGTATTGCTTGGTCAAGGCCTCGTACACCGAGTACTGGGCGGCGGAGAGCCACAGCTTCAGGGTCTCGGTCTCACCCTTGACATAGGCATCCAGAACCTCGGGCAGAATGTACTCGCGAAGTTCCTGAAGGAAAGGTTCCGTCTGGAAGTTGGGGTCCATAGATCGGAACTTCTTGATAACCATGGCAGTCTCGTTCTCGGCGAAGAAGCCTCCAATACGGTCGGTAATGCTGCGAGCGGTCGAGACCAGAGGGTTCTCAGACTCCTCATACTTGCCCCTCAAGCTGAAAAGTCCTTGAACGTATTTGTTCTGGTCGCGGAAATCTCTCCAGGCCTCCTTCCAAGCAGCATCTTTGTGAAGGGTCACGCTAGTGCCAGCGCTAATTTCTGTTAGAACAAGACGAATAGTAGAGACGAAATATACTTACTTGATGTCCTCTTCCATGGCTTCAGGGGCCTTGTAACCCCGCTGCTTGTCAAGGGCCTCTCGGCGCTTCCGTCGCTCCTCTTTCTCGACCCAGCCACCATATCGGGAAGAGCTGCCATCGTCAATGACATCCTTGACGTTCTTGTAGGCCTCTGTGTTTCGGATAGGCTGTGTAGCCTTGTCCACCGCATCCCCAGTGACATTGGCGGCTTTTCGGACACCCTTAACAACTGAAGTATCCCAAGTCCAAGAAGCACCCTTGCCAATGGCACCTGCAGTTGCTTTGGCACCCTTTCCGAGGGTTGAGGACACAGCACCGGTAGACTTCTCGTAAGCTTCACGAGCACGTCGCACACCCTCGCTCTCGGCGAATTGGTTAGCGGATGCTGCAATCTGCTTCGTAGACTCATTCCACTCCTGGGACTTTTGAAACTCAGTGTTCATGGTCTCCATGAATACCTGCCAAGGGGTCTTGTCACCGTGGGGAGGTGGGGGAGGGGCATCCTCCTTCTTTTTGTCCTTGCCCTCACCTTCGCCCTCGCCATCTTCCTTTTCCTTTCCTTCTTTTTCGCCGTTCTCGCCCTCCTCGGTCTTCTTGGACTGCTCCTCCTCAGGCTTCTCGGTCTTGGCCTCAGACTCGGCGTCTGTGGGCTTTTGTTCCTTTGCGTCGGCGGGGGGAGTAGTTGAAGCCTTCTGCTCGGATTGAGGCTTCTCTTGGTGTAAGCGGCTAGAGAGGTGGAAGAGGCGGGATTGCGCTGTGTAAGTGGGGGTGTAGCGAAGCTCGGCGGGCACAAAGGAAGACCTCAAAGGAGATCGAACTAATCCGGAAAGCATTGAGCTCTGTGTCGTAGCGCCATTGCGGGAGGCATTCTGAGAGAGCTGGGATGCTAATCTGCGATATGCGGGAGATCTACCCGCAGATGAGACATGAGCAGAAGCCCGCGACAGGGCAAGCTCCGAGGAGGCCGTCTTTCTTGCGAGGGAATTCATTATTGCAACAACACAAGCAGACAAAGAAACCCTCCAGAGAAGAACGGAGTGTGGATATGGAATATGGATGGACGGTGGAAGGTGGTGGAATTCCCGGACGAAATTTTGGTTTGCGATCTCGGTCCGGGGGCGGAAAGTCAAGGAAGGCAAGCACCGAGACGGCAAAGCCTCGGTAGAAATTTCAATCGGGTCCCCGTTCGTGGGGGAGCTACCGACCGCGAGTAAAAATTGCCAGAGGCAGATCATTTGAGATCCAATCCAATTCAATTGCAAGTCCACGACAGGCAATGCGCACAAGATGAGTCGCACATTGTCGAGTCGCCTCGCGGCAAAGTCGCTTTTCCAATGTCCTCGAGTCACCCTCCAATCTATCCGATCGATCTCGCAAACGACTCCCCTCCGCGATGACAAGCCTAAGAGCCGACCCAGCACCGCTTCGATCCTGGAGAGCATCTATGGCCCACAAGAGACAACCAAGACGGAGTCTACTCCGAGCAATAGTGCCATGGCCAACCTATCCCAGAGTCTTGTCTTCAAGACACTCGACCAGACCAACATTGATACGAGCGCCTTGAACAGAAGATCGAACCGCAAGGCACAGACAAAAGAGGACGACCTTGAGCCTTACCACTTTCACATCTACTCCCACAAGCACAACACTCACATTACTTGCACCAAGCCCGACCGAGGTCCTATCATTTCCCTTTCAGCTGGCAACATTGGATTCCGCAAGTCTCGTCGTGGTACTTTCGATGCTGCCTACTCTCTTACCAAGTATGTCCTGGAGCGATTAATCCATACCGGCTGGCCCATCAAAATGAACCGATTGGAGGTTGTCATGCGAGGTTTTGGTCAGGGACGAGAAGCTGCTCTCAAGGTCTTGATGAGCCCCGAGGGCAAGGTCTTGCGAGACAAGATTGTGCGTGTGGCCGATTCAACAAGAATCAAGTTCGGTGGTACCAGGAGTGAGAAGCCCAGACGTCTGTAAGCCACATGGAAGGTTGGGATTGCGTTGGAATTTGGACACTTTTTGGGGATATGTTCATGCCAGAATATCACTTCACCACAGAGGTTACGAAAGTGAATGTACTATACTCTGTACGACATGTACTATACAAATGAACAAAAAGACAGCTTGCTTTGATTTGCAAGTTCCCAAAAGAACGATCTGCTCTGAAGTTTCAAATCACTGGTATCGTACTAACCTGATCGACCTGCCGGCTAACTCCAAACTCCGTTAAAAAGAATATGCACCTTGGTTTACAATCTATCATCGCAGGGCCCTCTCAGCAGGAGGTAGACGTCGTCCGGCGGTATCGCGGAGCGCTTGCTTGCCCTTACCACTGCCGCCGCGTCTCCTCTCATCCTCGGAATTCCAATCGTCATCCCCACTGTCGTCATTGCTATCGGTCAGCAAATGAGGGTTGGATGCTTTGAGCATGCCCGTGTTCTCGTTCGAATTGTCATAGTCATCCAGCAGCGCGCCTTCGCTTGTATCATACTCGGGTGGTTCAATCCACTCTCGAGGAACGACACAGGGCAGCGCGACACCAATACTAGCAGCACGATTCAACCACCCTGGGCCTGATTGTCCTGTAAGCCGCTTGCATAGGTATGAGGTGAAATGGTTGCAGTTCTTGGTGAGGAGGTTGTACGATGTGCCAAGAAATTCGTCAGAAGCAGCTCGGAGAGTTGTTTCAATTTCTTGCTCGGTCGCAAGAGTGAATCCGTGGAGGATCTCGCATCGGAATGTGCCTCCAGGCGGTTCGGTCCTAGGTTTTGTCCAGTACACACCAGTGAGGCCCCGCTTGTCATGTCCACCATATGCGTATTCCTTTCCGTTGATTACGACGCCCGAATGTAGAAGTGAAGCGCCTACTGTCCATAGTACTGATGATAACCGGCCAGGCTGCCCAGCGCGCAAATCAGCATCTTCATCATGGAAGGGAAGGGAAGCTAATATGAGAGAATATGACGGGGCTTACTTACCGGCAGGAGATCATAAACATGAATGGTGATCTCAGTCTTGGACAGAGACAGTGTCGAACGGTGAGATCTGCTCACCGAAGAGCTCTTCTTGGGACGAGGCATTCTGACCGTTACAATATGGCGAAATGCGACGTCAAAAGTCGCTCGAAGCTTTGGGGTTCGCAGCTGATGGGTTGGAGCGGGGCTGGGGAAATGGTAGGCTAATATCCTATCCTTGATATGCTATTTCAGGTAGGTCTCAGGTAAACGTAGGCGAGGGTCTGGTCACAGCAAACAATCCTGGGAACAAAGAAGTGATGGATTGTTCTAACTCCAAAGGTTGATGAATAGAACAAAAGGTAAAGGAAATATAGAAAGGAAGCGGAGAGTTCGGGCCGTATTAGTTACTAAGGTAGGTCTGTTCCTTAAAGATCAGAAGCCGCGGTCTCGGCGAAGGTTCAAAATCAATCCTCTGGGCTCATGCATTTCCAAAGACGGCCGCCTAAAACGACATGCGTTCGTTCTGTGACATGCCGATACCGTTACTGTGCCTGTCCACTGGATCAGGGTCTCGCTGCGCAGGCGCACGGGCGGTCGGGATCAGTGGGCTGTACCTGCCTGCCAAGCTGTTTTCGTCAGCCAATGACGTTATGCTGGAATTCAAGTCGGACTAATAGATTTGCCGGTGAGCCGAAATCTTGGCACGGCCCAACCTCTCTAAACCCAGCAAGGTGGGGTCACGAACAAATTCTCATCTCATTTTCCCAAGCTCCGTCGCAAAATAAAAAGAGAAATATTTTCTCTCTTCCTCAAACTCTTTTCTCTTCCCTTTTCCTTCGTCGCCGCTCTCGCACTCGAAAGCCGTCCAGGTTGGCTAGCTGCCAACCTCAATTCTTCACCACGAAGTCATTCACATCATCTCTCTTCTTCGCTTCTTGTTCTCCTCTTGCACCCCGCGCAGCCAGCTCTGCAGCTCTTGGATCCGCTCCATTCACGCGCTCCGGCCTAGTATTCTTTGTTCAACATCGGAACTACGCCAAGTCAAGAAAGATGCCTCCCAAGAAGCAAGTCGTTGAGGAGAAGATCCCTCTGGGCAGGCCTGGAAACAACTTGAAGAGTGGTATTGTGCGTCACCACCTCTCTGGCTAGCCCTGAGGGTTATGCCATGACATGCCAGCCATGTACTAACCGTACCTCCAGGTCGGTCTGGCAAACGTCGGCAAATCTACCCTCTTCCAGGCCATTACCAAGTCAAACCTCGGTAACCCAGCTGTATGAAGCCCCCTCGCCATCCGCCGTCTTTAGAATCGGGGTGCTGACAGCATCAAGAACTTCCCCTATGCCACAATCGACCCTGAGGAAGCCCGTGTCGTCGTTCCCGATGACCGGTTCGACTGGCTCGTCGAGAAGTACAAGCCCAAGTCGGTTGTTCCCGCCAACTTGACCGTCTACGATATTGCCGGTCTGACTCGCGGTTCATCCACCGGTGCCGGTCTTGGAAACGCTTTCTTGTCCCACATTCGCGCTGTCGATGCCATCTTCCAGGTCGTCCGTTGCTTCGATGACGCCGAGATCATTCACATTGAGGGTGACGTGAACCCCACCCGTGATCTTGACATCATCAGCGAGGAACTCCGACTCAAGGATATCGAGTTCACTGAAAAGGCTCTCGAGAACCAGAAGAAGAAGACCCGTATGGGTGGTCAGAGTCTGGAGCAGAAGAAGGCCGTTCAAGACCAGGCCACACTTGAAAAGGTTTTGGCCTGGCTCAACGATGGCAAGGACGTCCGCAAGGGCACCTGGGGCCCCAAGGAGGTAAGAAAAACTTTTTTTTTTCTCTGATTACACCACACCCTGCTTTCCTGATGACAAAAGGCCATAAGGCCTGATCTAATCCCAGCTCGTCGAATGCCTCACCTAATTAACGCTTAGAGGCATAGTGAGATAAACTTTACTCTGATTGCAAACCTTCACATTCATCTTCTGTTGAAAAGCTTTGATTGAGCCTTTGCTGACTAGCTCATCTAGATTGAGGTCATCAACCCTCTCTTCCTCCTGACTGCCAAGCCCGTTGTCTACCTCGTCAACCTGTCTGAAAAGGACTTCATCCGCAAGAAGAACAAGCATCTTCCCAAGATTGTCGAGTGGATCAACGAGAATGCCAAGGGTGACCCTCTTATCCCCGTCTCCGTCTCTTACGAGTCTCGTCTTACTCAGTTCGAGACCGAGGCTGAGGCTAAGGAGGAGCAGAAGACCGTTGGTGCCGAGTCTGTTCTGCCCAAGGTTATTCTCCAGATGCGCAAGACCCTGCAGCTTGGCAGTTTCTTCACTGTTGGACCTGATGAGGTTCGACAGTGGACCATCCGCACTGGCACCAAGGCCCCTCAGGCCGCCGGTGTTATTCACAACGATTTCGAGAAGACCTTCATTCAGGCTCTCGTCTTCAACTACAACACGCTCAAGGAACTTGGTGATGAGTCCGAGGTCAAGGCCAAGGGCAAGATCATGACCAAGGGTAAGGAGTACGTCATGGAGGATGGTGATATTGTCCACTTCAAGGCTGGTGCTGCCAAGGGCTAAGCCTGCAATATCACTTCTGGTATTTAATTACATAGAAAAAAGTTAAATGCAACGATGTGACGAAGACATTTTCATATTTCCCGTGCTCGTGTAAAGTCTTTTTGTGATTTAAACTGCTTCTAATCATGAACTGTCCTGATGTGGAAGTAAATAGTCATCAGGTGCGTGCTGCCACGTCTTCGTTGCCGGCTCTTGTGCGTTATGAATAGTTGGACTGTCGGAAATCCATACTTGGTTGGCGCTGGCATCATTGCCAACCAGCCAGTTGATTCATTACCTACCCTAAAGATCCACATTAGTATCCTGAGGATGCTGCAACGAACTGTAGAGCAATTGATTATGTATGTATTCTATATTTAATGACAATTGCCTTATGTAGCAGCAATGCTATTGTTCAACATAACCCCAGCCACTAATCTCAGGAAATAATCATGTTCACAAAAGATATATAGTCAACTTCACATCCTTCCATTATGATCATCGCTTTTCACCTTTCATCATGGCGGGGTTGTGGGGTATCCAAACCCTGCACAAAAAGAAGGAACTCGATCCGAAAAACAGAAAAGCCAACCAACCAATAATGACAAAAAGATACACTTCAGCAAAAGATAAAATGTCCAAAAACAAAAACAGATGTTCTAAGATTTGCAAAAAGAGATGATCCGCCTGAAAATCAAACTTGACGTTTTGCCGTCAGCAAGACTCGAACTTGCGTTTTCAGTGCTTCGAAGAGCCACAAACTGATGTACTGACCCCTATACGATGACGGCCTTTATGATTGTTGAAAACTTTCTTCGCAATTTAGTCTATATACCCTAGTCGTCTGCCAAGGTTAAGGCATAATGTTTCCATCGTGTCCCACCTTTGCATATACCCATTGTGTGGCTTAATAAAGAATGTAAATCAATCTGACCTTGCTTTTCGAAGCCATTGGTAGTTATTCTTACGTTATTATGCGGAAATGGACCATTGGGCTTCTTTGGCATCATGCACAGGACAAAATGACAACTTCGGTAGATCAAAATCTTGTTACAATTTCGTACTCAGTTATAGTAATTTTCAAGTGTTTTTCTTATTAGATACTAAGCAAGTTACCAAGTCAAGAAGGGTGTTTCATTATCATCAAGTCTTTTCTTTTCCAATCATCCAATCGTCCGTTCATCTCGCGTCATCATAATCATTATCATGCTGCTAAGAGGCACCAGGCCCTTAGACACCACCATAACGAACTCCTCGCTTTCCAAGCTCCTTACGACCAATGGCATCTTCGGGCCATACCCATCCGCGGCTTCGCTTAGCCTCACGCTTCTCAGCCAGTTGCGGCTGAGGCATCCAGGAGTCTCGGGGCTGGGCCTTGCGGCGGGTTCCTTCGGCTGGTGCGCCGATCTCAGCTCGCCAGTGGGCGTTACCAGCAGGAGTATCATCGGATGCAAGCTGGCAGAGACCCCAGAGGGCGAGGCATGCAGTGAGAGGAGTCTCATGTGGTAAGGTTGAGGCGTCACCTTCGGGGGCAGAAGCGGCAAGTTGGACAGATGTAACCTCGAGATCTCCGAAGAAGGGAGTGTTGGCGGTGCCATTGCGAACAAGGACAAGTTCGATCTCAGTGAGGATGAAACCGTAGCGGCACCCGTGCTCGCGCATGGCATGGTGGATAGCTGCGAGGCCACGGAGGTACTCAACACGCTTGATGTTGCCCTCGACGCGCATACCAGTGTTGAAGCGATCGAAACTGCGAACAAGACCGACAACCCGGGCAGTGGGCTTGCCACCGAACATAGCAGCTGCAGTGGTAGACTCACCAGTTGCGTTGGCAACGAAGAGAAGGTCGTTCATGCCGGCTGTCTTAGGGGCCACTGAAAGGTGCAGTGGACGAGTGGAAGACATAGCCAGGGCTGAGTTCAACTTGGGGAGGTAGTATGAGGCATAGATGGAGTGAAGTTGAGCCTCTGTCTCAGGGTGACGAGAAGTGAAGGTGGGCTGAGGAAGCAGAGGCGCAGGGACAGGGTTGGTAAGAAGAACCGAGGCACCAGGAAGAGAAAGAATGGCAGAAGCGTTGAAGGATGACCAAGAGCGAATGTTGCGAACATCCCACCAGAAGTGCTTGGTGGAGGCATCTCGCATGGGAAATGAGATGTGGCGGACAAGAGAGGCAGCTGGGTTTGTTGAGGTAAGGAAGCTCAGAATGTTGGTGTTGGGAGTAGGGTCCGGAGTAGCAGCGAGGCTCAAAGGAGATTGAGCTCGAGAACTGTAGTCGTAGGGAGCGAAGCCGAAGTCATTTTGCTGCTGGGGAACAATGGGAGCGAACGAAGGCATCTGGCGGTAAGTTGGGTAGCCATAGCGGTCGATCGTTGTGGCATCAAGGCTGGAAGCACGTCGTGAGTGAGAAGAGCCAGAGATGTGAGTGGCAAAGTTGGCTGGAGAGGCAAGGAGTGATGCAGACAGGGAGTCATCCGGTTGGCTAGAGAAAGATGTGTTGACAGAGGCAATAGAGCCAGGAGTATCAAAGGTGATGCTAAGAGACTCTGGGTTCGTGTAGCTACGCGAGTGGCGAGAAGGGTTGGGAGCAGGAGGTGTCACCATGCGGTAGTTGCCACAAGGAGTAGGCGTGGGAGTAGCATCAATATCCTGGTCCTGAGAGCGGATTTTGGGGAGGAGAAGAGGTCCATGCTGACGAACAGCAGGAGAGGCTCGAGGAGGCGTTGTCAAACGAGAGCAGAGAGAGTCGTGGTCTGAGTCTATAGAGACAGCAGAGTAGATGGAAGCTTTTGATGAAGAGCGAGAGTGGCCAGAGATATGCCCAGAAGCGGAGGCTGAAGCTGAAGCATATGCCATGTCAAGGAAAGCCTGGTCAAAGGGCAGAGATGACATGGCAGGAGGAGGACTTGGGCGCTCAATAGAGGCCGAAGGGAATGTGAAGTCAAAAGGCATGTCGACTGACAGACTTGAGAGTATGTTAGAGACATTGCATAATAGTCTTTTTGGTTGGTTGACTTACGAAGACATGATGTTGGATGTGTATTAGTGTTGTATGTCTATAATCGATGCAACAGGGGTCAGGGAGACCAGCTCCTTGGGATTTATGCCGAAACAGAGAGTATGAATCTCGTTAGAGCAGCAAGGTCTCAAACCAGCGAGACTTTGTGCAAATAGTGCTGTGAAGCTTTTTGATCTGATAATTACGGGTTGATGGTAAGTGATGCCAGACCACGAACAACAACAGATAAAGAGAGGAGGAGGAGAGGATAATTATGCGAGGTCGAGGAGAATGATTGGTAAAAGACAGGCTGGTGATGAAGTGAAAAGTAGACCAGAGACCCAGGGAGAGGCCGTCTTCTTATGTTGTTGATGAACCATGGAGAGGAATGGTTGGCGATGGGCGGCTGAGCGTAGCCTTAGCTTGGGCTCCCCGGCATAGGACCCATCCGATCCACGGATTGCCACGCACGAAACAAGAAACATTTTCATTGGGAACACGCAAGAGAAGATTCTGAAACACGGTAAATAGAGAGTTGAGGAGAAAGAGAACGCGCTTGAGGTTGAGGTGTAAGTTGTAGAGTATTTGATTGGTCAAATCGTATCGACACTGTAAGCGCTCTACTGTAACAACGCAGATGTATAAGTGCGAGAAAGTCTGCAAACTGTACTACCCCAGTCTCAATCCCCTGGAGGACATGATCCACGCCAAGGATAGTGCTTCTCGGCTTGGTCCCGTAGCTGCACAAGCCCGACCGCTGAATGGCCCAGCGCTTGTGACTCATTTTTAGATCCTGGACTCGGCATATTTTAGCACGGGAAACACCACAACGCGATAGATTCAGCAGTACGCGATTCTCTTATAGAGACCGTGTTCCAAAGACTCTTTTATTTACTACCGCGTTTTATACCAGCTTATCGTCTCCAGGGACAACCATACTCCAAAGTTGAACGTCTTACAGGGTCAAGACCAGTCCCCCCATCTTCTAAACCTCAAACGTTCCCGTACAACAGCCCACATACATGGCATGGATAGTGAGATGACATTAGATGAGATGACATGGCATGGCATGGATGTCATAGCATGGAATGAGCCTCAGTCTCGGTCTCAGTCTCAGAATAGAAGCAGATTCTCTTACCGGGTTTCAGTGGCCTCGGCCAAGCGATAACCGCCCGGCGTCTAATATTAATATGCCTACCTACACACAACGGGCGCTTAACAATAAAATACCATACAATAGATAGTCTCTCCTTCGTATTAAAAAGCCCACCGTCGCACCATTCCTCCGCGGCTACGGAAATTTGTTATTCGGTCCACCAAATTACTTGCTCTTCATGTTGAAATCAACTTACACAGCCTCAACTCCCAAGAATCAAGACTTCAACTTAGATATCTCGCGATCCTGGCTCTCTCTTCTCATTCGCTGTGAGGCACGCGCCAGGATCCCACGCGCCTTGAGCCAATCGGCATCGCGTCCACTCACGATCGCGAAATTCCAACTTCTAAGAAAGAATGACTGGCTCTAGAGTATGGAGAAGCTTATGCAGTGTTGCAGCATCTCAACGTGGACGTGGAGTAGCCTTCTCTCTGTCGCTTCCCGTTTAGTGTTTCATGTTTCATTTTACAATTCTCCATCTCCAATCCTTGTCTTGGCTTTTCGCCAAGCTTTGACTCTCTAGACTCTTAACACGTGCACCCCTGTCGCTCTCTCTCTGACTCTTCATAAAGTCTAGAGTTACGTGTGGTATTGCGCTCTGTGCCTCTCCGTAGTATACTTTGTCCATTGAGGCGGGTCACTTGTCCTTAAGTACCTGCTGCTTCACAGTCGCATAGATACTCGAGTCGATATTGATACCCTAGAGTGTGATGAACGGTCCAATGCTATTACACTGGTAGTTTCCAGATGAATAATGTTTTTGATCTCTTTGAAGTTCATATATATGTCTGTAATTCTCAATCTCAACTCCAACCAACTTTGACTCTCTGCAGATGGGTTTCAGGATCGCTTGCTTATATGCTATGCAGGTGGTTCATCAATAGGTGTCAGGCAGGCAGACAGGAAACCTCATTGTAATTCTTTTCACCTGCTGGGTATTCGTCCATCCATCTCTTCCGTCCGTGCCTCTCGACTACTGTAAAGCTATTGCCTCCCTATTCCCTGTACACAAAAGACCCCTCATGCAGATCAGCTTTAGCTTGGCACCCAGCAAACTATGCCTGCCAATGCTCGACGCGTCTTTTCTAGCTTAATATCACGCGTCTCTATAGAGTTGTATACTTGGTTCTGATCCCATGAACTGAACATGTTCGATATCCACAATTGACGCTACTCTCATTATGAAGCGTCGCCACGGCCTCCAGTCTCATCCATCTCGATAGCCTCAGGCTCCGTCATCTGCGGAGGGGCTGGTGGCCTTGTCCCGTTACTCATTCTAGTCAACTCTGGATCCTGGCCATCGGATCTCACCTTCCGGAGCGCCCTCAACATGCCATCCAACTTCATTCTCTCTTGCACCACCATCCCACGGACAAAGTCCCGGATAGCCTGACGACCCATCTTCTCATGCAGGTCTTGCCACCCTGCCAGCTCTCCAGCCACCGTCTGCTGTGTGTATCGAAGTTCCCTTGCAAGGTTTGCGGCCTCTTCTCTTGACTTCCGCGCCCGTTCTTCCTTCTCATCGTAAAGTCGCTGTCTTGTGTCATCCAGGAGGCCAAGTGGCCACCTAGATTTGTTAAGAGAATTAAAGTTTCTGTCGGCCTCACGCTTGGCCGCCCTCATCTGAGAAATGATGGATGGTGGCCGAGACAAGGACGCCAGCAGTGCCTGAACAGTAGATTGTAAAGCCAGGAACGACGAGTGGAGGTTCGCCTGAGGATTTGACTGGGTAGGAATGATAGATCGCACATAAGTCTCAAACGCCTCTATGTGCCTGGGAGGGAGGAAGTGAAGAGTCGAGACAGCTCGATGAAGAAGCACTGACGAATCGTACATGTCTGCAAAATTGTTAGTTCACCAATATTCATTGGGTCACGTCGTTCGTCCAGTATACGTACCTGCTGCGACGAGTCCAAGGTTATTGGCGCGTCTCGTCGCACTCTTAATCGAGTAATTCACGCTCCTAATCATTTCTCGCGCATGGTTGACAAACTGTTCCACTTCCCTCACGTCCTCCACAGGCTCGTACTCGTCCCGTACTTTCTCTGCCCGCGTCTCTGTTTTAAGAAGCGTCCTTTGCTCCATCATGTCCAGTTGCAGTTCTGGCACCAAGAAAAACTCCCACAACATTTCGTGAGTAGCAAATGTCGGGTGCATCAACATTATCTTCAGGAACCAGTCTGCGCGAGCCTGCATGTCTCGAAGAATAGCACGAGATGGTTTTGATGGTATTTGGAACGGGGATCGTACATCGGTGAGAGATGGTATCCATGAAGCAGGGTTTTCGAGCGCGAGAAGATTCGGCAGATGCTCAAAATCCGAGAGTGAACGCCGGCTTGTAGTCACTGTATAGCTGTCATGATCCGTTGGGGCTGCTGACTTCAACACCAACCGCACAGTCGCGTCTTCCACAAAGAATGCTCTGACCACGCCAGTGATGCGAGCATCTGGCCCGGCGGGCATACTGAATAAGGCAAGATCATCAATCTTGTTTCGTACATCGTCGTCCTTGGCCAGTTCAACCGCAGTGAGGCCTCTGATCTCTTTCGCTCCTACATCTACTCTGGGGTCGGCAAACAGCGAGCGGACCATGTCATATCTGCCATACTTGCTGGCTACCATCAACGCCGTGAACCTCTTATCGTTCGTTGCATTGACATCGACATCACAATATTGCAGTATGGTCATGGCGAGGCTGGCGTTGCTGACAATGTGCAGCAATGTATTTCCTTTGTTATCGACATGTTCGTCGACGTGCAGAGGCAGCCCATCATGTTGAGCGGCGGCGGCTGCGTCAAGCCCGGCTTCAACCATGCCTAGATAGTTTTTGTGGTCGTAAGAGCGACAAAGAGCGAACAACGGTGTCTGTCCGTTCTTGTCTCGTTGTCGCCAAGGTATCAAGTGTCCGATGCGACTTATTAGTGCAGGGGCGTTGAAGAGATAGTGAGCACCGCTGCGTCCCCAAATATCTTGCTGTGCCAGGTATGAAACCAATTGCTCAGGAGTTGTTGCGGCTATGACAAAGTCAAGGATCTGATCGATGATTTGAGCATTACCTACTTGAATAGCGGCACTCAACAATGTGGTGTCTTCGTTATTCATGTCATCGAGAACAAAGCCTGGAGAGAAATAGTCTGTCAGAGAGAGCAGGTACTTGAGTGTCTCTCCTCGTTCGGATTGGATAGCCATCATCAAAACCGACTCTCCAAACGAGTTATTCGTTTGTGACAACCGAGCCACTGAGATATCCCCTTCCAAAGCACTGCCGATAGTTCCAACACTTCCAGTGCGTGAGTGGAATGAGATCTCAGAATCGCCTGATATACTTCGTGTGTCCATCGAGACCTTCTTCACTCTTCGGACAGGTATCGTAAAGTCGTGTGAATGTGTTTCAATCTCATCCTCAGCCTGGAAAGGGAATACATGACCTAGGCCAGAGCCACGAGAGTAATGCTCGTATGGCGATTGGTCGTGAAAAGAAAGACGCAGTGAAGATCTCCTGGACCTCGAAGGACCTGCTGATCTCGATCTCGTATCGTTTTGGAGACTCAATATTGTCGACGGCCGGCGACTAGATGAAGGGGACTCCGATGACTCGTCGTCATCAGCAGCGCCGGAACCAGGTTCCATAATCTTTCTGAGGTCATCAAGAGTGCCTGTTTTTGCCGCATCCCACAGAGCTTTGTTTCTCCTGCTAGCCCGTCGCAACCCAGCTGAGTCAAGAACGAGGTACGCCAACACGGCTTCGAAGGTACTCAACGCATAACCAAGCTCGCCGCTGTCTACATCGTCAATGAATATGAAGTTTCTGACATAGATCAAGCGGGCCTGCAAATGCTTGACTTGCGACCGGATTACGACATAAAGTAAGAATGAAACCAAGGTGTCCGCGTTGACGGTCATGATGGGTTTCTCTGACGAAGCGTCAGAAGAAGCAGCTTGCGCTTTTGATGTGTCAGTTAGCTGGGATACAATCTTGATTGTTGACAGCAAAAGATCCAACATGACTTGCGGGCAACCTGCAGAGGAGATCTTCTTGAACTCCTCAACAGCTGGACCCAACTGGATGATGAGGTCGTGTTTCGCCTTGGAACCACCATCAATAGCAATGCCCAGCTGAGAGATATCGATGAACTGCATCTTTCTGATCTTGGCCTCTAGTTCTAAATCGTAAGGTCTCTTCAGAGCATTGAGCCTTGGCCACAGCTGATTATGGACATTTTCTGTAACATAACGCTCGATCAACTTTTCCACAAGAGGCCCTGTAAGGTCGGTTGTAGCGCCTAGAAGAGACAACTGCTGCTTATCCACTCCTTGAAAGAGATCAATGGCAGTTGTGACTGCAGTTTCAAGAGACGCTCTCATGATGTCTTCATCGTCCTCAGCGTAAAAGTTCTCTGTCACTGGCAATCTACTTTCGTCGCGCATACTCGCCGATGCACTATTTGACCGGACTCGTCTTACAGCATTGGTGATGGGCCCGTTCAGTGGGTCGGGAATGTCCTCGACCGAAGAGGGAGGAAGAGGTAGTCGGAAGACATTGTTGAATTCAATAAAAAGTTTCTCAAGACCAGGTTGCATTTGGCGCGCGATCATGGGGAAGTTATTCAAAAGGTCGTGGAAGCTCTTGATATCCTTCTTCCGAGGCGCAGCAGCTTCGGTCGACTCGGCATTTGGTGTCTGTTTCTGATCGGGAATCCTACGCTTCCGTACGCCAGGTACTAGAATCGCTGGGGCGATCTTGTTTTCTTCCCAAATACCCACGAGGGGTCTTGAAATATAGTAGAGAAGCCATTGCCGCGGTTCAAAGACATCGGGGTAGAAAACGATATCGTTAAGTAGTTGTGCTTGCGCGAGCGTTTTAAAGCCTATTCCAGGTCAGCACTATAGCTCTTTAGGCACATCAAGTTGCGCACCTTTGTTGCTATAAATGAAAGCATCTTTAATAACCACGCTCTTCCCGTTCAAAGTTGTAAACTGTTTTGCCTTGCCCCTCACCTCTCGCAGGTTCTGGCTCCCATCCTTGCTTCCCGCAGCACCATTTGGCGCTGGCACACGAAGGACGTGGCTAGCAAGGAAGTCCTCGGAGGCGATGACCTCAGCAGGAGCAGTCCCGCTCTCGGTCTCGCGGAACGTAAGGAGGACATCCGTTGAGGGGACCAGTAAGATATGGTGGTGAACAGGCGTGCACTGGCTGGGGAGAGAGCTCTTGAAGAAGGCGGCCAGGAAGGGGTTTAGAGGTTGCATTCATTCGACTTGCGACCGGCCGCGTCGAAGCTCACTCGACCTCCCGAGGTCGCAACGTTGGAGATGATATCGTGAGTTGAGATTGGGTGGCTGCGAGGGTATAAATCGTGATCGGACCGAACGGATCGCTGACGCATGCGAAATGATAGATGTAGTTATTGATCGGATAGAGAATGCTTATGGCGCAGTAGTTGGAGTAATTTTCATGATACAGGTTGAGGTATTCGACAGCGATAACGATAGCGATAACGACAGTCAAGCGATTGGCGTAAAGGAGCTTTTGGAGGTAGATAGATAAAGTTGAGTTATTGGGGGGAGGGACCTGGTAAGAGCGTATGACGTGTGTGAGGTTGAGAAGGAAAGATGAATGATGTCTTATCCTGGGCGGTCGGTCGGTAATCACCAGGATATTGTAGCGAGGGGCTTGGCTAATAAATCAAACGTCGATCGTGATGTACCTAGTCGAGATTGGTAGAGTCGATAATTGTTGAGAAGCTTCAAAGAGGACGCACGCAATAGGTACAGTTAGTAGTCTAGTCTAGACCACAGGGCACGTTGCGATCACTTCCATAAGATCGTCAGAGGCCTCAAAGTACCGGTACTTGAAATGAACGCATTCGTACTGCTGTCATTGTGCATAAACCTTCAGCGGCATGTACAGGAACCGATTTACCAACCCGCTCCCGATAGCTTTCCGCACGGGCCCCTGCAATGCCCCTGAAAGCCGGGGAATCAATAAGTCCGGCTTGAGTTAGTAGGGTATTATCACATGTCACTCACTGTGAATAGCTTCATTATTTAGGAGACATCAGTGTGATTGAGACATAGCGATTGTTACCTGTTACTGACGGTTTCAGAGTATAGCCGAAGGGCGAAAGAGTATAGAGGCAAATCCAATTAGCGCGTCTAGCGATGTTTCGAAACATCCAATATAACAACTACCATCCATGTTGATGGATCTAGAACCTCAAACGAGGAGCAAAGAAACAAAGCGAATTTCTTAAGCGATTATCTTTATCAGTTCTACTACAAGTATCATAGCTCTGTGCTTCAGTTTGAAACAGAATATATGTACTTATTTTACTTAGAGTCACAAAATGCACTCCATTTCCTTTAGACTTCACACGCTTCATGGACTTAAACAATTTCATCGTTGACGATTAACCAGCAAAAGCCCATCCTTATAAACATGATTCTGCTCTATGAGAGCAAAGCTTAAAGTAAAGAGTTTTGCTTCCCACCTATGAATAGCCAATCGCTCTGTGAACATTCGAAAATGCAAGGTTCCTCAAAATCTAAATTTGGGTTTCTATTCTATATGACTGTTCAAATCTTCTGATCCAGATCAACTCCCTTCGCCACTTTCGTTCGCTTGTTGACAATCTACAGACCTCATTCTGTAATATAGTGCAACCAAGATACTGGCCTCTCCGTTCTCCATGAAGCTTCGCTCCTTCCTTGGAAGCAAACCCAAGTTCTTTGGCCCTGCTCACCCTGACTCATACCCTCTCTACATCACTGACGATCTCGTCAGCGCGGCAATGAATGTCCTCACTGACAGGGAGGTGACATGGCCCAGAGTCCCTCAGTACCGCATTGAGGTGGTCATGGTCAATATACCTTTGCAGTACTGTCCACCACACATCGCCAACGATATGCCGCTTGAATGTGAAGGAAGGCATCCGTATGCAGTTGCAATCGGAAAAGCGAGATTCCGTCGACGCCTGCGAATCCCGGCGGTGAACTCACCGAGGTCGCAATGATCGAATGGAATCAGATGGCTGTGACATTCAGTCACTCACCGAAAGAGCTCGTTACTGTCGTTCCCCTGAGAGATGTCACACACAACAACCAGGGGACGAAGTAAATGAGAAATCACATCTTGGCAGATTTGCGTGTTATATCTATACGCAGAATATTATACGAGAACCAATATGTCGTATACAACCGTCGTGCAGATTGCGTGGTATCATAATCCAAACTAAACTATAACCGTGAGCACATGCTTAAAACCAAGCCCATATCCTCCTCCACCAAGCCATCTGACCTGGCACATCTTTTGATGTTGGGCCACTGTTGTAATCCAAATCTGTCCTTCTTCCACTGTCAAGATCGATGCTCCAGCTTCGCTTCAGCGGATCACTTCCGCGCCACAAGATCTTGCAGAAGACATAGATGATGCCGAACAAGGGTATCAGGATATAAGCATCCACAAAGTTACCAGCATTGAACGGAGACAGCGTAGTCCAGCCCTGTACCAAGGCCAGGAAGATGCAGGCCGCCAGACCAAACCAAGCAAGATAGGGAAAGCCCAATGCCTTGTAGGGGAGGTCGTTGAGGCTTCGTCCCTGAGCAACCCAGGCTCGACGGAAGCGAATATGGATGAAGCAGATGCTGCCCCAAACAAGGAAAGCACTAACACCGGACAGGTTGACGATGTAGCTGTAGGCTTTGGATGCACCAGTAGAGACATTCATCATGGAGATGGCGCCGACAGCATTGGTAATCAGAATAGCCCAGACAGGAACACCACGTTTGTTAGTCCAAGCAAATACTTTGGGGGCTTTGCCAGACTGGGCCATGTAGAAAACAGTACGAGAGCCGAAGTAAATGGATGAGTTGATGGCGGACAAGCAAGTCAGAAGAATGAAGGCGTTGATAAGGTGGACACCTGCGATATGTTAGCATCAGTAAATAAGCATACAATGACAATTTACTAACCTCCTTCCCAGCCAGCATTCTCAATGGCAATAGTCATAGGGCTTTGAAGAGCCTTGGAACCTCCATTTACCAGTCCAGTCGCGTTAGCGGGACAAGTGATGCCAAAGAAGAGAGCGGATCCCATGTAGACAAAGATGATACGCCAAAAGACCTGTCGAATGGCCTGGGGAACAGCCACACCAGGGTTTCTGGTCTCAGTCGCAGCTACAGCAATAGACTCAACACCAGAGTAGAATGTGGCGCAAAACACAAAGACTGCAGCAACGCCGCGGAAGCCATTTCCGTTGAAAGCTCCAGGATCACTCCAGTATCTGAAACCCAAAGGCTCGTCCTGGCCGACTAAGCCGCCCGCTGCATAGATGATGGCGAAGATAAAGTATGCTGTCAAGCCAAGTAGCTTCATAAGCGCAAGCCAGAACTCGGCCTCACCAAAGGCTTCAACACCGAGCAGTTGGAATCCCATGAATACAGTCCAGAAGATAAGGAAGTAGCCCCAGAGAGGAATTTGAGGTCCCCAGTAAGTGAGAATACTGCAGATAACATTGTACTCATTGGCGAGGACAGCAGCCCAGATAACAAAGTAATTCCAGCCTACAGCGACAGAAAAGGACTTGTCTACCATACGCTCAGCGAGGGAGATGAAGGAGCCTCCGCCGGGATACAATGTGGTCACTTCACCAAGAGACTGCATAATACAGAAGGCGATGATACCTGTGAGAGTTAGCATGGTATTATCAAGAATATTAGTGCATATGTGGGATCTGAAGAGGCTCGCTGCGCAACAAAACCCTCCCAATATCGCCGCACAGAATCAAACATGGGCAACTTACCGACAACGCCGAATCCAATTAGCAAAGCAGCTGGTCCTCCAACGTTCAATGCGCCACCTGCGCCAACAAGAAGTCCAGGTCCGATAATACCAGCCAGAGCCATCATAGACAGATGTCGGTTCTTCAACCCGCGCTTGACGCCAGAATCCGGGTCTATGGAGTCGGATTCGGATGCACCGTTCAGGCGCGTAGAGTCATAGTTGTTGTACGCAGAAGGGTCATCGCCGGCGACGACATCTTCATCCTTGTTGTGGCGGTAGGCCATAACGTTGGAATTGGCTATCACAGCCTCTTCAGTACTAAAAAGGGATCTTGAAACAGAACTGATCGCCTGGGTTGAGAGGCAGCACCAAGAGATAAAGCCGTTGAGATGCAGAGTTTAAAAATGAGACGGGCCCCCGACTGATGTATGTATAAACAGAACTTCTACTACCACGTGCAAAGGGCATGCAGAGAAAAGTCGATATAGAGTTGTGAGGCGACTGCAGTACTTTACTACGGACTTACCATTATGCCATCATCAAAGGGCCCGCTGGGCTAACGCAGGCGAGCATAGGGTTCTGCATTCAGAGTAGGGATCGACCCGCTTGTTGATGGGTTTCTCGAGAAGCTATCCTCATTAGGTCCTCGGATCCTGTCTGGTGGTCATGGAGGTTCAGGTACCCTGCAAGGCTGGGTACTCGGATATAGCCCTGAAGGAAGGAACAATATAGCTGCATATGTAGCTGTAGTCTAATATTGTTAGTTCAACGTCAAAGTCCGAAACTAGTCATGCAGGCTCTGTAGACAAAGCAGTCTTGTTCAGTTTCTTCCCTCGTTCAATTATTGATAGATAGTATCACCATCTGTCTTGTATGGAAGCCCCCACGCAATAGGCTGACTTTAGGTATATAGTGATGTATGCAGGCAGCTTATCGTGCATTGAATGCTGCCTCTGTTTCTGGTCTCTTTTGAATTGAACGGTACATTGTGGCGTTGAAATCCCGGGGTTGTCCCAAAACGCCATAAGTATCGCCGATCACGACATAGCATGAAAAAATACCGCGCAACAAGACATTGAAGAGTTTGCAAACGACCGAGAAGGACATAAAAAGTGGTGCAGCAGTGGAGTTGGCTAGCGTCTTAATCTTGTAAGTATCCATGATGGTTGATACTTGAGTCGGGGAGATGAGAAGTTTGACCTCTCGAGCTTAAAACTTGTAGGGCACCAGTTTTGTTAGTGAATTCTCTTGGATCCAATGGACAGCTTGACATCGATTGTGCCATATTGGCTCATCATGACGAGACTGGGTTGAAGACAATAGCACAGTACAGTAGTCACCATCTCTGGTATTCAGCATCCAATCATATCCTCTTCGTGTCTCAACTCGACCGTTGAGATGGCAAGCTTTTCCAAGACACCACTACTGTAGTATATCCCGAGTGCCCAGCTATTTAGCTGAAGTCGCCCTTGGACCACACTTGGCCGTTCATGCAGGGCCGGTCTGGCCCGGACCATCGGTACCGGGTCTGCTCCACATCGCCGACTTTATCTCAGATTCTTTGGGCGGGGCCGTTCTAACATCATTCTGTATACAGCACTTTAGTGGGATTGTGCGATGGAGACTTATAATAGCAGGTTCGATTAAACCTGTCTTGTTATCAATGGGGATCCAGCTTGTTCTCCAAAGACTACTGCACGTATATAATCATGTCTTTGGCAAGCTCCGGTTGTAAGCATGTCAACTTATGGCATGTAGCATATAGATCTAGCAAGGAATCGTATAATTATATCGAGTAGTGACACTACTATCTCGCAGCCCTCCGCATATTCCTACGTGCAGTCTCAAACACTAACACCATCAAGTATCTCCTCAAAGATCTCCAGGTTACCTTCACCTCTTTTATCAAACACAGCAAACCAGATCTCCTCCCACCAGCCACCTTGGAACTCAGGCTCCTTCAACACCTCCAACCAGCAACGAGCTATCTCTCTCGGTGGGTTCTGGAAAGCACCACATCCCAATGCACCGAGTACTAGCAATCTATGCCTTCGATGTGCCGCCATCCTGAGGCACAATCTCATTTTGAGCTTGGTGAGCTCGCGATCAGAATCTTTCGCAAAAACTGTCCTGGTAACAGAATGTCCTCGTACGGTCTTGACAATGTCGGCGAGAGGAGGTAATTTCAATGCGGCGATGCTGAGAACACTGACGACAGGGAGGTTTGCAGGTGGTGTATGAGGCGTCAGAAGATGATGTCCGGAATCTTGATCGGAGCGAATAATGACAACATCGCGGGTGTAAAGTCCCATACGCTGCTTCCAGGGAAAGTATCGTCGATGGAGTGAGAGTGCCAGCGAGCTTCGATAGCATAAAGCCTCCTCCTGAGCACGCGCTCCCTTGAGCCACCCTCCACCTGGACTGACATGGCTGGCCATATTCAACACGGCGACCCGACTTGAGCCGGGTCCTTTGGCAGCTGCCAGGTTGATGGCAGCATTGAAAGTATCGTCGTTGACAACTCTGATCCTTGCGGGCGATCTTCTGGGACAGTAAACTGCATTGAGAGGGGCTAGACTTGTATAGTAATGGCGCTCAGATCTTGTGGCATCGATATGAGGCAACTGGGCTAGGATATTGGGGAGGGCTGCCAGCGTTTCCTGGGCTACTGCTGCAAGCGCCGTACCCCGTCTGTAGGGATCTGTTCGTCTGTCGGTAGCATAAGGGGAGTAATGACTTGACGGAAGCTGCCTTGGGGGCCTCTGTCCTGCTGTAGATGCCTGACCAGATGCCGAAGCAACGGGCCTGGAGGGAGATCTTCTAGATATCCATGAGTCCAGGGTCCACTGACGGAAGTTCGAATCGGGTGGCATTGTGGAGTTGGCGAGTTGGCATGTAAATATTGGGGTTTGAGTTCACGATGATGAGATGCTTTCGCTCAATTTATTGTTTTGTATGGGGGTGGTTTCGCAAGGCTAGGTAGGGTACACGTTGTTGAACGAATATGAATTATTCCGCTCGTGATTGTTGGCTCCATGTTTGTATTCAACGACGTGAGCACAGTTCACAATGCCTATGGAGTACCAAGCTAGGCAACAGCGGCTCACAGCTCACAGCTCTAATGAAATGAATCACAAAACCCTCCAAACAATGAAAAAGAAAAATATCTGGATGGAGATTTTCTGTGATTGGAAGTTTTAGGCGATTGTCCATTTCACTGGATTATAGAATCGCTCAAGAAACTGCGCAACTTGTCACAGCGAAACAAATTACCTACTCTAGGCATAGTAAAAGTATTGTACTCTATCGCTGGACACGGCCCAAGACTGTAGCAATGATTGTGTACGACACAATGTGAGAGTCATCTGTTCTCTTGTCATATATAGTATGCACCACGGTCTCTAATATACAATCCTTTTCGTTCTACTTCCAACACGGGTATCAAAGGTGGCTGGTCATATGGTACATATTCGTACAATCTGGAAAAAAATACACAAGTCGATCAAGCAGGTGTCTTAATCGCTCCCTCTGAGAACTCATCTGAAGCCTCAAACTTCCTTGGGATGAGGCCTTCAGCCATATCAATAGCGCCCTGCATGTCGTTCTTGTTGAACAAGAACAGTCCTTGGATTGCAGCAGTGCTTGTGTGTCGATTCGATGGTTCCCCGTCAGGTCCAACTCCGAACAAACCCAACTTTTCCAATCGGTTGAGGAATCGTTCTCGCCCGGAGTGATCCTTGTCAACGTCGCCGTAAAATCGATCCCACATCTTCTCAGCCTGGTAGCGTGTCGCTTCACCAATGCGAAGCATCAAGTCCACCCGGCCAGGTCGGATCAGCGCGGGATCAAGCCGGTCAACGTGGTTGGTCGTCAGGAATGCAATACGCTCTTCACCTGCTGCGACGCCATCGAGGGCATTGAGAAGGCCGGAAAAGGTCACTGTTGCGCCATTGTAGCCATCGGCATCCCGCTGTCGTCGATTGACAAAGGCTGCATCAGCATCCTCGAGTAACAGTAGACTCCTCTTGGGTAATTTCGTAAGGAGATAAGCCAACTTATCGTCTGTCATGCCCATCTCGCTAAGGTTTATCATGGCCACACTGAAGTCCAGCTCCCCTGCAAGTGCCTGAATAAAGGAAGTTTTCCCACTGCCTGGAGGCCCAAAGAGCAGATATCCTCTTCGGTACGGGATGCCTCTGTCCACATACCATTGTTGTCGATTCAAAAAGTCTTGCACGTCGTTAACGACGTTTTCCTTGACACCCTCATCCAGTATCACCGAATCCAATGGACGCTTCTTGCGAGGATCGCCGAGCGGCAGCCAATCCATTCCTCTAGCCGAGTATACTATTGTCTTTCCTTCATTTGCTTTTGCTGCCAGTTCACGCGCCTCCTTGAACACTTCTTCGAATACATGTCGATGCGCCCAAAGCGTCGTTAACTGCACAATCTCGTGCGGTTCACCCGTGTTCATATTCGCTGTGTTGTGCTTCTCTCGGTTCACAGCAATGTAGACATTGCCGGTCTTGACTATATGTCGTCCGTAGCCGGGCTGTACGAAGAATTGCGCGTTCTGAGGTCCGCTAGACCCCGCGGTCCGAGATGCGTTGGTCGTAGTGATAGAGACATTATGTATTCGTGTAAGTCGAGAAGCGATAAAACCCGGTGTTTCGCGAGGTTGAGACAGCCATGCTAGAATCCACGGGTATGCTGGATCTTGCTTGCTGATTTCGAGATTGACGAGCAAGCGACGGCGGGCTGCTCCAAGTGCGGATACTGCACCTTTACGCGCGAAGGCCGCAACTGCTCCCAAAGATGCGAGACCTATTCCGCCTGCAAAGAGAGGGTTGTCGAAGAGCGCATTGATATTAAGTCCTGATGCTACCGCTGGAGCTGTCGACTTTTCGGCGTTCGGGAAGCTTGTAAGAGCTTCCTTCAATGTTTCTTCGTCCATAGTCGGCAGATCAGACGGCCTAATGGATAAGTAAGTGTTCGAACAGAGGGTTCCCTATGCTTTCACATTGGCTCGGGCCGACATAACATAAGGGAAAGCATTGGCTTGAAGGGCTGAACAATGCGATGTTCAAGTTTGGGAAACGATACATTGACTAGGGTTTCTAAGGCCCTCTTTTTTTAACCCAGACGTCATGCACGTGAAATCTTCTCATATCAATACATGCCGTACAACCATGAAGTAGACTGATATCATGCTGGAATAGCAGTATTACTTGCGGAATAAAACTAGCCACTGGAATGAAATGCGTTTCGTGGTGCTATCGCCAACTTTAATCTGATCTGATTTAGAGACGTGTAATGGTTGGTTGACATAGTTTTGGTGTGAAGACATATTCACTTCGCCGGTGTTAGCATGGCATCTTTAACTATTCACAATACTCAAGCAGTAAGTAAAACTCTCATTATGAGTTACAAGCCATTGTACTGATTTCATCTTGTATGCTCTCATGGGCAAGAATCCTGATGCCCTTCAAAACTCAATGCTCCTTCAGGGTAGGCAGGCCAGTAGTGTCTGTCTGTCGTCCTAATGTTCAAGGGCAACTTTTCGATACTCGACAGCTAGAGGAGAATGATCTAAATCCCGGTCTGAACTGGCATAAGTTACTAAACCATTCGACCTCTTATTTCCCAACGCATACATAAACTCAATGTCATCTGCAGTGCGGATAGCTGCCTGGAATGCCATTTGCGAGTCGGTCTCCCACCAACAAATCAACATCAAATCTCTGGATTAAAACAGCATCAGGAAAATCAACAAAAAATGCAAAAAGAAACAGCTAATGGGCACTGAGAGACTTTGCTCCCGCCAGGGCTTGAACCTGAGACCTTCGCATTACTGAATATTCAGATTGAAGTATTAGTACGACGCTCTAACCAACTGAGCTACGGAAGCCAATCAGCTGTTGTTGACAAGGCAATACCAAATGGAATTCATGGGCTGTTTACTTGAGTCTAATACAATTGCAGGGACTAATTTCTATTCCTTGCCGGTCAACTGGTGGGACTGCTCGAGGAGACCCGGAACTCCATGGACGAGGCGGACGGCGGGGTTGAGGGACGAACTGAGGGACCGGTGGGGGTTGATCTCAAAATTACGACATGCTTGCTTGGGGGTTCAACGTCTCAATTGAACATATCCTCGCGCTGAAGGGGTTAAGATTGGATCCAAATATCAAGCAGAATGCCCGTGAATGCGATTGAGCTGCCCAGGCTGCCTCAGAGCCTCAGTAGGTCGCATTGCAAGCTGAGGAACGCAGTGATCAACAAAATCGACCACCGTCCACGACTCGCGTTGATAGAACCCTGGTGCAGGCTGAGAAATTTCTTTGCAGATGTACATATGCGGTATCTTCGATCAGTGTTCGGCATCAACCGGGCTAATAGTCGAACAAACATAAATAGAATCGACCAAGTTGCTGATCCGAGTTTATCTCGTCATTGCCATGATGCTGCTGGCCGGTATTAGATGACCGAGATGATATTCCACGGCAACTAAAGAATACCCCCCACAAGGATGATGTCGAAGCTCCACCAATTGAACTGCGATCATGATTTTCAACCTCGAATTGGGAAATTAAGTTCAATCTGAATGATCCTGATGGCGAAACACGCTTCCGCCATGCAAGTCTTGCGTTTTTGCGAGAATCGTCGAGAACGATTGCTGCTGGTAATGCGACTACACCCATGCAGTGAGCTCTTCCATTGGCTTCGCAATCGTGATATAGCAGGAGGTATCAGCGTAATCCAGCCCGGGAGTGCCCACAGCCATGGCGGTGTTCCAGCCAACCGTGATGCTCACGATGTTTAACTATGCGGGGAAATGGGGTCACACGAGAATCATAGTCAATGTTTTGCTAACAACAACGAGTGACGAATCCGATGAATGGTCTCGATGACCAATTTGTCCCGCATGTTTCCGTCGACTACCCCAAACTGTCGGCTGTGGTAGGAAAAGCTCTCGGCACAGCGCAGAGGAGGGCATCATATAAGTCGGGTGCCCCCCCCCATGGTGATGTTTTCAATTTCAGATCTTGACAATTCATCCACTTATCGTCATTGCCGACATCATAGCTGGGTCTCCTATTAAACTGCCAAAAAGTGTGTAAGTCGCATCGCTCTCCACTGTTACATACCGAGTCCAATCCCATCCACTGCATTTGTTCTGCAACGGCGCCGCTGTGTTGGCGACTCCACTTTACCACCGAGGATTTGCTCAACAACGTCAGTGAGCTCTCACTAGCTACCTCGAGTGAGATTGCTGGGGGAGCGATTTTCTGGACAAAGTCTTGGTCCGACGAGGATACCTGAGCCAGGCTGTCCTATAGCGGAGACAAGGTGGGCAACATGATAGAGAGCAGAGTTGTGAGAGGAAGAGAGAGTAGCGCAGAGCCCGAGAGAAGGTCAGAGAAGACATATCGGCCGCGGAGCCACCGGAGAGGCACCGGGCAACGGAGCTCCCGGGGACCTGAAAGACTGAATCGGGTTGAGGTGTACGGTGAATGCCCGTTTCTGGTGAGGTGATCCCTATCGTCTCACTGGGTGGTGCGGCGTATCGTTCAACAGTCTCAGCCCATTCAACAGCCCTGGAAGGCCCGTGAAACTCAGTATACGGGCCGGGAGTCTCAGACGATTCGCGACGCACGTCGGCTCTCGCCAATCGAGGCGCAGAATGCTGCGAGATGGATTAGACGCGCATTCCTGACGAAATGAAAAACTCCGCTGTCTTATCATATTGTCGGTTTATGCCTCACCGACATGACAATGTTGGATGTTGTAAACAGCTCATGGCCTCAAACCTATGAACTCATCTTGACCCGCACAGAGCATCTCTCGGCAAGAGCGTCAGAAGTGCCCCTCCTTCCCTGCCAGCTCTGCCCTGTCTGCCACTCTGCCCCTCCAAAAATCTGCCCCTTCCCTGAGAGCATCACTACGCAACAGCTTGCATTATCGATAAGACCCAAACTAAATTGGATTCAAAACCCCGCCACGCCCCTCCTCTTCGTCATTGCTCGTTTCATTCATAACTAACAGCTTTCTTGCTCATTAGACTTTTTCTCTCTTCTTCATCTTTTCATCTCAACCTACAATTCATCAATCCTAAACCTCACAAACCGCAATCATGGGTGTCCAAGAAGTCCTCAGCCGAAAGTCCGGTGTCATCGTCGGTGACGATGTCCTCCGTCTCTTCGAGTACGCTCGCGAGCACAAGTTCGCTATCCCCGCCATTGTAAGTCAACCATCTCAGAAAAGCACTCGAAAAACTCTGCTAAGACCAGGAACTATAGAACGTCACCTCTTCTTCCACTGTCGTCGCTGCCCTCGAGGCTGCCCGCGATGCTAAGGCTCCCGTCATCCTTCAGTTCTCCCAGGGTGGTGCTGCCTACTTCGCCGGAAAGGTGTGTTCCCCAACAAAATTTCTCGCCATTGACATCAGACTGACAACTTGAAAGGGTGTTAGCAACGGTGACCAGAGCGCTTCCATTGCCGGCTCCGTCGCTGCTGCCCACTACGTTCGCTCTCTTGCTCCCACATACGGCATCCCTGTCGTCCTCCACACCGACCACTGCGCCAAGAAGCTCCTCCCTTGGCTCGATGGTATGCTCGATGCCGATGAGGCTTACTTCAAGGAGAAGGGCGAGCCTCTCTTCTCTTCTCACATGATCGATCTTTCTGAGGAGCCCGTCGAGTGGAACATCGAGACCACCGCCAAGTACCTCAAGCGCGCTGCCCCCATGAAGCAGTGGCTCGAGATGGAGATTGGTATCACCGGTGGTGAGGAGGATGGTGTCAACAACGAGGATGTTGACAACAACTCCCTCTACACCCAGCCCGAGGATATCCTCAACATCTACAACACCCTCTCCCCCATCTCTCCCTACTTCTCCATCGCCGCTGGCTTCGGTAACGTCCACGGTGTTTACAAGCCCGGCAACGTCAAGCTCCACCCCGAGCTTCTCGGCAAGCACCAGGCTCACGTCAAGGAGGCCCTCAAGTCCGACAACGACAAGCCTGTCTTCTTTGTCTTCCACGGTGGCTCCGGCTCCTCCAAGAAGGAGTACCTCGATGCCATTGGCTACGGTGTTGTCAAGGTTAACGTCGACACTGACATGCAGTTCGCTTACTGCTCTGGTATCCGAGACTACATGGTCAACAAGCGCGAGTATGTCAACACCACCGTTGGCAACCCCGATGGCGAGGACAAGCCCAACAAGAAGTACTTCGACGTAAGTTTACACCCTACTGACATTGACCTGGAATTGTATACTAACACTTTGTCTAGCCCCGTGTCTGGGTCCGTGAGGGTGAGAAGACCATGGCCAAGCGTGTTACTGAGGCCCTTGAAGACTTCAACACCGCCAACCAGCTATAAATGTCTTCTAAGACACTGGCTTTAATGATATCCCACTAGCGCGACAGAGTTCATGAAATACCGTTTGGAAAAAAACGAGGGACTAAAAAAAAACCCCCTCCCCTTGGTTCAAGCACAACATTGATGTTGAAAGTTGCAAGGGACGTTATGAGGTGACGAAAGTAGCAAATTAATGAAAAAAAAAATTGATGAAGCATAAATGTATTCTTTACTGTTGTGAGGTCATTGGAAAATGTTTCGATTACTGAAATTTACATGCACTTCATTACAACATAGTCAAATGCGTGGAGACTTCGCAAGCTTCAATGCTCTTGTATCAATAGGTCATCGCGAATTGGGGTACATGAAAACCATGTCATTAACCGTAGAAAGTACATAAACTGTTGAATATCATACAAACCAAACCATTCCGGCCTATTGGTTCCCTACGAATCGTCTCCTGTACCAGAGAACATGTGCCGAGCGCCGTTTATTCTAACCCATGACCACCTCTTGTGATTCTGCTTTGTCCCTTTCACTATCCATCTTCTGTTATCATGTATTATAACCAGAATTAGCTTCACCTGGCATTAATACTGTTGCTTGAAGACCCTCTTGAGTGTGACTACCATCCAAGAAGCTCCTTCTCCATCTGAGCAATGTCATCCTGGGTGAGCTGCTTAGCAGCGCGGGCGTCGGCCTTGACCTTATCAAATCGCCAGAGGCCGCCAGTCTTATCAGCCTCGCCATCCACAGGCACACCGACGACCTTGCCGAGTTGCTGAAGGACGGGGTCTTGTCCCTCGACAGCGGTGAAGTATTGGCGATCCCATGCGCGACCCTCCGAGCGCTCCTTGGTGCGCATGTTGCGCTGGGCATTCTCGATCTTGCCCTTCTCAGAACCGGTGGTGTCCATATCGCCCTTCTGGATGGCTTCGGCGACACGAGACCAGGCACGACGAGACTCGAGGGGATGTTGCTGATCGGTAGGAGCAACGCGGAGCTCAGTCTGGGCGGTGTTGACAGCGTCGTATGTGCTCACAAGTGTAGACTTGGAGTTAGACTTGGCGGGTCCTGAATAAACCTCAAATGACTTGTTCCACTGGCCGGTGACATTGTAGAGAACCTCCTTCTCCTTGCCTGTAGGATAGACGGTAGCAACAATGGTGTTCTTCTTGCCAGACAACCATCCCTTACCGCTGTAGTCGATCTTGGAAGTGAAGCCGCTGGAGCTAGTAATATGACTTGAGCCATCAAGCTCGACGAAGGGCGCACCGAAAATCAAACCCTCGATATGCAGGCCAGGGAGGGTGATGAGGTAGGATTCAATCTCGCCCGAGGCAAGAGGAACGCGAAGAACGGCATGACCAATTTGCTTGACGATGATGGTGCTCTTGAAGGTGGCCTTCTGGGCATTGTAACCCTCGAGCTCGACGCCAGTCTTGTTGTTGCGAATGCAATATGCGGTAGCAGGAGGATGGTGACTGACTTGCTCTGAGATGAGGGTGGTCTCGCCAGCTTCGTCGGTCCAGGTACCGAGGAAAAGTTCACCAAGGAAGGGGTTCAGAGGCTTCTTTTCGTTTCCAAACTGCTCACTTCTGCTGGCGTATTGATGCTTGAGGGTCGAAAGGAACCACTTGAGGACGAGCATAGCACGCTTGGCGGGATCAGACTCGGCAGCAGGGGCGGTCAGGACAGGAGGGTGCGTGGCCCAGTAGGCAGAGAACTCGGTAAGAGACTGAGAAGAAAGGATGAATGGAGGCGCCGTGAGCGAAGAGAGGTCGCCATTGAAGGAAGCAATGGACTATAGAGCACGTCGAAAAGACGGGGGTTAGCTACCGCGATCACTCACGAGTCGCTCAAACTTGAACCAGGTAAAGCATGAGGTCAAATATTTACCTTTAGGAAGGCGGTCCAGCTGCTGCTGTTCGCCTGAGCGGCCGGGGTGGTTGCGGACGACATGATTATGAATTTGCACCGGGCGTAGAAAAAAAGTCGGGAGATGGAGTTGTAGCTTTCGCGACAGGAGATTTCGAGAAGCGGTCTCGTGTACAGTATCGAGCCAGGTACGTACGGTAGTTACAGTAACGAGGAGGGGCCCGATTGCGGATTGCGGGGTTGTAGAAGCAGGGGGAGAATCTCAGCTGTTCAGGACAGCTATAGGGGAGAGTACGCGGGGCTGGTACAACCTCCACTGCTTCACTGTAGGTGACTAGTCGTAGGGCAGTTTAAGGGTTCGGTCGGTTGATGCCGTAGATGATGGAGGTACCTATCGAGGAGACAAACGTTGGAAAACAGTCTAATCTATATGGATAATCACCACTGTAGGTATTAGCGGGCAGTTGGTGCGTTTCAGCAGAGCGGGAAAACAAATGGTCGATTGCAACAATAGGTAGGATCTAAAGAAAAGGCGAAGAGGAGCGATGATGATGGAGAAGGATTAAACACCGGAACCAGGAAAAAGGAATTCGACTTATTAGGCATTTACCTACTAGGTATATTCTCTAGCTCCTCAATCACGAGACTACTTGCTAAGAACTTATCCTAATTCAACAGAATACCTGCCCAAGACACGTCGCAAGCGTGCGTAGCGACCCTTACCTAGAGAAATCGAATACGCCCATCATGGACAGTTCTGAGAGCACTCGGGCTGCCGCTCCAGGTAGGTGACAGAAGAATTGTCTTCTAAGGCTTCAGCTATCATAATAAAGTAGCCTAAGTGCTAGTTTGAGCTAGCATAAAGTGACCAAATCATTTTGTCTCTTATGCTTTCGGGGACCAACTCTTCTGACATCCTGAAGCACCCCCATCATCGCTCGAGCCCATTACGTCAACACTTAGACGCCGTCATGACGTCTCGTATTCGTAACTCATAATAATCTCCTTGAGCCCCCGGCTGTGCACATGCCGCACCTCTATCGTCATGTAATCATAAATACTTAGATTTCTTAGTAAAATCTTAGGAAATCAAGTATCTGTTTTCGTCTATTAGGCTTCTGATTAACTAGACAATTGGAGGTGCGGGATGTGTACAGCCGGGGGCTCAAGGAGATGGTCTATGGTGAGTTGGGATGAGAGATCTTGCAATTGCTGGTAGTGATTAATGAACTAATCTTAAAATCGCATCACATTAGCGGCCTCGCCTGTGCTTCATAAATCGTTCCCATGCAGCTCTTCTAATGTAGAAAGCTATCGTGCATCGCATCTTCCCATTCGTATCCACAACATTGTTCCGGTTGCCTCTTTGGCATCCATGATAGCAAGATCCCGGATATAAGATAATGCAGAGTGAGCACATCGGCATTGCCCGAGCCAGAAAGATATGATTGCCAAAAGAAAAAACATATGTGGTATCTCAATAAATACAAGCCCATGTAGGAAGGATATTGCAGTTTATCATCCAGTCATTACTCCGCCTGCCCATCAAAACAACCTGGTCGCCAAAAATCACGCCCACCAGATAGTCAGTTGTATTTCCATCCCTCAATTAACTCCGCGATATTGTCCAAACCTCTTTGCATAGCCATGCCAGCAGGCGTCCCTTGTCGATAGCCTCCTGCGCCATCCCTATCTTCCCAAGCATCCCACACAGCATTTGCGTGGTACTGTCGAGCTCCCTTTTCAAGCAGCATTCGGACACCCCCTATGTGTCCGCGCAGAGCCGCATAATGAAGAGCTGTCGCGCCTCGGTCGTTTTGATGATTGACATTGATCCCCTGTTGTAATAGAATCTTGAGAGTCGCTAGGTTCGCTGACGCTTCAAAAAGAAGTGTATCACCATGCGTGGTTAAAGCGCGTGTGTTCGCACCTAATCGGAGAAGAAGCCGAACCGTCGAGACATGACCATGGGACGCTGCAACTGATAACGGAGTCCGGCCAGGAAATATAGTGCTCTCAAGAGACGCCCCATACGATACAAGCCGCAGTAGGATTTCGTCTCGTGCATGCTGAGCGGCCACATGAATCGGCGTGGTTTGCGGTTCGGGGACGAGATACTCCCTGCTACCCCTAGAAAGAAACATGGATGTCAAATGCATCCCAGCTCCTAGCTCTAGGAGTACAGTAACGAGGCCAACGTCCCCCATCTTAACTGCATGGGAAAGGACGCTCATGCCATCCGGCCCAACTCGTTCGATATCGGCACCCAGGTTGATCAGGCGAAGAACACTCTGGGTGTTGCCGAGTTTGGCAGCTATCAAGAGAGGAGTCTCACCATTTCTGTCCAAAACGTCGATGGGCGCCTCCGATTCAGCCAGGAGTCGGAGTATATGAGGTTTGTCTTTGTGCGCCGCCATATGCATGGGCGTGTAACCAGACTGCCCATGAGTTTCTGTTGGATCTGCACCATGAGCGATGAGATATCTCACCGTCTCGTCATGTCCAGTGGCTGCTGCTGCGAGAAGAGGTGTGTTTCCGTTTCTGCTCGGCAAGTTTGGATTTGCACCCATGTCCAGGAGCGCAGCTGTGATGGGAGTACAGCGAGTACTGATGGCCATTGTCAGAGGTGTATGCTCACGAAGCTTACGATCGACGTTCGCCCCGCGAGATATTAACACTTGAGTGAACTCTTGGTTGCGCATCGCTATCGTCAGGTGGAGTGCTGTTTTCCCATCCGGCAATCGGACCTCGAGATCTGCTCCAGCCTGTACTAATTTCGTCGCTGCAGACCAGTGGGCGTGTTGTATCGCTATATGTAGCGGTGTGTGACCCTCATAGTCGACCAGGTTGATGTCTGCGCCAGCATTGATAAGAGCTGGAAGTGTCTCGTCCTCAAGAACGTCCGAGGCGGCGGAGAGGTGAAGCGCGGAGCGCCCATCGTTATCGATTGAGTTAATGCGTGCCTTCATATGAATAACAAGTCTCGCAAATTGTTCCGAGAAGCCACATTTGATACCTCTCATCAAGGCCGTATCGCCATCCGTAGTCGGCTCGTCAACATCTGCGCCAGCAACGATTAGGAATGCAGCGATCAACATGTGCTTCTTGTCAAAAGCGCGGTGCAGGGGAGACAACATTGATCCCGCCAGCGTTATATTGGGGTCTGCACGCTCGAGCAGGATGTTAAATACGGCGGATTCATCGGTCTGTTCGATGGCATGGTGTAATTCGTGTGCGACATCTTTAGTTTGCACATAAGTGACCCCGGGAGGTGGAACCAGAGTATCTAGAAGTATTTGTATCTCGGTAGAATCGCTGACTCGAGGCAGGACGATAGAGCATTGACTTGGTGTTGTGAACTTTCGTCCGAGACTTCGCAGGGCCTCATCTACCTCAATGTCAGGTTCGATCACGCGACGCCTATTTAGGTCACTTTTTCCGAAACTATAGCCAGCCCTGACAAAAAAGAGTTAGCGATAAGTTGGAAAACGTGAAAAGACTGCTCACCGAGTTGCAGTGTTAAGAAGAGTGTGGAGTGACGCTTGATGAGTGCGTAGTCGTCCAAGATATTCCTTCAAAGCTGCTTCGTTCCAGACAATGATGAGCTGTGGTTCATTAAGATGAATGCCACTATCTCTGTCTGGTCCCTTGATCCGTTTCAATGCAGCCCTAAGCTCATGCACGTCTTTTGAAACAGAATAGACGAATTCGTTGTTCGATGCTCGCACGCTTTCTGTGCCACCTTCAATTGTCCGGCTGAGTTCGTGTAACCTGTCAAGCGCATCTGTAATTGCACGACACTCCTTGGCGAGCGCAGCCAATACGACTGGGCTAGTATTGAGACAGTTTGAGAAACCCCTGCATTCCTCGGAAAGTTGTTCGCATATGTCGATAAGGTCTTGGACGTTGGCCTTCTCGACTCGATTTTGGAGATCCATCCTTGGGGAAGGAAAAGTCGAAGGAAGTCAAATTTGCTAGAAAAAGCCAAAGTCGTAACGGCCGTACAGGACTGGACTCGCGTAGGAGGCTTGGGGGGGTAATGTACGATTCGGCGGCTGCAGGCATGCTACTCCCAAGAACCTGCAGCATGAGCGGATCTAGCCCGTGCTTTCGCTTTCCCCGTGTCCAAATTCGTCCACAGAAAACGGATGAAGGCTCGACGTAACGCAGAGTTACAGACAGATTAACGATGGCCCACGCTCTATTTGCTGCGTATCGTCGTCACATATGAGGGTCAGGTAATCCGCAGACCACAAAGAGCTGAGTTAAATAGCGAGTCGGCTTCTGGCCCGGCATCAGACTGTGCTGTACTGGATTGTCAGCCAACAATCTTGGAGTTTCCTAGCGTCAAGTTCTTTAGCGTTGGTTCGTGGCAGATGGGATCCCGGGCGTTGAACTTAGCGTAACCGGCCAAGGATAAGCCACCAGAAGCAATCATTGTGTCCAACTGCTTGGGATATTGCCGATCACCACCTGGAACGGACTGCGAATGACTGGCCTGGGGGCTGCGCCGACAGACGGGTCTCAACGGTGGCGTCTACACCTGCATATCCGCGAGTCGCTCCTGTTGCGTCTTTTATCCAAAGTGGCAGTTTCGGAGTCTCAAGCGATTTTAGCCTGAAGGAGAGTCCACTTGCTAGAATATTACTGACTCTCCATCTTTACTGGATAGCAGTTGTTGAGATTCTGTCGGTTGATCTTGATCATGATCATGCTGAAGCAGCTTGGCCAGGGAGACCCTGGCAGAAGCTTGTACCGAGCTTTCAAACGGTGAGGCGTCAATGGGATTAAAGTATCAATGCTTAAATGACGCCCCAGCGGCAGGGCGGTATGCTCCCAGCTTACGTCCCCTCCGCCTGGGGCGACAGCAACAATAGCGTATCTCTACGAATCGATCGTGGCCCATTTGGTTCAACGGCCAAAATCGATGCCGGATTTCTAGGGTGCTGCGGCGATTCAAGATGCGGACCCTGAAACTCAGAAGCAAAAAAAAAAAAAAAAAAAAAAAGGAAAGAACCAGCGCCTCACTTTGCATGCCCCTTGGCGCTGCACCGGTTCCTGGCCCGGCTTTGCTTTCGGCATGGCTTCTAGACGTGCGGCTTCTGGTGATCGATCATCATGATTTGACGTCTAGTTATGTCGTTGCACGTTTTGCACTTTAATTAGCACCAGAAGAAAAATAGCTGGACGTCCAGGGTTTCTGTCGTGCAGTGATTGATCGGGGCTACCAGGATCAAGCTGGGGGATCTGTGCATGGATCAAGGGGTCAGCGGAGCCAAGGTTTATCCGCAGTGCCCGGGTTCAAGCAGCCGCGACTTAGTTCCGGCTAAGCCTTTTAGTTGCGTCACAGAAGTCCAGACGGTCACAGAACCAACAGCTACTGGTCGACGTAAGGGACTCTTACTATTATCATCGACAGTCAACGGTCAACAAGACAAGGCTTTGTTTCAGCTTCCTTGCGAACCACGTTTTGTAGCACGCTAGCAGCGGCAATATCGAATTCATTTAATATCGTGGATCTAGAAACCTGCCCACTCTGGCTGGAATACTCTGGAAGGGCTCGCCGGACACTCAGAACGAGACGTCCTTGCGACCAAGTTATATCATGACTCAACCATCAACGCAACCCCAGCTCACGCCACAGTTTTGCTTTTCATATGGCACATTACGAGGTAGGAAAAATTCAGGTGTACAGCCGGATCATATGTACAACTTGCTGACTTATGACTAAGACTTTCTGAGGCTCTCGAGATCGTCGATAGATGATTCTATCACCCAGAATCTCAATGCACTGTTGACGCCGTCACGGTCTGGGTTCGATCCTTCTTCTACCTCGCAACGTACCTCTAGACCAGCTTCGAAGCAGATCGACCCTCAGTCATGCTCGGAATTTAAAGAGAAGGTTTTGTTTCCTTCATGGGAAGCTCGGACGCAAGTCCTGAATTATTGCGCTTTGGTGGCGGCAAGTCCGGACCCAGATGATCCGGACCGTACGATAAGAGAACTTGAAAAGGAACAAGATCGCGACCGAGTTGTAGACGAACGATTAGATCCATATTCCGGCAGATTCTTCCCCCGCGAAGCCCGTACCGAGCGTTTGGCTTCGCTTGTCAGACAAGAAAGAGGCGTAGAGGGTATCGTGCGACATAGAACATGGGAGGTGGTGCAGCAAAGATGTGGGGGCGACCCTTTTGAAAGCTGGGAAAATACCATCAGCAAATGGAGGAAGGCCCAAAATTCCAATCTATCTGTATAGGTAGCCACGGCGTCGCATGAGTTCGTCCCATGATGAGAGGCAGACTGTATGATTAGGTACGATATGTGTACAACACCATCACCCCTTATGCTAACAAGCGCTAAAACCAAAACAATAATATAATATAAACCACTTTGTATACACTCGGACATGCCTTTATGTGTATTTTGTAACCCACCAGCGAGCTACTGAAGAGGGATTCAAGTTCAGAATGACGGTTTCTGCCACTTATACATCTTTGGGAGTCTCTCATACCCACGGAATCATGGATATGTTTTAAATGTTGTTTATTACACCTTAGGACAATCGACCCTCAATTGATCAATTCCAAAGCTTTGTGGTCGCATTGTTATTGGTTAGCATGGTCACTGCTTTCTTTTTGCAACTTAACTCATGAGGCGTGTGCTGTCATGGATTCTACTGCCCCGCCAAAAACCATCTCATGCAGCCCACCAGAGCTCCGAGAAATTACCGACCTACCGTAGCAATTCCTGTCCACATCATTTCATAGGTAGGCAAGGTCGCATGTTACAGTATCTTCAGCTGTAAATTATACCTAGCCACACTTGCCGGTCAGGGAAGCCGCCTCTTTGCCCTTTAACTATCTCTTCTCGCCTCTATCATCTATCCTCCATTGGTGAGGTATCGTCACCATACCCCGCCAAAGCTTCCTTGAACCTCCCGTCACCTTCGCCCACACACCCCTCATCCAGCCCTAGAGGTCGGATTGCCGACAGCGGAAGTTGAACTAACCAACTCCAACTTTCACTTTCACAACTAGGTACTAGGCTGCCGAACCACGCTCCGACTACACGATGCCGCAACCTCTTGCCTCGAAGGAGGCTTCGCTGTTCCGTTCCGTCATCCGATACTATGAAGACAAGCAGTACAAGCGTGGACTCAAGTCTGCCGACCTTATTCTGAAGAAGCACCCTAAGCATGGAGACACCACTGCCATGAAGGCTTTGATCTTGAATTCGCAGGGCAAGACGGAAGAGGCTTTCGCTTTAGGGAAGGAGGCTCTGACTATGGACATGAAGTCGCACATCTGTTGGCACGTCTACGGTCTGTTGCATCGGGCCAACAAGAACTTCGAGGAGGCTATCAAGGCGTACAAATTCGCTCTCCGATTAGAGCCCGAGTCAGCACAAATCCAGCGTGACCTGGCCATTCTGCAAATTCAATGTCGCGATTACCAAGGCTATATCCAAAGTCGAACTGCTATGCTCCAGGCCCGACCTCAAGCGCGTCAAAGCTGGACTGCGCTCGCTATCGCCCACCATCTCTCCGGCAACCCCGCCGAAGCTGAGAAGGTCATGAACACTTACGAGGAAACACTGAAGACGAAGCCTTCGAAATTCGACAACGAACATTCGGAAGCAATCATGTACAAGAATTCATTGATTGCTGAACAAGGGGACTACGAACGAGCGCTTGAGCACTTGAACACTGCTGCTAAGCAAAACCTCGACCGATTGGCTGTCATGGAGGCTCGTGCCGAGTATCTTCATAAACTAGGCAGGAAGGAGGAGGCCGTGGCAGCCTACCGCGCTTTGCTAGATCGTAACTCGGAGCATCCTATTTACTACGAAAAGCTTCTTGAGGTTATGGAGGTTCCAGAGGACGACACCAAAGCTCGCAAGGCTGTCTACGATGAGTATGCTGAGAAGTCGCCTAGGTGCGATGCTGCGCGCCGGCTACCGTTGGACTTTCTCTCTGGTAAGCACAACGCAAATGCTAGCCAGTTACACATACTGATCCAAAACAGGCGATGACTTTAAACAAGCCGCCGAGGCTTATCTGACATTGATGCTTAACAAGGGAGTTCCATCCACTTTTGCTAACCTGAAGCACCTGTATTCCGACTCTTTCAAGAAAGACACCCTTCGCGAATTAGCCGAGAACTACTTGAACTCTCAGGATGCTGATTCGGAAAGTAAGGATAAGGGAGAGGCGGCCGCGCTCTACTACCTTGCGCAGCACTATAACTACTATCTCAGCCGTGACTTGATAAAAGCCATGGAGTACGTCGATAAGACAATCGAGAAAGACCCTAAGAGTGTTGATTACGCCATGACCAAAGCACGAATCATCAAGCATGGTGGTGATCTTCAAGAAGCCTCTAAGGCGATGGACCAAGCCAGAAAGCTCGACCTCAAGGACAGATACATCAACACAAAGGCAGCCAAATACCAACTCCGCAACGACGAGAACGAGAAGGGTCTCAAGACAGTTGGGCTTTTTACTCGCGCAGAGACTGTCGGTGGCCCTCTAGCCGATCTCCTGGAAATGCAGAGTATTTGGTTCTTGACAGAAGATGGCGAAGCATACGCGCGTCAAGGCAACATTGCATTGGCTCTCAAGCGATTCCAGCAAATTTTTACCATCTTTGAGGTGTGGCAAGAAGACCAGTTCGACTTCCACAGCTTCTCTCTTCGCAAGGGACAGATTCGCGCCTACATTGACATGATGCGATGGGAAGATCACATTCGCGACCATCCGTTCTTTTCCCGGGCTGCCCTGGATGCAGTTGAGATCTATCTCAAGCTCGCTGATAAGCCTTCAGCAAACGGCGTCAATGGTGCCGACGGTGATGACGCCGAGGATGCTTTAGCCAAGAAGAAGGCTGCTAAGAAGGCAAGGAAGGAGCAGCAACGTCTGGAGAAAGAGGCTGCTGAGCAACAAGCCAAGCAGGATCCTAACAAGGCTAGCAAGGAGGGAGAGGTAAAGAAACAAGACGACGATCCTTTTGGATTGAAGTTGGCTGATACTACTGACCCTCTTGGTGATGCTATGAAGTACATCAATCCTCTGCTTCAATTTAGCCCCAAGAACATTAACGCCCAATTCGCTGGTTTTGAGGTTTACATGCGCCGCAGTAAGTTCTTCGCCACTGGCTTCGATGCCCCAATTACTGACACACTGGGATTGCAGAGAAGTACGTTCTTGCTCTCCGCTGCCTTACAGCTGCATCGGCACTTGACTCCAAATCACCCCGAGTGCACGAACAGACCGTGGCCTTTGCTCAGCTGCTTAAAACAGCAACCGACATTGAACCTAAGGTTCTTGAGGTGCTGAAGGCCGAGTTCAACGCCGTAGACCCTTCCGCGGATTTGGTTAAGTACAACGATGAATTCTTGGCAGCCAACAAGGAAAGCCCTAGACATGTTCTCTCTGCCATCAAGGTACAGAAGCTATTGGGCCAAGACAAGGCCAAGAGCGAGGAGGCTGTCGCCAACATCTTGGATATCCCTGGTGTCACTTACGAGGACGCCATCGAGGGCCTTGAGGTGCTCAGGAGCTGGAAGAGCTCCCAGGAGTCGTACAAAAAGGCTGCTCAACAGAAGTTTCCTAACGCGACAAGACTTGCATAAGCGATTCTCACTTCATGATGCTCAAAACCCTAAGGGGAGTGCAACATGTATATAGGATGCATGTTAGTGAAAGATATTAGCTTTATCAGGACATATAGACGCATGGACCAACGATTGTCTTCTCGAGATGCCTCTGTTTTAGTTTAGATAGGGTACAGGAGGAGGATGTCGATGATGATAGGCAGACTGGCGCAAGGTATAGCTCAGAGGATGATGGGATAAGGAGTTTTGGGAACATGCGGAAAAGTCGGAGCAAAGCATCTTGTACAATAAGCATGCGCTATTGGTCTTGGTGAAATACATTATTGTCCAGAAAGAAGCCTTGAGTCTCATCGCAGATACGCGATTGGAGGGTTGTGGCCGTCAGTCTTAGATAAGCCCTTAAGACACTCGTTCAGTGAAACCACATTTCAGATGAGGGTGACTGAGTTACCTAGGTACTTAGGTTGTTCGTCAGCCTATCCCAGGTAGTTCGACATATTCTCCATCACGGCAGTGTCTTTGCAGCTGCAAGACTTTAACACTCTCATTTACCATTTACTAGGTACCTACTAAGTAGTAGGTAGGTATCCAGTATTTGGCGAGTGGGCTGGCTCCAGCTGGCTCCAGCTGTCAGCAGCTGTCAGCTCCGAGCCTGGGGGTTAGTGCAGGGCAATTCAGGGACAGACCAGGGGGGCCTCTAGTTAATCTCGGATCCATGCCCCGCGGATCGCGAATCCTACACCATCACACCCAGCTTGGAAGTTGAGACGGCTTCCGCGTAAGCCGGTCGATTAACTTGCGAGCGTTCGTTCCTTACCACATTTCACATACTCTCGTTCTTTCCTTTATCCTGGTTACTATCAGTGGTCGCTCTTTACTCCAGCTATTTTCCCTCCTCTAAATCACGCTGTACGCCCGTTTCCAGTTTGGAAGACCGTTCAAGACGTTCAATATTTATCATCCTAGCGATAAACTTATTGAACTTTCCTCCTTGCAATGGCTACAGACATTGTTACAAAGATGGATGGAGGTGTTGGAATGCAGCTCCTATTGGAGGGCAAGAAAAGACTGACTATCGGTATCGACAGCTTAGAGCTTAATGGTGCGAACTTACCAAACATTAAAGCCGAGCAAGCATCTTGACTGACCATGACCAGACCCTGTTGCCAAGAAAGCTGGTCGCTCTTCTTGCGCTCCTCTCACTAGCAGTAAGGATACACATGACGAGTTTGAATAGCACAGAACGAGTTGCTAATCGTTTGCGCTTTGTTTTTCAGCTGGAGCTTCCAAAGATACAGTCCCTTTCTACAACGTGCTCTGGGCCGAAGTCGTCGACAACCACATTACGATCGACTACGCTATCCATGCTTCGAAAAAGCTGATCAAGCCCGGAAAATGGGAATTCGAACTCGCTGCCGACGATGAGGACGAGGAAAACAGCGCAACTCCGACCGAGACTTTTGTCAAGACACTATTGTCGCGCGCCTACGGTGATGCGCCGCCTCGTAAACGCGCCTATGTATTGGTCAACCCGAACTCTGGACCAGGAAAGGCTGTCAAGCAATGGGAGAATGAGGTGAAGCCACTTCTCGACGCTGCTAAAATGCAACTCGATGTTGTCATTCTTAAGCGTGGCGGTGAGGCTGTTGAGCTGGCACAAAATGCCGATTTGTCGAGGTATGATACCATCATGGCGTGTTCCGGAGATGGCACGCCACACGAAGTTTTCAACGGACTTGCCAAGCGACCCGATGCTGCGAAAGCGCTGTCTACAATGGCAGTCAGTCACATCCCTTGCGGTTCAGGTAATGCATTCTCATGCAACCTATACGGCTCCAATCATCCCTCCTTTGCCGCCCTGGCTATCATCAAAGGTATCGTGACTCCGTTAGATCTGGTATCAGTTACCTCTGGTAACAACCGCATCATATCATTCCTTTCCCAGAGCCTGGGCCTCATCGCAGAATGTGATCTTGGCACAGAGAACATGCGTTGGATGGGCAGTGCGCGATTCGAAGTTGGTGTTGTGCAACGCATGTATAAGAAGAAATGCTATCCTTTCGACCTGGCGGTCAAGGTTGAGATTGAGGAGAAGGAGGGTGTCAAGGCACACTACAAGCATCATGCGAGCACCACAAGCCTCGCTCAGCTGGCTAAGAGCGCTGAGCCGCAATCTGTGTCCGACGATGCTGGCCTGCCAGAACTGAAGTACGGTACCATCCAGGACGAGCTTCCTGAAGGCTGGGAGATGATCCCTTACGACAAAGTGGGCACTTTCTATGCCGGCAATGTGAGTAGATTGGCAGGAACTTGGTTTGGATTTAGTACTGACAGCTGCAGATGGCATACATGTCTCCCGATGCTCCCTTTTTTGCTGCCTCACTGATTTCTGATGGTTTGATGGATCTGGTCACCATTGATGGCAACTTGCCCTTCCTCACCGCAATCAAGGTCCTTCTTGACGTTGAAGCCGAGCGGCTGTTCGACAACCCTCACGTCACTTACAAGAAGATTTCGGCATATCGAATCATCCCCCGTGATCAGGACGACGGCTACATCAGCATCGACGGCGAGAAGTGTCCGTTTGGGCCGCTCCAGGCTGAGATTCATCAGGGTCTCGGAAGAGTCATCTCGAAGGCTGGCAAGTATGAGGCGTCTGGACCAAAGGGCTGGGACAAGGTAACATTGGCCGATCGTATCCACAGCTAAAGCAAGCGTCCTTGATCTTGACTTTTTGGGAGACGATGTTTTTGGTGGTCGCAATTGGAGAGGTAGGTTGAGAAGAAGCTTCTTGACGATAATGATACCCATGAGAAGAATTTTAAATGGCAGTGGCCTAGATGAAAGCAGGTTTAATAATTCGGTAATCAATGCACTTCTGTTATAAATACTTATGGAGTATTATCCCTCATGAGTTGATTATTGCATGCCGCGTCAATCGCAAGGACAGGGCTCTCTGTCCAGACTTAATGACCGCATTGGTACACCTGGGCATATTAAGAAGCACGCCCTTTCTATCAAGTCAGAGTGAAGGGTAGGTAGAGTTGTCATGATGGACGCAGGAGCCAACGGTGGATCGTGGGGTTCTGAAAAGTTACCCCACTATCGACTTCGCTCTCACTCTCACATCAACTTGATTCATACAACTTAGATGTTGCTTCGCAACCTCAGAAGATAAACTAGAGTGACGCGCGGCTCATTATACGCTATCTCTTTCGTTACATATCAAAAGACTTCTGTCTTCATCCCTGACCATTCTTGACACCAAACGCGCTCCAAAACCCAGCACGATATGCCCCGTCGAGGCCGAGGCGGCAGGATGCCCTCAGGACCCTGGGGAAGGTTGAAGCCCGTCGAGCTGGACCCATTGCAGGATATGGGTCTTCCCTCTAAAGGAGACGATAGGTATTCATTGTGACGTGCTCATTGGCGTGCAATGGCAAGCTGATCATAATAGGTTACTCAACCACAAAACACAGGAATGGTACTACAACCAGATCATCTCACGTTTCCTTGCATTTTGCACGGAAGCAGGTGACAAGGACTCAATCATACGGAGCTTTGAAGCCCTCGACATCAGATCAGTCGATACGACTCCTGCTACACGGTACACAAAGCCTCCACCTGGATACGTTCCAACGGCGGCAACAGCGACTTCTCCATCGGTTACAGATACCACGGGAACCTCTAAGGCTGCCGGCTCACCATCAGACGATACTTCAGCTTCTTCTCCATCTGCTTTGGCAGGCTCTCTGAAGGCCCTCCGAGCGATAATTCCTTCCAGTGGTCCGACTACTTCAATGCTGGCGGCCATTGAAGACCCTGATAACACGAAATCCTTGCAAGATGTTCTAATGGCACTGAGAAAGCTCCGAGAAGGGTTGGTGGCTACGAAGAGGGCTGATCTCTTTTCCATCCAAGCCTATATATTCTCCATACGCCTATCCATTCTCGCCAAGCACCCTGAATCCTATCATCCAGCAATTCTGCATCTCCTCCGGTACATGGCCGTGTGGACTCCCATGGTCCAAAGTGAGATTGAGGAAATTGCCGGTTATTTCATGCTGGACGCTGCGTGTCGACGTAGGGACTTGACAGAGGCGTATTTCATCAGACAAGACTTCAACATTCGGAACAAAAAGTTGGATCTTATACTCAAGGCGCTGGCACACGACAACTATGTCTCATGGCAGGTTGCAAAGAGACAGGTTAATCGGCACTGCCTTAAGCTGATGGAGTGGGCGGATGATGATATAAGGCTTCACACTTTGAAATGCTTTGGGAGATCGTATCTTAACGTGGACTTGTCGTTTTTGGAGTTCTCAACGGGTCGAAAATGGAATGAGTTAAAAGAGAAAGATAATGTCGGGTGGGAGCTTGAAGACGAGAAGGTAACTATCAAACGAGTGAGAGCCAAGTGAACCTCGTTTGCTAGTGCTTTGATCTTTGTCAGGGAACAACAGACAGGCTTCGGCTGCTTAAGAGACCGTCGTTGACATTGCTTCCGAGGTATCATCACTTATTCGGGTACAGTGTTTGCCTTTCCTGGTTCAACCCTTTGAGCAGAATCTGGGGCTTTATTAGATAGGCGCCTGCTACCTGACTAGGTAGGTGACAGAAGAATGATCCCCTAAGGCTTAGGGATCTAAAATAAAATAGCCTAACTGCTGCTCTAAGCTCACATAAAGCGTCTAAATCTCTTCATCTCTTAGGCTTTTTAGGCTCTTCGCGACCAACACTTCTACGACCCTGATGCCTTCTTTTGTACCTCTCAACCTCCCCAAAACACCACCCGACCTATGCCGATTGTAGCTACATATAATGCCACAACCCGCTCGCAAGAAGCCTCGAACCAAGGCAACCCCCAAGGACGATGAGAAGGAGCAGCACTCTACCGTTTTGACGGACTATCGCACCTCTTGGCTCATTAAGTGAGTGCATTCGCTTCGCTTCCGTATTGCCTACCTTTACTGACTTATTTCCATGTGTAGAAGCGACGAGCAGATGGTTGAGCTTAGAGTGAAATCAGAGGTTTTTCACGTCGCCAAAAGCGTCCTTACCAAGAACTCAGATTACTTTGAAAAATGCCTTGCTGGAAGCTTCATCGAGGCCAAGAAAGGGATAGTTGACTTCAACGACGACTCAGAAATTGAGTCGAGATACCTCGGCCTGTACATCGGGCTTGCATACAGTCACTCGTCGATCGCTCCTCACACGCCTCCTCGTCCTGCCCAAAGCCCCGAAACTATGGCCGCCAGGACTCCTATGCGTGACTATATCGAAGTCTACAAGCTTTGCAATCGCTTCATGAGCGAGGCGATGGGTGATTTCATGGTACGCTGTCTCGACGTCGCGATGGGCGATGGGCACCGCGCCTTGTACCGCACCGAAAGCGACGAGGGGATGCAGAGGCTTCTGATGAGAGATTTTGCCGACGGGTACGAGGTCCTAGATATGAAGCAGCACAGACAGACCGAGATGGGTGAGAAGATGGTTTATTTCTTCTGCGGAGGTGTCAGCTTCAAAGCTTGGATAGATAACGTTGGACAGCTGATGGACCGGCCAAAATTCGTCGCTGCTGTTTCTAGCGGATTTGCTATGAAGCTTCGAGAGCTAGAGGTCCGATACAAGAGCACCAAGCGCAAGGAATTTTCGGGCCCGGAAGCTGCCTAAGTTGAAGCCGGTGGGCGGTTTTCTCTTTTTTGGAAGGAAAGTTACGAACAGGTGGGGGGATTTTATGACAGGTCGAGATACCCAAAGGATGATTACGCTACTTAGGAGGCGTTTGCGAAGCACATGATGAACAAGCTTCGGGGGAAATGATAGCAAATAGTTGTCGGAATGGAATAACAACACTCACATTTGATGCCTACCTATACTGAGAAGAACCGTCGTCTAAGGCTTAGGGCGCCAATATAAAGTAGCCTAAGTGCTAGTCTAAGGTTACATAAGGTAACCAAATTATTTCGTCTCTTATGTTCTCGGCGACCAGTTCTTCTGGCCCTAATGCCTGCGAAGTTTGTGCGTAACATCTATGCTCTTATTAGTAGTTATAGGATCATTTCCGCCGAATTGAACATCCAATGCTATGCAAGTTGTCTATCACTGAGACATACCTTTCTCACGCGGATGACTCCGATCTGAATCGATATCCGTAAGTTCATTGTTCAGGTACAACTCTTCAGCTATAAATATCTCGCACCTCCATCGTCGGACTATCATAAGTACTTACATATATCAGGAAATCTTATGGTAGAAGAAGTTATCTATTTTCATCTCTCAGGGTCCTGTTTAGCCAAGCCAGTGGAGGTGCGAGATGTGCACAGCCGGGGCATCAAGATGATAGATCTTAGCCATGTATCGTGCTTGAGAGTAGCAGAGGTTTTAAAAGGTGAGCTTGGGGGAAACTTCGATTGAGAACTAACACAGGCCTATATGGAACGACTGTATTGTCTCGTCTTCTATGCTGAGAGTCAAGCTTTCCGTGACAGCGAGGCGTCCCTGAGCACATGAAAGAGATTGACTTTAGAGCTACGGCGACATAGATTGCCGAATAGGCAAGCCAGATGATTGGTGTGCCTTGATCTTCACAAACGTCACCAGATCTAATGTAGCACAGTAGCAATATCCCGTTCGTTTTTTTGTATATTTCTGACTGCTTCATATTCATGTCTTCGAAATCACCTCTAGCTGATTGACCAAGATCTATCTCCACGCCAACACTCCGATTCTCTTACTCAATTACATCCAGGAATTTCTCGGCTTAAACTCAACAACCTTGCCCAGACGACAAAAACTTTGGTAAAGCTTTGCTATCGTTGTCGTATAAAATCGCGGAATATGACCACCGGCACAAGCCAGGACGTAATGGACATCAATCACCGCGGCGCGGTAACGTCAGATGCAAGTGGTTGGAACGATTTGATAGGGGCTCTTCGGGTCTGGAGCCGGCTAAGTTGAGTTATCGGGAGTGGGGCCTTCCGCTCGGACACATTGAGGTAGGTTAGCCGGCGGGAAACCTCGGCCTGTGTTCCAGCGAGGCTCATGACGTTCGAAGGTGAAGTTTCAAGGCAAAGAAAATTCAGGTAAGGGTCCAAGTCTAGATCATCATGGGGGACGGATATGTGGGACTGTGTCAGGTATGCAAAACAGGGAATGAATAGTTGTAAGATGAAGAGCAGACAACACAAGAATGAATGAGTGACAGAAGGATTGGATGAATGAGCGAATGTGACCTGTTGTAAATTGGGTGTTTCTAAGCCCAGTGTATTGTGTATTGTATTGTTGCAATCTTCCATACACCAAAGTCTATCGTCAAGATGACCAGGTCGGGTAACATCCAAAGTGGTGGATTGCTTTCGTCGACACATTGATTGTCTAGTATCGATGAAGGCCCCTTTCAAATGAAAATCGGGATCGTGTGGCTAATCAAATGGATGATTTGTCTTTCCAAGCAATGATCCCAAACAAATGGTATTCCTTTTAACGCCGTTCCATGCAATGCTTCGAGGGTTGAGATCGTTATGGCAGCCGTGCCAATATAAACTCCGACACATCTCCGTGAGAGTAGGTGATCGCCGTCGCTTCAAACAGATATAACGAAGGAAGAGCATGGCCATTAACGGCCCGGCTCAGCTTGTGTTGGTTCTTTCTTTTCTTTGTCTCGGGTTTTGCGTGAAATTCATTTATCGTTTCTCGTAAAATTGCACAGCCTTTTCGAGTTCTTCGAGACTTGATCTGTCGCCGTACATGTTCATGAGGGCCTCGTTTCGCTCTCGGTAGGCGGCATTCTCGCGCTCTGTGGCTTCCATCTGAGCGATACGTCTTGTTGCGACCATCTCTAGAGAGAGCTTTGCTCCATAGCCAACGGCTACAACAGCCGCGACAGGCTTGACCCTTTGGAGTGGTCAGCATGTGAAGTGAATTGTGCGTAGTACAGCAGATGCCGTGTGCCAGATACTTACCATCTACCAAAAGACATTCTTCTCTGGGGACGAAGGTGAGGAACAATATTGGGGTGGATACGGGCGGCAGTGGAAAATGCTTGTCGAGGAACACGCATCATCGTGAGGAAGGAAAGAAGAAGAGAGGAGAAGAGAGGGAAGGTACGAAGGGTTTCTCTTTAGGACTTGACTTGGCAAGGGTGGTACTGTAAGACAGGTATGGCAGGCAGGTACTGTCGAGGTAGTAAAGCAAATGCAACTCGGCAATAATAATCCGTACTTGAACTAGTCTATTGATGGGAGGAGGAAACTCAGGCAAGTAAAACCGTTGGGGGAGAGAAGGAGGGGAAGACCGTTGATATAAGTCTCTCCTGATTTCTGTTTTATATGTAACAGCAAACGTAAGTCAAGTTCATATCCGACCAAAGGACCCGGATAAGAATGGAATGGTGCATATAGTAGGGGTGACCTAGTCTGGTAGATGCCCAAGGTCGAACGACAAACATGTCTCTGGGGCATGGGGATGGCCGATTCTACAGTGGGGCGGGGGTGTGAGTGCGCCCCAGATTCTGATCCATCTGTTAGGTGACCCTAACCCGAAGAGCCAAGGCCTGGAGCGGCACTGAAGCCGATCACCTGCGATCAGGTGTCTGGCGTCTAGTGACCGGTAAGAGTTGCCTCTGTAGCAACAATCTACAGCAGATCAAAGCCCTGTAAGTACGGAGTATGGAAGTTAGGTTCAGAGGGTGAAGTGGGGAAAGCTGTGGATGGCGCGGGAGTGTAGGTAGGGTGTGGTACGACATGCGGGATGAGCTTGAAATGGCGGGGTTGGGAAGGTTCGGATTGGATATTCGAGTCTACGTACTTGCAGTTCGAAGTCAATCAAGTTAGTCCAGAATGAGCATTGATGTGTTCTAGGCAATATCTGAGCAACATTGAAGGCCTCAGAAAGACAATGCTCAGAGAGAAAATTCGCAATAACTTCAGTGTCATGGAACCCATTTCGGCTGGAGTCGGGTCCCTCATGAATCTGCCCCAGAATCAGATCTCTTATTTCGTCAGTCGCAGGAACCCGCAAACATTCGACCAAGGCAAAATCCATTGGCGGCCAACAGTGGGGGCATCCGTTCTAGTCTCACCACCATGACCTCACCGTGGCCTGTCCAAGATCCATCTTTACCAACACCTCACGATAATGCCATGGGGCTTTTGTTTATTTTCTGATGCTCCGTTACTGGACCACTATAATTGTGTAGGAAAGCTCCGACTATTGTGGCGCCACCACGACATCTCTTATGCATGTGCCTCTGGTCCCATGTCTTGTCTCAGAAGCCCTTCATTCTCACACCATCAAAAGACAACGAAACCAGTTACAGCATGCAAATTTTCGATTATTTGTTTTCAATACGGATATCGCTTTCTGCATTGCACCCTTTCGGTCACTTTCCGCTTTCTCCGTGATACTACTATCCAGGCTAGACAGTCTAACAGTCTGACAGTCGAAACCTCTTGTTACACTCGTGTCTCACTGATGTTGGCTGAAAAGCTTCCAGGTACACAAATTCAAACCTTTTGAGTAAAGTTCTGTTTCCCCGCGTTCTGCACGCGATTCAACACTTGACTGGTTTCCTAAAATGAAGACGATCAGCCCGCCAATCATTGAAGTTGGACCCCTCAATTATCTTCTTGTCTTGCTTCTCATTTCTTTGACCGCTATAGCACAAAGCCAATGGAAGAAAACTCGTCACAAAAGATGCATTAAGCGAAGAGCACAATATTCTGCTACGTGCTGTGCCGTGCCGTCGCCCATTTCTGATATTACAGCAAAACAGGGTCTTTGTTCAACGGCTATTTCTTTGAGCCTCACTCGGTTCTGCAGCAATTATGGAGAATTCAAGGGTCTAAGCTCCACGGTCCAGCCAAATACCGAGATCCACTGCGTATTTCTCGGGATCTCGACCCAGTGGAGTTCTTCCGGCTTCAACAGCATATGGCAGCATAAATACAGCATGACTAGAGTATAAACATATTCTATACGTCACATCGAATCACGGATCTGCCGGCCAGTAGCCGGTAGGTAACAATCGCCAATCCCCCACGAGGTTGATCAATTGCTAGTGGTCATGATGTTACATCTATGTCTCAGTCTTCAGCATTGGATTGTCTAACCCGCAACTTACCCCCTACTGGCATCATTTTGGCAGTTGCTCATCATAAAGTACAGCACAAAGGAACCAGTGGCCCATCTCAAGATGTGTGAAGATTACCAAATTCTTCGAAGCCAGGATGCTGCGGGCGCGGATCCGGACCGTTAGTTGACCTGCATACATTGAATCCACTGACTATTCCAAATAACAATGAGGCAAAGACGGCCCGGTTGCTGTGCAGTGATTTCAGGTGTCGTATCCCGAAGCGAGAATTTGCATGTTTCGAAGTCTGCTAATAACGCCGAGAGTCTTTTTTTCCTTGTTCACCCATGCCAACATTTGTTCGTTGGCAAGAGTTCTGCTCCGCAACTCTATGGTTCTCTATGGATATGCACAACTACAGTTAAGCCAGTGACGGGCGATATAACTAATTCCATTGGCAACTCATTCGATTTCGTAATGAAGAAACAGTCGTGGGTTGAGAATGTGTAGTAGATATTCACTTGGGTCGCAAACTTTGTATCAACGTCTATGAGGCTATGTGCTCTCACTCAGGTTGTCAGTTGCAAAATTTGCCCGTTTCGAGTGGGAGGTGCCTCAGTTGGAACGTACCAGTGGATAGAAGGCCAACAGATCGGTCCCCTCTATCTTGGTCACTTCACAGACAAAGGTCAAGTAATTAGAATCATTATGTCCCACATCCAAGATTGCCGCCATGCTACGCCGGACAACTTTGCTACATGTTGCCAAGCTCTGCCAAAGATACACAGTCTGGGAAGCAAGCACGGAAATGTGAGCAAACACAACTTTCTCGTCCACACAGGTCAAGCAACTATTATTGATTTCGACAATGCATCACAGCCAGCTTAGAAATGGGCAGTTTACAGGAACAGCTATCAGATACGTCAGGCAGAGGAGGCAGAGTAGTTGAAACAAACCCCAGCTAGAAAGAGGGAGGGAACAATAAAATGCTTACTGTGGAGGCCAGAGCTAGGCTCCAATAAACACACGATGTCTTCCACGATAACATCATCAAGTGGTAGTAAACGGTCTAAGCAGGTAATTAAAGTAGGTATGCAAAATATCTTGATTGATGTCAAGGTTATAGTCTTTCTTGCAAGTATATCTAGTACATACGACCAAAGGTAGTGGAGAATACGGGATCCCGTCCGCTCTCCCATAGTCAAGCCACTAACCGGCGGATTAGTAGTTGGGTCGGTGACGACCAGCGAATCCCCGCTGTTGTATGTTTTTTACTTTTTTGCAAATATAATCTATTCCTCTTTGCTCATTACATGCTATCGTCATAAAAAAGTATTCAAGCCGTTTTTTTGCCTTTCTCTATTTTGATCTTCTTACACCAGCTTTCAGTATATCCTTGAAGGTGCTGTAATACCTGTACCTGTCTTTGCCCAGGTTGCTCTGTATGCTGCTTCAAAGATGTCCCAATGTTTATTTTATGTTTTTTTAATAGCCACATAACAATTCTTTAGTGAGACTTTGATATCTCTTGTAAGCAATAGTTTATCCTCACGGGCGTCCATGGTGTCCTCGTCAGACATAACATGTGCGTTGCAATATCAGTTCAAGAAGTCATGTGTATATAGAAGTTGAGAAAGTTAGCTTTATATTTGCCACTACTTCCTAAGAAACCCATGAAACAGTATCAACTTTAGCTAAAAGAACGCCTGGATATCATCTTCTGTGTAGCTTCAACGCAATCTCTCTAGCAGCGGCTGATTATAAGGTGCTCATGACCAAACGCTCTCCATTCCCCAGATACCACTGAACGGGGTTGTAGGTTTCATCATTCTGCCCTATTCCTCCTAGATATCCCACCTCATCGAAAACCTCCTGCTCTGTTTTGTCTAGATGGTCCCGCATCTGAAAGACTTCATCATCCACAACTTCGTCTGGGCTCTCCAGGGGATACTTGCGAAGCCACATCTCCCATACCCGATCCCACACATGGGTCGTGTGCAGCATGTCGTAATCGAAACATTTCTGATCCCACATCAGCTTGTAGTTGAATAGCATGGCTGTCATGAATTGTCCCACTCCTTCGCGGGAACCAATCTTCCAACTCTCTGAGCGAGGCGTCTTTTGCTGGCGCCAGACCTCGCAGCACACGAGAAAGCGCAGAATGAATTGCTGAAGATCCCAGGTTTCGTGAATTTCTTCGTCAGGACTGATGTAAGTGTGGACTAGCCGTACGCTTTCCGGCGTCTTGACACCAAACATGAGGTTGAGGAAGACTGGTCGAGCTTTTACAAGAGCTTTCTCAAAGTCCTTGTCGGAGAGTCCGTATTCTCGGCTTTCGTAGTTCCCCATGAATTTCCAAACCGCAGCTCGCACAGGTGGAGAGTCTACAAAAGACAAGAGACCTCTGGATTTGTGTTTCCTGGCTGCAACGTCCTGGATATCGAAGAGCTTGTCGACCGTTGCATCAGCAAAGTCTTGGAAGTAAACTGCGGCAGGCAGTCCCTTGCTACTTTCCTCATTGTCGACAAGGTATAAATAGGGGTTAGAAAAGACTCGCAATTCCTCCTCACAGTCTTTGTCATTGCACCAGACTTTGGCCGGGTTTGCTCTCCCCTGGAAAATTTGGCGGTGGATGGCGGCTCTGCGGGTGAGTCGAGAGCGACGCAGTGTGCGGTAGCTTTGTGGGGTGAAGCCGTCCTCATAAATTGAAGTGGAAGCTGTATACCTGTATGCATTCTTCTTGATATCTTTCTTGTTCTTTTGGTCGTAATGGCCAGTGTCCAGACTATGGCCATTCGACGAAGCGGCTGTTCCAGATGAAGAAACAGCATCAGAGCGATCGCTGGACAGAAGAGAAGACTCAGAGTGATCTGAGGTCGAACTGTTATCGGTTTCACCCATGATTTAGATTGTTGGAAAAGAAAGTAGAGAGTGAAGGTATTGTTGATGGTGATGAGGAAACCCCTATCCTCTCGAGAGGCACGATATTATTTATAGAGGCGCAAGCTCTTGCAGTGTTCTTGTGCAAGATACGAATACACTCATGTTCAGTAGGTGGCTTGAAACAAGGCAGAAGGGCCGCAGTGGCATTGTTCTAGCATGAGGTGTGCCGTTGACTGCGAACAAAGAACACCGTGGGAAACAGCTAGATTTTTGCTCAAAGCATTCGAGGCCTGAGAACAGGTCAATACTGAAGGGACGGATACTACTTTGACAGTGGTAGTAAATGTGATATGTATTTTCTGTAGATATAGTTCAAGGTGGTAACAAAGCGCCTTCTTTGAGCATGTTAGCTAGTGAATATGAAACTCATGTTTGCTGGATATCTTTGGCAAAACAAAAAACACAATTTCTTTGACATGACCCTTGTAGATCCTTTTTACCATAGGAACTTCCTGCATTTCTTGCTCCCACATAAACAAGGGGTCATGTGTGATTTTTCCCCTGGTTCCTCGCTCTCGTACGAAACCCCATCGACGTAGTCAAAGGTGAGCTCTTCACCCCTCGGGATTTCCTTGATTGCAAACAGGGCAAGATCATGGATATGCTTATCGGCATGATCGCCAACACGCGCAAAGATACGCATGTTAGGTTCGCAAGAATGGTTGACAAAGCGCGTTGGTCCAGACATGAATTCTCCATCAACTTCAAGTGATGGGCCCTTGAGTCGCGTGTCGAGTGAGTCTGGGTCGGTGAATTTATCGAGAGCGAATAGATAAACGTCCTTGCGCTGCGAGATGGCGGATTCGCTGCGTCGACGGTCTGCTTCTGTTGACGTGATTATCTCGCCCAGATATCTGTCGACGAATTGTCCTTTTTTAATGGGCACAGGTGATCTCACGCCTGTAGGAACGAAGTTAGTGAATCACAGGCGACATACTGATGAGAGGAGATAGGCTTACCCCATCCCCGGTCTTCGGTCCGGAAGATCTCCAAGGGGATCGTTCGACCACGCTCGACGACACGGTTGGGGCAGTTTATGGAGCAAGAACAGCTCTGGTGGCATTCATATATGGGCATCTTGGAGGTATGGAATCTGGATCGCAGAAGACCAGCTTTGGCTCCGTGTGCGTGATAGGCGTAGGTTTTCTTGCGAGGCTTGTCTATATTCATTTCGTTGATACGATCTCCAAAGGGGTCATCGTCTTCATCGCTAGAGTCCTCGTCGTCTAGATCAGCCAGACAATGGCAGCTTGTGAACTGACACTCGTCGTCATGGGCACAGGAGCAGCCACTGCGGAAACTATCCCCAGCTCGTTCAACTCCTTCGCCGAGCACCACATTTTTTATGAAGCGGAAATCATCTGGTAGAACCTCGGAGTCTTGTTCATTGATTACCGTGACTGGCAGAGTAGAATGAGTTGGTAAAGAGCGTATTTGACACCAGTGACAATTATTGCGCTCTGCTTCGTAGCCCTGTATTTCGTGTCAACTTATGGATCATATGGCAGAGACAGTTGGTATGTTACCTCTTTCCCGTGATAATAGAAATGGCGTGCTGTCGCCTTTTGCATTTTAGACATGTTGGTCGTGAATGTTTACGGGTTTGGAGTGACACTGAATGGGGGCGAATGCTCATGCACTAAAACAAGACAGAAAAGAAAATACTCCTTCTTTGCATGGCGATGTAGGCCAAGTTGAGCTGAAATGAACGAAGTAATGAGTGGATGCGTTAATGAGTGAATGAAAATTACCTATCCACGCGATGCCATAGCGTAAAGCAAAGGGGACTCGATAGTGGAAGTTGAGTCCACGATGAAGCACTGACAGCACTGGCTTTGGTGGGTGTCGGATAGTAATATGCAGGCTGCTGATTGGTCAGAGCTCCCTTCGGTGAGAGCCCATACTTGTCTGCTTTCTACTGCCGTGGAACATTACAAATTCAGTTCGTTGGTAGGTTTGAGTGAGGATTTCTTCTCTCGAAGTGATCAAGCTTATTGTCTGCTTTGTGTAATACAAAGCCCAAGTATCTCTTCTGCACTCCCGGGTAAGCCATCCATTCACTGTCAGTCACAATGTCGAATGAGTATAACCCCTTGCAATAATAGGGTTCGAGATGTTGAATAATTCAGTGATTGGGGCCAATAGAATCTCCCACAATGGCCAATCAACTTTTCAACCCTATAATACTCATGTTGCAAGAGTTCACCTTCAGGTTCAACTAGAAAGTCAAGGTTAGGTTCTGTATAGGATCGTGATAGATCCCTGTCAAGGCCTGACCATGCAATACCCCACTAACAACAGCCAACATTCAATTGATGAATGATACCCCTAGGTAGTACTCCGCACCTCTAGGAAATGATGGGAGTCCCTGTACCTTGAAGTTATTTTAACTTTACTTTCTTGGCCAACAGGATAGAAAAAATTGTAGGATCGTCATTACATCAACAATCCTACATAAACTCAGTGTCTGCATCATCACACATGAAAGGCCGCGTTTCCTCCCTACTTAACTGCCATCCTTCTTGAACTCAATCTTGGTATGATCATTCTCAAGCCATATGATCAGTCGATGATCTACCATTCATCTTTTGAGTGATCAATTGTATGGTTGTGCTTTATTCAACTGCTCCTACTATTTATCATCATCGTTATATGGATGTAAGTCAACGCTCAGCTTCTGCTAAACCCATTAAAGCTCCAGCTATAATTAACTTAATTTAGGACGGGACCCTTCTTGATCTTGTTCCTTATTTTTAGGCTAACGCAAAGCACCTAAGTAACCGAGTCCCGCTATTGCGCCGCATTCCCCTGCCCCCAAAACCAAAAGAGTCGATAGCTTATTAGGTTCGGCGTCTCCAGAAGACCAAGACGAGACCAGACCAGACGAGACCAGACCTACCAAACCGACACTCGGCTCCCGTCTTTACCTACTACTCCATCTCTTCTTCTTTTCTATTGCTCTGCGCCTCTTGCCTGCGTGCGCCGCGCCCTTCTTTTGCTGAAAGCCTCCTCTTTTGTTCCTTTTATCAACCAGAATTCCATTTCATCCCCCTCTTATCAGCTTGTGACTCTGGCCAAGCCTGTCAACGATGGCTAGTCGCTAAAGTTGGGATCACCATTCCTTTGCTCAACCTTCAACCCACAAGTTCAACGTTGATCGCCGCCGCCCTTGTAGACTGCACTAAACTGTAGCCAAAATGGTACAGCACTTTTCCAGCTCACCTCACCATCTCTAACATATGCTGCTAGGGTTGCTGTCTTTCTCGTTCCTCGGGCCCCAATTCACCCTACCCAGGTGGCGCACCCAACGCTTCGTCGCGTGCCATTAATCCTCCCCCGCTGTCACTCCCTGAGGCCGCTCAACCACAAATCCCTGCCGAAAGACGTCGCCAGCGTCGTCGCAATGACCGTCCCTTGGATCAGCACATTGACAAGCCCTTGCGACGCCACGAATGGACTTCCCGCGACCGCAGCTGGACCAAGAGCGAACTGGCAAAAGAACGAGCAGCCTTCTTCGATACCCGAGTCACTGGAAGACCCGAGATATGGCAGACTATTCATGCAGCCTTGCAAGTTCTATGGGATCCTGCGAGTCAAGACGCCCAGGATGATGGATCCAACGGTCTTGCGACAGCCCAAATGATCCTCTCTGCCGCCGAGATTTCCTTACCCACCGGCAACCTCTCTAACGGCGTCTACGATTCTCTTGGAAATTATTATCAATTGCCGGAATGGGCTGTTTCCGACCCGCAGAATGTCCAAGAAGATCAGGCACCCGGGGCGAAAGGTGACGTCTCCACCGCAGGTGACGATACAGCAGCCGATGAAGAATTGAGTGACGACGAGATTGATGGCAAAAAGCAAGAGAAGGGAAAAGAAGTGGACGAGCCGAAAGAGCTGGTCAAGTTACGGGCTAGACTTAGTGAAAATGGCCAGGACATTAACATCAACATCTCAGAGTCGGAAACGATCCGAAGTGTAGCAAAAAAGATTGCCCTTGAGGCTGGTGTGAGTACCTTTACCCTGATCAACTTTTCTTTTGAATAAACTGAGCGAGGAAAGAGTCGAATGCTAACATGGCTCTCAGCTTGCTTCTACAAAGAAGATCAGAATCGCTTATATGGGCAAAATCCTTAAGGATAACTTGTCCCTATCGGCGCAAAATTGGACGACGGGACATGTCGTGAATGCTTTTGTTTTCGACGCTTAATCGGACCCAATCGTTCTCCAGTGTCCAGCTTGGAAATTCGATTCGAAAGCTTGGCACCCGTCGTGGACACTTCGCAACTGATCTGATTTTACAGTCACCCTCATACGCACGCCTACGTACATCTTAATTGTCGTTCTGCTTTAATTGTTTTGTCACCATCAACCACCCTTGGACAATACCCCATCTTATTTACCCGGTCTACTGCATCTGTTTCTATTGGAGTTGGAGGATGATGGTCTAGCGATGATTTGTTTACACCCTATATTACTCTCATATCTCATGTGTCGAGATCGATTTTGGACAAGATAGTCGTCATCCCAGTAAGCATGTATGAACATCATTGGCGAACCCAATGCGGCCGGCACCTGGCAGACATGGCAGTGTCCGTCTTAATACCACTCATTATCTCCTCAAAACGGTGACCGACCTCATCAACTTTGTGACAACTTGTATCTTGAACAGTGATTCTTTCCTTTTTGAAACCATGTGCCTTTGTAATCAACATCTACCTAAACCTGCTTACAATGAACTCTACCAGGGACCCATCGCAAAGCCTTTTGGTGGGAAAACACCCATTAACATGCTCCGCCCCTGACTCCGCTCCAACTATCGTCATGAATCTTGGAATGCTTAAGTAGCCCGTTCTCGTATAATACGATCCAGGTACCTGTACGTATCATCAGTTGGTCTAAGCCGTTGAGCCGATCTTATTGAGACCCTTCAGCGAGCCTAGGCTCAGGGCCAGGCCTTGTGATCGACTCCTTATTCTTACGAAACCAGTAATGGGTCCGTCCTCACCCTCCTTCTCAATGCTTAGGTTAGCGAGAGCATCCTCACCTAGGTCATTTGTTAGCAGAGTCCAATGCATGAGAAAGTAGATGAACTTACCGAATACGCTTCTTGCGTACAAGTTAGCGCTCAGGAACTGACAGTCACCCTTGAGACTAGCCTCTGGTGTCAGACAGTTCATATTTGTGCAGGCCATGAGCTGGTCAAGGAAATCGCGAAGCGTCTTGGCCTTGGAGTTGATGTTGACTTTGTTCTCCCATTCGAACTCAGTCCACATGGTGCGGAATTGAGTCTCAGTGCATGTAGCAGGCTGAATGTAGTCCATAATGTCGACATGCAGGTCGTTAAGAATGACAACGTTGGTGTCGGTAGAGTGAGCACCATCATACACAACGTTACCAAAGATGACGCCAGTATCCGTTGAGGAGACCTTGATCGTGCATTGCACGTTGTGGAAGTCATGAGGACCCAAGTTCTGTGTAGTAGGCCGCTCTACAACCTTCAAGTCACCAAGGGTAGCAAACTCAACTGAAAGGTTCTGAAGAGTCTCGGTAGTTTGGTTAACCAGAAGAACATCAAGAACAATGTCGAACTGGTGGACCTTGACATATGCCTCAGCATAGACGGGGTCGGAGAAACCGGTCAACTGGACTACACGGCTAAGCTTGGAAGAAAGATCCTCAGCAGTGCCCTCACCACCAGTTGCCCTCTCCAAGTCCACTTCGATCTCATCAAGACCGTCAGTAGTGTTCTTCTTGGCGAGCTGTCGAATGGGGACAACATCGTCAACTTGCACAGCTGTCTTGGCCTTCTCGAAAGCTTCCTTGGCGGCGCGCTTCTTCTCCTCGACCTGGACCATAGCACGGAAAGCCTTGCGAGTGTCATCCAACCAGACAGTTTCGAGTTCCTTCTTCTCCTCGAACTCGGCCAGGGAGCGCACGCAAGACATAATTCGGTCCACAGAGTCTTCGTCGATAGGAGCCTTAACAAATTGAGACTGACCCACGCGGATGATTGAAATCATGATGAGCATAGCCTCAGCTCGGAGGGCGTTGGTGCGAGCCTTGTCGGAAGAAATCTCATGGTGTCGCATAACAAGCTTGACGAGGGTTGATGACAGGACAGTCGCCAGATAGTAGTCTCCGTCGAGGATAAGTTGGCGCAGAGGGGGCTTCTGAGCAGTTTTGACAGCCTCCAACCTGGCAGCAGCTGAGGACTGGCTGGTCAGGGCAGTCTCAGTGGCATAAGTGCCATCGGCAAGAACCTTGCGCGAACCAGATGGCGCAGCTGGCTTTGATGTTCCGTTGATGTGGTCCTCGGTCTTCTCTTCGCCGTCATGAGAATCGAGTAGTCGTTGCTCGGAGGCAAGAATCGGCATCTCTCCTAAGCTGGCACGTATCCTCTTCCAGGCCTCTCGGATATCCTTCTCTTCAAGGGAGTATTCACCAATGATCCACATGATGCCACGGTATACCTTGCCAGCTCGGACCTCGCCCAGGGTAGAGACAAGTCGCTCAATGATAGTAGTTCGCAGGTTAGGGAATTTCTCTACAACCTCCTTGACGAAGTTGATCACATCGACGGCTGAAACATTGTTGAAGTCGGCGATGAAGTCCATGAGAAGCTCCACAACACTTGCGGCAACCTCGGAGAACTTGATGGCGCATTGATGAATTGAGTGGATGAGGAGGGATCGGTATTCGGTGTTCTTCTCGTATTCTTGATCGACGGTTTTGGACAGCTCCTTCTTGAGCAGGAGCACGACCTCTTCAACATTCTTGCTAGACACCATCTCAAGAGCAAGTCCGAGTGCCTTTCTTCGAACATCGATATCAGTACTGGACAGAACTCGGAGGATCTCCATGGTCAAATCGTCAAGGACACCTTCGTTCTTCTTGCGCAATTGGTCAACTCGATCGAGAACGATAAGCTTAACGTTGTTGTCTGCCTCCTTGATGCTCAATTCGATGAACTTGGCGGCAGCGGCCTTCACAGCGACCGGGTTGTTTGTGAGGGCAGTTAGGGAGGAGGCGGCTTCGTATACGACGGTCGAGGCGCCGGCTTCCAGCAAGTCGAATATCAATCTCAAGTACCGAGCCTATTGTGACAGTCAGTGGTCTGCCTAGTCTTTCCTGTAGGCAAATAGCCAACAAACCTTGTTCTGAGAGTTTTGGACAGCATCCTTTCGGATAAATTCGAGCTCGACAAGCTGAAGCAACTCTTCTGCGTTAGGGATGCCTTCGAACACAGAACTAAGGTAGAGCAGGGCAGCATCGTGATCAATGCTAGCGAGAGCGGCGAAACCATTTCTTCGGCAAACCCCATCGCTCTCTCCTTCAAGGAATGTCGAAATAAGTTCTGAGGCATCAGGGATCAGAGAAGGTGAGTGTGTGTAAATGGAGGAGATGGCGAAAACGGCGTTCTTTCGGACGTAGGCATGTCGGTGTTCGAGACAAGATCGGGCTGAAGAAAGAAGAGGCTCGATGAGCTCAGCTTCCCTCAGCTTGCAAAGGAAGCGAAGGGTGTTTCCTCGAATGTATTCGTTGGGGTGTTGAAGATCGTTTCGGATACCGTTACTACGTAGCTATAGTTAGCCTTGCACGGCGGCGACCAATGTCAAACCTCGACATAGAGGCATGGAGGCATAGGGAACTGCGGTCGTACCAAACCAGAATCATTTCTTGCTTGAGCTTGCCTGTGCTGTCAAGCTTGGGGCAGATTTCATAGTAGAAATAGAGAAGCTTCTTGAGAGGCTTGTACTTGGAAGGCATAACGAAGCGAATGATATGCATTAGCAAGCTGGGCATGGGGTCACCGTTAAGCATGATGGTCAAGATGCGCTTCATAGTCTCGACCTTGCTCTCATCGGTGCCCTTCTCCAACTGCATGCGCAGATCGGAAACGGTGGGGACATCGGCCGCATTGTCCTGATGAACGAGACTGTACGCATTCTCAAGAAAGCCAGACATCTTGAAGGGTGTCGCCAGCGGCTGGCCGAGAAAGTTGGTGAATGTGTTTGTTGTAGATGGGACGTGGCTCTTAAGGGGAACGTTGGAGGTGGATTGGAGGTACTGGTATAGGTGGTATTGACTTCGGCGGTGGGGAGGCTCAGCTCAGGGGTTCAAGCTGCTTGAAAGGTTCAATTGTCGGGACAAATAGCAAAATGCGCCTGGGCCATTCGTTAAGTTATTCCAGCGCGCAATCGCTGTAAGTCGTTTTCTAGAAGTAAAATTAACCAACTCTGGACAGCTTCAACTTCAAGAAGATCTGTCCTGCCAGCGATGTCGAACAGGTGGCACTAAGCGGCTTGATGAGAGGGATGGTATCACGTGATTTGACAAGGGGGTCATGTACTGCGATTCGTAACCTCCAAGTACAGTCAGTATCCAACCTCCTAATGTTCAAGTTTGTGCCAATTGGTCAATATTTGGCTGAAGATGGAGATCTGGTCGGTTTGTAGAGTATTAAACAAGTGATAATTATTCGTTAGATCTCATGAAAAATTCGATTTCATGTTTTGAGAGCGTAAATACATGGAAGACGATAATAGCCCAGGTTGAAGGCCATGTACATACCTCCACTGTCTGTTGATTTAGTACTGACGGTGAAGGCCTTCCATCCACTAATATCAGGGTGGTGTAGGTGGCAGGTAGAGCTGTCCGTCCATCTGCCCCGCCAAAAGATGGTCCGTGCATATGTACACAACAGGTCCGTCCCGCGATTCTTTCTCAGCCTTGCGATTCTGAGGGTTTGATTTATTATTTCTTGACCCCAAAAACCAATACTTTCAATCAGATCTCCTACATACGCAGCCATGTCATCGTCAAACGAGCCTTTCTACCTACGCTACTAGTAAGTTCAGTACCTTGGCCAGTGCTGGCTTAAAGAAGGGCTTTTGCAATCAATACTAATGACGTCTCTGCAAACAGCTCTGGCCATATGGGCCGTTTTGGTCACGAATTTCTAGGTACGAATGGCTACAACTCCTTGAACTTCTCAGGAACTTCCTTCTAACAGAAACGCGATCAGAATTCGACTTCCGGGTTGTCGGCGATGGTCGCAGCGCGGTTGCCCGATATGCCAACAACTCCAATTACCGAAACGATAGCTTGATCCGAAAAGAGAGTCAGTATCACTCTTGATGTTTTTACAGTACTGTTTTGTCTGACAAGATTCTAGTGTGTGTCAGCTCCGTTGTAGTCGACGAAATCAAGCGCATCATCAAGACAAGCGAAATCACGAAGTACGCTGATACCTTTGCGCCGCAGCCTTCCTTGACGCGATTCTGACAATAAACAGAGAAGATGATTCAAAATGGCCACAGAAGAACAAAGACGGACGTCAGGAATTGGAAATCCGAATTGGAAACGATCACATCGCCTTCGAGGTTGGTTTAAGGAACCAGTCGTTTGGAAGACGCGACTAACGGCAAGCAGACAGCAAAGATTGGATCTCTAGTGGACGTCACAGAATCCGCCGACCCTGAAGGCCTGCGAGTGTTTTACTATCTCGTTCAAGATCTCAAGGCGCTAGTTTTCAGCTTGATTGCTTTGCACTTTAAGATCAAGCCTATCTGAATAATAAGCCACACAACGAAGAATGAACTGCAGCATCACCTACTCGAAATATTCAAACATATGGCAGCAGTGTTGATAATGGCAATAATTGAAATTGGCGCATGGCAGTCATGAATGATGGACGATACCCAGATGTCAAAGACGTGGGAGGTTATCGTGAAGAAGAGACATTCACGCTACGCATTACGAAATTAGAAAGCATACCTGAAAAGAAAGAAGCCCCATTGCAACAACGAACAATCCAGGAGACCAATCATTTGAGCGTTACTAACCCTTCCTTCTTTAATGTGTGGAATCATGCAGTCGTACATGATTGTCGAATAGTCGTTTCAAAGACCTTGAGAGGCTGGACAATGATACGATAATAAGTGATTGTATGGCTCCCAATTGCATCGAATAGCAAAAGAAATGATAGTTCTGTGCTACACGCCTGGCTGTGATATGCAATTGCGCAAACAAGTTTGAAGCTCCGAAATTACTTTCCTGGCAGCCACATAGTCGGGATCATCGAGCCGGCCGGGTAGAGCCGTCATGAGAAAAACGTTTTACCGGGCAGTGCGATGGAAATTGTCTGATTTCTATCATATATTAGGTACCCTCGGAGCGTATAGTGCATCATGGATGGATGTCTTCCTCTTCCTGACGAGGGCCCATCACCCCATAAGAGATGCAGGCGGGAACACAGTGGGGGATGCTGGGGCTGCCCGATGCCGCTTTTGTATCTGGGGCACGGCGCGGAACCTAATCAGCCCAATTCCTGATGTAACAAGAAGGAGGGAGAAAACAGAAAGCATCTGATTTTGGCAGCGACACTGACTCGGATTTGAGAATCATAGTTACCAAAAACTAGCCACGACTTGTGAAGTGAAAGATTGATACTTGTAGAATATCATTATCGGCAAATTGTTTTATCACAGTTTCGCTTCCTTCCATGATGGTGAAGGTCAAGCCATTGGATGGTAGTCTTGTTAAGGTTCAGCCTGGCCCGCAGAGATGGAACTGGACCCTAGTCCAGCCGCAGTGTTCGAATCTTAGCATATATTGGATCTCAGCTGAATGAGAGGAAAACATGACAGGAGCAGAACTCGATCGATATATTTTCATATTAAAGGTGTAGGTACCCAGGCACTTGAGCATCTTCTGAGAATACCTGCTTGCTTGCAACATCATAATTGAGGGGACACGCCAAACATGTGCTGATCTTTTAGGTCCTTCATTTGAGAGTCCGTCCTTCCATTGGATCCTACCGGGTGCTTCAACCGTTGTCACTAACAAAATTCTTTCAAGCCGTCCTGCAGAATTTTGGGTGCAAAAAAAAAGATGCCGCACCTCAATGCTCCTCGAGTCAATGTTACACGGCATGAGCCATGAGCCCAACTTCACCAACTAGGTCCGGTAGGTAGCGTGGTATGCTCTAAGATCCCTCCCTAGACCAAGACCTGGAAGACTTTCCGTCTTGCCGAGTGGAGGTCCAGTTAGACCCATGGCCCCCACATATCCGCTACAGAACCCCAGAGACAGAGACAGGCACGGCAGGGCAGCCCAGCATCACCGACCGACTCGACCTTGACCTTGACTGATTGACTGACCCTTTCTTTTGCCATCGGCCCATTCATTTACAATCTACCATTACTCACTTGTTTCCCGATTGTTTGCTCCAGCCTTTTTATCTCATGACCTGAGCTTTCATTGTACCATTTTTATTATATTGCTTGTTTCCCCGTCCTCTTGTCATGGGCACGCATACTACTTTCTGAAAAGGCTTTCTGCTGCAACCAGACTCTAGTCTAGTCCCCGAGATCGCCACTCGCTTGGTGATTAACACTAACTTGGTTCTCTCCTCTGGCATCGAATAGCGCTCGACGTCAGGCCTGTCCTTTCAAACTTGCATCGTCTATCAGCCGACTTAATACCCTCGATTATACTTTGTTCGCGTCTTAACTCACTACCTGCACTCCGTCGAGATACCCGCTGCTCAATTGTATCGTATCGTCTCACACGTCACATACAATGCCAACACCATCATCGAATCCGCCTGTTGAGGCTGCGTCGCCGCGCTCCTATAGTTTCTCGACATGTCCTGACGACGTTCAACATCAGCCACATCCTGCTTGGCAATCGCGCGGCGACGACGAAACTCGTGTCGACAGCATCGGTGTCCAGCCCAGCCCCGATCTTTCTGTAGATGGTGGCTCGCCACTCACCGTTGACGCGCCGCCTGCACCCGAGCGTCCAAACGACGATACCATCATGTATGATGGACGTCCATCCAATGATTCATCTTCAAGATCTACCACCATGTCGCCACGCCCGCAAACCGCTACCACTACCATAACAACCCCTATGCACGACGGATCTGAATCCGAAACCAAGGGAAGGGAGACCGAAATCGGTGATCAACTGAGCCGAGAGCCTTCCCATCATACACAACAAGCTACCGAATCCGAATCAGCTCTTTGCGAATCATCCAGGCGGAGAAGGTCTCCTAATCAAGACTATGAGTGGACTGATTTTGATGCGCAAGAAGATGAGCTCTGGTCCCCATCCATGGGTCCGGATTACTCCTGCATGCGGGTGAGCCAACTTTCGAATACCCAACCAGTATGATGCAATCTTCTGACAAACAAAGACTATACCTTCAACGCCATCTTCTTACCTACGTCCGGGTAGCAAGTTCCATGGCACACAGCAGTCAGAACGGCAAGTCTACGACGTGCAAGTCGAGATCAAACATGTCGACATGCGCGAGTCTTTCCTTTGTGGTTATCTTCGGATTCAAGGTTGGTACTAGGCACCCGTTAAGACTTATTAACGGCAAACTGACTACTGTTGAAGGTTTGACCGAAGATCATCCTACCCTCACAACGTATTTTGAGGGAGAAATTATTGGATCCAAGTACAGCTTCTATACCCAGCACGAGAACTGGGGCGCAAATAGCAAGGTCGATCTGAGCCACTGGGCCAAATTCACTGCTTTTCGTCCCTTCCAAAAGCAAGCTCGTAAGGGCCCCGTTACCATTCGCGATGCTGCTCAGCGAGAAACTATCTTCATGCGCTGGAAAGAGCACTTTCTGGTGCCAGACCACCGCGTCCGTACGATAACAGGCGCCAGCTTCGAAGGGTTCTATTATATTTGCTTTAACCAGGTCAAAGGTGAAGTGAGCGGTATCTATTTTCACTCTAAAAGCGAAAAGTTGGTCTTCAACGCTGAATGCATTGTGAACTTGTCACTAACTTCTCAAAGGTTCCAACAACTGGAATTAAAGCATGTGCCCGATCGAGGATGCTTCGCCGCAACGGAGTTCCGTTAGGCCTACGACTTCCAAATTACAACATACTGCACAAACTTGAAGCGTGACGCTGTCACGTGTATATTGACGATTATCTATCATGACCGTTCGCGTGACGGTTAAGGCGTGTTTGGTACTGTTACAACGCATAGATGGCAACACGGGAAGGACCGTGGACGGGTTATTATGACAACTTGATGAACATGCATGCGTTCCCTTGTGAGTCAGCAATGTTTGGGTATTTCTTTTCTGGGGTGGTTTATCATATATGAATGTGGAGCATAGGAAATTTCTGATGGGAGTAGAGCGAGGTTTTGCGATGGTTTCTTTTCGTTTCTTCTATTCTATTCCTCTGTCTCGAACTTCTTGAAATATCCACGTCGAAACGGGTTGAGTTCGTCTGCCGATGTCCCATCCAATGTGAGCTTTTGTCGATTTGCATAAGTCTCGAGGGCCGATTGCGGCACTTGTGAATCAGGAAGTCGACGGTAAGTAATGAGTCTCCTCGACCCTAGCAGGTGTCAGTATGGGCACAATGTGCAAGCAATACTACAAACGACTTACACTTGTTGAAGGGTTGGGTACAAACCACTACCACTTCCATGTAAGGATGTGTAGGGACAGGGATCTCCTGGTCTTCATCGTTGGCGGTTGGCATCCAGAACGACAACCGTCCATCGTCGACAAGAGTGTTGGCTGCAAAGTTAAGAATATCATCGAGCATCACCATGAAGCTATATGGCTTCTTGGGCGGTACGTAGGTTGGTTTCCTGTTATGGTCAGCGTGAGAGTTAGCAGAATCGGCTGAGGTACTACGAACATTCCGTGTTGCTTCCCTTGTTCTATCAGCCAAGGCGTCTTCTCAGGATCGCGAAGGCCAAGCACCCTCAATCCTTCTCGGACACCATAGGGCGGATCACAAACAATTCCATCCCATGTCCTGCGGTGTCTCCTGATGGGGGTGTTGGTTAAGTCTGCAGAAAATACATCTCCCAAGCAAGATCCAATGCCATATTGGTCAAAGTTCCCTTTAAGACTCTTCTTTCCACCCTCGCCACGTATGCTACGGCCATCGATATCGCTCCCAAAAGCGAGAGCGCCAAAGTGAGCACATGCAATGGGAAAGGACCCAGTCCCGACGAACGGGTCGTAGAACAGCTTGCCGGGAGCAGCAAGGGCGATGTTTGCCGTAACCAGTGCAAGCTCGGAATCCATACTTGTCGTAGAGATATATCCTCTCTTCTTCAAGTCGAAACGGACCAGAATATCCCGTGACGAGTTTCCGACATGGCGAGCAAGATACATCATCGTAGGGTCTGGAAGATTCAGGGGTACGCTGTCGTAAGGCCACATTTCGAAGATTGTAAACAAGTTATCGGGGTTGGTCATCTTGACAGGCCCGGTCCAGCCCAGGAATCGAAACGAGTTGATGAGTTCGATTCGCTTCTTGGCAGAGCGAGTCCCTTGGTAAGGATCGACATCAAACTTAAACGACTTGCCCAGGTAGCTATCCCAGATGTGCGATGTATTTGTCTTGACTGATTCGTGAAGCTCATCCAGAGTACTTCCTTTACCCCAGAGCTCATGAATGGATTGAATGAGAATGGATCTCTTGGCCAGGCGTTGAGCAGCTTCTACTGAATTCAGTTGAACGATACAAAAGGGGGACTATTCACAGTAAGTCTCTGGGGAAGTCATGTATTCAGTGGGATAACGAACATCTTGACTATAGTCGACTATTTTCATTTCCAGGCCTTCAACCAGAGCCAGGGCTTCGATCTCGGGAACCCGAAAGGTCTCATGCGCCTGGGCAAATTTTATCAAGAACTCCATGGTGGAATGGGTTTCAGGTCTCGTGGTTTGAAAAAAGTCGAGTTCACCAACTTTGTGGTAAAGTTGAGAGTGGGGGAGGAAAGGGCACACTGAGGCTGATAGACTACTTCCTCGTCAAGAAATCGCTTTCTACAGCAAAGCTACCACCCAGATATAATTTTTTGGAACAGATTTTCCAATGAATCGAAATGTCTCAGGACCTCTAACAAAATATTTTTTAAGAAATAGCAAAGTGCAAAAGTTTCTCTTTAGTCCTATTGTGAGGTTGCGTAAAAGATTCACCGAAAAAGACCCGGCTAAAATCCAAACCTTTGGTTTTGTGTTACCCTCCATTCGTGACTTACACCATTCAGCGGCTCAACTCACCAACATTTTACCGTCAAGGCATCGTCTTTTGTCTTAACTCTCTACCCTTCCGACATGTTTCCCGCTGCTGCGCCGTCGATCTATCAATCGTCGAAATGTTTTGTCACATACGGTACTATGGGCCATGTTGATACTAACCAAGCTCCTCGTAAAGGCAAGCCTTGGGCTGCAATTACGTCTTTAGATTTTATTCATAAGGTCAGTAATGTTCAGATATAATTGATATTGGATTAATATTTACCGATTCCAGGTCGACCTAATACTACCTGCAGAAGTACATGATGCAGTTAGTGAGCAACTTGCCAAAACTAGCAAGCCCCCACGCTATTCAAGAGTGGTAATGTCTTTGGGAGATGTCTTGCAGGGAGAATTCTTTACAGAGTACATCAAGAGAGGTCAGTGCAACTATTAACACTATTGATGTTTGCTAACATGATCTGTATCTGGTTAGGTGATATCCTCATGCTCTCAGAAGGACAAACGACTGTTGGCACTTTATTCACTTTGCGGGAAGGTACAAAAGCTGCCACAGTTCAAGTCTAGTCAAAAACTTACACTGTTCCAGGTGTTCTTGCAATGTTTGTGGATAAAGAAACGTATGAGCGTGCAGGCCTTCCCGGAAAGCCATTTGGCCCAAAGGGAGGAAGAGGAACCAAGCCTCGATGGAGTAAGTACCAACGGCGAGTCTCTCAAATATTCGCTGACCTGACGATCAAGTTATAACATACAATCTCAGAGATCCATCGATGTTGCGGGGAAAGAAGGGGTTTGATAGATTGATCTATGCCTGTAAGACCGTCTTCACTCGACCTATGACATGGCTATTTTGCGACAACACAACCCAAAGTAGGTACCACTGGCCGGAGCTTCACTGCCGAATCATGTTGTAGTTTTGTGCTAACTCTCTCAAGCCCCCAATCCAGACCCGATACAACAGTTCTTTCCCACAGCCTTCACCTCAACACCCATCGCGTCTCAAGATCTTGCCGTTCTCCAACCGAATCTTGATGTTGACCCAGAAGTTCTTGCTGAGAACGACCGTGAAGCCCTCGAGTACTTTGCTACAGAGAGTTACGAATGGCTCTCGCTCATTCGCCTGACCAGTCCACGTGTAAAGCCTCGGGACAGTATTGATCCCTACCTATCACGGTATTGTGTGCCCGGTGATAAGACCCAAGAGTCCAGGATCTGCAAAATAAGTTGGGAAGGCTTCATGTCGACGCAGTGGCTCCATGGTCTACTCATGGGTGTATTGGCAGTTTGCCCTTCAGGAACATGGTTTTCTCTTGGCGCCACATGTTTCTCAAAGAGTGTACCAGGAACAAGTGATGAACTCACTATCCTCAGACCACCTAATGCAGCCGGCAAGTATCTCATGTGGGAGATAAAGGCATCGACTTAGGTGTCTTCTAGTCCTGCTTTGATCGTACGTTGCGCTCTTCGCCGACGCCACCCTCGCCCAGGACGGCGTCTTCAATCAGTTTCCGTAGCTCAGCTTGGCCCTGGGGTGTGTCGAAATCTTCGCGTTGGGCCAATTCCTCGATTCTTCTTCGGAACTCCGGATCGATCTCCTCAGGGATATCTGTGGCCTCGTCCATCGTACCAACTGTGACTTTCATACCCTCCGGAGGTGGGGGAATAACTTCAGGCATAACAGCTGCTGCAGTCGAAGCAGGGTCATCAGCTTGCTTTACTTCGACCGTTGATAGATACTCGGCAACCGCAGGGAAATCCCCTTCTGCTTCGATCTTTTCTCTAGCTGTCAATCCTTCAAGTCCTCGGTGGCTAATGTTTGCGCCCAGCTCTTCGACCAGAACTTGAGCAGCGTCCTGGGTTTCGACAACAAACAAGGCCGTCTCGTTGTCTTCGTCTTTCAGGTCGACATCCACGTTAAATTCTCGAATAAGGGTCCGTAGAAGGTCGAGATGGTTGTAGCTGGCAGCGGCATGGACGAGAGAATAGCCGTGTTCATCTTGCGATGACGCCAATGCTGGTTTCTCCCTGAGGAGGGGCAGCAACGTGGGGTTATTGTCGGCTGCGAGGAGGAATGGGTTGGGGGTTGCCATGATAGCAGTTGTAATAGCTTAGTATCCGGATAATGGTTGGTACCAATGCGCGAATTTGATGTATTTATATATAAGTTCCTTGGTTTGCTATTGCAATTGTCGAAATTGATCAAACGCAGATTATGCGTCGCTATGACAGAAGATTTTTGGCGGGGTAGCTTCATGTGGAACCCTGGATTTGCGCCCACCATCATGGTGCCTGATGAACCTTCAGAGACTGGTTCACACTGCCTGTAAGCACCCGGCATCTTTTTTCTTAATAATTCATACGGCCGCTGACGCCTTAGTATCCATATTAGTATTACCAAAATAATCTTAATAGCCAATTGCTGCCTGTGCTGCTGGTAGTGAATCCGATGACATGAATCTGTAGTCGGCGTGACGCATGGATACTAGCCACTTATAAACTCTGCAGGGTAAGGCGGCAGTTTGCCCTCCACAATGTTCCTGCCTGATAGTGGGCAGTGACTCAGGAAACTCTTGCTGGTTACTAGGCAGGTACGACTTCATGAGCATACCTAATAACAAAAACAAACATAACTCTTCTTGTGACCACCCCTTATTTATTTGCGGTCTGACTCATTTTGAAGACCTGAAGCCATTACTGAGGCGGTGCGCCAAGGCAGTTTTCTCCTCGTTCCTGGCCCGCACCAATCGCCACAGCCTCATTGCCAGCTGAGTCTGTATAAAGGCTGGGAGTGTGATCTTCAGAATTTGGCCGCAATTCCCCTGTCCATTCAGATACCCTTCGGACGCTGTGGTGCACACATCCGGAAAACCTACGCCATACCTACCTACCTAGGAACCTTAGTATCTTGCCTTGTGTCTGTTCATTTGACCTTCCTTCAGTCAAAGGGAAAGGTGAGTTCTTGAATTCGCTCCTCCCCAATTACTTGACATTAATGGTATTCTCCAGATAGCAACAAAAGGTGCAGATTCAAAAATAAAAGTCGGGGTAGAACTGCAGAGCTCCTGCACTCTTGTATGAGGTAACATCGTCCTTAACCTCATGCACGCTTATCGCTGTTCTGTTCACTCTTTTCTCACACCCCTCCGTAGAATAGCTACGAACCAACGTTCGTTCCAAATTACCCGCACAAGATCAGACAAGATGTCTGCTCCATACACACCCCAGGATATCCAAGCCGTGTCAGCTGTCGTACGCGCTTTGGACAATGCTCGAAAGGACAAGAGAAAGCACGGATTCTCAGTCAAAAAGACCACTTTCGATGTAAAGGGATCAGCGGATGGTATCCAGGTCGATTCATGGCGCATGCAGGATTGGGACTACAAACGACCTAATCTGCCAACTTACGCCCGTGGTCTCTTCACGACAAAGACACGGAGGAACGAGCCAGAAATTGCCGTGAGAGGCTATGACAAGTTTTTCAACGTTGATGAGGTTCCCGAGACCAAGTGGAAGAACATTTTCACGCGGACACAAGGCCCTTACGAGCTCACCCTCAAAGAGAATGGTTGCATCATTTTTATTGCTGGACTGGAAGACGACACTTTGGTTGTTTGCAGTAAGCATTCAACAGGTGACCGAGACGACATACAGGTCAGTCATGCAAGTGCCGGAGAGCAACGCCTTGAACAGCAGCTGGCTGCTGTTGGGAAAACAAAAGCAGACCTAGCGCGAGAACTTCGCAAGAGAAATGTTACGGCCGTTGCCGAGCTCTGCGATGATCAATTCGAGGAGCACATTTTAGCGTACGGACCCGACAAGGCAGGACTATATCTCCACGGCATCAACCTCAACCTGCCAGAGTTTGCCACATATCCAAGTCGATTTGTTCAGGAGTTTGCTGATGAATGGGCCTTCCGAAAAACCGGTCTTATTGTTATGGACGACATCGAACAGGTCAAGAGTTTTCTCGAGGAAGTAGCTGAGACTGGGGCCCACGATGGCCGAGATGTCGAGGGTTTCGTCATTCGTTGCAAGATGTCGCATGATCCAGCCACACAGCCGTTCCAGGACTGGTTCTTCAAGTACAAGTTTGAGGAACCATATCTGATGTATCGCCAGTGGCGGGAATGCACCAAGGCTCTCATTGCTGGCAAACAGCCTAAATTCAAGAAACACACCAAGATCACGGAAGAGTATCTTCTTTATGCCCGGAAACGACTTGCCGCAGACCCAAAGCTTGGAAAGGAGTACAACAACAACCATGGCATCATTTCCCTCCGTGACGATTTCCTGAATTTCAAGAATATGAAGGGAGCAGATGCAGCTAATCTTGGAGACCTCGACACTCCAGCCATGACGGAGGTGACACAAGACGTGATTCTGTGTCCTATTGCTACCATTGGCTGTGGCAAGACGACAATCGCCATGGGACTCTCGCATCTTTTTGGCTGGGGACATGTTCAGAACGATAACATCTCTGGCAAGGGCCGCCCTCCACGGTTTACCAAGATGGTGTTGGACGAGCTGAAGGACCACCCTGCCGTCATTGCGGACCGAAATAATGCACAGAGACACGAACGAAAGCAAATCATCACGGATGTGAAACTCCAGCACACTACAGCCAAGCTTGTGTGTTTGAACTTTAAGCATGATGAAGAAACGATCGACGAAATTCGACGAGTAACTCAGCAAAGAATCATTGAGCGCGGAGACAACCACCAGACAATCCATGCAGCAAGCGATAAGGAAAAGTTTATTGGTGTAATGGAAGGTTTTATTAACCGATTCGAAGCTTGCAACCCCCACGGCCGACCTGACGATGGCTTCGATGCGTTCATTGACCTTGACCCGACAGCCGGCAGCCGACAAAACCTCGAGGTTGTTGTAACACAATTGCATAAGGTTTTCCCCAATCTTGTCAAGGAGGTTCCATCTTCGGAGGCATTTGATGCTGCCATTGATTTTGCTCTCGGGTACAAGCCAGAATTTCGACATGATATCCCTGATCGGGGTAAGAAGAACAACCAACAGCAAAAACAACAACCCAAGGCGCAAAAGCCAAGGAAACTAGAGTACATGTCTGTTAGTGTTCCTGCCCGCGAGGTGAACAATGCCCTTGAACAAGCCTTCAAAGGCACACCTAAGGAAACCTCTCGACTGCATACACAACTGAAGCAAACAAGACGTATACAGCCAAAATTCCACGTCACCCTGCTTCACAAGGCTGTTAGTAGTGCTCACCCCGAGCTTTGGGAAAAGTACACAACCCTTCATAAAGAAGTAGAGGCTGCCGGTAACCCCGAAGGAAAGGTTGGCGAATGTGATGTGATTCTTGAAAGAGTAAGATATTTGGCGACCTTGACCCGTATTGTTTAACACAGCTGACGTTTTACAGGTTGTATTCGACGACCGGATCATGGCCATCGTTGTTCGCCTTGCTGATCAGGACGATCAGTGGCAGTGTGTGAACCGTGTCGCGCATATTACAGTCGGAACTCGAGATGATTCAGTGAAGCCTAAAGAGAGCAATGATCTTCTAGCCAGATGGTTGGAAGTGGGTAGCTCCCCTGAGACCAAGATTGGCGAGGTTGTATTTGCGGGGAAGCCAACTGTAAAGGGAACAGTGATGCCCGTTCTGAGCAGATTTTAGAAATGGAGACTGTGGCATGGTATTTCAGGCTCGCGGTAATATCCTTGGGGTACCAGTGCTTGCACCTCAGACATAAGACGCCTAGGGCTATGGGGGCATCCCTCAACAACCAAAATATCATGTTGTAGAAAAGAGAAGGCAATATGATTCATTTCTGCGCACTGGCAACTCGATATGAAGGCTCTTACTTCAAGATAAGAACGATACTGGGTGCACTAAATATACTGATTCAATATAAGCACATACAGTGTGGCGTGGTGAGCCACAGAGATGGCCCCAAGATGGACAAGTAAAGTGAATGTCCGGCAGCTGGTAAGGGGTATTATAGGTACGACGAGAGTCAATGTGTAAAAGCAAAAGAGTGCGATGTAGGCCACGATGTCCAGAGTTGTTGTTCATTCATCGTCGAGAAAGCGACTGGCCAAAGCACCAAAAAAGGGTACCTCGAATCTAGAGAGATATCAACAACCAAACCTAAATAAGACAGAGATTAACCGGTCCATACCTGTCAAGAATTTCGGCGTCCTTATAAGCGCGTAGTGTGAGCACAGCAATTAGAGCAACATCACACAGAAAGAACAACCAACTAAAAAACGTTGACCATGAGAATAGGAGGTGAAAGACCATGATCGCCGTAAATAGCAATGCCGATTGCCATGCATGAAACCTGATGTACGTGTTAGACAAAGTTAAATGCTGGAAAAACGTTGTGTGATGGGCTTCAGAGGAGGCCAGAGGGAGTCAGTCCTACCTCACATAGTCACTATTTCGCTCCAGGATGAGAAGTATAATGGCTCCTATAGGCGGGAAAGCGACGTATGCCAGACATGCCTCATAATCTAAGCGCATCCCTAGACTTGTATCAAACTCGCTAACTTCTGCCACAGGTAAAGCACCAGGCATTGTACTTGACGCTCCAAAAGCCCGACTGTCGGGACTAATCGCCGCCCAGCCAGCTGACTGGCCATCGAAACCGCCCCATCCTCGCTGCGGTTGCGGATGTTGGAGCGGGGGAGGAGAAGCAACGGGGGAGAAAGATCGACGAGCATCGTACGAAGGTCGTGGGGAGGCATAGTCGGGCGAGGTAACACGTGAACGCTCCGGCGGAGAGGATTGATAAGGAGCGAAGTCCATGGCTTGAAGTAGTAGTCTCGATGGAGTTGTGATTGTTCAGAAAGCTTGGGCAAATATTGCGCCAGCCAGGGTAACGAGCTCTGTATGCGCTACTGAACGAACGGTGCTGGGTCGGTGAATAGTGCACGATGTATTCGAGCACTCGCACCTCCTTTTCACTATGAAAGCTGGGGCTCAGGATTTGATCTGCTCTTGAAAAGTACGATCTGAACTTCTATATGCAGCTGTGATGCGAGAAGCTGTTGATGGAGCTAGTTAGAGGCGGGGTGGTAGTAGGAGGTCAAGGGTCGTTGCTTGAGCTTCACAAATCCTCCACTGTAGACCTCGACGTCAGGGTACCTAGTTGAAGGCAGGTACACTACTGCCTTAGTGCCTGCGTCTTTAATAGGTTCCAGCCACATGGCTCAGCCACACTTGTTACATATTGAAGTGATAATTCGAGATTACTCGAATGTATAGTTTATCCATGATTAAACACATCTCCTTACAATATATGAAGATGAGACTAAGGTAAGGTGCAAATACATGTTGTAATTAGTTGTACCACCCCGAGTTTGAAGGAGAATCAATCGATCGTCCTTCCCATGACTGACCATATGTTGGATCAACGTGAAACCACCAAATCCTAAATGTACACTATTCTCTATGGTATCATGTGGGAAATAACATCTCTATCACAGAGACATGAAAGAGGACACCATTTACTTTCTGATGGCTGGTTCTGTTATTTAACCATGTCGAATTTTTAAACGATCCAATATGCTGTTGGTACATCTACACATACACAGCCTTTGCTAGGCCCCTTGTTTGTACATCATCATTGTCGATTCCCAACCCTGGTCTTATTCCCCATTCTTTTGGTCGCCCTTGGCCTCGTCTTCCAACTGACCTTTTCGACCCTCCAGAGCTAGCCACAAGCTTCGGCTTCCACCTTCCAGTGTGCTGGTGATGCCCAAGCCCGCGCCTTGGAGCATCGCGACCAATTGGGCGCGCAGTCCGTCCAAGCCACCCTCAATGCCGCCAACCCAGTTGATGCCAGACTGATCGAAGATCTTACCTTCGACACGGCCACCAACAAGAAGCAGTTTCGCAAGGCCGCTTTGGCAGGTAGCATCGTGATACCCAGGGTTCTTTTTCCTTGAGGGAGCAGGGAATTTGCCGGGAACAGGGGCTAGGACGCTCAAGGCTGCAGCAACGTGTGCTGGAGATACAGCGGGAAGAACTAGAGCCGCCAAAGGACCAACCATCACTGGCTCGATTTGGGCGTAATTGGAATCTTCAGGGACTTCGGCATTCTTGATAGCTTCGTAGGCGGCTGCAGACAAATCGTGGACAAGAGGGCCTCGTGCTGTTCGCGTCGTCTTATCAGAGGCAGCGGCAGCCTCAGGGTCGTAGAATTCAACAAGTTTAAGGGCTACGCGCAGCATGTTGGTTCGTACCACCTGTAATTGAACTAACGGAGTAATATCGACAGGTTCGCTTCCGGGGACTGCGTTGGGCTGAGGAACCGCAGAAAGAGCCTTCTTTAACTCTCGCCGCACAGCCGCCCATTCCACAGCCGTCAAGTTACTGTGCTGGAAGAACAAGATCAGAGGAGTCGTTCGAAGTAACGAGGTATAGGTTCGGATCAATTGGCTCTTCCTTGTTTCAACAGGACGAGCGCTTGGGGGTTTGGTCGCAGGGGCTTGATCGATCGGTTTTCGGATATCGCTCACGGCAGCAGAGCAACTGGGCGATGTCGAAATGCTACGAGCCGTGATCCATGATGTGTGGGGAAGCCGAGATTCTCTGCGCAATTGACGCAGACAGGGCGATACAGCCCGTGATAACCGGGAAGCCATGATCTTTGGCTATATCATAAAACAATTAGTGACAATTAACCAGAATGAGGTCCCAATGCTGTGCGTACATGAAGTTCTGTTGCTGGCTCTGCCGCCGTATCAAAAATTCCACCAGCGCTCGTAGCTAGCCTGATTGATATCAAACAATCGTCCACTCACAATCTTGGCCCGTGCACCGGATCAACCCACACCCGATCCCGGGGACTGCAGGGTACAAGGCCACTGAAGCCAATACCGATCTGTTAGGTTGCTGCTGGTGGACTAGGCTGATTACGCGCGACCTGACTGCCTACCTACCACGGCTTCGTCTTTTGATGTTGTTTAAGCATCGATAGCTTTCCTCTTCAATTTGCTAACTCACCGTACGATATAACAAGCACATCATAATATTTGCGCTCTTGACTCGACCCGCTACTTTGCTCTTCATTTGTCGATAAATTAATCCACGTCATTTTCCATCATGTCGACTCTCGAGGAGCTCGATGATCTCGACCGCCGAGACAAGGAGGATAAGAAGAGAGATGGCGACGACAAGAACCAGAAGAAGCCCACTGATGGCGATGCCGACATGAAAGACGCCGAGGAAGAGGACGATGACATTCTTGACGAAGAGATCCTTGGACTCAGCACACAAGACATCCAAACCCGCAAGCGTCTTCTTGAGAATGACTCTCGGATTATGAAGAGCGAGCTCTCTCGGTTATCACACGAGAAGGCTGCCATGGGCGAAAAAATCAAAGAAAACCTAGATAAGATTGCCAACAACCGGTGAGTTCTCTAAAGATAATCAATTGTCGGCGTCATCGCTAATGGCAGCTGGTAGACAACTCCCATACCTCGTCGGAAATGTTGTCGAACTGCTCGACCTCGACCCAACTGCCGAATCCTCCGAGGAGGGTGCGAACATTGACCTGGATGCGACTCGAGTTGGAAAGTCAGCCGTTATCAAGACATCTACACGTCAAACGATCTTCCTCCCTTTGATCGGTCTCGTGGACGCCGACAAGCTAAAGCCCGGTGACCTCATTGGAGTCAACAAGGACTCATATCTTATTCTCGATACACTTCCAGCTGAATATGACAGCCGTGTCAAGGCCATGGAAGTTGATGAGAAGCCTACAGAACAATACACTGATGTTGGTGGACTGGACAAACAGATTGAAGAGTTGGTGGAAGCTATCGTATGGCCAATGAAGGAGGCCGATAGGTTCAAGAAGATTGGCATCAAAGCCCCCAAAGGTAGAGTTTATCGCTGCGATACAGAAAAGGGGACATGCAGCTAACTCAATTCAGGTGCACTCATGTATGGCCCACCTGGTACTGGCAAGACACTCCTAGCACGAGCATGTGCTGCCCAGACTGATGCTACTTTCCTGAAGCTTGCAGGCCCCCAACTAGTCCAGATGTTTATTGGTGACGGTGCCAAGCTTGTCCGAGATTGCTTTGCGTTGGCTAAAGAAAAGGCACCCGCTATCATCTTCATTGATGAGTTAGATGCCGTTGGTACCAAACGTTTCGACAGCGAGAAGAGCGGTGATCGTGAGGTACAGCGAACCATGCTGGAACTATTGAACCAGCTCGATGGATTCGCTTCTGACGACCGAATCAAGGTGCTGGCTGCGACAAACCGTGTGGATGTTCTCGACCCGGCCTTGCTCCGTTCTGGTCGACTCGATCGCAAAATTGAATTTCCTCTGCCCAATGAGGAGGCTCGTGCTCAGATCATGAAGATTCATTCACGCAAAATGAGAGTTGACCCCGGGGTGAACTGGGGTGAACTGGCACGAAGCACGGACGAATTTGGAGGTGCGATGTTGAAGGCTGTGTGTGTAGAGGCTGGTATGATTGCGTTGCGATCAGGCAAGAACAAGATTGGCCACGAGCACTATGTTGATGCTATTGCCGAGGTGCAGGCCAAGAAGAAGGACGTAAGTATACGACATTTCAATGTCTTTCGCCGAAGAGCCCTGCTGACAGATTCAAACAGACGGTCAACTTCTACGCTTAATTGTGATCACGGTAAATATCACGGGACGGGTTACAGGTTACACGAGCCTGGGCGCTGGGGTTTAGACGTGATGAGGGCATTCATAGATCAATGTAACATTATCTCGGCGTATGCCCGCCTCTGCTTTTTGGAGGCAAAACATTTACGCTTCAAAAAAAAAGTAATCGGGTCTATCCTTTGACGTGTCCTATGTTTGTATAAGTTGAAGGTTGTGCACAAGCAAGTGGGTAACAGAAGAAATGTCCTCTAGAGCTTAGGCTGCCAAAATAAAGTAGTTGAGGAGCTCTTCTAAGCTGGCACAAGATGTCCAACTTATTTCATCTCTTATGCTTTTGAGGGTAATTCTTCTGATATCCTGAGGACAAGATATCAGGAACTTCTTTCTTACCGGAGAATATTTGGGATATTCTAATAGCTGTGTTGTAATTTCGACGTGGCCGAACAATCAACAAGTTGTATGTATGTTGTATATACTGACTGTAATGTCGTGCAACCGGCAGGCTGCAGCTAGCATCAATCAACCCTGCCGGAGCTTTTGTTCCACCGGTGAATCGAGATCGTCCTTCATCTCTGTTGTTAGAATCACTGCTGAAAGCAAGCATGTGCTTCTGTTGAATGGGCAATTCAGCACCAGCTAAAAACGACATCTGGCAGCGGAACGTGCCGATTGGCAGGTCGATCTTAGTCATCCCGCATCATGCCCGTTTGAGCCTGAAGCTTGTGCGGGGCCAGTCATAGTAAGTACGTCATGGTGGCGCTTGAGGAGGGCACTCATCCAAGGCTTGTTTGCGTAAATCTCATCGAAATGATGAAGGATAAGTGATGATGATGATGCTAAATGGTGACGGTGACGCTGATGCCCCTTTGTTAACGGGCCATCAAGTATTGTGTTACATATTGTTGTGGAACTCTTTGGTGTGCCTGCCTCTCAAATCCCAAGCTTTGTTGAGCTCTTGTCTAAGTATCCTGTACCTTTCCGTGCCTATAACCTGTCTACCTGAGTTGCAATTGAAACTGCCAGATTCCAGCCACCCACGACGACCGCACGGTGACGTGATAGATTTCCTTTTTGGTGGCTTGCCCTCTCTGCTGCCTTTTCCCACCTTCACCGCGCTTGAGCTTTACTTCATTTCACAACTGCTTTCATTCCTCCTTCATACTCAAACCAGTCAACATCGGCTGAGGTGATTGATATTGATTGCTATCGTGATACCCTTCCTACCTACCTAATCCTCCTGATCAACTCCTTGACTCGTTTTTCAAGGCAACGCCTCACCAAAGCCGAAATGAGATTTGTGAACGCCGTCCTGGCCGCAGTGGCCATCAACGGTGTTGCTGCCAGCACCTGGTTTCCTGGATCGAAGCCAGGTAAGCTACGATCTCGCTCTTGGAGAATCTTTGGACTGACATCAACATAGTTTACAACAAGTGGCATGAGACCGAGTTGGAACGATGGCTCTCTGATCATGATGTTCCATACCCCTCCCCAGCCGACCGAAAGGATCTCGAGTCCTTGATTGAAAAGAACTGGGATTCTTACGTGGTGTCGCCCTACAACAGCTGGGATACCAACCAGCTGAGTGCTTACTTGCAGTCTAAGGGCAAGGAAACCAAGAATGAAGCCGCCGCTTCTAAGGACAGCCTATTGTCACAGGTGAAGGCCAACTGGTACGAGACTGAGAACAATGCCCACTCTGCTTGGCTCAACGTCAAGGACTGGATCCTTGACACCTGGACTGAAAGTCAGCTAAAGGCATTCGCCGACAAGCACGGAATTCCCGGTAAGTGTGCTCCAAGCGATATTGTCCACCCCTTTGGTCGCACATCGCTAACCATGATATGCAGCCCCTCAGCCCCGCCAGCGTGACACTCTTCTTCAGAAGGCTCGCTCTAACTACGAGACTGTTGCCAAGAAGGCTAACCAGGCTTCATCTTACCCTGGAAACTGGCTCTACGAGACATGGTCTGAATCGGACCTCAAGGAGTGGCTTGACACCCACGGCTTCCCTGCCCCTCAACCTATGACTCGTGACAAGCTCATTGCCTCTGTTCGTCGCAACTCCCGTCTTGCCTACCTTAAGGCCCAGGACCAAGCTGCCAGTGCTACCGCCAGTGCTCAAGGTGCATACGCTACCCTAACCGACATGATCATTGATGCCTGGAGTGAGTCGCAGCTCAAGGAGTTTTGTGATAAGAACGGTATTGCTGTTCCCCAGGGTACCAAGGCCAACGAACTCCGCGCTCTTGTTCGCAAGAACAGAGCTGACATTCTTGGCGATAACATCTCTGGAAGCGCCGCCTCTGCCTACGGCGCTGCTACTTCCAACGCTCAGAACCAGTACGCCAAGGCCACTGACAGTGCATCACTCGCTGCGAAGGATGCGTTCAACAAGGCCGTAGGCACTTGGTCTGACACCCGTCTTAAGTCCTACCTCGACGCTCGCGGTGTTCCCGTTCCCCAAGGCTCCAAGAAGAACGAGCTTGAGGCTTTGGTTCGCAAGAACGCTCACGTTGCTGCGCACGGCGGAAATGCCTGGACCTTTGACGACTTCAGCTACGCCAACTTGAAGAAGTACCTAGAGCGCAGCGGAAATGCTGCTGCCAAGCAAGCTTCTGAGAAGAAGGACGCTACCCGTGATGAGCTTTACGACGCTGCTCAGTCCGCCTACTCTTCTGCTTCATCGGCCGGCGGATCAAACTGGGCCTCTGCCACTAGCTACCTTACATCCGCCACCAACTCTGCTAAGCAGTCCGCCTTTGATGAGTGGTCTGAGACCGACCTTAAGGCCTACCTCGACAGCTATGGTGTCCCAGTCCCACAGGGATCGAAGCTCGAGGATCTCAAGGCCGAGGCCCGAAAGCAATCCACCTACTTTAAGTATGGTACCAGCTCGCCATCCGGAACCCTCTTCGCTAAGCTCGGAGATACTGCTCGCGATACTTACAACTGGGTTGCAAGCCAGCTTCAGCTTGGTGGTCAAGCCGCCAAGCAGAAGGCTGCTGAGGCCGAGGCCCAGGCCCATGCCAAGATCCGTGAGGAACTTTAAAGCTTATGCGTAAAGGAAACGAAGTCATTACGACGACGGTCGGGCATATGCAGTTTTTGAAAAGGCGATGTTCACATGGTTGGCCGCCCGGTGATACGATGGGGAGATGTGGCCATGAGTGGCAATAGGTCGGTCAGTCACAACATTAGTGCAATTCCTGGTACTTCGGGTTGTTTGTTTGTAGCAGGTAGTTATGTATTACGAATCCTACTTTACTAATTTCCTACATTCTGTCTTGGTATGATGCTCGTCGGGCTCCCTCAAATTGTAGTTGTTAAGTTGTGTTAAAACAACAAGTGAGTGGCGTAGCTCTTGATGTCTGTTTATGAGCATCTTGAATTAGGCTTGGCTTAAAGACATTTACAATACACTCTGAACCTTGGTACAGTGGTGACCCCCATCCCCAGCTACGTTCACTTCTGATATATAACAGCCCCAGAAGTGAAAACATATGCTACACTATAGAAATTCTTAGAACATTCTTTTCGAGATATCTTACCACAATTATATAGTATCCGATAGCTAGAGTGTTTCTTTAAACTTGTACTAAATCCCTGTAATAAAAGCAGACAACTCATGATATTTGATGATCACGTTGATTGAATATGTCAAGCAGTGAGTGGGATGGGCTTAAGAAGATCAGAGTTGCTTCTACATAGACAATGCATTCGGATTCTGTGTATGTGCTAATTAACTGTGACTAAGAGATATTCTTTTGTGTCCTAACGCCATCGCTGGAAGAAAGCCTACCGCGACCAGTTCACCAGTTCTAATGATGAATTATTGTTCAGATATATGATCATGCCCACAGTCTGCATGTTCCATCTGCACCAGCACTGAGACACCACGGGTGCTTGGGGTGCCAGTCTACATCAAGAACACCAAGCTTGTTGACGACTTTGTGGCCTCTGAGCATCTTGACGGGCACGATTGTAGCGTTTTCCATGAGGTCGCTCACAACCTTACCATGGAAGATCTGAAGGGTTCCATCATCGCTGGCATCAGCGAAGAGAGGAAGGCTGCGATGATACTTGACAGCTCGAATGGCCTCAGGGTGAAATCGCATCGTCTTGTAAGGGCGAGCTGATAGATCAAGATCATGCCAAAGGAGTCTTCGGTCATATGAACCAACAATAAGGTTATCGCCACCAGGGTGCACATCAAAGGAGGAAATCCAGCGGGCACCAGGTTGGATGACCTTGACAAGCTCTTCGCGCTGAAGATCGTAGCATCTGATCATGCGCTGAGTAGCAACGAATAGCAGTGGCCTTGAAGGATGGAATTGAGCTGTTTGGGCGAGACCAGGGAGCTTTCGGAAGGGGATCTGAGTAAGGTGCTTGGAAAGAGTGTGCATGGCGACTGAGCTTCGTTGTCCGGTTGGAGAGACCGTGAGGAGATATTCACCTCTTCTGTGCCAGTTAATGACCTTGATTGTCGACCTAACGGTGGCCATGAGGAGAACTCCTGCGGCCTCCAGTTTAGCGCCGGGTCGCGACCACTTGGCAGGGGGTTCTTTCTTAACGCCGTTGGCTGTGCTAGATTGCGCGCCATTGGTGGCATAGCCAAAGCCAGCATCGAGAACTTCGCGACTCGCCTTCTCCACGGCATCACTAGCAACTGATGGGATCATGAAGAATAGATCTTCTCCGGCGGCAGCTGCCAAAACAAGAGTCTCCTTGTTGGGTCGCCATCGAACCATGCTGACAGGCTCCTCGCTGCTGAGCTTGGCCATCCATTCCTGATGACCGTTCAAAGTCCACACACGGACTGTACCATCATCACCACCAGAGGCCACAAACTCTCCATCAGGACTGAAAGAAACAGAACGAACCCGTCCGTCGTGGCCACGGAAGATGGTCTGGTTAAGGGTGGGGAAAGGCTTGAGATCTTCCGGTCGTGGGAGCTTCGGCAGCAGAGAGTTGGGGTCGATGTTGAGCCTGTTCTTCCTGATTCGGGGTGCAAGATAAAGGTCCAAACAGCGGTCAAAACGTTCCTTGACAAACTCGCCGTAACCGGGAACCTTTCGGAGCGAGTCGAACTTGGCGGGCAGATACTCCTTTTCTCTCTCTTCAGGGTCTTGGTTCTTCCAGGCTTCCTTCTCTTCTTCGGTAGGGAGATATTCAGGTGGAGGGTTATAACTGAGATCGTATCCAGGAGGAGCAAGTTTGGGGGCTGGGATGTTCATGACATGAGGATCCTGTGGCTCCTCGTTCGCCCACACGTCATAATAAGACTCCTCCTTCTCCTCCTCCTCTCGTTGGCGTTCCTCCGGGGGCTTGTAGGGCAGAATACGTCCCTCCTTGATAGCACGGACAAGCTTGGCGACTCGCTTTGCCTCGTGCTTTGAGGGAATGAATCGCCGTTTCGGCTCTGGAGCGGCGCTGAGAGGCATCTTTTCTTCAATGCTTGTGAAGTACGGGACCATGTCCTACATAAGTTAGCAACGAACAAATACCAGGCAAGAGCAAGGGATAGGCATACGGGATAAGGGTCGTAATCCTCGTTGGGGACCTCGTTCATCTGCAGTCGCTTGAGAAGCTCGAGTTGATCCTGGGTAAGGTCCAGGGGCTTTCCAGTTTCAGGATCTGTCAAGCCAGTCCAGCCCTTGGGGATCTCAATGCTGTCAAGAAGGGCATCAAGGGCCTCGCCAGTGGCCGGACGCATAATCTTCTTGCCATTGATGTCGTAGCCGATGTGAGGGTAGGAATCGTAGAAAGAGAGAGGAATGTCTCCGATGGTGTTGACAGGGCCTTGGGCATCAGAGTCATCACTGTCATAAACAGGATCGACCTCTGCATATTCGTAACGCTCGCCTCCATTGGCATCCTTTACGACACGATAGTTGGGTTCAGAGTTATCGGCATCGAGAGCAGGTGGTGCTCCGAAGCTGTGATCGGCATCGGAAGAGGCATCATCGCTGTGCGCATCATCGTCATCATCGTTGTCGTCTTCGTCTTCGTCGTCTTCGTTATCATCGGAAAATTCGCCGTTCAGTTCTCCTTCAACGTCGCTTTCTTCAAAGTCTGAGCCGTCCTCGCTTTGAGACAGAACACCGTCAAATTCTACACCGGCAAGCTCATCATCGACAGGAGCAGGCTCCGCGATGACTTTGCGCTTACGAGAAACCAATGTTGGCGCCATTGGAAGTTATGCTGAGGGTCAATCAGATATTTGCCAAAGGTAAGTCTGTACCTACGACAAAAGACTAGAGTTGATCTTTTTTTTTTTGCGACAGATAAGATAAGGGAAGTTGGAGGAAAACTGGGTCTGTGTGGGACAGTATCAATGTGGGGCCTCCATTGCTCTTAAGGTATCCGTATCTGACTTACAGATAGTACCTTCAATATTGAATGTTGACCTGCTATAAGTCTATTCGTTGCCAAACAATTATCCAATATTTCGATTATGATAGCACTTGCCAATAATTAAGGTATGTACACGGTAGAGCAAGTTGATTTATCCACTTCAGTAAGTTAACTCACTTCAACTACAGTTACTAGTCAAGAGATCAAGGGCCGACAGTTGAGAAACTGAGTTATGAAAGGTCCCTTGCAAAATTATAGAAAACAAAATGTTATAACTTACTCTTACAGAACAGAATCAGACGCACTTTAAAAAGTTGTTGGTCCCTGGAATTGCCAAGAATAGTTCTAGTAGCATTTTAAGCTTAGTCCTCCCAACGCAACGACTTGACACAGACGCTTTTGTCTAGGACTATAAGTGGCGTCAAAACGAATTCTTTACTGTCGAAAAAGATCAGACTGAACAAAAGGTTCGAAAACATGTGAATGAAGAAGTAGGTGAGCTTGTCATGTAACACGATGCTATTGGATTAGCGTCAAGATATCTCTGTCTGAAAGTTGAAACTATGTTTCAAATAAGGGCCACCTGGAATGTATCAAAGGTCTGTTAATACTGGCATTCCCATGGCAGATCCGAAGATCTCGAACCTAGACTAGGCAAGCAGGAACAAACATTCAATAACCCGGTTTAGGTGTTGTGGCTTGTAAGTGTTAGCTGAACGACAATAGCATTGCCTATTGTCCAGTTCCAGACTTAGAGACCAACGTAATGTTTTGTGGCTTGCCTTATCAAGACCAGAGGCGGCCAGTCAGTGTGTATAAGCTGGTGATAAAGTCTAGATCCAGTTCTATTCCGACAGACTGGTCTGGTTCCTGCATTGAGCTTTTAGTTTGGTTGGGCCATGGCACTGGTATTCGGAGAAAACAGTTTCTAATCACAATGTATATTTTCTAGAGTCTCAAAGTCTACTTTGCTAAGGTTCGTCAAGAAGAAGTCGGGCATGCCGAACATCTATAGCCATGATCTTGGCAACGGCTCTTGACTCGTTCGAACAAGAAAGGCAGGCTGTAATAGATAGAAAATCTATAAAGCCCATCACGTCCTCGTCGGTACCTTTCATTGTCTTCATGTGTTTGAACCAATCAGTCCTCAGCATGGCTCCTAATCACCCCTTCACTTTATTAGCGACGTTAGCATTACTACTGACACTAGTCAGTGCCGTCGCTCCTGCCGTCGATCTTTCCTACAGCAAGTACAAAGGAAAGGATGTCGGGAATGGGGTCACTCAGTGGCTCGGTATGAGATACGCAGCACCGCCTGTTGGTGCTTTGAGATTCATGCCTCCTCAAGATCCCTCCAGGTCGCGGAAAGTAAAGGATGCAAGCAAAGTAAGCATATTCTATTCCTTCCATGGGAAGTCGTAGCTAACGAAGTTTGTCAGTTCAAATACAAGTGTCTTAGTTCGGGGGTATCAGCCCGTCTAATCGGTAAGACACAATCGGAAGATTGCCTGTTTATCAATGTCTTTGCACCTACGAATGCCACCAGAAAGGCGAAGCTTCCTGTCTATATCTTTATCCAGGGAGGCGGCTTTAACAGCAACGCCCATCCCAGTATGGATGGTACTGAGCTTATCCAAGCTTCCGGCATGAACATGATCGTTGTGACTCTGAACTATCGAGTGTCAATCTTCGGCTTCTTGTCACATGGTGACAAATTACAACCAAACAACGGCCTCCTCGATCAGAGAAAGGCATTGCAATGGGTTCAGAAGTACATCTCAAGATTCGGAGGCAACCCTAACCACGTCGTCCTAGGGGGTAGCTCCTCTGGGGGTGCGAGTGTTGCCTTCCATCTGACTGCCTATGGAGGCAGAGATGACAAGTTATTCCATGCCGCCGCAGCCGAATCCATCTCTTCGTCGCCTATCGTGACTCTAGAACAGGCCGCCTACAGGGCTCAAGGCGTCATGTTCCAACTCGGTTGCACTGAGGGGGATGCAATGGCATGTATGCGGAATAAGACATCCTTCGAGCTATCGGCAGCCCGAAAGACATTTCCAGCTCCTGGAGGTACCAATGCTCCGCTTAGCATGTGGATGCCTGTTGTCGATGGAGACTTGGTCAGAAACGCTCTGTGGGACTCTTTCAGTAAAGGCAACTTTGTCAAAGTGCCTACCATCATTGGCGCAACAACAAATGAGGGTATCGGATTTGCTCCCGCTACATCTTCTCAAGCACAGTCTGATAGTTTCTGGCAAGCCGAATATCCCATGATGAACTCATCTCACACGGCCAACATCAGCGCCTTGTATTCCGACGAGACAACCAAGTGCTCGACTCCTACTTGCTTCAGCCAACAGTTGAAGGATTCATACGGCGATATGCGCTTCATGTGCTCGGGAGTTTCTTTCACGAGCGCAATGTCCTACTGGATGCCCAAAAAGACATGGAATTATTGGTACAACGTCCAGAATAGTCCAGGTGGAGGCGTGACCCATGGCGCCCAGGTGAATGCCATATGGGGGACCGGTCGAGGCTCGCTACCAAACAGCTACTTAGCTGGGGGCGTCAACGCGAACATCACCGCCGTCATGCAGGGATATTGGGCAAGCTTCATTCGTTCATATGATCCCAATAAGTATCGCTATGCAAACACTTCGGTTTGGCAGGCTTACTCAAAGACTCAAAGGCAACGCCTGGTAGTCGACACAGGAGCCAGAACTAGCTTGCAGAATATGACACAGACTATGCAGAATCGGTGTGATTACTTTGATTCAATTGCAAGTTTAGCGCAGCAATAGATATAGTTTATAGTAGCTATAAAGAAAAAACTATTAAGATATCGTTCATATTCCCATATGTCTCAAATCCAATCTCACGTAGAAATAGTGTGTGGTTTCTTATAGCTCATTCTCGTATTATATAATATTAAAGTATCTAGTAATCTTCTCGCCTTTCCTCTTCTTGTTATCCTGTTTGGTTTTCTTCTTATTACTTACTGCACTCACCCCACTCTGTGCTTGCTTTGTGTCATCATCACTGTCGTTCCTTTCTGTATCAAAACCTTCAGGGACTTTGCGCTTTGCTGCAGGTGATTTATGGGACTGATCCGGCTCTTTCTTGATCTCAAGAGCCGGCGTTGCATGGTTCTGTTCCTCTTTTGGAATGCCTCGATGTTGCTCCTCTTGTTTCCTCGTCGTAGTTGGCTTTTGCCCTCTCGCAACGTTGAAGAAGTTCTTGATATTTGATTTGTTCTCCTTACTGTCTAAGGGAACTATAAAAGCAGGAGAGTTATTTCCCACCTTTCCCACATCCTTACTAACAGGGTATATCTCTAAGGCTCCCTCGAAAGGCCTCAAGAGCGACTGTAGCTGGTCAGACCACTCGTATTGAGATGGGTTGAGCCAGCTTGTGATTTCAGGTGACTGTGGCTCCAGTATGACGGGCATGCGAGTGTGAAGAAACTTCAACTGCGGGTTCGAGGCCGTAGTGATTATTGTGTACGTGTACAACTTCTCCTCTGAACCTGCCGTTCGTTAGCGTTGACGTGTTTTTGTAGGGTTCTAATTAATGCATTACCTTCGTACTGTACACAGTCCCAAAGGCCAGCAAAGCACATCAGCCGCCCATCCTTCCGCTTCACATAATGCGGAAGTTTCTCTTTGCCGCTTTTGAGCCATTCGTAGAACCCCTGCGCGACAACGATACACCTTTTGCGAGCTTTCATGCTGGCCCATAGGCCTCCCGGTGAGCTGAGTGAGTCGTCTCGGCAATTGATCGTCTTGAGCATCGAGCCAGAGTCGGGATTTCGCTTAGTCCATGATGGGATAAGGCCCCATTTCATTGACTGTAGTTTATACACAGTAGAGTCGCCGAGTTTTACAGAAGTCATGGTCGAAGTTTCCTGAGATTCACGGTCACCAGGTTGAGACCCAGCACCTCGATCTGGAGTATCGGCACGATAGACTACGCCATGGTAGCCAGGGGCAAAATTGTAGCTGCTTCGAGGGGCGCCATCTCCAGCATCTTCCGGAGCATCATCAACCTCCAGGCCGTCGTCCTGGAGCATTTGGCGGATTTCAGACGGCCGCTATACGTTGAATTAGCCAGCATGCCACAGCCACAACAAATGCGCACTCACCAATGCTAGCGCGTATCTTCCACACATACTTCACGAGTTAGAATTATTTTGGTTACTGCAAGAGTTGGCCTTTCGATTTGCGGCATCGTTCACTCGTCATAACATAAACCAAAAACGATGACGTATGACAAAGAAGGGAAGTATGGCGGACGGGATTGCTTTGCTATAATCAAACACGTGATCATGTCAATTGAGGAAGGGATAAAGATAAAGACACTTGTGGTATCGCTATGTTGACATTAATTCCGAGTTCTATCTTGATCCATACTCCCAGACAATTCAGGACTTGTCTTATACCTTCCGACGAGACTTTTGCTTCAGCGCGGTCTCCTTTTTCCAGGCATCCTCGAACAGCGTCGGCTTCTGCTTGACATCGCTGTCTCGAATACCTAAGCGGCGAACAACCTGGAACGCTCCAGTGCCGACTGACATGGTCTGGCCCATAATGATACACTCACTGACACCCTCGATCTGGTCTGTCTTCATGCCAGCTGCAGCTTCAAAAAGATGATCTGGAGTCTTTTCGAACGAAGCGAGCTGCAGTACGCTGTCACGCATCTTGGACAAACCGAAACGCGTGATGCCGAGAACTTCGCCCTTATAAGTCATGACATCGGCAAGAAGTTGCATGTGACGGGGATCGATGTTCATATCCTTCATGACTTCGCCAATCTCGACGGCGATAGTGGTTCTCGCAGCTTCAATGCCCAGTACGTCTCGACATTCCATAACGTTGTTTGTGCTCGCCTTAGTTCCGATGACACCCTCTGTAGTCATACATTCTCGAAGTCCGTAACCCTCGACAAGGACTTCATGCGTGCCGTTTTCTGCGGTCTGGATAATCGCACGAGTAGTTTCAGAATAACCGGATATAGGCACATTAGGCAGCGCCCGACGAAGAAAATTGGCTCTGAGTAACATGTCTCCGCTGTCGGCAGCTTTGCTTCGGGCAGTTGTCTTCTTCACTGCTGGGTCGCTAACGTCGCGAATTCGTACGACAATTCGGTCTCCGTCAATTGACAGATCATCTCTCTGCACCTTGAGCTTGCGCTGTTTGCAGATGGCCTCAGCAATATCATAGGGACCGATACCGAGATGCATGTCCGAAAGTGCAGTTGGATCAATTTGTAAAACAACATTTCCTTCTGTCGTGCGCCATTCGTCTTCAACAAAACGCAAGATATCGGAGATGTACGTTTTCTCGATTCGCCCTTTAACAACTCTCGCGGCTTCAATCTGCTCGTTGTTCTCCAAAGGACATGTAATGACCGGCGTACTAATGGTTTTGGATGCATTGATGATCTCCTTGATTCTGGGAACACCACCTGTGATACTCATACCAGCAACGCCAGCGAAATGGAAAGTCTTAAGCGTCATTTGAGTACCTGGTTCGCCGATAGATTGAGCACCAACCGCTCCGACAGCGTGTCCAGGTTCAACATGAGCCTTCTTGTACTTTTCCAAGCACAATTTGATAAAGAGTTGAAGAGTTGATAGGGTGACTTTGGCGGTTCGGTCGGCGTGGTCTTGGGCGGTCGGCTTAATCACTTTATCGCCCTCAAACCCAGCGAGCTTTCTTACTGTTTCCAACTTTGATGCCCTCTCTTCGACGTGATTCTCAATGGCTCTGAGAAATCCTCTCGCGCCCTCATGCTCATCAATACCATAATCACTGGTATCTTCGTAGTCCAGTACCTTGCCATCAACCAATGCCTTTCGGACATAACGTTTTCGCTCGTGTTCCAGTTTCGAGTCGCAGAAAGATCTGATTTCGTCCGGTGTCATAGAGGCCTCGCTGTTGTCGACCGTCAAGCTTTGTGCATGGGTCCAGGTACGTTCGAAATGGACTGGTGCCGCTGAGCCTTCCATGTCGACAGGATCGAGTTTATCCGCGCCAAACTGGAACTGGACGATGCCACCTCCTGACGTTCGAACTGTGTCGTCGTATTGGGTTGACAAGTCCTCAAGTGATTTCATGAGTCGTCGAGACATGTACCCAGTCTCAGCAGTCTTGACAGCTGTATCGACTAGACCTTCACGGCCTGACATAGCGTGGAATATAAACTCCGTCGGGGAAAGACCACTGTAGAAACTGTTCTTGACGAAACCTTTAGAAGGAGGCTGCCGAGCGTTCTTGTGGAAATGGGGAAGCGTTCGATCCTGGAACCCGTCCGCCACTCGAGCACCACCGATAATTTGTTGTCCAACAAGCGCTACCATCTGGGCGACGTTGAGCTCTGATCCCTTCGATCCAGATTTAGCCATGACAAGCGGGGCGTTGTTGCGGCTCAAGGTCTCGACACAATAAGATCCTGCTTGCTGTCGGACTTTACTTAGAATACCAGACATGAAGTTCTCCAGTGACTCTTCTTGATTGCAGCCGGCCGCCTTCTCAAGCTTTCCTGCCTTGAAGGTTTCAATCAAGTCATCACACTGCTTGTAAGCGGCAGCAGCAAGCCTTTCTTTCTCCTGGATGAGCGATTGAGGGGGGAACACATCTCCGATGCCAATAGAGAACCCATGATTTGTGAGTTGTCGCGCACAAAGTTTAGCCAGCCTGTTCATGGCCGTCACAGCCTCGTCTGGTCCGAAATCACGTAGAATGATATAGAAGATCGAATCTTTTTTACCATCTCCCACGGTGGACTTATCCATGCGACCACACATTACCTCTGAGTTACGAACCACTAGCCAGCCATCGTTAGGGTCCATATCGGGGCATTGACCAGGCCGGGCCTTGTATGTTCTGCATTTGGCGTCCAGATTCACCTTGACTGGTGAGTCCTTGTTGGGCCGCATCAACATACTGAACAGCTGTTTTCCGGTCCAAAGTGACTGTGGCGCAATGATAGCAGGGGGTGGTAAGTCTAGGTGCGTCTTGCCATCCATCATGTGCATGCAAAGATAAGTGAACGTCTTTCTGTCAAAGAATCGATCTTTACCGCTCAGAAGATATGCTGCAGTGATGAAATCTTGCGTAGCGGCAATGACAGGTTCACCGTTCTTGGGAGTTGCGAGGTTGTGTTTGATGCCCATCAAGTTGATGGCCTCAGCACGAGCTTCCTCGGTTTGTGGAACATGAAGATTCATTTCGTCTCCGTCAAAATCAGCATTATAGGGACCACAGACACATTCGTTTAGCCTGAAGGTTCTCCAAGGTCGGACTTTAGCAAGATGGCTCATGATACTCAGTTTGTGCAGGGACGGTTGGCGATTGAAAAGGACGATATCGTTATCCTCGAGATGTCGCTCAACGATATCCCCAAACTTGAGATCCCTGGCTATATATTCTCTGTTACCGAACTTCAGAGACTGTAGATAGCCACCTTCGTCCGACTTGATGACACGCTGAGCTCCTGGCCAAATGTCAGGTCCATTTTTGACACATTGACGCAGCTTTTCGATGTTCTGCCGCTGTACCCTTTCAGGGTAGGTCAAATTCTTCGCAACTAACTCAGGCACAGCGACCTGGTCGATACCAAGGTTTGGATCCGGGGAAATGACTGTTCTTCCAGAAAAGTCGACACGCTTTCCGGAGAGATTGCCACGGAAACGACCCTGCTTGCCTTTCAAACGCTGACAGAAACCCCTTGTGGTTTTGCCAAATCCGGGTTGCTGGAGCCCAGGAACGTCACTGTTAACGTACATGGCGATTTGAGTCTGTAAATATTCCCACTGCTCCATGATAGTCTGAACTGGAGAGCCTTTTTGCAAGGCGGATCGAATCATTCCGCTGACCCAAACAATATCGGCTAACTTGGTGGTGATGTCGTCCTCGTTACTGGCATTATCCTGGGCGACAGATGGTCTGATACAAACAGGGGGGGCAGGAAGGAACTGCCAGATAAACATCTCGGGTCGTCCCTCAGCAGGATCAAGCCCCAGAAGTTCACAATCTGTAGGGCTAATCATCTTAAAAAGATTGAGAACTCTGAGTGGATTCAGATCCTCCATGGCTTTACGAAGATGCTTATCGAGCTCGGGATTCTCGCGTTTCGCGTCATTGAAAGACTTGTCAAACTTGATCTTACTCTCTGGAGGAGTTTTCTTGGCAGAAGTTGACTTGTTGTAAGCAACAAACTTGTCGTGAGCCAGCTTGAGAACGCCGATCTTTCGAATTTGGCCATTGAGAGATCCGCAATAAGGACATGTCTTAATTTTTCGGCATTGTTCGTTTATCCTTTTGCATATTTGCGTTCGTCGCAGATTGTCGAGGAATGGTCGTCTTAGTTCTTTAAGAAACTGCTGTCTTTCTGGTTCCTCGAGCAAAACTCGGCCGCAGTCCTGAATCGGAATTAGATATTTGGGGTCTGAGATTGGAAATTTCAGTTATGGCCATACCTTGCAGATTTCTTGAAGAATCGACATGATGAAACGGAGATAACCAACGTGGAACGCAGGCAATGGTAGACGAACATGGCCAAAATGCCCGTTGCAGTCTTTGAGAGATTCTAGGCATGTCGAGCACCTCCCCTGCTTACTGGAAGTTCCCTGAGAAGATGTGAGCTTGTTGACGAAATATTTGTGCCCAGGGTGAGTCACTCACCAGTCGAGAGTCGAGAGGACCATGGCGGTATGGGGCGCGGTTGTTCTCAATATCATATAGTAGGCGATCGGAAACCTCGAGGACAGCTTGATTGGCAATGTCCTGGTTGGACCTATACCAAGGGAGTCAGTGTTTTGCGGCAATATGACATGGCGATCGAAAGACTGACTGGATACCAAACTTGATGCCTTTGAACCGCTTTGGCAGCTTATCCACAAGCTGCTGCTTGACAGGACTATCCGCAGAACCAGATATGGCCATTATGAAGACTCAAGTGATGATGATCGATGCGAAAGGGTTGCAGGCTTAAGCACCGGTAGACGTCGGTAGGAAGTAGGAAGGCGCAAGCTCGTGGGTGGTAGTTGCTCTAGTCTTGACTTGACGAGGGAAGGTCTGCGGGCGACAAGGATCGTGGAATTCGGAATGGCGATCACAACAAGCTTAGATTAAAAGCTGCTTGCAGTTTTGGAGTTTCGCATGCGACGTACATGACCAGAAGCTCGAGGTCGCGACGCAGACTGCGGATAGTCTATCAAATTGAATGTAGAACGAAGGACGTGGGTTTGGTCGCAAAATTTCCATCGCCTGCGAAGAGGGACTCGGCGCTCTTAGTCTTAGTGTCTCGTGCCCCACCACACTGCCGACACGCGGGGCCAACCATAGGAAGTAGGTACATATAACAAAAAGTTCCTTCTACAAAATGATTCATTCGGTGAGATTCACCATGTCCTTCAAACAGCAGGTTATGCCTTACAGTTTCGTAGGCTAGTAGGTACCCAGTATGGAAACAAGCGATGGGAGATTAAGAGTTGGGATCCTATACTGTCCGTTCGAGCTAAATAATAGCTCGGTAACAATTGGATTGTAAGACACCAATCGTCTATTATAAAAGATTATGCGACAGTTTAGGTTGACTACTTCGGTGCCAGTCATTAATAACATGCGCATTGAGGTTTGGCTACATGTTTGTCGACAACAGTTACAAGATATTTCAATTGCACAATTTACAGTCTCACTCCATTCAGAATTCGTAGAGTTTCTCCATTGACATTTCTACCTCTAGTTATATTCTATTTATGCTGATTCTTTCTTTGATGAGACCTCAGGATTGCTTCTGCTGCTTGATCGGTTCGACAACAGTTGCGACAGAACAAAATGGTTCACGTCTTCATCGGCCCAGTATGCCATATGAGATGCAATCGTATTAATCGGGTTGAAGTCAAGGACACTTCTATAATCGCTGTCAGCGTCCAGTGTCTTCATTAAAATGAACATTGCAGGTGTACTCACTCTTGGATACTATAGTCAACTCTGCCGTTACGATTGAGAGCTCGAACTTTGGCCTCCTCGTTGCGCATCTTGCGCGCCTTCTTGTCTTCGTCCGCGGTCGTCGTCGATGTCTCTTCATCCTTCGTCGATCGTGTGCGGTTTTTCTGGAAATTGGAATACAAAGTCTCGATCTCATCATCGATTAGGGTTGGGTTACGGTCTCCTGTCTCCGAGTCAAGCCCAGCGTTGCCAGTTGCAGAATCTGCGAGCTTTTTCATTCGTGCATCAGTAGCCTCTAGCTTTTCAGCAGCACTGGAAACCTCCCGGTTTGTCGTCCCCTTGGTCCCCGTGGTTTCAGTGCCGGTGACCTCTGCTTGGTTTGCGTTAGCTGTGAGCCGTGCCACCTCTTCATTACTCAAGCCGAGCGAACGATTGAGTAGATTACTGGCGATGCCGGCACTTAGGCTTGACCATAGCCCACTGACGCTCTGGCCGACTTTAGCCCCGATTCCTGTTAATCCCTGAGGTGCAACATTGCCAAAGATTCCTCTCTTCGTGTAAGGTAGCAGCTGGGGCTTCAGTGTCGACATGGACGGTGATATCAACGGCTCTAGTCGATAGCTAATCGGGTCTGACGGGTGGAAAATGTTGAAGAGCTGTTGAACTTTCGGCGACGCAACTGACGTGGGATGTCCAGTTATTGAGGAGATTTGCTCTGTACCTGAAGGAAGCTGAGCTGTGCGCAGAATGTCTTCTGGAGTAGTGGCTCCTGAGGCGCTCTTGATGTTCCCTGTTGGTTTACGATGTCTGGCTGCTATCGTCCTAAGGCATATCAGCATTGTGAGGTCTTTTCTTATACGGAGTCCGGTGAGACATACTGCCCCTTAAGCATCTGAAAGAGGCCTATTGGTGAACCTATGCAGAAGAAGTCCTCGACCTTGAATTCTAGACTGAGATCGGAGTCTTTACTGGGCGTCTCAGAAATATCCTGAGCTGGCCACAACCTCAGTAGGGGTTTTGACTCTGGAGCCCGGTCCCGTTTCTGTTGGCAAAGCAGGTCGAAAAGAATAGCAGAACCCAAAGAATGGCCCATCAGGTGCACTTTCCCCTTGAACTCTGGGTTCCGTTTTCTGAACAGTTTGAAGATTCTGTTGCATTCATCGAGAACGATCTTCGAGATCTGAGCTCTATATGAACTTTGATATAGCAAAACATCCAAGGCAAGGTCTGAAATCAGAGAACGAGCGAAAGCCACACCTTCAACGGTGATATCCTCCAGGGATGGGTCTGCAAATCGCACAAGTCAGTGGCATCTTTGCCATGGAGTATAGGAGCATGCACTTACACTCATCCTCATCACCGTCGAGGTCTCCAAGGTCACGTTCGCCTTTCTTCTCACGCTTCTGAGGGAAATCGAGCAAGTGTCGCCAGCAGACTGGAAGCACCTGTACTCTACAGTTCCCTGGTCCTGCTCCTAGCTCCGAATTCAACGCCTTTAGGTCTGCTGAGTTGGTATAGACAGATTTGATTGTCTTGCGGAGAACGTTAACATCGTGAACAAAGTTGACACTCTCCATTCTGCATCCGTTAGCGGTGAATGTTGGGCTGCTACGGTCCGAAGCTTACCGCAAGCTGAGGAGCTGGCCTATACCATGCGTGACAAGTACCAAATGCTCGATTTCACGTCCTTGGGTCTCGCCGACCTGCGCGTTGTAGTCATCTTGAATCTCTTGTTCTTCCCGTCGCCGTATTTCTTCTTCCTTTTCAGCCTTGGTCTTACCTTCACCCTCGAGGAGGGAAGACAACTGTCGCTGGAGAGTTGATTGTCGAGGGTCTCGGCTAGGGCTACTGTTCGTGGCTTCTTGAACAGGCTCTTCATGTGAGGCTCGGGTCGAAGGCGGGGCAGATCTTCGCTTCAACAACTTTTGTTGTTTCTCGTCTAGTGACAACGCATCTTCATCAATGCCAGGCTTGTTTTCGTCATTTTTGTCTCTCTCGACATCCTTCTCTTTGTTTTTGGAAGGCTCTGAGTAACCGCGAACCAGTTTAACTCCGCTCATGTAACTCCCACCTGAGAACCTTTGATACATAGAAGAAGCCACCCACGATAGCATGCCTTCTGTATTCAAGTAAGCCGTGGTCGTATCGTGGTAAGTTGCCATGCTGTTCATGTGTGTCCCAAACAAACGATACGACTGAGGCTGGTTTTGACCGCGAGAAGGTGGTTCCGTTGGCAAAGTATCACCAACTTGTGGGGCACTGCTGTTCTCTACTGGCCCCTTAGATGTTGATCTGAGATTCTCCTGTGAGGCTTTTGGTGTCAAGTTTCGTCTTGTGCCTGATGGACTACGATCCCTTGCTATATGGTGATTTAGTCGAATGGTCTTAACGTAAGAGCTCTTTTCACTTACTGGGATATAACCATGGCTTCATCTTAAGATAACCCTGGAGAATGAGTTAAGTTAAGTAAGACGTCTAATAGTTGTCTCTCAGTACTGACCTCCTCGAGCTGGGCAGCAAGATTTTCCTCACAGGGGCGCAGGTTTGAGCCTTCTTGATAGAACCATGTTCCACGTCGAACTAGTTTTGGTTAGAGACGAGAAAAGGAAACCTGTGTTGCGACATACCATCGTATACAGGGCCAAGCCAGTAGACGGGGGCTAGTTCACGAGATTCAATATCAACGTCAAACAAAAAGTCCTCGTTGACCGCGACTCGAGTACCGATCGGCGGTGAGTCTGGGTTTCCAGCAGTGTCCTCTGCAGTACCATCCGTGTTTCTGCCTGTTGCGTCTGCTTTACGCTTTCTTGTCGCCGGGTGTATGCTTCCAGGAACTTGACTTCGGGTGCTTTCCGTTTGCTCAAGGAGCTTCTGGTATTCAGCTTCTAAAGCCTTCGAGTCCGAAGGCGAGAAGGCATTATACTTCTTGGGTGAGGCCGTGATTTGTTCAGGCTTTGCCGAACGGCTCAATTTAGGTTTCCGCTTGGGAACATCCACGGCATGAAACCACTGAACCTTTAGAGGAGGGCATCCTGAAGGATAGGTTCGGAAACTTTGACCATATAAATGAGTTGTACTGTGGTCATCAGGGTTTGCAGGAGCAGCGGCCAAAAGGCTGTCTGGCTCTGGCTTGAGTTTCTGGGTTGGAGTTGTACTGCGACTGGCGGCCCAAGGATTAATAGAATCAACGGCGGAGCTTAAATACGACTTCTCAGTCTTCTTGTCGGTCGTCCCTGGCGCCATCGTTCTACTGAACGTTCGCGACCAAGTACTTCGGCTGGTTCTGCCAAAGATAGAGACCTTGGCCTTCCGTTTTGCTATATGTAACGACGCCAGCTCTAGTCTCACCGATATCGCGATAGGATCAGGACAGTTAGTACTTGGCGTTTTGGGTCCTGGCAAAGGTATAAAATTTCCTTCAGGCAGGGGTGTTGAGAGCGAAAGCACAACGGAGAGTCAAAGCTTAGCACGAAATAATATAGAAGAAGTACCAAACATCCATGGGCATTGAGAAGTTGATAGGGATGGTTGTTGCACACGTTTCATGTGAAAGTCCAGATGACGTCCCAGCGCAGGTACCTTTAGTTAGCGCATTCACAGCATTTATCCCATGGCCTGCCTAGCATCCATACTGTGCTACTAGTGATGCTACTAGACTTACCTATTGTAGGGAGGCAGGTACCCACCCACACGGTTAAAGGACTATCTACGGATACGGATACTGAACTACGGTATGCACTTTAGCTACATCCATTAACTCGCCTGCAAAATCCCATTACCATCCAAATGCAGGATTGTCCATGGGAGAGACTCAATACAGTAGACGAATGTCTAGGAATTATACTGCAGCATAGCTTCTATTCTCACAAGTTTCCTCTCTTGCTTCATTTTTGTTCCACAAACGCCGTACAATTGCCATACGCCCCTTTCACGACCTTTCTGCCCTAGAGGTCATCCATCATCCTAACCTGACAAGCTACCGAAGTAAGAAATTTCATCGTTAGGACTTACTGCGATAGTAGACCTGTCTGGAGGATTCGGTCCCACTGGCCCTGCTGCTGTTGAGCGATGTCTGCAGCTGTCTTGCCGTGGCTGTCTCGCAAACCGCGAATATCCTTTTCGCTATTTACTGACAATCGACCAACGCCTAGAGCTTCAGCTACAGAGCGAGCGTTTTCAGGAAAGGAAGAGTCCGGGATTGTTGAACATAGCCAAAGGAGAAGCCAGAGCGACTCCTCTTGCTTATTTTCAATGGCCAGGTGAAGCCCACTCTTCATGTCTGCGAGAGGATCCTGGTATGTAACAAAGGATGCCATATCTTCAATGTCATCGCTAGCATCGCGAAGGAGCTCAACAATACCACCAACGTCGCCCTCCGCACACATGACATGCAGGGCACGAGCCGGGCGTGCTTCAGGGTGGCTCTCAAGGTATGCTTCTTCTGTAATCGAAGGCAAAATGTCAAGATTTTCTTGAACACCGCCCTCGTTTGTATAAGTTGTGAGGATTGCTGTGCCTGCTGGTGTAGATAGAAATGGGTTGGTCACAGAAGGCCCAGCATTGTTGACAGGGAGGTGGGCGCTGCAGCTGGGACACTTGAGAGACAGGGCCATCTCAGAAGATTGGTCCAACAAACATTGCCTAGCATCATTTAGTTCAAAGTCCAGCAGGTCAAGTAATACCAAATGGACTTACCAATGGAAATGACAGCCGCAGGATAATTCAAGATCATCGGGAACTGTTGAATTTGAGGCGGAACTGGAACCAGCAGCACCAGCCGCCTCAATCTCATCGTCGTCTGCATCCAGGCGCAACACCAGCGCTTCCTCGCAAACTTTGCAAATCGACATGTTGAGAGTGAGTTGAAATGGTAATTATCAGGATTTTAACCCTACAAGATGCGTAATAAGGTGGCTGAGGCAGATATAAATGAACGGAATTGTGTATTAGGGACGTCGACAACTTTTTGCTGTGCTCTTTTTTTGCCTCCCCACCATTCTTCAGTACTAGAGAGTGAGGTAGTGACAAAAAACCCCTGACGCAACCAAGTGGGGCGCAGTTCACTTACTGTAAGAAGTCCATCACGCCCGTCTAACAGAATCAGATCGAGCATATTTCTATAACGGCCGGGCAGAAATGGGATTGAGTTTATTACGCAAGCGCAAAGTTAGGGATGAAATATGGTCAACAAAGATAAGTACATGGCAGCGGCAAGGTACTCATGAGAGAGCGGAGGAATACCGAGTTCCTGGAACTCGATCTTAGGAATCAAGCATTGAATCAGTCTGCGGCATCTGTTGCGGGAAAATACTAGCGCAATCCCTCCATGTTAAGACAACTAAAGCATAAGGGCCTAGCAAGACATACATACAGCATCAAGGGTCTGTGTCGTACCTAAGAAAGGAACTATTACGGATGCCTAGAGGAACTTGGTAGGATGGATAAAAAAAGAGCTACACTGCCATGCTCATTACATCACCGCTTCTGCAGACATGCATCAGGCTCTTGGCTGGAAAGCTCCCCGCAGTGACGTGGCAAGCAAGTACTGTGGCGCAAGTGGATAGGTACACTCGCCACAGTGAGCTTCGCCTAAAGTACATGAGTCGCTGTTAGAAGGTACTTGATCGACAGCATTGTTCAGGTACTCCTCAATCTGGAAAAGGTGCTAGGCTTCCCCCACTCATACTCATGCTACCGGTGCCGCCTGAAGACCGACTGTTCGTCTCCTTTCAGGTGCCCAATTCTCGCATCGTCATCCCCTTCAACTCACAACGTTTCTCTCTTTCTTTTGTTGATTTGCGGTCACAAAGAATCGCTAAAGCTTCTCTCTGCTCGGCACCCTCCTTCTGTGAAAGCGCCCTATTCGAGCGCCCCTCATTCCCCCGCCATGAACGTTTTGAAGCTTCAGAGGTCGGTTGCGCCGGATCTCGCGGACTACAATGTTCAACTAACGATGAGGGTATAGGAAATTTCCTCAATTCCAGCAAAACGAGATCTTCGGCTTGTCTGATGCTTTCCAACGGCTTGATGTTGACGACAAGGGATACCTTGACGAAGCTACAGCTATCAAGGCCACGCAACAGAGCGAAAACCAGCCCTACGATGTTGTGCGCCAGGCTTTAAAGGAAGTCGAGCTTGACTCTTCACGACGTGTCGAGTTGGAAGATTATGTCAGCGTACGTATTGGCATCTCCATATCCAAATCCCAGTGGACAGCACTAACTGTCATTTAACCAGCTCGTCGCCAAGCTTCGCGATTCCTCACCCGCTCAAAAACGCATGTCCACAGGGCCTACTGCTTCCCCAGGAGGTGGGGGAGGTGTTGTTGCACAGCGCACTGGTGGCCATTCTTCCAAAGGCAGCGTCAGCGGCAAGATCCAAGTTCAAGGCTCCAATGCCAATATCACTCACACCATCAACGAGGATGAACGCACTGAATTCACCCGGCACATCAATGCTGTGCTGGCTGGGGACGCCGATATCGACAGCCGTCTGCCTTTTCCTACAGATACCTTCGAAATGTTCGACGAATGCAAGGATGGTTTGGTCCTGGCAAAGCTCATCAACGACAGCGTTCCCGACACTATCGACGAACGTGTTCTCAATATCCCTGGGAGAAAGATCAAGAACCTCAATGCCTTCCACATGAGCGAGAACAACAACATCGTTATCGAGTCTGCCAAGGGTATCGGCTGCTCTGTTGTCAATATTGGTGCTGGCGACATCATCGAGGTTAGAGAGCATCTCATCTTGGGTCTGATTTGGCAGATTATTCGACGAGGACTTTTGGGCAAGATCGATATTAAGCTCCACCCTGAGCTGTATCGATTGCTTGAGGAAGACGAGACTCTCGAGCAGTTCCTCCGACTGCCCCCAGAGCAGATTCTCCTCCGATGGTTCAATTACCATTTGAAAGCTGCTAACTGGTCTCGCACGTAAGTTCATGTCGTCTCTTGTGTTTTTCCAAGCTAACCATCCCAGTGTTAACAACTTCTCCTCCGACGTCAAGGACGGCGAGAACTATGCGGTTCTGCTTGCCCAGATTGGTCCTGAATATGGCGTCACTCGCGCGCCTCTGCAAAAGCAAGACTTACATGACCGAGCTGAGGCAGTTCTTCAAGAAGCTGACAAGCTTGGCTGCCGCAAATTCCTGACACCCAAGTCTCTCGTTGCAGGAAACCCAAAGCTTAACTTGGCTTTCGTGGCTAACCTCTTCAACAACCACCCTGCTCTTGACCCTATTACCGAGGAGGAGAAACTTGAAGTCGAGGACTTCGATGCAGAGGGAGAGCGTGAAGCCCGAGTCTTTACCTTGTGGCTTAACAGTCTGGACGTCCAGCCTGCCGTTGTTTCTTTCTTCGATGATCTCCGCGATGGTGCCGTACTGCTTCAGGCTTATGAGAAGGTCATTCCTAACTCCGTCAACCCTCGACACGTGAACAAGCGTCCTGCTCACGGAGGAGAGATCTCGAGATTCAAGGCAGTTGAGAATACCAACTACGCGATTGAGCTAGGCAAACAGAACGGCTTCTCGCTTGTGGGTATTCAGGGAGCCGACATTACTGATGGACAAAGAACCCTGACTCTGGGTCTCGTCTGGCAGCTCATGCGCAAGAACATCACCGTTACTCTTTCTTCACTGGCTCAGAAGCTGGGTAAGCGAGAAATCACCGACTCCGAGATGGTGCGATGGGCGAACGACATGTCGCAGAAGGGTGGCAGGAACTCTGCCATTCGCTCTTTCAAGGACCCTTCAATCGCCTCAGGTGTTTTCCTTCTGGATGTTTTGAACGGAATGAAGAGCAGCTATGTCGATTACGACCTTGTGACGCCTGGTCAAACCGACGAGGACGCCTACTTGAATGCCAAGCTGAGCATCAGCATTGCTCGAAAGCTCGGTGCAACCATCTGGCTGGTTCCCGAGGATATCTGCCAAGTACGCAGCCGCCTCATCACCACGTTTATTGGTAAGCACTTCCTTCCTTTTCCATTTACTAAAATCTTGCTGACTTAACGTACAGGTTCTCTTATGGCTACTCACGAGCGAATGTAGATCTAGTTTGGGACTTGTTTGGCGATGGCGCGTTCCGGAGATGCTGTCATTCATGCTGGAATGCTTGATATGTTTAAAAAAGATTATATTCTATCGATGCAATTGTTATCATTCTGAGCCAACCTTATTTCAAAACCTGGAAGAATTCCAGCTGCGGTGTTGTCTTCTCAATAAGTCATGAACCCAAGTCCATCTTTGGATATAGTCACAAGGGGTGTGTCGTTGGCCTGATGCTTTCTGTTTAGTAGCCTGTAGAGAACATCCAGACTCTCGTCAGTTCATGACTGACATTGGTAAGATCCTCACAACCTGCTCGGCTCAAGAATAATACCATTCCAACTCGACCCGCCGAACATTGCATTACAGGATCAAATAAAGACTGCATAAAAGGCTTGGCCCTGTGAAGATTCCCAACCAGAAGATGAGATTTCCTAATGTTTTGCGCCCTCGTAGCCATTTAGTGCGACTCAGCCTAACTAGCTTCAAAGCGAACGATGAGTCAATATTTATCAAGTCAAGAGCATGATTTGTAAACATACCGGCAGTTGACACATTTGAAGGAATAGCAGATAGCCTCTCAACTTCTTGAATAAGCACCACATAACTAACTCATGAACACAGGCCGAGAGAAAGAATGTGATGAGGGTGGCTGTATGTTTGTTGACCTTGAGAGACGAGATAGAGCTATGGTAGACATGTCGTAATAAGAAGACATGGACTGGTCTATTCCAGTCGCGGGCGAATTGGTCCCACGAGACTAAAAATTAGATATATCAGTTCATACATCTTTGTCATAGCTGCTCTCTGACTTACCACTATTCCACCATGCATCATAAAAGCTCCGGTCGGCAAAGTATGTCAGCTCGGCCAAGATATTTAGGATGGTCTCCCATATCAGATACCAGACAAGCTGAACGCTTAGTATGTGTCCTTAGATAGAGTGGAACTTTGGTCTCACTTACCAGGTATTCCATCATGAATGGGAAGATGAGATCGAGAAGCAATCCCGGGAACTCCTGAAGTCTCTGGGCAAGAGTGTCACCATTATTCTTCATTTCAACGGTCTTCATAACTACAGGATCTGTATAGTGATGTTAGCTTGTACAGGGTGATAGCTTTTTACTGCCAAACACTCACATATGGAATATTGCGAGACTTGTACCATGACAAATAAGATCCCGATCATGGCTATGAATTTCTCCAATACGTATGACCAATCGATGGAGTCTGATCGTGGATACTCAATCTCATAAACCAATGTTGGTAGTGGGATCCATTTGTAATGTTCCATGAGAGACAGATTGTTTGGGTATGCCTTGTCTGCAGTGAGAGCGGTACCCTTGAGTTCGTCTGACATGGCATCAATCTCCCATTTCATAATGCGTTCGAAGAGACCAATCTGTTGGTCATCCAAAGGCTCATGCGAAGCAATCGCACGTGAAATCTTTTCTATGTCGCTCTCCTCCTGTTCTGGCTGGGCCGAGATGGACTTTCGACGCTCTTCAGCTGAGGGAGCAATGCTGAGGTGGTGCGTTGAGATGGCGGATGCAGGGGGCTCGGTCTGTGAAGGGGTCTTGGTCGGGTCAACAAGGTCTAGCTGTTTAAGCTTCTTGGTAATGGCAGCACGATGCTTGTAGACTGAAGAGAGATAGCCATTATAGAAAGCATAAGAGTGCTGTTTCATCAGCATCACGATGCCATGTAATACGAAAAAGACAGTATGAGTCCAGGGCCAGTCACGTAATAGAGTCAGGCCTATGACTCCTGCCAGAAAGGTGGTTTGCCAAATCTAAAAGACAGTTGTTTAGCTCAGAGCCTGACAGGTTGGAAGTCTTCAGTCACCTACATTCTGGATGACCCATCCTGCTCCGTCCCAGTTGAGATAGTTGGCAGATACCAACCGTTGAATCAACCAGGTCACTGCTGTGAGAGCACACATGATGCCATCTGAGAGCAGCAGAACAATCACTGTGGCTCTGTTAGTCTCGTCAACTCCAACACTCAGTAATAGTAATTACGTACCATCTCGATGAAACATTGTCCTCATGATATCGCTGGTCCCTAAAGGATTTCCATAAACTTGCCAGTTTCGAACAGAAATCTTTAGGACAAAGAGAGCCACAGCGAGCCAAAAGAGTGTATAGAAGCCATGGAAGGGGCTATTGGATGCTAATGGGTTATGGCGGTCAAAGGCAGAGAATTGACGAGTGAAGACGAGGTCAGCAAACTTGCGTCGTCGTACATTCGGACTAGACGGTTCTTGGGGCCACTGAGGGCTGGTTTTGAGTAATTGCTGAAGGCTCTTGTCCTCGTCCGATACTATATGAACACCAGAGTCACGACGCCTGAGTCGTGACTCGGATTCCACAAAGGATGGAGAGGGAGAGTGTGTTTCTTTCTGTAAACCACCACGACGAGCATATCGATAACGATGCCGGACAGTAGATGGCTCTGTCAAAGTTGGTCGAATATTCTCCTCGTAATCCTCTTCGCTTGGAGTTTCAGAGCCAGGTCTATCGAGTGTCATGCCGACAGCACGTAGAGCTTCGCCGAGTGATTTCGGCATTGGCCGTTGAGTTTCCGGCGCCGCATGTCCCGGGCTCCGTCCGGAAGGTGGAGAGTCCTCCTCGACAACTGAGGAAACCATGCTTCAGTGACAGTCGCTGAAATGGTTGAAAGAGTAAGGAAATAGATAGCTTTCTTGGAGGAAGGATAGTAAGAACGGGTAGTCTGGAGGCATAGGAAGAGTTACTACAGAAAGCGGCAAGACCTTGTTTAAAAACAATCAGCAAAGAAAGTTGACATGGATATCAACTCGAGGTCCGAACGGATGCAACGGCTGACGATCAAACAAACAATACCTGACAGCTGCACGTACTCTGTACTATAATGTACTGTAGTGTATGTGCTTACAAGTCCGAGACTGCCGTGCGATAAGAGACATTGGACGAGATTTATGCTTATTTCATTCTTGACGGTTTTATATGGATCTTTGAATCAAACGTCATTTCTATGAGAAAAAGAAAGCCTCGGTCTTTGGACAGACCCTCCACTCTCTAGTACAGAAATGCAACATAAATGGATGTGAAAGACTTACAGCACATGGGACACAGTCGGGAGGCTCGGAGCGGACTGTGCACTCATCAATCGGGCATTTGACATGTTTCCGAGATAGACAAATTGTATGTTAGTAGGTACTTGAAGAATTTATAATTACTCTCGATTCATTGAATATAGACAGAGGCTGGTCAGAAACCCTTCATACGGTATTACTATAAGCTTAGTCTAGTACATTATCGAGAGAGCCGTTTTAACAACCTCGATACAGAGTACTACTATCAGTTATGACCTCATACCTATGCTCATTGCACTAAGCATATGCTTAAGTACCTAGGTATAAATTACATGGGTTCTTCATAAAACGGGTTCTGCGGTCGCAAGTCGGCCTTGTTTAACTCCGCGCGGCCGATTTCAAGGTCCGAAAGGGCACAGAAAGTCCGACATGTGTTGGAACTTTCAAGTTGAACAAGAGTCATGATACCCAAGTAGAGGAATGTACCGTACAGTACAGTACCTTGCAGCGGGTGGACCGTTGACCTGACAAAACAAGGCTGTATAGTACGTCAGGTACCCCCATGCAAAAAAAAAAAGAGCTGGAGAGCTGGAGCACCTTCTTCACTGCAACGCCCTTTTGATTGGTTGCGCAAGCACCTTGTATTAGGTCAGCAATGCCGCTAAATTTTCCGTACCTACCAAACACTCGTGACCGTATCGTACAACCTCGAAAGGCAGTCCAGGTTACACCATCACCAACTATTTTCCATCAATTCCTCCCCTTCCCAACACACTCTTGGAACTGCTGCATCAGTTTCCCTTACTTTGATCACTTCTAGAAGCACAGTTTTCGCAACACGACAATGTCTCGCGGCGGCACCACTCTCTACGTGACCGGCTTCAGCCACGGCACCCGCGCTCGCGACCTCGCCTACGAGTTCGAACGGTATGTCAACCTCGCTCACGCTCACGCCCACGCCCTCGTCCGCGTCCTTCCGTTTCCGCGCGCGCCTTCGTCTATGTCTGTGCCATGAGCTCGAGATCTTGCCTTGCCGATCAAATCCAATGCGAAGCAAAGATCTCTTGTCGGGCTATGATTCCTCGCCGTCCATCGTCGTCCTTACGTCCTCGTCCTCCCGTCTCGTTTTCGCTCGCGCCCACGCCCCAGCACTCCTTCCTCCCCTGTCTTCCCAATTTCGTCGATGGGACTGCTCGTCTATTGCGCAGTCGCTCTACAATCGAGCCGGCGCGTGAATGTCATGCGCATTCATATCCAAAAGGGGGCTTCTGTCGGCGTTTTGCTGCGTTACAACATGCTCCATAGTATACTGACCATTTCTTCAATAGCTATGGCCGACTGGTTCGCTGCGACATTCCTGCACCCAGGTCTACGTCCAGCCGTCTGTGAGTGTAACCAGCTCTGGTTGCATGCGATTGAGCTGACATGAATAATAGCTTCGCCTTTGTTGAGTATGAGGACCGACGTGATGCTGATGATGCTTATCACGAGATGCATAACAAGCGTATTGGCCGTGATGATATTCTAAAGATTGAGGTACGTCTTTTTGGTTCTGTCCAAGGATAGCGCTTGGCGCACAGTGACACTTGCTGATTTATCTTCCAGTGGGCTCGCACACCTCCCTCTGCCTCTTGGCGATTTGAGTCTGGCCGTGATCGTGATCGACGTGGTGGTGCTGCTCGCTCTCCCAGACGGGGACGTTCTCCTTCTCCTCGTCGCAGCACTCGCGATTATTCTCCTCGCAAGGACGAACGCAGGGATCGTGACCGAGACTATGACCGCGAGGGTCGACGTGACAGGGACCGTTCCCGTAGCCCTGACCATCGGTAGGTTCATCTTGGACACTTCTTAGTTACTTGTACTAACATGGTCACCACAGTGATCGCGAGCGTGATTCTAAGGATGATCGTGAGGACCGCGACCGCCGGGAGAACGGCACTAACGGGGATGACCGAAAGCGTATGTGTTCTAATTCTAATTCTACTTGGAGCGTTCTTTGCTGACAATAGCCATAGCTCTCGACAGTCCTCCTCCCGCTCATGAGGACCTCGATGTCGCCGAGTAGGCGTCCCTTCTGCTGTGCTTTTAGCACTCGCAAGACTTCCTGGGCTTGTCAAGCTCAAGCAAAAGTTTCTACTTTCTGGCTGAGGCTAGCTTCATTCCCTGGTACTTGACAGGTGCAATGTGTAATATTGTTTGAATGGCCTGATTAAAATGGCAACGTTAGGAACGACTGAAGCCATGTTGAGCTGGGTCGGTAATCTCGTTTTCAGAGACTGAAGGCTTTTAGCCATGGCGCGTTTTGTTTGGAGGCTTCTCATTTCGTAGTTAGTTTAGACTGTCCAGTACCATGATTCGGCGCAACGGGTCAATGATCTGTTTTCCTGGCTTCTCAAGTTGTCGTTGTCAGCTGAATATATATATGTATAGCCACAATGATGTTGTGTAACTTGAAGCTGTGACTTTCCATTCATGCGGCTGCGCTACAGCGAGTGATCAAGCCCAGCGCCTAAGCTTAGCCAAAAGGAGTAATGATCGCCGTACAGCAATGCTACAGCTGAAGCACATCAGTGTTCCTTCATGGACACACATGGATGCCCCTTGAGTTCAACACTTGAGTCCCCAGGCTTAAATACAAAAAGAAAGAATTTAATAAATTAAATTAAATTAAATAACGTAGGAGCAACTCCGCATTTGTAGGAGTTCCCTTATTTATTTATTTTCCCCTTCGCATTTGGTTAGGTATTTCAGTAACCTGCATGCCAATTAATTTCCCAAGACTTTCATGTACGCATTCGATATCTGATTGATGCTGTTTTTAGCCGCAATATCCATGAAACAGAGCTATCATAAAGCCATGTAATTCTTCTTCATAAGACCAAATCCTGTATATAGGGCACATGTGGTTGGAGCATTTGCTCAATGTCATATGCCTCCAGTTTACCCTGTAGCTGGAAGTATTCCCATCAGACCCCACAATTTTAACCTTCCAGATCCTGCTATTGCTTCTCCCGAACGGCTACCGGGGACACCACGCGCGCGCCCCCGAAGTCATCCGCATCGCCGGCTCACGCGCCCCCATCCACTCCTTGACGGCACCGATACCGTATCCCGTCTCTTCACCATCACTCAACCTATTCTATATAAATAAGTAAACAGCCAAGACAGACACGAAAACTGTCGAGCTGTCGACCTTTGTCCGACTCGCCAACAACTTGACCGCACGCCTTGTCGTGTGTTGGTCTCGGCGCATACATTTCTTCCTTCTTCTCCGATGGTTACCGACAGTCCATCCTTGATTCGACCTCCCAGCATGCCATTGCTATCCCTAAAGCGACAGTAACAATTGGAGATATCATACCCGTTAGATATTCGACGGGTCCTGTTCTCGCTGCCCACCCCTGTCGCAATTGCCCACCAAAGCATAGCGACCACCACGACACTGCATCCTGGACAAAGATAACGCTCTGACTTGGGGCCAATTGCCATATTATCCCACACGGCGCAATAATAGCACATACCACGATGTCTACTGTACGTGCAGCATGTGCCATTGGTTCCATCAAGGGGATTCTGCACATTGTTTCTGCTCCGTAAAGGCGTTGCTAATCATGTAGTTTAGTCACAGCCTGACTTGGTCAATTCGGCAACTGCCGTGCCCTCTAATCGGTCCATACAGTTTCGAGAATCAATTTCCCAGCCAGTTGTCGCTGCATTCTGCGCTGGAGGCGTCGCCGGCGCAGTGTCCCGAACCGTTGTGTCCCCCTTAGAACGACTCAAGATTCTCATGCAGGTCCAAAGCGTTGGACGAGATGCATATAAGTTATCCGTTGGAAAGGCTCTGATAAAGATGTGGAAGGAAGAAGGCTGGAGAGGGTTCATGCGAGGCAACGGCACCAACTGCATCCGCATCGTTCCCTACTCTGCTGTCCAATTCAGTAGTTACAACTTCTACAAACGGGTGCGTAGTAGTTCCAGAGCAGGCTCAAAACCGTGTGCCAGAGACTAACAGAGCCGCAGAACATCTTCGAGAGTCATCCAGGCGCTGATCTATCGCCCTTCACTCGCCTTATCTGTGGCGGTATAGCTGGCATAACATCTGTGTTTCTCACATACCCCCTCGATATTGTTCGCACAAGGCTATCCATCCAGTCTGCAAGTTTTGCAGAGCTAGGAGACAGACCAGAAAAATTGCCTGGTATGTGGACTACTCTGACACAAATGTATAAGACCGAGGGTGGCATGTCTGCATTATATCGAGGCATCGTCCCTACTGTTGCTGGAGTAGCACCATATGTAAGTCATTTCTCATCAGCGCGCACTCTTTGTATGATGACTAACAAAAAAACCATCAGGTCGGCCTGAACTTTATGGTCTATGAATCTGTCCGGAAATACCTGACGCCAGAAGGAGAGCAGAACCCCAGCGCGTCTCGCAAGCTGCTTGCTGGTGCCATCTCAGGGGCCGTAGCACAAACTTGCACATACCCCTTGTAAGTGGACTCGATCTTCGCCATGTTTCATGATCGTGACTGACCTAGTGCATAGCGACGTTTTGCGGCGACGATTCCAGATCAACACCATGTCAGGTATGGGCTACCAGTACAAGGGCATCACAGATGCGATTCGGGTTATCGTGATGCAAGAGGGAATCAAGGGTCTATACAAGGGCATTGTGCCCAACCTCCTGAAGGTCGCTCCTAGTATGGCGTCAAGCTGGCTGAGCTTCGAGATGACTCGTGATTTCCTTGTTGAACTCAGACCTAACCCTGAGCCCCAACAATTGTGATTTCATATAAGGTTGTTGTCAAGATAGTCTGTACGGTATACGGTTTTCTGAAGCATAGTTTGCGTGATAGCAGGAAAGGAGATAAAGGAACATGGAAATGGCGCGATTATGGGAGACATGAGGTAGATTTGTACATTCATGAGATAACTGGAACGACGGCAAAACGTACATGGGCAGGCAGGGTCTGCCATATGTAATCGGTGGGGATGCATAGAGGAATAGGTATTATAGGAAAGATTCAGCACCTAGTAGGATACTAGGAGGACGTTTGAACGAATAGACAAAGAAAAAGCTTCCATACAGCATTTAATACTCAACGAGTAACGGGTCCCTCAGACTCCCAACACAAACACGCGTGTTATACATCACTCGATTGATAAAGACTTGTAGAGATATGGATGCTTACACGTTCAAAGGGCCTCGACAATTTAAAACTGTCCTACTGCTGCCGTCAGACTGGATAGGCTCTACTCAACGACACCAACTTCAAACCAAATCAACTGCGGAATCTCAAGGACCTCTCACCTCGGGCGCAAGCCTTGAACCAAACACCACTACACCGGATCCGTCTCATTAACAAGGGCATTGACTTGGCAACGTACAGGATGATGGGGCTAGTTCTCCTCGGAGATCTATCGCATACCCCTGGTGATCTCTAGTATGTTGGAACTGGTCTTTAGGAACTCCCTAATACTGGGTAGATAGTTACCTTCCCAGTAAGTATAGACCTCTTTAGCCCAGCTATCTTATACGATCTAAGGCACATAAGCTAATTTGCTGTACTGAAAGTTCCCCTGGGTTGTTGAATATTTTGGACGAGCAGCTGTCTACTTGCCGCCAGTAAATCCCTTGAACCACCTTTCCACTGATGTGCAGGTCGGCCAAGAATGAGGGACGTACCGCTTGCCAATGGATCTCTATGAGCATAAAATCAAACGCCTTCGTGCCGTTCAACCCAGGCTCAATATACTACGAGACCACATACCATACCGTCACTGTCGCCCTGTCGGCAAATGCTATGACATACGCGCGCTCGTTCACGGATGCAAATTCATTCTCGTATCACCAATTGTATACATGAACTTCCTCGAACGGTCTCCCGTTCTACTATCATCCATCATACTAGGATTGGCGTACCGAGTGTCATGACCACCTTGTTGAGGTAGTCTTTCGATTTATCCACCCCTTACTGCAACAGGATCTTTGTCTTGCTGCACCTCTACAAGATATCCACCTATAACACATTCGACGTCGAACTCTGTTATTTCATAATCAAGCTGTATCTCTTCATCTCGTTACCTACGCCTGCGCTTCTCTCCATCATACGAACCGCAGACTGCTCCTTTCGGAGAAGACATGGAACTGCAATAAGGATGAAACAGAACCTTGAATGACGCCGGATCCTCGTGCCATCAAGCATACCAACAGAACCGTAATAATGCAGTGCCAGATTTCATGAGTATGTATACGTAGGAAACACATCAAGTACACACTTATATTTCGCAGATCAAGAAGATAAATTGCATCATGATTCTATGTGCATTGAATACATTTATCCAGTGCGTCCTTATGCGAAGCTAGCTCCGGCAATCTGTAACATCCTCAGGGTATAAATATCTCGCTGCTTATGCGATGAGTGTCTTCAACTCGGAAATGATGGGAGCTCAATACCATGAGGAGGATCTAGATAGATTCCATAGAAGCTTGACCTACCTGCCTAAGAAGCGGCCACAACCCCAGGTACTTCCTTGTTTCTCCCCTCCCGCCCTTAGGATTCTCCCGTCTTCATGCCGATACCAGGTATTCGTCAACGAATGCGCACTTTGAAGCATCATGACCCCAATCCCCATTCTTCTTTCTCTCTTCTCCAAGTCTCCTCAACATCAACAAAGTAAGACCCTGCGTTTTCCTACTACTGTCTTGCTCGACGCTACCTCTGGTTATGCTTGTTCGCATCTGCTTATTACTGCCCATATCTTATTTCGATTTCTCTCAGGATGACTGCAAGTGCAGTCTAGAAGAATCCTGGATGAGAAGCTGTAATACAACTAGGGACCATGGACAGCAGCTACCTTCAACCATGGCCGAACCCCTTTTGAGGTATTCGAGGCCTACAAGACTGCAGCTTCCTCATGGCAGCGTATTTACTGTATCCGTCCCCTTCTCCTACTTGCAGTAATGGCTTTTGCAGTGTATCATAGGCTAACATTTATATAGATGAACAATACATTCAACATCAACAGAGGGATGGTGTATGTTGGGGGTAAACGGTGTGGATGGTGATGGTCGAAGCCGCTGGTAAGTTCATGATGTGGCTTTGCAATATATTAATATAACATTATATAGACCCGGAGGCAGGCCAAGAAGGGCCTCCGGACTGCCGGGTGGGCCATTGGACGAGCCGGGCGGCGGCGGCACCAACCCCGAGCCCCCACTACGGTGGGGGAACATTCTGATAGATAATGATCCACCCGCCCGGCCGGTTGTTTCGGTGGCATTTTTTTATTATATTAGCATACGGACGGGCCGTCCCTGGGGGCACAGAATGAAAGACAAATTGTTCTCGCCCTTGTTGTCCCTCTGTGATTTCTTGTCAGGATGTGAGAAGAATTGACCGCCGTAAGCAAGGGACAAAATAGTTTGGTTATCTTTCGCTGGCCTGGACTAGCACTTAGGCTACTTTATTTTGGCAGTCAAGCCGTAGAGGACAAATCTTCTGTTACCTATCTCTCCTTAAAATCTGCGCAACTAAGTGAATGTCTTCCGAATTGATCCTTGGATGGGTTTAGAGCACTTTGATAATTTGCTTTAATTCTAATTATTCGTACAATTGTTTAGTATATGTAATCAAGGATGAGATTGTTGCCTGTCCGCATGGATAATTCCTAGTGCTGCCAATAGCATTTCTCTCAGAAGCGTACTGGCGCCGAGGATCTACCGAGCTCACAACTTTTTTTTTGATTAGGTCAGTGAACCCTAGTGGGGCCCCACTTCGCAACTGAATCTTCGAGTCCATGGTTTGAGAAAAGTGTTGTCTGCATCCACCTCATACCCAGCAACGCCAAATTTCACAGCGACAACCGCCGCCATGGGTACGTGAAGATATTGAAGTTCAGCCTCTGTATGCGAGTAGAGAAGGAGTGTGCTTCTGTGCCTCCTTCTCTGCGACCATGGCACCATCTTGTTCGCGAAAGCGCAAGACAGAGTTGCTATTTTTTGAGCATGCTTGAACAAAAAGGCTGACGATGGCTTCAACTCACAGGTATCGATCTCGACCGCCACCACGTCAAGGGCACTCACCGCACTGCCCCCAAGAGCGACAATGTCTACCTCAAGCTCTTGGTGAAGCTTTACCGCTTCCTGGCTCGTACGTCCAACCCTCCGCCAACGATTCCGTATAGTCGAACGAGCGCAGCCAACTAACCCGAATCCCAATTTTACAGGCCGAACCGATTCCTCTTTCAACAAGGTTGTTCTCCGACGTCTGTTTACGTCCAAGATCAACCGACCTCCCGTCTCCTTGTCCCGCATTGTCGCCAACATCAACAAGGAGGGTGAGAAGCGAACCGTCGTTGTTGTCGGTACCATCACCGATGACAACCGTCTGCTCGAGTGCCCCAAGGTGACCGTCGCTGCTCTGCGATTCACCGCCACCGCCCGTGCCCGCATCATCGCTGCCGGCGGTGAGGCCATCACTCTGGACCAGCTTGCTCTCCGTGCTCCCACCGGAAGCAACACCCTGATCCTCCGAGGCCCCAAGAACGCCCGTGAGGCTGTCAAGCACTTCGGCTTCGGTCCCCACAGCCACAAGGTACGATTAAATGCCAGTCTTACTGAAGCAACAGTGTCTAACCCCCATTACAGAAGCCTTACGTCGAGTCCAAGGGCCGCAAGTTCGAGCGTGCCCGTGGCCGAAGACGCTCTCGCGGTTTCAAGGTCTAAGCGGTTTGTTGGTGAAAATTATTGGCCTTGGGTGGAGTTTGGGCCAGTTTATGGGGCAATTGATGCCGAACTTCGGCTTGCAAATGGGTCTTGCATGGAATTGGCGTGCCTAGGTATCACAAAATTCTACAATGAACTTCTCGCGCATTGCTGCCGTCATGATGGTACTATCTCCCAAGTGACTGAAAACGGCCGTTCCAAAACATCATGTATCTTACAAAGACCAATGCAAATCTCCACTGCTCTGGTGTCTATTGATGCAACTGCTATATACCCGCTCTCATCCACCTAGTCTTTTACATCTGTTGGTGGCTCTATCGTGATATTGGACTTCCTCCGTAAGCCGATAAAGTATGCCTCTCGGCTCTCCTATATGAAAATTTAGCAAGCTGCGCATTTTAGAGCCATTATACCCAATTGGAAAGACGGACCTTTCTCGAAGAATCGGGCTTTTCTCTGAACACTTTGCTGAATAGGGTCTTCAACTTCTTTTCAAAGTCCTTGTCCTCAGACCCCTGGTAAAACTTGCAGACAAAGTGCCCCCCAGTTTTGAGAGTATCACTGGCAAACTGTAGGGCAGCAGCACATAGGTCCTAGTACATAAGTTATGCATGTTTTCCATAATCGTAGAGCAAGCCATATCTCACCATACTTCCAGCGTGGTCGCGAAAGGCGTTCCCACTCGTGTTCATCAACCTATGATATGGATTACTCAACGTGTTCACGTTAAAGCCGGTGGTTTGCTCCCAGGGTGCTGACATATCACTTAGAACAACCTGGATGAGCATTAGCGCAGGAAGCACATTGATGGATGGCTTAACAAACATCTACAAGACGCTTCTTTGCGGTTTCTGGTTCGGGGAGCGCTGCCTCGTCTTGGCTAGTATGGAATTCCATGTCGAGATAACTCGGCCGATCAATCGCAGCGATCTCATCTGGATCAGAACCGTCGCTCTCTTCGCTATTTTGCAACGGAGGCGGTCGCCGATGACTCTCGAGAATAAAGTTCTTGACCATTTCTTGCACATCTGGTGAAAGAAAGTCGCCTTGAAAAGTTGCTACACCGCGTGGCGGCTGGGCTGGGATGAGGTCGATACCTATAACCCTGCCGTTGGGTCTGGTTTTCTCCACGGCAACCTGACATTGTTAATCGAATCGAGATATAGAGAGATATCGAGGGTTTACCTGTGACCAGCTACCTGGTGCGTATCCCTGTTGATGGAATGAGTGAAGGAATTCTTGCATGGTCTTGCCTAAGAATTCAGCATAGCCCAATACTCACAAGGTCAACCACTGTCTGTCCATTTCCTTTGAATAGCTTGTATTTAGAGTCCATCTACTGGAAGAATTAGCCTTCCTATGAAGAAAGCATCTTCTTTGAAAAACATTAGAAAACGGACCTCGAGGAGCTTAAAGGCTGCCCGGCTTTTGAGCCCTTGAACTTTTGCACCGCGTGCGTAGAAATCACGACCCTGTCGCTGTTTCCAGCGAGAGCCAGATGACGACCATCGAATGGAAGATGCTACCGGTCGTTGCACCGAGAAAACTGAGCAGACCTCACGGCCTGTAATGTGTAATGCGAGTCGAGTATTCATTGTGAAGTTGAAAGTGCAGAGTGACGTTTCGGGTACCGTCAAAACTTTTCACCAACTTGGCCAAGTCATCGAGAAGCACGAAAGTGACATCAGCTATTGAAGATAGGTAGAGAACCCGATTGATAAAACAGAAGTGTATCTTGGTAAATAAATTTTCAGTGATTTTAGGCCGGAGAGTGCAAAAGTTGTTCAAGGTTAAAGACGAGTTGAAGGTGTTGGATCTTCTCGCAACAATTGTGCTAACCTATACCTGGACTGGCTGATAAGTGGCAGCGCAATCTCAAAACACATCGGATGTATCAGAAAACTCTGGATGTAGATTATGTTTTGAGGTCTGTAAAGACCCAATGTCATTGTAATTCCAATTTAAACAAAAACCATTGCGCCAATGCCTAACTCCTATCCCAATAGCACCGCTATGAAATCGATTATGTCAATGCCGTATACCACGCCATCCCATGCTATGTCCGTCCGTCCAGACTAATGTTACAAGTGCATAGTCCCTCTCAATGCAAGAAACTGGCACCGACTCCTCGCCTTTCCTTCTTCAACGGAGAGAAGGTAGATCCGCCAAATGCACTGCGAGCACCGCCCAGCTGGGTTTTCAGCCTACGGCCACCACCCATCTGCACCTTCAATGGTTTTGGCGCTGGTTCTTCTTCATCGTCGTCGAATAGAGTCTTGTTACCACCACCAAGCACCTTTCGCTTCTTCTTTCGCCCATCCGTGTCATCAGCGCCATGCTTCAACAATGCGGGAACAGGGTTAGACTTCAAAAGCCCGGGCATCTTCTTAGGCTTCTCAGAAGGCTCCTCCACCGTCTCGCCAGCGTCAGCTTCCTCGCTCACCATAGCAAGTTTGCCAGAAGCCTTTGTTGCCTTGGCCTTCCTCTTCGCCTGTACAGGCATGTTCTTCTTGGTTGTGGGCGCATCATCCAGAACCTTTCTTGGCCTACCTCGTGCCTTTTGAGCCTTCGGTTCTTCCACCTCTTCAGCGCTGACATGATCATCGGCCTGCCCATCTGATGCCGAAGCTTCCTCTACTGGCTCAATGGACAGTGAGTCTCCAGTCTCTGCGACTTCCTCCTCTTCAAGTGCTGCAGGCTCCGGTGATTTGGTGGATTTGCCGGTTGGTGAATGAAGCTCACTCGGCTCGTCCGAAAGGTTGTCTGATAGATTCTTAGAACGGTTCAAAAATGGCGTGATGGAGAACGTGGACTTCTCCATCAAGGCTCGTTCGGCGCCTCGTTTCTTCAATGGGCGCCGAAGAGTGGCTTCGTCTGGTCCAGGAGTTCCGATGCTAATATCTTCCAGGCTTATATCCTGAGCTCGTCTTTTTCCTATCGGCTGTTCCTTGGAGAGGGCATGCTTCTTATTCGATTTGTTGTTCGCCACGATTTTGTGGGCTTCCTCCAATTCGGCACGGCAAGACTCAAGCTCTGCTCGTGTGTCCTTCAGATCGGTCTGTGTCTTCTTCAACTTGCTTCTTATATCTTCAACACGCTCCTCTGCCTGTTCTTTTTCTCCACGGACTTCCCGTAGCTCCCTGTTGTGTTCTTTCTTGAGCCTCTCCAATTCTCTCTTGGCTTCTTCAAACTTTTCCTTCCACTCGTCGTTGTCTTGACTCTTTGACTGAATGCGCTGTTTTGATTTCTTCTCGTTTTCTAGCTCGACTTCGACTGAGCTGAGTTGGCGTTCAAGATCCTGCTTCTGGGCAACAACGGCGCGATGATTTTCGAGCTGCGATTGAAGATGCTCAAGCTCGGGTTGGATCTGATCAAGTTTACGACTGAGAGCCAGTTTCTCTTGCAAGACTTTGTTTGAGTCTTGTCTGAATTCGTTTAATGAGTCGATTTCGGTCTTGTATTTGTCAGACCAGTGTTTGTTAAACATCTGCGATCACGTCCACTTACTTTGAGATCCTCTAATGCATTGCCCTGTTTTTTAAGTTGTGTATCCTGAGTCTTGAGCTTTGACTTGGCTGTTTTGAGCTCAGACTGAGTGTCGTTACTCTGTTTGGAGAGCTGCTTGACAAGAGCATCCCTCTGGACTAGTCTGTCTTTGAGCGAAGCGTTCTCATCGCGCAGCGTCAACAATCGGAGTTTCAGTAAACGAGCTTCCTCGTCGCGGCCTGTCAGATCCATCTGATGCACATCACTTTGGTGCTTCATTTCAAGCTCGCTAATTCTAGCTGTGCGCTGTGAGGTTACAGTCAGTATCGTGCTAATGTCAACCATGTCATAACGCGCATAGCTACCTCGCTGGACCTGGCCTTCTTCATGGCGGATGTAAAAGTGCTTGATCGAATCAAAAATAAGGGGACTAAAAACAGAACTGAGGTTTTGATATATGCAAAACGTCCCTCATATGAACGGGTTGATAACAAAGTGGGATGAATTAACGGATATTGGGAAACCAGCCGAAGTCTGTGTTTTGCTACCGCCGGGTACTCCCAGGCAGTAGCAGTAAACAATATGCTGTATTGGGACTAGCGTCAGAACTGCCGTTAGCTCTTCCACGTGATAAGATAGCCATAGGTCTCACCCAATGACGCTGCCACCCCCCACCAGGATGTAGCAGTTGAATAGCTGACTAAGGCTTTTTGGATCAGAGGCCACCTCAGCTTCAGTTCGATAGCTCCAGCTTCCTGTGTACAGTAAAAGGTGTAGGTAGCAAGTAAAGGTAGCTTCGACAGCCACCTCGCACTTCTTTTGCAACCGAATTTCTTGGCCAATTGGCCTCTTTTTATCTCTCTGATCGACAATCTGCGAATTGTTCTTCTGTCACAATGCGCTTCCTCCATTCGCTCCTCTCCTTCGCCCTGCTTGCGACAGGTGTCGTGGCCGCTAAGAAGTCCTCGGCCGAGCGATTCAACGAATTCCACGCCAAACAAACCTCGACGCCTGTCAAGCTCAAGGACTCCACGTACAAGTCTTTGACATCCACCCCTCGAGACTACAGTGTCGCTGTTCTCCTCACTGCTGCCGATGCACGATTTTCCTGTCAATTATGCCGCGAGTTTCAGCCCGAATGGGACCTGCTGGGCAAGAGTTGGAATAAAGGCGACAAGGCTGCTGAGTCCCGATTGATTTTTGGCACGCTTGATTTCGTTGACGGCAGAGATACCTTCATGTCGGTATGTTAATACGAGAGATCCCGAAATGTGGCTTGGTCGCTGACTTGAAGTAACAGCTTGGTCTCTCAACTGCTCCTGTTTTGCTCCTGTTCCATCCTACCGTCGGTCCTCATGCTTCGACCAAGAAGGAGCCTGATCGCTATGACTTTAACACTGGGTGAGTGGTATGTGAACGTGATGAGAACAGCAATGGACTGACACACCCAGACCCGCATCCGCCGAACGAGTTCAGTCCTGGCTCGCTCGCTCCCTTCCTGACCGACCTCATCCCAGCGTCAAGCGGCCTGTCAACTACGTAGGCTGGATAGTCTCCATCACCGCTGTGCTTGGAGTTCTTACCGCAGCTGTTGTTGCTTGGCCCTACGTGTCTCCCGTCCTTCAGAGCCGCAACCTCTGGGCTGCCATCTCCCTTATGGTTATCCTCTTGTTCATCAGTGGTCACATGTTTAATCACATCCGCAAGGTCCCCTATGTCACTGGTGATGGACGAGGTGGAATCAACTATATCGTCCCTGGCTTCCAGCAGCAACTCGGTCTTGAGACTCAAATTGTGGCGGCCCTTTGTATGTGTTACCGTTCTCTCAAATTGCGTACTATGCTAACCAGCCTTTCTAGACGGTACATTGTCATTCTGTGTCATCACTCTCGCTATCAAGGTCCCACGAATTGCTGATGCTAAGACCCAACAAGTCGCTGTTATCGCTTTCGGTGGCATTCTGTTCCTTGTCTACAGCTTCTTGTTGAGCGTATTCCGTGTCAAGAACGGCGGATATCCATTTTCCCTGCCGCCTTTCATGTAAAGGACTCAAAATTAAGGGAGCAGCGACTGTTATGGGCACGCACATGGCTCGCCGTGCCGTAATGAGTGTCGCCATCTTTAGGTGAAATTTCCACAATTGAGCCAGGAGGGAAAACAAAAGCATTTCAGGTTATGTAGAGACAATTGGGAAAATAGAATAACCAGTTGTCCATTGCCAATCAACGGCTCAAGTATCGGCACCAAATAGTCGCCCTCATAATGCTCTGTCCAATCACAAATGCCATGCATCGAATAGGGCCCTGGTCGAGTCATACAATACCAGATCTCCAGTGAAGTGTGTCTGATATCCCGAATTGTGAAAGGATTGTCCAACTTTCTGTTGGGTCATGATCGTAGATTACAATATAGTGATGTTCAACCTCGTAAAACATGACTTGCCTATGCTATATCGTATCATTCAGATGCATATGCTACTGGAACTCAGATTCATCACAAGCACGTTTGGGACTGGGCAGCGGCATTAGATCAGGCAAACGTTGAGACATCACTGGAAGTTATAACATAATTTGAAAACTCGAGTTCTTTATTGGAGAACAAAAGGATGAATCCCGGTAATTTCAGGGGCTGCCTATAACCAGCAAATGCGTTATGCCCTCGTCAGATTTGTAGTCGCCCCCCTTCCTTTGCATCAATAAAGACCAAACGAGGAAGCCAACCTATTGACGCCCCACCAATGATCTACCTTCTTCCGCTCGCCTTCGTCACCACGCCTCTTTTTTAAGGATGGGCAAACTATGCCCTCGACATGACACCCCAGGCACGGATGATGTTGTCAGTGTAACCAGCGAACAGAGTCTGGCCATCAGCAGACCAAGCCAAGCTGACACACTCGGGCTCTCGGCTCTTCTTGCCGACAGCGGGGAACTCAGGCTTGAGCTCATCAACCTTGCTCTTCTTCTCGAGATCGAAGATGATGATGCTGCTGGCAGTAGCAGCGCACAGCCAGTATCGGTTAGGGGAGAAGACAAGAGCGTGGATCTCGTCGTTGGCGTTGAGGGAGTAGAGGTGCTTGGACTCGTTAAGATCCCAGAGCATGGTGGTACCGTCCTTACCACCGGAGGCGCAGAGGGAGCCGTCGGGGGAGATGGTGACGGTGTTGATGTAGCCGGTGTGACCAATGTGGTCAGTCTGGAGCTTGCAGGTGGAGAGCTCCCAAACCTAAACAGGATGTTAGAATCTTGTCAAATGCATGCATTTCTGTAGACATAAAAAGGCTGTGGTAAATTGAAAAATCAGGGCAATGGTGAATAGTGGTCTCATGGCCTGCGTAAACAGGCTCTGAAGTAGCAAATACTTGGGTTGCAAACATCATGTAAAAATTGGCAAGGAGAGAATGGTAGTATGTACTGACCTTGACAAGCTTGTCCCAGCCAGCGGAGACGATGACGGGGTTCTGGGGGTTAGGGCTGAAGCGGACGCAAGAAGCCCACTCGGTGTGGCCCTTGTCGGTGATGGTGTACTTGCAGTCACCGAGGGTGTTCCAGAGCTTGATGGTTCGGTCGCGAGAACCGGAAACGATCTGGCGGTTGTCGGCGGAGAAGCTGACGGAGAGGACGTCGTTGGTGTGGCCGACGAATCGTCGAGTGGTGGTACCGGTAGCAAGCTCCCAGAGACGCAGAGTCTTGTCCCAAGAGGCAGACAGAGCGTAGGCACCGTCGGAGGAGATAACCTGTTTCCAACAATCAGCCGAATTCTTGATTCCTTCTGCCCGCCGGAGCGTTGTCGTTTCAAGGCGGGGCACTGGGTGAACGTACACAGTCCGAGACGATGTGGGAGTGGCCGTGAAGAGATCGCTTGGGGTAACCGTACTGGGTCTCATCGCGGGTGAGGTTCCAGATGATCAGGGTCTTGTCTCGGGAAGCAGACAGGAGCATGTTGGGGCTGGTGAACTGTTAGTTGCATGACCTTGAGGAGCTGCGGTTTTGCAATCTTTGACGTACTTCTCCATGGAGGTAGCCAGGCTGGTGACCCAGCCATTCTGTTAACAGTCAGCCTTCAATCCTAGATGTCCAAGATCCCATTTCCTTTGACGATGCCGACTCAGCATCTCGTTATGAAGCGGGTCATGGCCGACGACACAGTCGCGACACAACAGTCGACATCGATGAAAACAGGGTTGATGGGGTTCGACGTACGTGGCCCTCGAGGGTTCCCTTCAAGATCAATTGTTCGGCCATGCTTGCGGTGACGAGGCGATGCAGAGGATCAAGGTGCGTGAAGGGGAAGAAAGAGAGAAATCAAAGGCTGTTCAGCAAAACCTAGGCCGAGTCGGATGGGAAGGCGGTTGCGAATCGTACCTGCCTCTTTTTCTTTTTTTTCTGTGGGATTAGGGCCTTGAATGAACTCCGCTTTGGAATTAGCGGGGTGCGAGCGGCCGGCGAGGTACGTATCAATTTTCAGGTTCGGGTGTGATTTTTCGGTCGCGTGGCGTTTGATCGATCGTGGCGTAGAGATGTGGCTGGTGGGCTTCGGGGTGTTGAACATTGTCTGTGATATGTATTTGCAAATGCGATGAGCCAGTCACCGTCTGTAGGGAGTTGTCAGTACGGTATAACCTTTTGGAGTCAATGTCGTCGATATTTCAGTACAATTATAAGATGCATGGAATTAGATTGATCGTCATGGATAGAACGGTGTTTACAGGTCAAGATGATCTATATGCACAAGCAAGATCAGTCTGCCAATCAACCTGAACTGTCAACCATTCAAGTCAGTAATTTTCCCAAGACATCATAGGGGTATACGCACGTTCAGTCGCATTGCATGCATTCTTAACTCAGAACAAAGCCGTACATGCATGTGGGTTTGGGATGATATTCCCATTGTGCTCGATTCGCTCTCGGTCGCTTATTCTACATCAGTATTTGTTCTATCCTCATTCCAAACCTCAGGAAGAAGACCAATCAGAAAGAAAAACAGTCCAGTAACGCCTTACGCCATCCGATCAGTACCATTATGCGAGTATTGGGGTATCATGTTGGCCATCTTCTCCTTCCTCATGACGCCTTTTTGCTTGCCAAAGCAGCTGAGCGCTTGCCAGCTCTTGGGACTTCCTTTCGTGAGAAGAGCGCTTCTCCATTGACAATCATGCTGTGGTCCGCGATCTCCATCTGATCCGTGTTCTCCCCTCTGCCTTCAGTTGCCATGAACCGTTTCATTGTGGATTCCCAAAGCCGAAATCTCTCTTTTCCATGTGTATCACGTTCCACCAAGTTTTTTACTTCTTTCTGTTTTCGCATCTTGGATGCTCGTACTAGCCGCCTGAGAGCGTCCTCGCCCTGCTGAGCTGTTCTGGCTGCCTCTTCGCGTATCTTCTTTGAATCCCGGATGCTGGTATCCTCTTGGGGAGTGAATTTGTACGTATGTTTGCTGGGGAACTCAGGGAAAGAAGACGGGACGTAATCTTTCTCGTCTTTGTCAGGCTGCCCACTTAGTTCCTCGCCCAGAAGCGGTAACGTCGTGTATGCGTCGAGGTCTTCGGGCAACACATCAACGTAACCGGGAAACGCTTGTGCTTTGGGAACAGGTGGGTTCAAGTGTGGTTTCAGTGATGAGACACTAACGTTGTGCCGTCGTAACGCATGTTCGAAGTCGGTAGGTATAGGGTGCTCACGTCGAGCGGCCAAAGCGAGAGTTTTGGCAGCTTCAATCATACCTTCCAAGTCTGATATAGGTAAGTAATCAAGCGCTGCTTATGCAGAATCGAGGCGTAACTCACATGTCTCCACCATCCCTGTGAAACTTTCCATCGCCTCGGGGCTTGCTCCCTGAAACCCGTCGTGATTGAGGACCATCGCGATCGAGCGTTGAAGACCTGTTCTGGCTTGATAGTGCGGATTCGGTACCAGAGAAGCGATCGAACTGATCTCGTCGTCCTCCAGTCGTATCAACTCATTTTCAGATTCTTCTAGCCGGGGGCGCTTCAGGTCGGGCTGTTGCTCATCGACGGGCGATAAACTTCGCTTGGGCGTCATTGTGAAGAGGTTCGCAAGCGTGTGCTTCGCGACGCGATGCAGGCGAAAGAATCAAGACAAAACCCGCTGATTTCCCATCGATAGCTGTGTGTTCAAGGCGCCTAGCAATTGTATCGTAGTGGTAATCGGCAATGCATGCGATAGGTATAAGTGCTTAGGGAGAGTAAATTTGTTATGAATGAATTAGTGAGGCTGAAGGCACGTTCGCGCATGTTGTCGCTAAGAGCTGTAGCAAGGTGCTAAGCTTCGCTGGTAGCGCCTGGAGAAACTCCGGCTTATTCGTCAATATTCAATGAGGTCCACCCGCCGCTAAGAGCGTAAGAGATGAAATAACTTGGTCACCTTAAGTGAGTTTAGCAAAGCGCTTAGACTACTTTATTTTGACGCCCTGAATCTTAGAGGACAATCCTTCTGTTACCCACCCCAGATACCTCCCTGTTTCTATTATAATCAAGGAATTATCATGATATGTAGGTATGTTGGATATAATAACGGAGCTGAAGTGAAATCTTGAATCGAGAGGATTATATACCAGTCATTACTGAAGGAACGTGGATTGTTAATTGTTCATTGTTTATTGAACTACCGAATCATGTGCACTTATGAGTTTCATATTAGGTTGTATACTCTTCACTAACCAAGATGACGCATTTAGAAGATAGCCTTTTTTGTCTTAAATTGATTGTGCTACTGCTTTATGTTTCATAGTCTTACTGTCTTGGGTTTATACTCACGTCATGGAAATCATCTAGGCCGGTATATCATTTTGATATCTTGTGATCAAGGGTCCAAAAGCATTCCTAGTATCGACATAGAACACAGGTACGTAAGAAGGATTAACAATGGATGGCAGGTAGGTACTGACAATAAACGAACAAGATACCTTAGTACCTAGGTGAACCAACGGTTGTGTTTAGAGTTACAATCAACAAATTCTGACACGTCATCTTGACATGGTGTTTTTATCTTATTTTAAGAGAAATTACCTACGATATATTAATGTACTGAAACTTTCAAACTGCGTCACCAAACTTCTGCTATATTATGTGCCGTGCAACATTATTGCCAGTGCAGGCAATCAAGAAGGTTCTAGACCGATAGATCGGCAGAGGCCTGGCCTCCATGCTAGCCCAAGTACTTGCTTATACCGCTTAGTTCCTCACCCAACAGACCCATTCCCAGTAAGTCATGATGGGTTTCAATCACGTACTGTATTGTACAGTACTTTTCTTTATGCATGTCGCTGCATGTGTAGGCACTAGGTACTAAGGTTTACGTACATATCAGGACGACCACTTTGACCGACAGTTTGAAGCAGGTCGGTAAAATCCGGATTCAACATTACGGATACTGTTGATGATTAGGTACCTTCAGTTACTGTATCGTCTGGTTGCAGGGTTTCCAGCTCTAGGTTACTTAGGTACTGTACTTGGTCAATATCACTCGAGCATCCATGTCCAGCAGGCGTAGCTTCTGCTGCCTGATGATCTTGATCTGTTCTGTCATGTTGCCCTAACTCACTCGGCGTGTACATTTATTACCTAGTGTCAGATACTGTAGGTACCTTCAGATGTAAACATCCAAAATATCACTTCCGCATACTGCATTATCACAGACAGCAACACGGGTCATTTAAAACCAGTTATTCTAGCAGGCAACGGATGTTTCCTTCACGCTTATCCATCTACATCAATCATTCCAAAACTTGGCCTACCCTGCAGATCGGAATTCAACTCCAGCGGCATCAGAATGGGGTTGACGTATCCGTACAGTACCGGACTTAGACAACCTTGAGACAAGACCCTGATCGTCTTACCCCCCTGCCCTAACTGAGGTACCTAAAACCCTCAATATCAAAGTTAGTCCCACCCGTCGCAAAGAAGGGCGGGCTGTTTGATGCTTTGCTTTGCTTTGATCTGATTTGATCTGTTCTGCTCTGCTATACATAACTTAGTAGATTGAAAGCTGGACTTTCACGGTTCATCTTCTCAAAGCACCCACTTACCTGTCTGCCAGTCTATCTATTTACCTTTCTATATCTATCCTATATTACTCGATTGTCACACTATACTTTCACGCATTGTTCTTCATCATGTTCGCTTTCGACCAAGCTGCATTGCCGCAGATCACAACACGCAAAGCACTCATTGCAGTGGATTTCCAACACGATTTCATCTCCCAAGACGGTGCCCTGCATGTCAATGAACCGGAAGGATTTGTTGAGCGAACTGTCAAACTATCAGAGGCATTCCGAAGTGTAGGCGACGTCGTTTGGGTTCAGTCCCAATTCAGCGAAACTCGGCATTCACCAGAGGAAGATATTGTTATCAGCGACAAAGCGCCCAAATCATCACAAAGTTCTTCACGAGGCCGGTCAACTGTTCCAGACAAGGTCGTTGAAGTTGTTGGCCCGCCAGACAAGGAGGCTTTCCTCAGTCATCAAGATGCTGTATGCGTCAAAGCTGACACCCCGGGCTGTCAGATAGCATCGGCTGTTCAAGACTCGATACAAAAGACAGACGCAAAGCTGTTCAAGTCTCACTACTCGGCCTTCCAGTCAACCCATCTACTGCGTGTCTTGAGAGCCAAAATGGTCATGGAGCTTTTCATCTGTGGATCCTTGACCAATGTTGGCGTATATGCTACAGCTCTGGATGCTGCAGGACATGGCATGGCTATAACCATCGTCGACGACTGCTGCGGCTATCGTACCGAGTCTAGGAAGAGTGCGGCGATAGCATCCATAATAGAACTCACCGGATGTGAAATTGCTTCATACGATGAGGTTATGGAGGTCATCCAACCGAAACCGAAACCGAAATCGAAATCGAAACCAACAAAGTCTCGAGGTGCCCAACCGCCCGCCTCATCATCAGGTTTGGAAAAACCACGAGCTGCCAAGTCAGATTCCAACAAAGCGAATGATCGCAAGAAGAGCACCACGCCGGATTTTGTTAAAAATATGACAGGTCTGCGGCTGGCTTCGGATTCACCAAGTCCCGCGAACTCATCAACCCAATCTGAGGTAAAGGGGCTGCCGAAAAGCACAACTGAAGATCGTGACGCAAAAGACAACAAAAAAGCAAAAATCACAGAGCCTGATGGCATAAATCAGGCTACAACTGGCGAGACAGCTGATGGGACACTGGCCAAAGATTCATCTACAGCTGAAGTCAAAACCAAGAATGTAGCCGAAGGCAAAACAGATCAAGAGATCCCGCAGCAGAGGACCGAAGAAGCATCTATCAGCAATCTGCAGCCTTCAAAGAGCTCTAGCATAGACAATGTTCAAGCTGTTGACGCAAAAGCTTCAGCAGATAAAAGACCAAGCGAGTCGAAGCCAGATTCAACGGCGGCCCAGAACGACACCAAGCAAGAAGAACACACCGATGAGACAGTGGCACCAACAGATGAATTGCAAGCAACTAAAAAGGTCAAGAAGCCAATGACGAGCCATGACAATAGCTTCCAACAGAAAGGTCTTTGTGAGGGAGATACCGACATTATCGAGAATGTCCTGCCTGATTCTTTACTCGACGGCATCTTCAACAAGCTGCGTGACGAGGTTCAATGGCAGCGCATGTCCCACCAAGGAGGGCAGGTCCCACGACTCGTCGCCGTACAGGGCGAGATTAGTCCAGACGATAGCATCCCAGTCTACCGTCATCCATCCGATGAATCCCCACCACTGCTGCCATTTTCCCCGACCGTTCAGGTCATCAGGACTGAGACGGAGAAACACTTAGGTCATCCCCTGAACCATGTGCTGATTCAGTATTACCGGGATGGCAACGATTACATTTCCGAGCATAGTGACAAGACCCTGGATATCGTCAAGGGATCTTATATCGCCAATGTGAGTCTAGGCGCCGAACGGACCTTCACTTTCAGGACAAAGAGGAAGGACAAAGACCCGGCTCAAGAAGGAGCTGCGTCGCCAGCAGACTCAAAGAGAACGATCCAGCGCGCCAAACTCCCGCACAATTCTTTATGTCGACTAGGCTTACGCAGCAACATGAAGTGGCTGCACGCTATTCGCCAAGATAAACGATTAAAGAAAGAAAAATCCGAGGCTGAACTGGCCTATGAGGGAGGCCGCATATCTCTAACGTTCCGACATATTGGAACATTCCTGAACCGCGAGGAGACTCTTATCTGGGGCCAAGGAGCCAAAGCCAAGATCAGAGAAGATGCTCACCCGGTCATTAACGGCGAATCTCCCGAAGCCATCGAGATGCTGAAAGCTTTCGGAACAGAAAATCATGCTACAGAGTTCGACTGGGATGCGTACTATGGCAAGGGCTTCGATGTGCTGCATATGAGCAACGCACCTCGTTTCTTTGCCTGCCGCGACCCAATTGTCAACATGCGTATAGCTTTAATGTTGGCCGAATTCGGCGTAAATTACGCAAGAGGCAGTATAACGACAGGATCTGAGTCGCTGAACTCCGACAACCTCGTGGTCAAGTTTTCAGACAAGGACAAATCTATCGTTCAAGGTGATTTTGCTCTCATGGTGTATCTGGATGCCCGCTACGGCATTGGCAAGCCAGGCAGTACTCCACAAGCTTCTAGAGATCTTGCTATCCGACTCACTCGCTTCCAGCGTGCCATGACCTTGTTAGATACCTGGCGCAACCTGCCCAAGATCGAGGACAGTGGCAAGCGGGATCTCAAGTCTCTTAGACAGGAACTTGAAGCTTGGGATGGTTTCGCGGAAGAAGATGGACACCTTTTTATGGCCGGTGTAGAGATGACGCTGCCTGACTTTGCAATTTGGCCAGTCCTCCACAGCATGGTAGAAGAAACAGGCCTTGATGCTTTGGATGGATTGAAGAATCTCCGAGAGTATTACAAAATGATAGGGGAAAGGCCAAGCACAAAGAAAGTCCTTGGCAAGGAGTAGAAGACGATTCTTGATAGCTCATAATAGACCTTCGGATGTATTAGGGTATGAGATATAATTCTTTTATTTCCAGCAATGTAGTGGTATTGCTATGCTGGCGACCAATATCTATTTCGTGTCAATTATTCAATTTCCATGAACTGAGAGCTTCCACAGTCACAAATGTCATATTAGGAAACAGTAGAATACAAATGAGCCATGGCGAGGGATGCGATGAAGTGGGGAATAAGATGGGTATGTACAATGATATGTGCTATACGCAACTCTCCCCGAGCGACGTATCATAGGTAGATCCAGCTAAAGCATTGTTTGTGCTGTTCCCCCGCCATGGGCCGGATGGTTCGATTCGGTGTATTGACCCAAACGCCTTTGAACCAACTGATTACCAGCTGAGCGTTATTGCGACGTGCTCCATGGCAGAGGGTATGTGCCTACCCAATCCTCAACCTCACTTCGCAGCTGAACGATTTCGGATTGTGTCTCCCCGTCGCCGAGGTGCTCTAGGAATACCTTGATTTTACCGGGGCTCTTGTCGCCCTTCTCCTCAGCCACCTTTCGGGCAGCCTTATCAATACGGGCAGCGATAGTGACGGCGCGATCAACAACGTCGGCAACACGAACAAAGTCGTCCTCATTAAAGCCGCGAGTGGTCATGGCAGGTGTACCCATACGAAGGCCACCAGGAACCAGTGCTGAACGGTCTCCAGGGACCGTATTCTTGTTGGCGGCAACACCAACTAATTCCAGTACGCGCTCTACTCGGCCACCGTCAATGCCTTGAGGTTTCAGGTCGGCTAGGACCAAGTGGTTGTCTGTTCCTCCACTAACAAGCTTATAACCTAAGCCCCCCTTTCCTTTGGGCTCACTCAATCGTTTCGCAAACGCTTTGGCATTCTTTAGTACTTGAGTCTGATATGCTTGGAACTCGGGAGTTTGGGCCTGCTTGAGAGCCACGGCGAGAGCTGTGATGGTATGGTTGTGGGGACCGCCTTGGTGACCAGGGAAGACGGAGTTGTTAATCGGGCCTTCGAGGTCGTATAAGATATCCTCTTTTGTTTTGGGATGCTGTTTTCGAACGCCTTTCCTGTAGAAGATCATGGCACCCCGAGGTCCTCGTAAGCTCTTGTGGCTAGTCGTGGTTACAATATCTGCATGTGCAAAAGGTCCAGGTATAACCTTAGCTGCAACTAAGCCCGAGATATGAGCAATATCGGCAAGAAGGTAGGCGTTAACCTTGTCACAGATCTCTCGCATGCGCTGATAGTCAATAAGACGGCTATATGCACTTGCGCCAGCAACGATAATCTTGGGTCTGTATATGCTTGCCATCTCCTCCAGCTTATCATAATCGATGTATCCAGTAGTTTCGTTTAATCGGTATGGTAGAGTTTCGAAGTACTTTGAGATGGCTGAAATCTTTTTGGTCGGTGTTTGGTAACCATGAGATAGGTGACCACCATGTGGTAGGTCTAGGCCCATCAAACGATCATGTGTGTTGAGTAAAGCGGAATAAACGTAGAGATTGGCGGGTGCACCAGACAAAGCTGAGGAAGACAATCAGCATCATTGTGTGACCTAGAAAGTGCGGACTCTGTTTTTATTTACCAACCTTGAACATTGACCCCCCATTGCTTTGGGTCAAGGCCGAACGATTCCAAAGCGCGATGTTGGCAAAGTCTTTCGGATTGATCAATGAATTCGTTTCCACCATAGTACCGAGCGCCTGGATATCCTTCCGAGTATTTGTCTGTGAAGCTTGTTAGCATTCCGAGTTGCTGTAGATGCATCTGCCTTGACCGTTAAAGCTCACTTTGCATCACACTACCAAGTGCATCGAGCACAGCCTGGGAGGTAAAGTTCTCGGAAGGAATCAGGTTTATGAAGTGTTTCTGTCGGTTTTTCTCCTGCCCAGTTGATCAATAAAAGAGTCCTGCGACGAAATCCCATTATCAAGGTAACTAACCTTCTCGATAATGTCGAAGACGGCGGGGTCAGCTTTGTTCAGGTGGGCTGAGAGAGCCTGTGAGAGAAGACGCAATTCGTTAGACCGCAGACTTATTGTGTAAATCCAATTGAACAAAACGAACCTGTTGTTGATCCTCCAGGGTTAAAGATGAAGCCCGACGAGTACATGTTGCGGATACAACGACTGGCTTCGCAATGCTGCGCAAGACACGCGAGGTGCCTCTCACGCCTGTGAGAGACATGGCGGAGTGTAGCTGGCGGATGGAAGGCAAATCGACAATAACGGCGGAGGAGGAAGAAGAAGAAGAGTGGCTGTTGAAGTATTCACCAAAGACTAAACACGAATTGTCGATGTAATTGTGACTGTCCAACGGCGCGTTCGCTCAGGACGTCATTGATACGATGCGATGGTATGGGCTTATTTAGTGCCGACGAGGTAGCGGAGATGGAGGTGGAGGAAGTCCGGGCAGGGCCGAGACTCGAATGATGCCCGGGCATGGGCTCCATGCCTACCTAGGTTCCCTTCAGGCCAACAGCCAGTACCTGTGTAGAATGTACCTACCTGCTGGGCTCCCCTGTTGCTGCTGTGCTCAGCGCTTGATATGTCCAGAGCACCTGCTGTTTACGCAACAGCTCCAGTGGGCCTGGGATACGCATGGAAACACAGTACTATCGAACCAAGTACTGTACATCTCGATAACGGCATCCATCCATCAGATGAACCCAACCTAAATCCAACCCTTGTGGTTACCATCAAGTCTTAGCCACAAATATTGCTGTGGCGGTGATTCAGATATAAAAAGAATGAAACGATCCTCCTCTTATTCCCTTCCCTTTTCCCTTCTTTATCAACTAAATTGGGCGTGATGTGACCGCTAAGACAGCAAATTGGTTCATCCGCTTCGGCGGGAGCATGCTGAGATGCCCTGGCACAAACTCACCACTAATGAGGGGCCAATATGAAGGAATCTGATCCAACTTTAGTTGATCTTAACCTTGTCTTCTATCACTATCTTTTTCACCCTCATTCTAGTTAGGTAGTTAGCATTCTCTTACGTAGTTGATTTGTCTCCTACCGGCAACCCCCGCCTATCGGAGAACATATGCTGTTCTCAATTCGTGATTGCTTCTATGACTTTGTGACCTGGGCTCCCAGACGTGATTTTATGCTACTGAAACCGCCATCTGTGAAGTGAGGGGAAGATGTTTCACGATGTTGCGAGCAAAAATGGAGGATTACAAAGTTGTGGCCCGCGAGGTGGGTCTCGATCACATTCGCCAATCGATTTGACAATGCAAACCAAACGTCACATATGGGACTTCATATGCAAGTCCAACGCACACATTATTTTCAACACTGGCAGTACTGTTGCGGTGATGAGCAAATCAATTGCTCTCAAGACAAGGTCGTAAATGGGAAAACATCCAAGCATCCGAGCATCATCGATTCCATTTTTAAATGCTACGTGCCTGAACCCCGCCGGTACAAGTGTAGAAACCAGAAGGGCATAAAAAAAGACCCAACCCGCAGACTCCGTATACAGCCTCCTCTCAAGACCGAAATGTTGTCGTTGTCCACTAGGCTTACATTTACTCCTCGGCAAGGAGAGCATTTCGCTTCGCCACCGCACGCTCCTGCTTGCGCTCGCGGGCAGCCTTGTTCTTCGCACGCTTGGCATCCATCTCCTCCTGAAGGGCAGTCTCGCGGGCCTTCTCAGCCTTGGCACGGTGAATCTGTAAATCTCCATGTCAGCAGGCATCCCTCGTCGTGACCCCGGTGATGGGGTATCTTGATGGATAGGACTAAGACGTACGTGCTCAACGAGGGCACGCTTGTGCTTGAAGGCGTTACCCTTGCTGCTGTGGTACAGCTCGTGGTAGAGGTGCTTGTCGATCTTTCCGCTGGCACGGTACTTGACCAAAAGACGGCGGAGGACTCGGAGGCGGCGCATCCAGAGGACCTGGCTGGGCATACGGGCATCGGCGGTACCCTTACGCTTACCGTAACCACGGTGTCGGCCCTCTCGTCGGGCGAGGTTCAGCTCGCGGGCGCGCGATCGCGAGTGCTGGGTGACGGGCTTTCGGATGATAAGGCCATCGGAGATGAGCTTTCGGATGGTCTGACGAGAGTTGGCGTTGGAGATCTCGCTCTGCTCGTTGGGGTCGAGCCAGATCTTGCGCTTGCCACAGCCGATGACCGATGAGGCCAGGCGCTTCTGAGTTCGCAGGTTGACCCTGTAGTCGTAAAGAAAATTATCGATTAGCCACCAGTCCCCTCTGATATAATATGATGATGATGATGATTGGTGTTGAAGATTTTCCCAAGCACCGAGCCCGTGAACGAAGCCATCAAAAGCATTTGTTCCCGGCTCGTGTACTATTTCCAAAACCCCTTCTGCATCGCATTCCCGTCCTTCTGATCGTTCGGTGAGACTTACATCTTGATTGTCGTTAGTGGTGACGGCCGGGTCCTCGATAATGTTGGATGAAGCTGAGGGGTTGGTTGCAAGGCAGTCAAGAATTTCTGTTCTGGATTCGAACGGTGTGGGTGCGCTAAGAGGCGAGGGCTCTAATCTTGTCACGTGCACGTGACCATAGGTCACGTGAATTCCAGCATACAGTACATATTCTAGTCTAGGTAGTCCATTGTCTTTTTCGTTCCAATTGGAAAAAAAAAAAAGCTAAATTATTCACTTATTTTGGTCTTGACGTCGGCATTCGGAGTGTCTCCTCCGATGTGGTGACGGTTACATATTGAAATGGTGTGTAGTCCCTGCCGTATTTCGCGAATCTTATGTTCAGGTAGTTAGACCAATTCGATTTGGCTTGCGAGTGATGCATCATGAAGATAAGTAGCTATCTGACGTAGAACAGTTTGACAACCACGCCTATGGTTTTCAACATATAGTTCGGTATGACTCACGTTAGGAAATTTATTACTGGGATTGGACTCGACAAATATGTCTGGAACGGTTCTTGCAATTAGCTTCTCTGCTGAACAAACTATGGCCCCACACGAAATATGCTCCATCCCATCAATCGGTTTATCAGCACGAGATCGTTTTACTTTGTTTGAGGTTTCAAGGGTAAAAGTAACATTCTTGGGCGAGAAGTGCTTCCCACGGTAATATGCCAATCGCTGAGACTAGCTACCTATGGAACGATATCTGTGTGATAGTTTAGCTACAGAGTTGGCAGACAAGGACTATTCACTTTTTATATGCCTCCGGACATCATGATTAAATCTTATGTATTGGTTTGATGTATGTAACACGACAGACGACAACTCTCTATGGAGTATAAATTTACGAGAATGCTTCGCTGCCCACATCGACCTTACCCACACTCCAGATTTCCTTCTCATCCTCTGCTTCATCGTTCGATAGGCCGAGCCCTCCTTGTCCACCCTCGGCTTCGCGCCTCTCGCGGGCTTGAGAACCTAGCCTCATCGCAACACGTTTGAAGTAGTCACCCATGCTTCTCTTGGTGTTGGGAGCAAGGTCTGCACCGGGACCAGCCATAAACTTATCAAAGATGCGGCTCTCCTCATCTGCCACATTGAACAGCTCCACAAATGCCGCTTCTGCAGCAAGTTTGACAGGAATAACGGGGTCTCGAACGCTGGCAAATATGGGTTGTGCGAGCAGAGCAACATGGGGTCGCACCATCTCCATGTCTTTCCGGCTGACAGTACGAACCACGACAAGGGCAAGTCGACGGGAGTCGGTTGCATTACCAGGCTGAATAACGGAAGCCAGGGCCTCGAAAATACCCTTTGTTGTCTCAAAGGTTTTAGCGGAATCCGAGAGCAGATACTTTCCAGTAGCAAGAATGCAGTTGTCGGCGACAAAAACCTATTGAAAAGAATTAGTTTACTGGAACAAAACAAACAAGAGGCCAGCTTGCTACTCACATTCTTGTTGGTGATACCCTGGCATAGCAGGTCGGGCAAATCGTCGGCCAAGGAGCTTTGAAGCAGGGCATCCGGGGACTCGGCCAGAACCGAGTTCAACGCGAGCACAGAGGAATGTGTAAAGTGTGTAGTGGCCACACGGTTCTTCAGCAAGCCCAGAGCGGCTTCTTCAGGAACGTTCTTGATGAGTGCGCCCAGCAGCTTAGCGTTAGTGATTGTCATTGTCTCATCTCTTTCGTCTGTATCCATGTCGATGAGTGACAAAACAGAAGCTCGAGAGGCCTCGCCCATATTGGCACCTGCTTTGCTGATGACCTCGTACAGCGCCTTGAGCATAGCAGTTTTGACGCCGGGATCTGCTGTCTTGGATCCAGTGACAAGTTCAGCAATGAGGGGATCAATACGTGGTGTATACTTGATCAAGGTTCCAAGCGCCTTGGCAGCTCGTGTTCTCAATGTCTCACTGGATGGGTCCGCAAGGGATTTGGCGAATGTGCGCTGGAGCTGAGGAAGGAAAGGCTTCAAGGCGGCAGGCATCTTATCCAGTAGGTTGTTGAGGGTCAGAAGAATTGCCGACTTGACTTCAGTAGCACGCTCTGAAACGACTCGGATCAGGGGACCAGTAATCTGGGTCACGAATGGCTTGAGAGAGGCCTCACTTGTCCTGTCAATGATATCGGAAATACCCAAGGCAGCCTGGACTCGCTGATCGGCGGTACCGTTCATGAGACCCTGCAAGAAGATGGGCAGGATGGCATTGATGCCCTTCGGTAGCTCGAAACCGCGCAGGTTCGCCCCTGCGACACCAATGCGCTGAAGGGTTTGTCGTGTTGAGATAACAAGTGATTCCATCTCCTCCTTCCGCAGCTTCTTAGTGAAGGCACCGAGAGCTGCCCAGGCGGCCTTGACAACATCAGCGTCTCTATCGTCAAACGAATTGAGGAGAGACCGGATGATATCCTGGTTGTATCGTGAATAATCAACGCTAGCAGCCGCGAAGAAGTTACCCATGTGGTGTGCAGTAGCTGCTCGGCGACGGTGATCCTCGTGTTTGAGAAGCTGCAATAGAACGTTCATGACAGTATTTAGGCCGTCATATTCGTCAATGGACTGAATGACAGTGTCGAAAGACGTGGCCAGTTCTTCGCGGAGGCCATCCTCCTTGCAATTGATCTCGTTATCCATAAGTGAGTTGATAATGTTCGGCAGGCGACGGTTCATTGCAGGACCAGCAACCTTGGATAAAGAGGCCAGAGCCTTGGCATCGAATGACGAAATGGGAGGAGTCGTGAGTGTTGGTATAAGGTTCGGCAAGATGATGTTTGATCGGGTTGTCTCGGTAAGCAGCGTAAGAAGAGCTTGCAGAGCGTTGTCCGCTTCACCCTCGGAACGCAAGAGGTTGAGAAGGAAGGGAAGAACCTGATCGACTGCTCGCTTGCCAAAGATTTGTTGAAGCGAATCAAAGGCCTCTGCTGCGGCTTCTCGAACATCTTCATCGGAGTCGGTAAGTGCTGTACGGACGACTGAAATAAGGGTCTTCTCGTGGTCCTCCAGAGCCTCAGGGGAAGCGGAAGAAATAAGTTCTCTCAACGCGAGACAGATACCCTGCTTGGCATCGACGTCAACAGACGTCTGCAGACCTTCCTCCAAAGTGGGAAGAAGACTTGATAGAACACCATCTCCAGCTTTTCGGATAAGCTCTCCGAGGGCATTGCTGGCGATGACCTTGTGCTCCATGTTGGAGCTTCCCAAACGTCGGATGAGGAGTTGGGTGAGGGTTGGCACAAGCTCCTTGAGGGTCCTGGGGCTGTGAACGAGGACCTTCCAGACAGCGATGGCGGCTGATCGAACCGCACCAGCTGTATCGCATCGGCATACGTAAAGGGCTGATAGGATCTTGTTGCGCTTTTCTTCACCGAGGGTTTCCTTGAGAGATGCACCTGCCTCCTTAATGTTCTCGTCGTCTTCGATATCTTCAGCATCGGTACCGGCCTTGATACCTGTAAGGTTGAACAAAAGATCTCCGACGAGTTCGACAGAGCTGAGTCGGATTCTGTAGCTGTCATCGGCGAGACCGCGCTCGAGCTCTGGCAGCAGGAGATCGACAGCTCGAGCAGCGAAGTTCTTTACTAACAAGCGACCCGCACGCAGTGCAGTTTCACGAATGGATTCAATGTCGTCAGCCAGACCAGCAAGGATAGGTGGTACAATGCGGCCCAAGTAGTTGGAAAAGCTGTTGCCGAAGCATACGGGAAGGAAGATGAAAAGGGACATGAAGCCCTCGCGGACTGCAGGTTTGGAGGACTCGACGTTCTGGAGAATGGTTGGGAGGGTCTCCTCCAGTCTCGTCGTTCCCAGTCCAGCAAGAACCTCGCTGAGAGCCTGGGCAGATCCCAACCGGTCGCCGGCACCAGTGTCTGACTTGAGGGTCTGCATGAGACCGGGAATAAGATCGGGAAGCGTGTCTTCTCCAAGTTTCTCCACCAAAGAACCAAGAGCCCTGGAAGCTGTAGCTCGAGTGGTTGGTACCGGGTCAACAACAGCGACCTTGAGGCCAGCCACAAGCACAGGCAAGTGCATGACGACGTCCTTCTTTTCCGTCAAGTGAGCCAAGCTGCCAATGACTTGCGCTGCTTTGCGCTTGGTGTTGGAACGATCCGCCAAACCGCGTTGCAGAATGCGAGTGACCAGTGCCAGGGAGGGGGCATCGAGATAATGGACGAACTGAACCTTGATGAGTGAGTCCAAAGCCTCGTCTGTGTACTTCGTAGGGTCGCTGAGAGCCTTGAGAATGATATCAACCAGGGACTTGATCTCGGGGTTGTTGATGACTTCACCAAATCTCTTCAAGCTTCGATTAGCTGCGGCTCTGACTTCCTTGTGACTGTCGTTGAGCACGCCGGTGAGAGGAGGAATAATGTCGGGCAAACTGTTGGCAAGCTGTTGAGGGTCTAGATATGCCATAGCACCAAGAAGATCACATGCACCCTTCTTACTCCTCCATTGCTGTTCGTCTAGACCGTAAAGAAGCGTTGGCATGATCTTCTTGACACCGTAAGAGCTCAGTTTGGCAAAACATGCCTTGGCCGCTGCTAAGCAGGCATCTCGAACATTGGCATTGGCATCACCAAAGCCTGTAAGCAACTGAGGCACGATTTGGATCACATAAGGCTCGAAGACACGTCCGAGCATAGTGGAAAGAAGCTCGTACGCAAGCAAAGCAGCCTCACGTTGGTTTGCCTCCTTCTTGTTCTCCATAGCATCAGTTAGAGTTGAGATAATTCTGTATTCCCGTAATGATGCAATGCCACGACCCATGACAAGTCCGGCCAGACCATATGCCGAACCTCGTTGGACGGCGTACTTCTTTGAGCTAAGAAGCTGCTCCATAATCTGACCGAAATACTTGGAAGACTGGTCTGGGCAGGCTTGAATGAGGGGAGGCAAACATTCGGCAATAGCGTATTGTACTGTTTCAGAAGGCGTACTCAGAGTTGCCACCAGGCGATCGATGACAATAGGGATCTTGGGGTCACCAGGGCTTAGGTGACGAGCTAAAGCACCATACATGATGATGACAGCTTCGTTTACACGATCAGCCGCATCGCTATTTGTGTCTGGCTGCTCCAAAGTCTGCTCGAACTTCGACATGAGCTGGTCGAGAATAGTCTTGCCATGGATCTCAATTGCCTTGATTGAAGCATCCAGCATCTCACTGCGTACTGCTCCGTTCTTATCACCAAGAGGACCGGCGCTAATAAGGAAGCCAAACAACGGATCCAGCTGATTGGCATCAATAACTGAAGCGAGCTCTTTGAAAGCCGTTGCGATACCCTGCCGGCCCTCCCAAGGATCAGATAGATCCATCTTCTTTGGCATTCCGAATTCATCTAATTGTTGAACGCGGGGTTTCGCTAGCTCGGCGTACGTAGACTTAAGTTGCTCGAGCACAGCTTCCAAAGTCCCCTGGTGAAGACTGACTGCTTCAGCAAGGGCGCGAGCAGTGCTACGACGCAGCTGACCGTCCTTGCTCTCAAGAAAAGGAAGTAATCTCAATGGCACTCCCTCTGTGATTTCGAAGCCACTTTCCTCCAAGATTTCTCGACCCAAATCCTGGTTCTCTTCCTCGTCGTCGTGAGCAGCAATCCATATCTCGTCGGAATGACCTAGTTCGCTCATATCGACTTCGGCACTGATCGATTGCAACACCGTAGATCTGACTCGTGTTTCGGGCACCAAAGTACCCTTTGCCAAAACCATCATCTCCTCGGTATCCATGTTTGGAGCGATGCAGCGGCACATGTCAGCAAAACAGTCCTTGAGGAGCTTGTAATGTTGAGCATATGCCTGCATCGAACTGATGAGGACCGAGAGAAGTTCCGCTCGGGGTACAGCCTCATCTGCACAAACATCTGTATGGTACGAAAGGAACTCGATAGCCAACACTAATTGAGCATCGGCATCGTCTGCCGAACTGCCAACTCCGCCCTTGCGTAGAAGGTCCAGTACGAGCGGCAGGGCATAAATAAGTGAGACAGAATCGAAAGGTCGCTGCTCGCCCGCAAAACGCAATCGGTAGAGGACTCTTGTAATCAAATCCTCTACAGCTTCCTCTTGATAGTTTTCCGACAAAGACACGTCACGCAATCTTAGAGCTGCAATTCCCACGAAAGGCCTCATCGAACCCAGACGCTCTGTCACCTTTTCGGCGCAAGTGATATAAGCCAAGGGTGCCGCGTCGCCTGTAATCAGCGTGGCGCCAGCGTCCATGATACCCACCAGGAGAGACACTGCAGTGCCGAGCCACTGTGTGGCATCGGTTGGGGGACCAGTGGCCAGGCTACGGATGATGCCAATGCCTCGCAAAAGCCTTGCCACAGTCTGAGTTATTGATTGTCTAATTTGACTTTCTTTCTTGAGTTGGGCGTTGACTTTCGCGTTCTCTTCGGGGGTAAGCTTCTTTTGTTGACCTTTCTTCTTTTCAAGCTGCCCCCTGAGCTCTTCCTCCCATTTAAGAATATCATAGTCCTTGTTATTCTTATCCAGAACTTGCTGAGACTTCTTTGCGAGCACGTCAATGAACGCAGTGCCCTCGGCGGTTCTATAGATGGCGGCTTCGACAGGACCGACGTCTTGTAATTGTTCCACGTTGAGGTCTCGGCGCAGTGTATCCAGCAGGCGTGGGATAACAGTCTCAGGAGCAACGAAAGCCAGATCGGCGGCTGCGTTGTACGCGGCCTTCTTGACGACCTCATTCTAGCACTTTGTTAGTAAAATTGTCCAGTTTCCGAATACAGGTGGTAATGGGCCTGCAAACCTTCTGATCAAAAGATGTTCTGGCTTCGATCTCGTTCATAAGCTCGTCTTGATATTTTGTTACAAGATTGCCAGGATCCAATTCCATCCTAAGACACAAATCAATCCAGCTCGCTCTTGGTATCAGTTCTGGCCGTGCTAGAACAAGAAGGCTGTTTGCCTGAGATTCAAGGTCTTCCTTGGCAACAGATTGACCAGACTTTTCTATGTCAGTGGGAGTTAAACAAATAGACTTTACCACTTGGATCAAGTTGTGCGCGTTTGATGACTGTTCCTTCTCGCCGGATCCGACACGCTCGAGATAATCCCACAGGCCATTGACGATGCAGTTGGACACCGATCGTGGGTTATGGACATAGAGATCAGAGAGCAGTTTGGATGTTTCCTGCTGGACCGTAGCGGGCACGCTGTGGGCAATGATCAGATGGATGAATGCTTCCGACCAAGCAAGAGCCACCTGTTTGTCCACATTCTGTTCGAGGCTCTGGAAAACAGAACTCAAAGCACGCGCAAACCATCCAAGGTCTTCGTTGGCTGTTACTTTAGAGTAGATTCGATGACTGAGGAGGAACGATGACTTGGGATCCAGGGACAATGATTGCTTCGTAACCGATGATTTAGTCAAATAAGATTCCGCTGTAGAACCGGGCAGTAGTCGATGTATGTGCGGGCTCACAGCTGTCAAAATGTAGGCACCAACAACAAGACCACTCTGGGCAGCAGAGGCGGCATTAGCTGTCACTTCCGTAAAGGTTGTGACGAGCTTTGGTACAACGGCCTCCACAAAAGCAACCATACCCGGGGATACCGATTGTGCTCCGGCAAGGGATTGTAAAATGGAACCCACGCGGAGCAACCAGTACTTGCGAGAGGGTATCTTCTTTTCAGAAAGCCCCTTGGTAACCGACTCCAGGACAGATTTGGGCACCTCGCTGTCTTGAGCCAGCAGAAAAGCTACGGCATTCGCCAGGGCTGATGTCTCTGAAGCTAAAGCGCCCTCGTTGCCTTCCTTGGCAGCTATAGTGGCCACCGCAGTGGCAATCTGTTCGGCGCTTGACGTCGAAAGAGGGGTGGATTCGAGCATCTGTGCATGCAGAGTTCGATGATCTGGAGATGCAAGCTTTCCTGCTTTGAGAGGGCTTGCGATCTCATTTACAACCTTCTCCAACGAGGCGGTATCATTCGATCTTTGTACCAAAGCACGGAAAGCATCCAAAGCACCAGCACGAATCGCTGCATTGGTAGACTTGGCGTTTGACAACAATGGTTTGAGAAGATTTTGCTCAAGAACCCTTGAGAGATCGAAACTGTCTGGTAGAGCCCGGACAAGAGGCGTGACAACGCCACCAAGAGTGACCTCGGGCGCACGAAGAAGGCCTTTCTCGAGAGCAGGGACCAGCTCCTTGGAAAATTCTTCAGGAGTTGCGAATGAAGCAAAGAAATCACCAAGCCCTAGCACTACATGCTCCGGAACAGCGACACGGGAGCCAATTATCTCTCTCGTAAAGAAGTCATAGTACTTGGGTTTGAGAGTATCAAGAACAGGTCGCAAGTGATCCTTCCTAGCAGATACGCCAGCGATAACACCAAGAAGAACAGCATTTCTGGGGGTGGACTGGGCGCCCTTCGTAGCTAGGATATCGACAGAAGAGGAGAGTCTCTTCTCGCTAGATTCTGGTGACGAGAGAAGCTTTCGAAAGCCTCTCCTTGTAACAATGATAGCAGAGTGGGCTACAGACTTCCTGGAGGTGGGCTGGTGGCATTTGTCCAACGCATCGGCGTCCGTCAAGATAATATCAGAAGCAAATTGGTCCCACAATGAGGCATCGAGATGTTGCATGAACAAGCTACACCATTCGACGAGTACAAAGGCGTTGGTAGGAGCAATGCCATGTTTCTGGCTTTCCTTGCGCAGGGCGGTGATGAGCGGGGCAATGGTCTTGGAGTCGACGCCAGCTGAGATTAAGGCAACCAGACACTTCTGAACGGATAGTCGGGACTGTCTATCAGCGTAGAAAGCGTATGTACCGAAAAGTAGTTGAGTGAGGCGTGCAATTGAGGCATTGTCGAGGGCTGCGGGACAAAGGTCAGTTGGCTGATAGGCCTTGGTGAGCTGCAGGGACTTGCGCACATTTTTGGGTAAGCTTTTCCTCGATGGAGCGTAGCTGAGTGATTCGAACATTGGTCGAAGAGGAGGCCAGAGCCTGTTTCACGGCCGTAATGTCGAGGTTGGCCTGGTCGCCAGTTTGGGATGAGTCGCCGTTAGACATTCTGGAGTTCGGATATATAGGTTTGCGTTTGGCTTGATGAACTCATCTGGGGCTACCAGAGCTCGCAAACGCCGGATCTGAGGCGTATCCGCGGTCGGGGCGGAGAGAAAGGTAAATCCAGAAAGTTTGGTGATGAGTGGTTGGTGGTGTTTTGGATTTTTCGGGCACCAAATCCGTTAAGTGAGAATGGAAATATCTATCAAGAGGTAGACTAGGTAGGTATGGACTTTGACCCCACGTCGAAGCAATAGGTAACCTAACTTACATAACACTGTTTTTTTTCCCGTGGAGCTGTTTGAGGCTGCCCTGCCCGCCCACCTGAACGAGCACTTACAGCTTGATGGTGCCAATTTGGTGGGGTTAAGAGCCCTGAAAGCCGCGACTCTGCCATTGGAACTGGGCTTCCATCCGTCGCATGGAATGGATCCATCCCGGTATGACGCATCCGGGACGGGCCCCCTTATGTTGACAAGGCCTGGGGGGTTTTACAGGCGCCCAAACGGCTTGTCTAGGCTTAGATTGACTCGGGTAGGTAGAATTGGTTGCATCTATTGGATCCAATAAAGTCAAATATGCCACGAGCCGAGAGCATGGCTGGAAACGTTCAACAATGCACCTGTAACTAAGGTACTGTAAGTCCCTTGCAGATCCCAAGCAACAAAGAACAAGATTTCGATAACCTCGTACCCGATTGTGCAGTCAGTATTTCTAGATTCTTTCCATGAATCCTAACAGCCCCATACCTGAACTATTGGCACTGAACTGCCACTTGCATCGCCGTTTTATCATCGCTAATGAGTAGTACCTGGGTATAATCTATGATCCACAAATGGGCCAAAGGCCTTAGGTTTGCGTCACAACCTCCACCCGCAATCACTTCACTCCTGCAATCTTCTTGTCGATCAGGACTTTCATCGATCTGGATCCAGATCCCGCTATCTCATATTTCCACAGAGGACAGACATTTCCACGCCTACCAATCGCTACCTCATGATTCCTTCGACCTAAACCCCATTTCCCTGGGCGTTCTTCCTCTTTCCTAGACTTACCGCTGCCACGTCTTTTTCGTTCTCTGGTCGTTGACCATCATGGCTGGCGGCGCGAAAAAGAAAAAGAAGCCTGCTGCTAACCCAGCCCGAGGCTTTGCTACTACTTCCGTCGCTTCTAAACCTAGGCCAGAAGTTGCTGAGCCCGAGTCGAAACCTGCTGTCGCCAAAGGCCAAAATGCCCCTCCATCGACACAGAAAGATGCCCCTCCATCATCGTCTACGAATGGCGATGCGACTACCAACACCAACACTCAAGAGGCGACTCTGAGTCCTGAGGAGTTTGAAAAACAGTTGGAGGAATCTGAGCTACAGCTTCTGGTCGAAAAATATGCCGCAAAAACGAAAAAGGATGCCGTGCGTCAACGAACTCGGCTCGATACCGACCGTCGTCTGTTTCGTGGTCAAGCCGACTCTGTCAATAGTTTCAAATGGCTACCACAGGACTTGATGAATCATATTCTTGATCTGATACAAGCAGAGAATCGGTTCGCAGCTTCGAGTTTGTCGTCGTCGGACAATGCTGGCGCTGGCAAGATGCCCCCAGAAGAAGACATGATCCTTCGTCTCTGGACCCTACAGCAAACATTAACTGCAGCCGAGTTTCCCATCGAGCGTGTTGCTGCTGTGATACGCTACATTCTGGATATAGCCCCAAATGTCTCGACAACAAGCAGAGAATCTATCTGGGGACTTGAAGAAGCCCTCGACTGGCTGGCCCGTGAATGCAAAATCGAAGAATTACCCTCCTATGAACCAAAGTTCAAGCCCATGCCTAAAAGCACAAATGGTTCGTTTGTTTCTTGCCCTCTGAAGGTATCCTTCACGCTGACCAAGTTTTAACTTCAGATACTCCCCAGGATAGTCCAGTACCAAGCCGCTCAAGTACCCCTCGCCATGCTGATTCGCGAAATGGCCGCAAGAACAAATCTTCTGGGGCCAAGGGTCGACCAGCAAAAAACCTTTCACCCACCAAAAAGCTGGTTGTGGCCTGTGACAGCGATATAGAACCCGATGAACTTGTTGCAAAATATCTGGATAGTAAAGCGAAGCTATTAGAGTATGAGCGTGGTCATGCCGAGAACTTGCCAACTATCCAACACGACGAGGAGCTTGCTGTTGCGAAGCTTGAGGCCAAGATCAGGAAGATCGAGTCGGATGTGCTTTTTGACAGATACGAGGCTGAACAGCAATGGAAGATCCAAAGAGTTGACCTGGAGAGGCAACTAGCTGCCGCAAAACAGGAGAGGCAAGACCAGGCTGTGGACAAACCGACCACGGAAGAGGAACCCGCATCTGAAAAGACGGACGACGGTGACGTTAACAATGAAGCTGAACGTATCGCTGCTGAGATATTGGCTGAAGTGAACGATGATGACGAGGACGATATTGGAGGGTTATTCGCATCTCTGCCGCAGAATGAGGTCGACGCAAGCACTGGCGAAAGTCGCACTGTTGTTAACTCAAGCGACGGCAGTCAAATTGTGATTCGTGACTTTGGTAAAACAACAGGTATCAGCCCTCGGAGAGCTCTCGAAGAAGCCTGTCGCTCAAGGTAAATCAAGATGTTGTCGCCGTTGCAGGATAACTTTACTGATCGAAAACTCCAGGGATTCATCGGCGAAAGTCTCATATACCATCGTGTCAGATGCCTCGTTTGCAAACCGCCATTCTTTAGATATTGTTTGGACCAAACCCCAAGATTTGCCACCGTCAGCAGCTTCATCAGACGTTGAGGTTGTAGCAGATCATTTTCGATTCACGTTTACCATGACTGGCATCGCCACACCGGATTCGAAGCAGTCAGAATCTTACATCTCTACAGCCGCTTTGTTTTACACATTTAGTGGCAATACTAAGGACGAAAAAGTTGCTATAAGACTTCCCCACGTTTGGAAAGATGTTTGGGCAGAGCTCGCGGAAGCTCGGAAAGCTCACGTCGACGAACAAGACAGAGAAGTGGTGAGGGGGCTGAGAGCCTTGGTTCGCGAACGTCATGACCAAGAGCTTGAAGATGGTGTCATCATTCAAGGGGCATTCCGAGGACGAGGCAACAAGCATGTAATCGACTCAGGCGATGATGGAAATCACGGTTCGAGACAAAACACCACGAATGGCGAGTACTACCAGAAGATTTGGGCAGACAAATCTAGCACCCGAAAATTTCAAACAATGCTGGTAAGAAATACTTATATAAACAATCTACGTGAAAACTGACACAAGGCAGCAATCTCGAATGCAGCTCCCGATGTGGAACTTTAGAGAGCAAGTGTTGAATGCTGTCGATGAGAATCAGGTTGTGATTGTCTGTGGTGAAACTGGATGGTACAGTGTCTAGCGCCTCTATGCTTCGAATCCTTGACTAACTATCGCGTAGTGGCAAGAGCACACAAGTCCCATCCTTCCTACTCGAGCATCAGCTTTCTCAGGGGAAACCCTGCAAGGTGTACTGCACAGAACCCCGACGAATCTCCGCCATCTCTCTTGCTCGTCGTGTGAGCGAAGAGCTGGGCGAGAACAGAAATGACTTGGGGACCAGCAGATCTTTGGTGGGTTACTCTATCCGACTAGAAGCCAACACTTCACGCGAGACGAGGCTAGTGTATGCAACCACTGGTATTGTCATGCGAATGCTCGAAGGCTCCAACGACCTACAGGAGGTAACACATTTGGTACTTGATGAAGTACACGAACGGACAATTGACAGCGACTTTCTTTTAATCGTTCTGAAAAAGCTACTCGTTAGGCGCAAAGACTTGAAAGTCGTTCTCATGTCTGCTACAGTCGATGCAGATCGTTTCTCAGCTTACCTTGGGGGTGCACCAGTGCTCAACGTTCCTGGGCGAACATTTCCTGTCCAAGTTAAATACATCGAGGATGCCATTGAACTTACTGGATATACGCCTGCGGATTCTGAACCTGATAAAATGGTGGATCTGGATGATGACCCTGCTGAGAACGAGGGGGAGAACATCAAGAGTGATATCTCCAAAAGTTTGGTGAACTATTCATCAAGGACTAGATCCACGCTGGCTCAAATTGATGAGTATCGGATCGAGTTCGACCTGATTCTTCAATTGATTGCCCAGATCGCTGTCAATGACCAACTCCAAAATTACAGCAAGGCCATTCTGGTCTTCCTGCCAGGTATTGCCGAAATTCGCACACTGAATGACATGCTGCTCGGTGATCCGAGGTTCGCCAAGGACTGGCTTGTCTATCCTTTGCATTCTACCATTGCAACAGAGGATCAAGAGTCGGCTTTCCTTGTTCCACCACCTGGCATCCGCAAGATCGTCCTTGCTACCAACATCGCCGAGACGGGAATCACCATCCCTGATGTTACTTGTGTTATTGACACAGGCAAGCACCGCGAGATGCGGTTCGATGAGAGGCGTCAGCTTTCGAGACTGATTGACACGTTCATCTCTCGAGCGAATGCAAAGCAAAGGCGAGGTCGCGCTGGTCGTGTGCAAGAAGGCCTATGCTTTCATATGTTCACCAAGTTCCGCCACGACCAGCTGATGAGCGATCAACAGACGCCTGAGATGCTCCGTCTTTCACTGCAAGATTTGGCTATTCGAGTCAAAATCTGCAAAATTGGAGGTATCGAAGAGACCCTGGGCGACGCCCTCGATCCGCCCTCAGCAAAGAATATTCGCCGAGCAGTTGACGCGCTCGTCGATGTTCGCGCCCTTACCCAGGCCGAGGAATTGACACCACTTGGAAACCAATTGGCCAGGTTACCTTTGGACGTTTTTCTGGGTAAGCTGATTTTGTATGGCGTCATTTTCAAATGTTTGGATATGGCTATCACCGTGGCCGCCATTCTATCTTCCAAGTCGCCATTCTCTGCACCCTTCGGTCAGCGCACACAGGCAGATAACGCGCGCATGGCTTTTCGTCGCGGTGACTCTGACCTTCTTACGATATATAACGCCTATCTGGCTTGGAAGAGGGTGTGCCAGTCGACAGGTGGTGGTGGAAAGGAGTTCCAATTTTGCCGCAAGAATTTCTTGAGTCAGCAAACTTTAGCCAATATCGAAGACCTCAAGGGGCAACTCCTGACTTCTTTGGCCGATTCTGGATTTCTTTCTCTTACCGAAGAGGAGAGGCGAGCGCTATCCCGTGCCCGATTTTCTGGTGGACGAGGAAGAAGGCAGCAGCAATTCTTTGACATTCCCCGCAGAGTTAACCTTAACAGTGATAACGACGTTGTTTCCGCGTCGGTCATAGCTTGGAGTTTCTACCCCAAGATCCTGGTGAGAGATGCGCCAGGGTCCAAGGGTCTAAGAAATATTGGTACAAACCAATCGATCAGCCTCCATCCATCTTCCGTCAATCGAGGTCGTCTTGATCTTCGATGGCTGTCTTACTATCATATCATGCAATCCAGAGCGTGAGTTCTTCAATGGCAGCGTGTCTCTTCAATCAACTAACATATACTTCAGGGTATACCACGCCCACGAGGCCACAGCTGTGGAAGCATTTGCCATCGCTCTTTTGTGCGGCGATGTACGATGTGATGTATGTTTATTTTTCGTGTCATAATGGACAAAGTGCTGACCTAGAAACTGCAGATGTATTCCGGAGTAATTATTCTCGATGGAAATCGAGGACGTTTTTCTGTTCCAGATTGGAAGACTATGTTGGTCATCAAGGTCCTTCGGACGCGCCTTCGTGAACTTTTGACGCGGTCATTCAAACAGCCAGGCAAGTTGCCTACTGCTCAGCAAGAGAAATGGCTTGATGTTTGGCAGAGAATCTTTACCCAAGATTTTGGACAGGATAGATCTGCTACAGGAATGGCAATCAAGGCATGAGTAAGGATGTATGCAAATGAGATCTGCCATTTATGACTGCAGCCAGAGGTGGCATTTGATCATTAAACTTCAAAAACACACCACTTGATCTGTATATATAGTTGATTCATGCTCACACGGGGCATTCAATATTAAAGCCGTCATGAGACAGGCCACTGGACAATACTGAATAGACGAGCTTTTTGCTTCTTTTTGGTGACTTGATTGTTTGCAGTTGATAGCTATACTCTACAGTTACTTCTATCATTCCTTTTCCTTCCCCTTCCTCTCCTTAGATCTCTGGATATCATCAATACTGTATAAAATTACATTATGCTACACGACGTAGCTAGCACTCAAAATCAGCGTTGAACTCCTTGCTCATGATTCAGTCTTCTTGGCCTCTCCTTCGGCTTCCTTTTTCTCTTCAGTCTTTCCACTGGCAAGGAACATAGCCTTGAAGTCGGCATTGCTCTTCTTCACTGATGTGTCCGAATCGCCGTTTTGGGCGGGCTTGGCACCACTGGGCTTGAAGCCAAGACCACGTCGTGGGCCAGGCTTCCCCAGCACTGGGCGACGGACGGCGGTTGTAGGGGGGATGAACATTGTAGACGAGGCCCCAGACCCCTTGGCCTTCTGCTCCTGATCCTTGTTCTTCTTGCCTGAGGTGATACGGTCGGGAGCGTGTTCAGCCTTCGCTTTTCGAAGTTCGTCCGGTGTGCCAGTACGAATCTTGTGTCCATCAAACTCCATGCTATTCAGTTGTAGACTAGCTTTGCCCGCGGTGGCTGCATCGGCAAACTCGATCTCAGCCCCACCATTCCCTGGCTTCACAGTCATTTGAATGATAGAGCCCAGAGGCTCGACAAGTGCTCGGATTCGCGCATCGTTCACGGTGTCAGGAAGACCCATTAATGCAATCGTCCTCGCCGAGATCTCAGCCGCAGTTGGTCTGTGCTGTGCTTCATTGGGCGCATCCTGCATGGCTTGATCGCCTTCGGCATCATGGGATGAAGGTGCTGGGGAGCCCCTTGCATGATCAGCAACAACGGTTCTGGCTGCCGGCTTGATCTTAGACTCTTTGGAGAGAGCGACTGCAAGGACGTGACCCTTGAGATTGGTGTTGTTCATCTCTGCCACAGCTTTCGCGGCCTCCTCCTTGGTTTCAAAATCCATAAAAGCAAAGCCCTTGTTCTTTCCAGCCAAAGTTAAAGGTATGTTGACTCGTGTGATCTTGCCATACTTGGAGAAAACATCTTTCAACTCTGTCTCGTTTGTCGATCGATCTAAATTGTTGATGTGAATCTCACGACCTTCTGCAAGAGCACCCTCTCGAGCTTTCTTGTGTCCAGGGTCGGAATACTTGACAACGAGTTTAAAAGTCTTTTCAAGCACAGTTCCATCGTATTTGACGGCCTTTGCTGATGCCTCTTGATCTTGGAACGAAACGTAGCAGAATCGCCGGTGAGTGTTGACCTTCAGACTTGGCCAGCGTATGCTGAGGATCTCACCGCAATCTTTGAAGAGATCTCGGATGTAGCTTTGGTCCGCTGCAGGAGGGTAATTTGTGACATAAACGGTCAAATCATGTCCTGATTTGACAGACAGCTGCGACTGGTTCATGTACCTGCCATCTTTCAGCAAGGCGGACTGAGCCTCTTCGAATGAGCTAAACTCGATAAGTGCTGTTGAAGAACCAGTTTTCTCGTCACGCACCAATGCTGTGACATTGTTGATGTGACCGTAATCCTTGAAGTATTGTCGAATCTTGGTCTGTGTAACGTCTCCAGGGAGATTTGAGACAATTATCGTGGCGTTCTCTCTGTCCCTCTTTGGAGGCTGTACTGGAGTGGTTTCTTTAGGTCCTGCTCCATTAGGTTCGTTCTTTTGACGTTTGTTGTTGCTTTCAGGCCCGTCCGTAGGATCCGCTTCAGTGCCCCTTTTCCGCTTTGAGCCACCTGGTGACTTGGCTTCCAGCCCGTCGGGCTCTGGAGCGGTGTAATAAGCAGCATAGGCCGCTGCTTTCTCTTGATCCTCGCGCTCCCTGCGCTTTTTTACTTCTTTCCCGGTCTTGTGTATCCGGTCAGCAGCCTTTCGTAAAGGCAGTGGCATTTCGTAGTCGTTGCAGTGTTGCATATAGACCTCCAGGACCTTCTCAGGCCAATCAATGGTTCTGCGAGCAACAGCACGAGCCAGAACTGCAGTTGCAAGAGTCGGTATCCGATAAGTGCCACCGCCAGACGAAGGTGTAGGACTTCTGTTGTCCTGTCCGCTGGCGGAGGAGAAAATGAGCATTTCCCACATGTAATACCGAAACCAAAAATCATGATTGTCGGCATGGATTTGCAGGGAAGCCAACTTGTTCCACTGTGCTCTTGCCTCATCTACGGCGCCCTTCTTCTCCGTAAGGTACTGGATATAAATGCGCTCGAGTCGAAATTTAGGATCACCCTGAAAATCTTTGCCGTAAAGTCGCTGTCCGACGACCGACACATCCTCAAGGGCCGCGCCCAGGCCAACATCAGCGACATCGACAGCTTCGTCAGATGCAGTAGCGTCCATAGCATTGCGTTTCAAGAAACCACACCAAGCTACGTACATTTCGATCATGCCCTCCATGCCATCCTTGAGCAGCTGATCTTCACTTGTTGCGGCATGTTTGATAGATTCGACCTCACTGAAGGGACGTTTGGCCTCCTCAGCGCACATAATGTATCGATTCCAAAGAAGACCAGACCAGGGGCAATGTTGAACAGCTCTTTGCAGCACGTCGTGGAGGCTGCTTGGCGCTTGCAGCTCGGTGTTGGACGAAGAAAGAAAGACGACATACTCGTACCAAGTGTTTTGGTCCGTAGCGAGAGCACCGGTGAGAGCACGAGCATATAGTCCACGGCATAGATCGATTCCAATTTCGGGATTGTCGTTACTGCGCTTGCTCTGAAGCATTTCCCATTCGAGATAAGTTTTGAAGGCAGCCTTTTGAGCTTCAATGTCACCGGCGTCTACAGCTTTCTTCAAGGCAGTTTCGTATGGGTCACGCGCGGCAATCAGTCGTTTCGTCTCCTGAGCGTTAGTGGTAACATCCTTCATGGAGTCCTCGTAGGCAGCATAGTTGTATTCTGTGAGGAAATGCGAAAAGTTCTGCGAAGTCTCTTCCCAGGTGAGGTGCGGTGTTAGCAATCGATCACGGTACAGATGAGTGATGCGCTTGATGCCCTCTGGTGTTTTGGTCTTGGCCAGTAACTCCATTTCAAGTGATATCCAACGATCCCAGAGCAAGTGGCTATCGCCGAGACGGTAGCGAATAGCTACATATCCTTGCTGCCACAGGTCGAGAGCAGCGTTGAATGTGAAGAGCTCACGACCGAGCATGCGTTCCTCATCAGACCACCCATCTCCTGTAGAGATCTGGGTAGCTTCCCACAAGGACCAAAAGTAGTTGCAGTAGGCCAGCCAAATGCGCAGGCTGCCGGGCTCAGAGCTGACAGCGTGTTTGTAGTGCTCGACAGCGTTGACTCGCTGCTCGAGGTCGGAGGCATTGCGGACGATCTCTTCGAGGTAGGCCAGCCAGTTCTCTTCGCCTATTGGGTTCGCCATGGTTATCGCGCGGTCGGTGGATTAGAACAGAGAGTGCATCACACGGAGGTTGGGATAGCCTTTCAGTAGCAGGCAGCGCATGAGACGTCGGTCGGACGGCAGGTAACACGAATGGGCGGTAGTTGCTGGACCACGAGACAGTAAAGCGAGAGGTCGAAAAAACGTGTACGTGTCGACGCTTTCGCAGGAGTTGCTCGGGTCCAAGGGAAGAATCCGAGGAAGAGCGAGTAAGTAAATGTAAATGAATGAATGAATGTGAGTCAGCAGAAAGCCTGATAAAGATTGAGTTGATTTCGAGTTTATTTTCAACGCTTGTCGACCTCTTTGACCTGGCTGCCCGAGATTGGATTGATCAGCCAGCGACTGTGATTGCTGTGTTGCGTGAGTGATTGATGTCTAAACTCTCTAGGAAGATTGCGCGTGGAGTAGGAAAAAAAGCTGCTTCCAATAATTCGACAGCTTGAGCCGGGGATGGGAGCCAGCTAGGTAAGGTTGAGTTAGCACAGGACCGGCGAGGCAGGCGCAGTGCAGGGATTTTACGTAGGTACTTTCCCAGAAGAACGGGAAGCGAGTTGGAGGGTCGTTCAAATGATGTAATGGCAAGAGCGCGGTAGAGGTACTTTTGATGCAACCCTTACCTACCTATTTGATGGCTGCCTGTTAAAACAGGCTATTTTGGGTTGAAGATAATATCATATTGACGAGATCTGAATCCTCAGATCTGCACCTACCCGATCTGGAGTTTTATTTTTCTTTTAACAGCACGTTGAGAGATTTCAGTCCTCGTCTATCGCGCTCTGCAAAACAAAACAACGACAATCCCCCTGGACAGAACTGACTCCCTTAATGATCAACGTCTCGGTACTCGATACAACTGCGCAAGGAACCCGTTGGCTTCCAGTCGATCTATTACCCAAAACGCACAAGCGGACAAAGAGTCTAGACCGTGCCTCGACTCAGTCCATTGTAACGGGCTCTTGGCCAGTCGTGTCCTTTTTGAGCCCGATTTCTTATTCCCGGCGCACGGTCAAAGTCAAAGTAGGTTGTTGTCGGCCGCCAAAAATTCCCCGACTGTTTCAATCCAAGGGCCGAAAGAACATTTCAACCAAAGCAGGAATTGATCGTCGTGTCTCTATCTCAACTTGAATCCATAAAATACAAGAACGGTGCAGCACAAACCTCACAAACCTCCCTTTCCGAGGTGGGCAGTCCTCCAACAACGAGTGGTTCACTAAAGGCATCACGGCCATGTACATCTGATCTAGACTTGATATTCTTCAATCACTCGTCATGATTTCGGTTACATGATCCCGAATACTTATTGCCGGCACTTCACGATGGCCAAGTAGGTAACGTAGTCAGCCACTTGCTCGCTTTGGTGGGGAGCTACCCAACTACTGTTCAGTTCAGCTCGTGCTTCAATAGAGTAATGTATGTGAGGTATGTACAGTGCAATGCAGCCAGAAAACTTGGAGTACTTGTCCACCTATCCTGAAAGCTTACCGCACTGATATTCATGCCCGATTGTACTGCATCGCTGACAGCCGACTCGTGGACATGAAAGAATAATGACGATGGCTGTTGGCTGACTGATCACTGACCACTCACCGGTTCAACTCAATACATCGCTGTGCCTTTAGTCATTTTAAGCTCTTAGAGTTTTGTTTCATGCACGGATCAGGATGACACTCTCCATTGTCTATCTCTCTCAAATCTCAGTATTTGAGCAGCCTGAGGTGCTTATCAAATCGAAAGCATCATCTTCACACACAATATTTGTGGCATGACGACAGGGTTTTGAACATCTTAACTGCTGGTTAACCGCCAGACGTAAAGGTCGCATTTCAGATGCTGCGGTAGGGCTTGCACAACTACCGACGAAATGGTGGGAAAGGACACTATTGGACAAAGAAACACATCAGCCGCTAAAGTACTAAGCCATAACTTTGAGGCCTCTTGTAGATCATTAAAGGCAAATAGGCGCTCACCGGTACATAGTCCAGGTGTGGGAGGCTCTTTGATCTTTGCGAACAGATGAATTGTTTCAGCTTGGCTTTTCGTTGACTGCGCTCCAGCATCATTTGGGCCTGCCGAGGAAGCTGAATGGGCTGAGCAGTACCTATCCAGTATGGACGTCTCTTGGTTCGGTGTAGTACTAATGTTTCGCACTAAGGTGATCGGTCCAGCTCCTGACATTGCCTGTTCTACCTATAACACGCAATCAGGTAACAGAAGAATTGTCCTGTAAGGCTTAGGTTGTTAAAACAAAGTAACCTAAGAGCGGGTCTAAACTGGCATAAAATAACTAAACCATTTCGTCTTTTATGCTTCTAGCGGTCATTTCTTCTGACACCTTGAGGGCAATCTAGAGTAAGGTAATTAATAATTACAGTACATATCCGACTGGGCTGAGAGAATGTGCCCACCATACACCGACTGTCAGATGAAACAAAGACATCGACAAGATCTATAGGTAGTATATCCTGTCTGTCTGTACAACTAGATAAAAGTACTAACATACCTAGCATCTATCATATCACTGGGAAGCAGTAATCAAATATGTCAGCCTCATTGTGCCGAAGAGGGGCGACACCAGACTACTTAATCAATCAATAATTATGTTGGGTCTGGGAAACACGAGCTGATGCTGGTGAATCCCTGGGACTGATCTGGGTCCCTCCACATGCAAGGTATCTGTCGCACACCCTCAGTGTTTTCTAGGGCTGGGGCAAAAGAGCAGCTGAGTCCATCCCGCTTTTGGGGCACAAGATAACAAACATTTGGCGATGCATCAGCGCGTATTGTGTTCTAAGTGCCATCGTCATGAAGTCGCAGTTTCAATCGTTGACCGCCACATGCACTGCATGTTTATTTGCAGGTCTTGTTTTGAGAATAATCATAACCAAGTACGTACAGAGTACTCCAGCAATCAATCAGGCCATTTTTACGAAGCATTGAGATTTGAGCTCCACTGCGGCTGGCGTCTACTGAAGAATCAATTGATTATTACTTCCCTCTCTCTCAGCTCGCCCATCCTTCCAAGGTCTGCAGACTGCACATAAGTTCTAGGCTTGCGACAGGGTGTAATGGTACACTCAGCACTGCCTCCCTCGCTTTCAGACAAAGGCTCGTTGGCGCTCAACTCTGGCCAAGACCTGTGACATGGTGACATGGGCTTGCCGGGATGCAGCTTGCACATCCCAATAAAAGTCACAAAGGCTTTTAGGTGGATAAGTTGCATAAAATGGCGCTCGCACATTCTTTGTTGACTGTTTTGTGTTTCTAACTCAAGCTCCTTTTAGCAACGGAGGTGCACTCTTTATCTTGTTCTATCCGTAGTGTACAATTGTCGGTTTGACCAGGGCGTCTGTTGGTCCTTGTGTCGGTATCATCTACGTTAGAGAAGAACCATTGCCAATAATCTGTAACTGGCGCGTGTCAGGGCGCATAATAGTTTGAGATAGATGAGCAACCATGGTTAAAGATTAAGATTCTGGATGTCTGTTCGATTTGTATCACTTGGGGACTTGGTGATGGGCAAGAAGGGAGACAAAGGGGAAAAATAAGAGAGGCAGTTATCACAACCGTTTAGTCGAAAAGATCTAGAAAAAAGACGATCTTTGATGGTGTCTGCAGGTACAAAACAGCGTTGGTAGATGAAACAAGAGAGGGGATTGTTATTGGGCGGTAGATAGCCCGAACGAGAATAGCGAACGCTAGTACCTGGCGCCAGCAGGACCTCCAGTAAATCCCCGCCGCTAGCAGCGCTATCACGACCCTGAATGGGTGACAGCTTGCCCCCTGTAAGGCGTGATTGGCCCCCTTTATTGGGGTCGGGACGGATTGACGTTGATGGCGGCGGGTGCTTGAGAGCCGTTTCGCGACCTGACGTTGGATCGGACCTGGTTTTATGGATGCATTGCATTGATGGTGTTGCAAAAGACGCATAGCCAAGCCACCAGGGGCACAAGAATACTGCAGAGCACCCCATTTTTGGACAAAGAAGAGAACGAGAAGGAGCAGAAATAGAGCCCCAAGCATCAAGAGAAAATTCATCTCGTCCAATAGAACACGATGCCCATCCCCTGGAAAGAACCTGATACCCATCAAGCTGGGTGGCCCTTGCTCATACATAAGTGCAATATGTAACCGTATCAGATTCATATTTGTTCATAATTAACTGTCCTGCCTACCTACTCTCAGACTCTCAGACTCAAACTCTCAGACAAGCCCCAGGGTCTGCATTCTTTCTGACCTCAGTGCAATTTACCAGGTCCCCCAGTTTGTTTTCAATCCATTCCATCCTCCCTCACAATTACAGTTACAGTTACGGTACTGCCACTACCTACTGTTAGTTAGCTACACTGGGGTATCTCACTCACTTTGATCTCATCTCATCTCATCTCATCTCATCTCATTTCATTTCATTTCATTTCTCCCTTGGCTGTCTCTCTTTCTCTCTCTACCTGACCTAACCCACCTTTTCTCTCTTTTTCACTATCCCGTTACGTTCCCAAACGGCTTCTCTTCTACTTTTGTATTTTGTCTTTACACCGACCGACTTCGCTCTCTCACGACCACCTTCTTCCGTCGGGCTCTTTCACTCTTTCAAGTGTCCCAACCCAGTCATTCCTTGTGGTCGATTTCTCTTCAAATTCCTTGTTTCTTTTCCGTACCTGTCTTTTCGAATTCTCTATTGGCCTTGGCAGACGACAATAAACCTCATTCGCTCGACTACTCACTCAACCATTCGTATTTATCACGGAGGCTTGCATCCGCTGCTGCATCGAGTGCCACGTTAGACCAAGCCACTGCTGTTACATGACATTACACTCAACCTGATTGTCTGACTCTCGTTTTTCCTTTCTGCTTGAGGCTTTCTTTTCCGACGTCTCTGGACATTCAACTATACTTGGGTCATGCTGAGGCATTTATTGGCTTCGATACGATAGCACCTTCCGTCGATTCACGCGCTCAACCACCTGCCTAAGTACTTATCGATTCAGTCGGCTCGCTTTCGATTCCAACTATCTACCAACGAAGGCCTTTTATTTACTTCGGATCTGGTACTTCAACTTTTCACCCAAGCAACGGGATTAATCCTCGTGACGAGACCCTTTCAAAATGCGCTTTTCTCTTTCAACCGTTGTGGCGCTGGGCGCCCTCCAGACGTTTGGTGTCTACGCTCAGGATTGTATTGTAAGTATTAGCATCCAGCGAGCCATTTGTTTAGGTTACATACAGATACTGATAACCTCAAGAACGCCTGTGTCGAGAACGTCAAGCCCACTGTTGGCTGTGCAGATCCCTCTAATGCCAGCTGTGTTTGTGTCTCAGTCGACTTTGTGAAGGGTGTTGCCGAATGCGCAAGAGCACCTGAGTGCGCCGCTGCAGATGATGCCATCACCAATGGCATAAGCAATGGATTCTGTGTTGGTATGTTTCTCGTAAAGAGAGCGCTCCATCTACCTTCCAAAAGACAAAACTAACGTACCCAAGGTCAACAAGTGCCTGCTTTCCCAGCCGCTGACGCGACCCCTACTGAGGGCGCAGCAACATCTGATGCAGCGGCAGCGACATCCGAAAGTGTTGCTGCACCTGAACCCACCAACGCTGAAACGACTCCTGCAGCCCTTCCAGAGTCCTCAGCAGCCCCTGCGACAGAGGCACCTGAGGTACCCGAGGCTACTCCAACCGCTGTATCTGATGCGGTTGAACCTAGTGTAAGAACTGACAGCAACACCACTTGATTCGAGATGTGTATTTATTGACATGCTTAGCAGGCTACTGCTGAAGCTTCTGATGAAGCCTCTGCTGAACCTTCTGCTTCTGCCACTGAGGCCGATAACTCATCTGCAACCTCTGAAGCCGCAGGTGCTGCCGCTACATCTGACTCGGCAGATGATGAAGATAAAAAGGAGGAATCTGCTGCGGGTGGAATGTCTGGCGGTGCCAAGGCTGGTGTCGGTATCGGTGTTACTATCGGTGTCCTCGCTCTTCTCGGTACGGCTGGTTTCTTCTTCTGGAAGAAGCGTCAGAACCAGCAGAACCTTCCACGTGGACACATGGACGACATGTCACCCCATATGGCTGTCAGAGACCGCAGTTATCCTGCACCTGACCAAGGCTCTATTGGCGAGAAGCACGGATATGACCTTGAACTTATGTCCCATCGATACGAGGATATGCTTCCTCGAGAGGAACCGCGACATATGGTTTGAGTTCACTTTTTAAGAAATTCCGGCGTTTTAAAACAGGGGCACAAGCAGAACCAATATATTGCAAACGATTCCATTCAACCTATCGATTGCACACCAATGCCTCGTGACACCAGACCAGCCGGCCAGCCTACGAGCACTCATGGCCATCGACAATCGTAACGGTCCTAATAATGACAGTGCGTTTGCAGGTTCTGCGAATTACGAGTGGAAATGACATTTATATCGAGCCAAGTTTTGATTTGAACGGCGTTATACGGTTGCTCAACGGTCAAGATACCACAAAATCACCTTCGGAAGGGCCGCAGCCATATTTGAACAAAATGAAGCCATCATCTTTTGAGTTGGGGCATTTGAGCCTCCATGTTTAACTTTCATCAAGTGTACATCCTGTTCATTGTACATATCTTACAAGTTTCTAAGAGAAATTATACAGTGGTCTTTTTCCACCCTTGAATTCCCCGTCCCTTTTTCGAGCTTCAGTGATATATATGACAAACATCTTGTTTACCACGAGTAGTATGGTCTTTGTCCATACACAGGTCGGTTGGGCAGATGCACCCAGGGCCCCTTCTTATTCTTCTTGGCCACACGCTCCTCATGCTCTCGTATTCTTGTCTTCTCCTCTTTGAGCAAGACAGTTAGACCTAAATAGTTGAGTCAGTGTCTCTGAATTCAAACATATACTGAAAATGGCATGGAACGTACTTGTGCTGGGATGTCTAATGATACCCATGCGTCCTCGACCCTTGTAGTCAATTTTCTTTCCGCGCCAGGGTCCTCTTCCAACCCACGATTGAGCGATGTACATGCGTGTAGGATCCTCAATCTCGAGCCACTTTCCGTCGATAGTTTGGATCTTCTTGGGAGTTTTCAAAATTTCGTCGTTGAACTTTCCAAGCCCCATTCCCCGCTGAGCAACAGCCAAATCACGGGCTTCCTCGAGATAGTATCCCATTTCAGCCGCCATCTTCTTCTTTGACCACTTCATCTGCAGAATAGCATCATCGACGGTCTTGCCAGCGATCTGACGGGCCAGCATGACGAGCTTCTTGACACTTGTGGGCATGAACTCGCTCTTGTGCAGGAGCTGTCGCTCTGTCATCTGGATACGCTCTTCCTTGGTCAAGCGACCATTACGACGGACCATCTGGATGACCTTCTTTCGCTGCCAGCGAACTCGGCTTCGAGGATCGGGGTCCACAACCATGGCCATGCTCTCCTTCGTTTTTTGTTCGACCTCGGGGGTGCCAGGGGCGCCGGTTTCCGGAGTCCCTGTCTCGATTTCATCTTGGAAAATGTTGTCTTCCACGCCACTGTACATGCTCTTTTGAAGATACTCCTCGCGGCTCTTGGGGTTGTCAAGTTGAGATGTAGGATCCAGGGAAGCCACGGTCTCGGCACCCTTATTTCGTGGTTTGCCCCATCCTTTGAAGAGGTTGGAGGCCCATTTATGTCGTCGCTGAACTGTAGGTCCGAAAGTTGCGGAGAGGACGGGAATTGGTGTGCTGGATACCGGATGCGCAGTTCTTGCTATAGAAAGGGACTCTGTTTTAGTTATACAACTTTCATCGCCAATTGAGCGGTATTGTCGTACCTGACACTGCCAGCCTCTGGGCGGCCAGTCGGAGACTCATGGTTGCAGATATCGTCGGGCTCTGCAAACCAATTGGTCTCTCTAAAGTCGCTCTCGCTGGATGTGTCGTGCAGCTGGGCGTCGTTTCAACGGACGAGATTCTTTTCCGTAGTGTATTTTACCGCTGTTCAGCCGTGGGGTTTAGTGAGATGGTAATGGGTATCGGAACAGAACTGTTAGCAGACGGGTGCACGTGACTCGGGTGCTCTAGCGCGATTAACATCAGCCCATCTTCGGAATCATCTTGGAACTGATTGACCACATCGAAATCCCAAGCACCTCTGCCACCCTCGAGAGCTCCGATCCTTCTCCCGAACAGCTTCGCACCAATAAATCAGTCACAATGCCCGTCAAGCCCATCAACGGTGTACGTTTTCCCCGACTCAATGGCTCGGTTTTCGCAGTCGCCCGGGCGAGAGGAGCCCCAATTCCTCCTGCTACTAGAGCTTTTCATGGACTGACACTTGCGCTAGATGCTCCGACGAAACCTCGTCCTGGACCTTAGCATCGCCCTCGGTACGTCGATCCCTACTACGAATTAAGTCGAACTGCATCAATTGGCAATTTATCTATGAAGAGGAGGATTCTTTGGGCAGCTGACAATTCGTGTGATGTGGTTGGTTGGAGAGGATCAGAGCAACAAGCTGACCAGCAACGTCGCAGGTTCCGGTTTCGTCATGGCCAACTTCTTCTGGTAAGGGAAATCATCGATGAAGCGACACGATAGCAAGATTACGAGACTCACCATTCCGACACAGGTACGGCTTCCACATGCCTCGAACCAACGCCCGCGACAACTACTACATCAAGCTGGAGGAGGAGCGAGCTGCCCAGAAGAACGAGTAAACCAAAGACATGCCAAGTCGAAATCGCGTCACTTAAAGCTAGGGCATAGGGGAAGATGGGAACTGCACATAGAGGCGGCTAGCCAATGTTTCGTTTGTCGTGTAGGCGGGTAGAAAGCAAAATACCACCGAGGCTTCATCCAAACCCATCGCTGGACAAATTATACCATAGACAAGGGCAACCGAGTCGTAATGTGCTTTGATCAATTTTGAGAGGGTTTACAGAGTGACGTGTGATGGGAATGCGATTCGTGCTGAGTTGAGATTGACGAGCTGTCGAGATTGCGAGGATGAGTCACCAGGATGTAGTCCCCGTCGTTATACCAGCACCGTGACTCTGTTACAGAGACGACTCATAAGCTAGGTATGTTTTGTTATTGACAAAGCAGCAGTTATCGCAAAATTCAAGGTCTGATATGCCAATTGGAGAACGGCCTCGGCCCATTCCGGCAATGCCGTCATCAAGCTGTGACAGTCTCGCAGATGATTCAATGCTCCTCCGTACAAGCACGCATACATACCCCGGAATATTTGATCAATTCGCTTGACCTATAGATAAAGTAGCATAATTAGTCTGGCCTAGATAACTAAATCGATAGCGGCTTTGCTTTGATGGTTCGCGCGTGTTCAAGATGGAGCAATACATATCGTCAAGAGCCAGCCGCAGATACTGTCTTATATTGCAGCAACAAAAGTCGTAGAACAAATAAACAATGTTTATTTTCACCAAGTTCATCTTGCTGTGTCGGGTGAGTGCCAACTCGAAGACCAGTGGTAGTGCTGAGGAGGCGCCTTATTTTTGCCATCTTTCCCATCATCGCCTTTCCGTCCCTCGGCAGGATAATCTTTGCCCTCCCATGCTGTTGTCTCAATCATAAACGAACCCTTCTTGTCTTGACATCTGTACGAGCAAAAAGTCAGAAAATTTCATTTATTTGCCCTATCTTTCCAGGACAGAACAGAGAAAGTCGCAGAGGGAACACTCACTTTCGAAATAGTCGTTCAACGGCAAAGCATTGCACAGGGCTATCCCATTTGACAGGCTCTTTGATCTCGCATTTATACTGCAGCATCTCAAGGAGCTCGCAACCATTTAGATCGACATCCTTGGCGCCTTGATCTAGCTTGCGTTTGCGGCCACTCAGGTTGGTCTGGACACGCTCGGGAAGCTCTGAAGCGTGGAAAACTTGACACGGGTAGCCCATTTTCAAGGGCGATAGTGATCGTGACTTGCAAATATCATTTGATATTGGGGTTTCTCGGGTAGAAGATCGACTTCAGTGTTTTTTCACAATGGAGGCGGTGACTGGGAGTCGGTTGCTGGGAGAGATTGAGGAGATGAGTCTGGAAGAGGTGAGTTCAATATTCAGTCAGTTCAGGTTGAGCTTTTTGCCGTTTTAGGCCTTGCTCATCACACATCACCACCCCATTATCGACCATGCTTGAAGATTACCATGAAAACAAGCAACACGAGAGATGGAACTCGCTCTATATTCATACATATACTTGTTCGAATGTGATACTAAATTATAATAACAGATGCTTCGAAGCTTTCGCTCATCAATTTCACCGTTGCTGAATGTGCTGGACACCAGAACTCAGGTTCAACAACCTCAAATTCAACCAACAAAACTCACACATATATCACCGCTCGACGAAATTACAGCTGCTCATTTCCACACTACCAAAGCTGCAGGCATCGGGATCTCTGGCCGTTACCTCCCGCTTCTGTATAAACTTGTATCAAATCTCGTCAGCCCTCCTCATTCCTATGCTATTCTCATCATCGACATCGAAGGTCGTTTCGACGCTACACGCTTGACCTGTTCACTATCTCATATGCAGCATGTTTATGTTCAACGACCAGCTCGAAGCGACCCAGAACATACCCGGGCTCTTATCGCCGAGGCAGAGGGAGTTCTTCTCTATGGCGATGTAGCACAGGCAAGCGCTGGTCGTGAATGGTGGGGGACTATCGTTGTAGGTGGCCCAGGGGCTGGTGATATTTCGGCAGGCTGGAAAGGATGGCTACGGGTTGATCGTGAAAATGTGCGCGGCTTCGCGATGGGCATCAGCGCAGAGGAAGCACTGGATCAGCAGAAACAGAGACAGGATGTTGTGGATGCGGCTGGATGGGCAGCCACCTCGCAGTGGGGAGGATATACCTTCAAAGAAGGTGATGATGATACGCCTGGTAGGGATGAAGGAGAGGTTGGATACACCAACGATATGGAGAAAGATGAGACGTCACGGCATCAGGTAAATTGACCACTGAGAGCATAAAGAACGAAATAAATGTATACGAGCTAGATCGGTCCTTAGACCGGTTGTTTCTGATGCTCCAAGGCTTGGAAAACAATTCTTCTACGACCCAGCAGTGAGTGTAGTCGAGAATGAATCCACACAATTCGGATTACCCAAAATGTTCTTCTCAGTCAATATGGGTCTACTCCAGACTGACGTATAAAGCTCATCCGGGGAAAACGCAATCGCGATGAAGATTAGCAACCTACCTATGGATAAGTCACCCTGTGCAGGGATATTGATGAACATGTGTGGACTGTCCAGACTTTCCAGACTGTATCATGCGATTTGCATCACAGACCTGTTCCGCATATTCGTCATCGTGAGCCTCACTCACATCCCCCAGTATTTGGTGTTGATCTCCATGGGCAGGCACAGCCTCAGCAAGGGCCTCGTGAAGAAACATTGGGCCGTTTACATTGTAGGATCTCCATCAAAACGAGCTGTGACGCCAACTGAGCCACTTTTTGAGCAGGATTTGGCATCAAGTTTGAGCCTCATCAGCCTCGGTCGTGAAAGATGGGTACAAGTGGGCTTCTGCCGAGACCGAGTTGCGAAACAGCTTGGTGGGGTTAAGAATGGGGAATCTTTTTGATCTCGATATCGATATAATGATCGAGAGGATCGAGAATTTGAACATGCCATGTAGCTGTGTCAACCAAGTACCGCAGAAGGTGTAAGCTTAACCGTTACATTACTCAGTGACCATAGCTTTCATAGTTGCACATTTGTAGTTTACTTTATCACTTAATATAGGTACTTGCTAACTTGTTCGAAATAGAGTTGCGTTACTTGTTGTGGAGATTATAACTTTCCAATCACATTGCCAAATGATAGTTGTGTAAATATTGTAAGAGTCTTGAATTTTTCTATCTTTATGCTATTCTATAGGGCTGATGTGATGCTCATCAGGGTATAGGTGGGTGGTGCATCATAGGTAGGTAAGAAGCTAGCTAGATAAGATGAAAAGCCTCGAATCTAGAACTCATCCGTCTATCCAGATGTTGTATGTTCTATCAGATCTCCAAGACTTGTAGGTGTAGTGTGCTCATGGCACCTGCAAAGAGCCGTAATGCAGATGCGTATAAAGGAAAGTTCATATCGCATGGCTGTGCTGTAACAAAAGAAATCCCAAAACTCCGTCAAATTCCCAGAGAAAAAAAAAGGTGTTATCCCAAAGTAATGTATGTGAAGAAAAGAAAGTAGGTGGGCAGCTTAAATGGTGATGCCGTCCATATCGACAGCAATCTCAGTGATGCCGGACTCAGGGACAAGGGCAGGCTTGGTCATCTGACCCTTAGCAGCCTTCTTGTCCATCTCGCGCTTGATGCCGTGGTTGACAGCGTCGAGTACGTTCTCAACGGTGACGCGAGGCTTGTAGGCGGGTTCAGTGCCCTCCTGGTAAACACCGGTCTTGACCAGAATGCTGTACCAGTCATTGTCGGCAACCTTGTTGACAGCGTTGGTACCTCGGATGTCACTCTCGGGAGTGTCGCCAACAAAGTAAACAGTATCGGGAGGAGCAACAAGGCCGTGCTCAGTCTGTCGCCATTGACCCATCAAACGGGAAGCAAACTCAAAAGTAGACACCTGAGGCTTGCCGAAAGCGTGGGTATGCAGGACACCATTGCCACCAGTGAGGTCCTTGAAGGTAACCTCAAACATACGACGGAGGGCACCCATTCCAAGACGGACGTGCTCATGGGCAGCGGACCAGACAACATCGTTGTGGGAGAAGTAGAAGGGAGGACCCTCGTCGTTGGTCTCGCTACGGGTGCCGAGGCGGCCACCCTTGGACATGGCAACATCGAGCATGATCTGAATATCACCAGCCCAGTCGCGAGAGTCGGCGAAGACGAAGACAGCGTCAATGACAACGTCTGTGAAATCGCGCTCTCGGGAGTTGCGGTGCTCCTCATCAGTGAGCTTGCGGAAAGGAGTGGTGGCAGCGTTGTGCTTGATAATGTCGCCAGGGGTCACGACATCCTTGAAGCCGTAGCCCTCAGCAACATGTCGGCACTTCTCACCCTCACCTCCAACAACAAGTACGGTTCCGTACTTCTCAGCCATCTCTCTCATGGGAGTGTGGCCACAGATGAACTGACCAGGCTTGATATCGCACTGGAGCTGGCCAGAGAGATCATTGCATCGCTCCTCTTCAGTCTTACCACCACCGTTGGTGAGGAAGATGTGAGGCCTATTACGAGGTGTGTTAGTATCATGTTTTGACACCCAGGCAGAGATCACGATGCCCGTTATTATGTGGACCTCCCCAGAATAAATCCGGGGATAGTGGATCGTGACTGCATATGGTGGATGATTCGACTTACACTTGAATTCCGTATTCATTATCGCCATTGAGGACCTTCATGGCCTGGAGGGCCTCAGGAATGGCTCGTCCACCGCGGACAAGGACACCATCGATGTCGAAGGCAAAGACAAAAGAGTCTGCCACAGGCTGGGAAACAGGAGGGGAAAGGGGAGAGACGGGAGATCCGAGACTGGCAATGCTGTCACTGGAGCTGGAGCTTCCGAGCTCAGGAGAGCTAGGGACAGAATCGGGAGTGGTGACCTCGCGCTGGGCAGGGAGGTTGTCCTTGAAGAACTCGGTCTGTTGTGAAGACATTTTGGTGGTGGTTGTTGTGGTTGTTGTGTAAGAACGAAGATGGTCCTGTTCAGGCGCACGCGTATCGATGAAGCCGCGTGAAGTTGAGAAGTTGTTGGAAGGTCGAACAAAGATGCTTGAGATAGTCGATGAATTACTCGGAAGTGTCGAGCTATTTGTGTAGATGGTGATAGTGGATATGGAATCTGGGGAATGATGGAGAATGATGATATCTACCGTCAAGAACGGTGGGAGAAATCCGGGGCTTTATAGATTTAGCTGTCAAGCGGAGAGCAACTGGCAGGTACGTAAGATTTCTGAGGAAACAGTCATCGAGCAGGGCGTCATCTTGGCTGTGGCCTCTGATCGATATCGAATCGACAACAACAGGTACGTTAGGTAGGTATCCATGTCAAGACAAGGCACGGCATGGCTGGCATCTTCGGTAGACGCCCGTCGATACGTAGCTCGGGGTCCAATAACCGAGTCATTTCACGTCTATTGAAACCGTGGCAAGCACATGGATAATTCTCCTTTACCCACAATAAGGGTTCCACAGCTTGGTGATGGTGGTGTTTTGGTTGTAGTGTAGTAACAGGAGAAAAAAACTTTACAGTATGAGGTAAGGGATGTTGATGACGGCGTTGGTTCCTTCCATTTTCTAGTTCTGGGCAACAAAGGTACCTGTCAGAGCCAGCCGGGTGGGTACTGGGTACCTGCTGTTCCCTGCTGTGATGCGCCTTGACCCAGCGTATTAGCTACGCTAGCTTCTGGCAACCTGCTGTCCCCCCTCGCGGCTGGGGCGGGCTATCATGTTTTTGTTCTGGCGTACCTGTGCACTGGGTTCTGCACTAGGGACAACCCCATTCTCAACTTCACTTCGCACAGATTGAACGTCATGACCGACCAGACCAGATACGAAACACTTCATGCCTGCCCTGTTGTTATTTGTCAATCAACGGCTTGTAAATAACGCAACTGGAGCTGTACATGCTGTACTGTAATGTATCACATTGTCATGTTCTTTCAGTCATTATTTTTGTCTGTGAGACGTTGGACATGCTTTGATCGCCAATTGATTGTCGTCTTCTAATCTGGCTATCAGAGCTTCTTGAATCGTATCAGACACCGCAAAAAACGGTGTAGAACTGTGGCGTCTCTGAACGGCAAAGATATGCTGTACTGTACAGTACCTCTACCGTATCATGGCTACCTATACCGTACCGTCGAGAGAAATATTCTTGTGGTGTGGACCCTGAGGCTCCTCGACGAGTGCTATTATGTACGTATCGCCAATCAGGGTCTCTATATCGGCAATTTACAGCCAGTCAAAGCAGCAGCCCCTGAGCTTCACCTACGAGGTGGCTGCTTTCAGGGGCTACCTACATACAGTAAGTGCTGTACTGCTACTTGACTCTCGGCGTGAGAATTAATGCAAGGCCGACGACATCAAGCGCGCGATGCGTGAAGGAAACCGGATTCAGTACTCGACTGTATCAAAAAAGTATCCACCGTCAAGCACCGCATCCATGGCGCCAATACGGTCACCGTCAGAGGAAGAGGCATTGTTGACGGTAGAAATGCATGCAAGCAGTTTCCTGCCTCCACTATCTCCCGCGGAATCAAGACTCGGTTCGTTATTCTGCGCCAATCTGGTACCCGTTTCGTACTTTTTACTCTTTATTTCGCGCGCACAGTTTCGGTCCGTTGTTTGAGTGACGTCAAGTTGGATCCGCTCAGGGTCCGCTAATGCCCCTCCAGTCCGTTCCGAAGCCCTATCAGCCACGCGGAACGGCCCCACCGGTGGGCTCGGTCATCCACCTTACGGTCTTTGACGGGCACTTTCGGCTGGCGCTATCAGCAAAAGATTATTCATACCAGAAAAGTGTTACATTGCACAGGAATCGCCAATTCCCTGTGTGATCTTGACGTGAGCAAGAAATACGACATTACGCACTCGCAATGGATGACGAACTCATGATTCTTGTGACGGAAAGGGGGAAATAAGAAGAAAAATCATGGTTGCACAACATGACTTGCTGCAACACAAACTACAACTCAAAGAGATCTGTCCCTGAAAGCATGTGAAACGCGGTCAAGAGATAGCCGTTATCACCTGGATCGGGCCCAGATCTGCATAGTGCACCCAGCCCAGTACAAGCACACAGGGTCCTTGTACGCCAGAAGGGTTCGTTCATGAGCAGTCAGGCTGTGTGGGCTGCTTGCATGTCACTGAACCACGACCGGCCTGCCACTTCAGTCCAGCCGAGCTTGGCTTGGCTGGTCTTGGCTCGGCTCAGCTCAACCTTTTGGCGCTTTTGCTTGTCAAGGTCGTCTTGATACGGTAGTCATCATCGTCATGGTCACCGTACCGTTTTCCCGTCTTACATGAGGGTACCATCGATGAGCTAAGCATGCATGCGCTTCCCTTGTCATGCCCTGTTATCTGTCTGGTCGTCTGTTTACGTTGTCCAAGAACATCTATTCGTTGGACTACTGTATTTCTCTATCTTGGCGACGACGGCCTTTTGAGTCGACCGCGAGGAACCTCTGCTAATGCTGGGATCATGGTTCAACACGCTTGGCAGTCTCGATATGTCTCGATTAAACGTTCTCGTCTTCGCGGGGTATGCGCGCGATTAATACCACTATTCCTTGCATTATCCCTGTATTTGATGGAGCACAGTGGTCGGACGAAGTTAATAATGAGGGGAAAATACGGCAAAATACTGGAGAAAACAGTGAGGAATGATTGCCGTATCTGCTTGTTGTATGAAGTTACCTAGGTATGTATCACATTACGGTGGGTAAGACGGATACGGTACGATGGGTTCTTTGTCCTCGTCTAAGAGCCATGGGAATAACTTCTTTTTGGTGACTGTTTTCTTTGACGTTGACAGCAATGCGTGATGTCACTACATCCCCTGTAAAGAAGTTCTAGAAAACAAGACCTTCAGCAAACAGAGTTCAGACTTTGCCGTGACAAGAGATATCTCGCCTCTTCACCAAGAAAAATTCCAAGAGATTGGTAAGTAACAGTAACCAGCAAATCCATGCAAGGCGTTGTCTTGGCCAAAGTATAGTGTACAGCCTCGGTCGACTCCCGCCCAATATCCTAGCCACCTCCTGCTTATCATTTACTCGTTACGATCAAATCCTCCCGCTGCCGTTCAACACCCTTCTGAATCGGACGGGATATTATTTACGTTTTCCTTGGTCTGTGATGGAGGGTCAAGACAACGGTATGGCAGCCTCAAAACGATACAAGGAAAAAAGGGTGTGATAGAGGCAGGTTGCGCAGAGATCTGCAGTTGCACGCTGCTGTTCAATTCGCAGCACTCTACATCAAGCTCCTGTTGTCTTATGGGACGAAAAGGCCGCGATATGCGGATTGCTCATAGTCTTGATACAAACTAACAAACATGCTTGGATATGCCTCTTGTCACATCCCTTCTCCTCTCAAACTTGTACAAGTTCACAGGGTAATCCCGGATTAGGCATCGATCCACATTTCATGCGCAGGAGAACGAAAACTGAAGCAGCCGGCCGACGCCGTCTGGCCGTCCAAGCCCGGCTCCGCGACCCCGGACACGATAGCGCCGCACCGGGTCTCCGAGTACTGTACAGTACTGTACAGAGAAAGTTGCCCGTTGCACACACAAATGGACATCCAGGCTAGGGCATTTCTGACATCCAATACATTCATTCGTGACAAAGCCGTCAGGCTCCACGAGTCAGAAACTTCACGACTCAAGTAGGCAATCCCCCGCGCAACTAGAAATGACTCTTCTCCACAAGCAAGGAACAACATGTTGATTGTGGTTATCTCGTTTCCATAATTCTCCAGGTTTTGGTCTCGCTTCGGTTTCCATAGCGCTTCGCCTCCACGTATCCACTTCTCCATATCCCCATTTCTCCCCACGAGCTTAATCTTCTCTCCTTCACTGAAGATTGACGAACAGACCACCGTCAACGAGAAGCTGTGCACCCGTCACGTATCCGCTAAGCTCTGGACACGCCAGGAAGACGGCCGGGCCAGCCATATCAGAGGGCGAACCTGTACGGCCCAGAGGGATACGGCCTTCCATGTAAGCTCTCTTTGTGTCGTCAGCCAGATCTGCGTCATTAAGTTGCGTGCGGATTGTGCCGGGAAGAAGAGCGTTGCACCGGATGCCGTGTTGTCCTAGGGCACACGCCGTGCTCTGCATCAAGCTCAGAACGCCCGCCTTGGTGGGTGTATAATGTGTCTGTTGACCACCGCCAACAAGCGCTGAGATGGACGAGACACCGATAATGCTTCCTCCCTTGGGCTCTTGATGAAGCGCCATCTGTCTTGCAGCAGCTTGGGTCACGTAGAAGGCACCATCCAGGTTCGTTCGCACCGTTGAGTGAAGCAGGTCCGGCTCGAGCGTCAGAAAGTCAGCGAAAGTGCAGATACCAGCGTTCGATACGCACACGTCAAGCCGCTTCTTTGTGGAATGTTCTACAGCCTTCTTGACCAAATTTGTTGCTGTCGCTGGGTCGCGAACGTCGCCTTCTTGGTGCTCGAGGTGTCCAGCAGTGGGTGATGCTTTTCGGATTTCGTCGGCCTCGGCGATAAGCGAGTCGAGATGCACTTGGTCTTTTTCAAGACCTAGATGATTGACCACAACATTGGCACCTTGTCGCAGAAACTCGAGACAGATAGCACGGCCAATTCCAGTGGTACCGCCGGTGATGATGGCGGTCTTGTTGGCGAGAAGACCCGCTGGCAT